>NC_136059.1:103902259-105102259 GCF_964261635.1 Lissotriton helveticus | reverse complement strand
GGGTCCTGCCTTGGCCTGGATCAGCTCCTTTCTGAGGGATCGCTCTCAGGCCGTCCATCTGGCCCAATTCATCGCCTCCCCTCACTCAGTCCGGTGTGGTGTTCCCCAGGGTTCTTCCCTTTCTCCGTTATTATTTAACCTATATATCTATCCCCTTATTTCTGCACTTCAGAACATGGAGGTCACCGTATACAATTACACTGATGACCTCCAACTCATTTTTCACCTATCACATTCCCCTACCAGTATACTCAACTTCCAGTCGGTCATGCTGTTCATCAGTGATTGGATGAACGGCAATCATCTGAAATTAAATCCGGACATGATGGAACTTGTTGTTACTGATAGCACTCCCAGTCCTTGGTCCCCTAGCTTTTGGCCCCCTTCCCTGGGTTCTTCCCCCACCCCTTCTTTTTCAGTAAAAACTTTAGGGATCTCACTCAACAAGCACCTCACCCCCCACACTCAGATCAATTCTGTTGTTTCCTCCTGTTTCTTTGCCCTTCGCACCATACGTAAAATCTCCCGGTTCTTCTCTGTTCCTGCCCTTAAACTCATCCTGATGGCGATGGTTCTGTCCCGCCTGGATTATGGGAACATTGTATATAATGGAGCCCCCGGTTATGCTTTCCACAGTCTCCAGCTAGTCCAAAATCAGGCCGCCCGACTGATCCATGGCCTACCTAGATTTCATCACATCACTCCCCTTCTTCAATCACTACACTGGCTCCCTATCAAAGAGCGGGCTCTCTTTAAATTGGGATGCACCACTTTTCAGGCCTTGGCGGGGACTGACCTTGACTTCATCTCCTCCGCCATCAGTACCTACTGCCCCAACAGAGAACTCCGTTCCCCTACTAAATCTCTGCTCTCTGTTCCCCGCTTTAAGAAAAAGAAATCCGGGGGCTCAAAATTCAGGGTTCTTGCCCCTATTTTTTGGAACTCTCTTCTCTTTCACATTAGATCTATCCCCTCCTATTCTGATTTTCGCAGAGCACTTAAGACTTTTCTTTTCTCCCGTGCTTTTCCATCCTAGTATTTTGCTTCACTTACCACCCACCTCTGGCTAAGCGTCCTCCTAGCGCCATGAAACCGCATGGTATAAGTGCGCAAATTCATAATGACCCTGTTACCAGCAGGTCACTCCCCTCACCGCCACACAGCCACACCTGTGTGCCCTGAGCCCACTGCTGCTGCCGCTCGCACTTGGTAGTGCCCCACGTCATTGCCTGCATTTTGCCCTGCCATTGTCATTACTGCGTGATCTTGTGTATTTTTTACTTTCGCTGCCCCGTGTTCTTGTTTTTTGTTCCCAGCACTGTTGTCCTTTCCCCCTTGTGACCCTTTTGCCTTCTGTTAATCCCCACCGCCTCCCCCCTTGTTTTTTCCTGCTGCTGCATCCCCTGCGGCCCGCCTCCCTGCTTCCCATTCGACGCCCCGCTCCCCCTCCCAGCTGCTCCTCCCTCCCACATCCCCTCATATGGAGGCCGCGTGCAGTGGCCGTGCTGCTGGCGCACCGAAGGCGCGCCTAAGGCAAGCCCGTCTGCGCCCGTCTTAACCCGTCCAGGCCTGGACCGTGCCCAGCGCCTAGATACCTGGCCCCCGTGAATGCCACGACGCCCCCCTCGGCTACGACTCCAGCACCCTCCGCGCATTCAATGCCAGACGATCATGCACCTGCTGCCTGGCCACCTCGAAGCGCACCCAAGGACCCTTCTCCTGCTGGAACTTCAGCTTCACCAGCATCCAGCCCGCCAACCTACCCACCGAAGAACCCAACTTCCTTAGATGCATTCTGCTCAACACACTCTCCGCCCGCAAACACGCCGTCGAACTCTGGGACCTACTCGACACCAATGCCCCAGACGTCACCTTCCTGATGGAGACATGGCTGAACCCCTACTGGGCACCCGACACCGCCACAGCCATCCTGGAAGGCTACAAGATCACCCGCAAGGACCGCACCAACGGAATAGGAAGAGGAATTGCCATCGTCCACAGAAGCACTCTCAAAATCTCGACAGACACTGGCGACACCCTCAGCACAGCCGAACACCTACACTTCCAGATCCACAATGACCCAAGACCACCCTCAGAGGTACCCTCGTCTACAAACCCCCGGACCCCGACCACAGTTCAGCGACTCAATCGTCAACTTCATCAGCACACACGCCCTCGTCTCCACGGACTACATCCTCCTTGGGGACCTGAACTTTCATCTCGAGAACAACAACAACTCCAACTCTTCCACCCTGATCGACAACCTCGTCAACCTCGGACTCAGACAACTCATCACAACACCCACCCACTCCGCCGGCCACATGCTCGACCCCATCTTCTCAGCAAGATCCCACATCTTCTTCAACTGCACCACCGAACTCCACTGGACCGACCACCGCTGCATTCACTTCACCTTCCAGAAACCCACCACGCACCACTGCACCCAGCAGATGCCTCACTGCCACTGGAGCAAGGTCACAGAGGGCCATCTAACCACCGCCCACGCCCAGAGCCCACCCGCAGACCCGACGGACCCCGACGGCGCAGCCCACAGCCTCAGACAATGGATTGATGACTATGCAAACACCCTCACCCCGCTCAAGAAGCCCCCAAACACCCACACCAGCAAGAGAGCCAGCTGGTTCACCGAAGCCCTCCAGGCCTCCAAGCGAACCTGCCAAAAACTCGAAAAAAACTGGATCCGTGAACAAACACCGGAAAGCTACACAGCCCACAAAACGCCACCCGCACACACCACCACCACATCAGATCCGCCAAAAGGACCTCCTTCAAAGATCGCCTAGACAACAACGCACACAACAGCAAAGAGCTCTTCAGCATCGTGAAGGAACTCTTCAACCCCAGCGCCAACACCAATGACATCCCACCATCACAAGACCTGTGCCACTCGCTGTCCACCTTCTTCCATCGCAAGATCGCAGACATCCACAACAACTTCGATGGCGTCACCACCCCGGCAACCGCCGAGACCCCCGCTCCCACGATCACCACCCGCACCAACCGCCTGCTCGCCTGGACCAACATCAATGACGACGACACCATCAAAATCATGAACACCATCCAGTCCTGATCCACGGAAGACCCCTGCCCACACCACATCTTCAACAAAGCCAGCAGCACCATCGCACCCCATCTCCGGAAAACCATCAACATCTCCTACGAGACAGCGACCTTCCCGGAGAGCTGGAAGCACGCAGAGATCAACGCCTTACTCAAGAAACCCAAAGCGGACCCCAAGGACCTCAAGAACTACCGACCCATCTCCCTGCTCCCGTTCCCAGCGAAGGTCATCGAAAAGGCCGTCAACAAACAACTGACCAGCTTCCTCGAGGAGAATAGCATCCTGGACCTGTCCCAGTCTGGGTTCCACAGCAACCACAGCACCGAAACTGCCCTCATCGCCGCCAACGACGACATCAGGACACTGCTTGACAACGAAGACCTGCCTGGACCTGCCAGCCGCCTTAGACATTGGTCTGCCACCGCACAATAAGAACACGCCTCCACGACGCCGGAATTCAAGAGAAGGCCCTGGACTGGACCACCTCCTTCCTCTCTGGCAGAACTCAGAGCGTCCGCCTCCCCCTTCCACTCCAAAGCCACAGAGATCATCTGCGGCGTACCCCAAGGCTCATCCCTCAGCCCAACATTGTTCAACCTCTACATGGCACCGCTCGCCCACGTCGCATGACGGCACAACCTCAACATCATCTCCTACGCGGACTATACCCAGCTGATCCTCTCCCTCACCAAAGACCCCCATACCACCAAAACCAACCTCCACGAAGGAATGAAGGTCGTCGTCGACTGGATGAGAAACAGCCTACTGAAGCTGAACTCGAACAAGACAGAGGTCCTCATCCACGGATCTAACCCCTCGGCCTGGGACGACTCCTGGTGGCCGACTGCACTAGGAGCACCCCCTACACCCACCGACATTGCACGCAACCTAGGGCTCATCCTCGACTCCACCCTCGCCATGATGAAGCAGGTCAACGCTGTCTCCTCCTCCTGCTTCAACACCCTACGCATGCTTTGCAGGATCTTCAAGTGGATCCCCACCGAAACTAGAAGAACGGTCACCCAGGCCATCGTCAGCAGTAGACTGGACTACGACAACACACTCTATGCAGGAGCCCCGGCCAAACTCCTAAAACGGCTCCAACGCATCCAGAAAGCCTCCGCACGCCTGATCCTCGACAGGACCAGCATTCCTCAACAGCCGACTCAGCCTCTACAACCCCACCCGCCAGCTTTGCTCCGCAGACTGCACCCTCGCCACTGTCCCCCGCATCCGAAGAGTGAACGCCGGCGGCAGATCATTCTCCCACCTCGCTGCCAGGACATGGAACACCATCCCCATCCGCCTGCGGCAGACCAAAGTCCTCCTAACCTTCAGGAGACTCCTCAAGACCTGGCTCTTCAAACAGTAGCAGCGCCCCCACCCCCCTAGCGCCTTGAGACCCTCATGGGTATGTAGTGCACTTTATAAATGCCATGATTGATTGATTGATTGATACTGTGACAAAATTGCCATTGAGTTTCTTCCCCAAGTCCAGGGCAGGTGCTGCCCCATACTCATTCTGTATCAGGTTAAGTACTTCCAGCAAAACAGCCAATAAAGTGGTACTGTGTGTTCTTGTACATGCTGCAGCAAAAAGTGTACCCCAAGCGATGCAGTCTTCCAGTGGGGAAGCCATCCCCATTGGAAAGCAAATTGTTAAAATTCTGTGTTTTTCCTGAGTCCCTTATGGGGAAACACCACTCCCAGCTGACTTGTTTTTAGTGCAATCCTGAACAGAATCTCCTCCTGTCTAAAGGGAACTTTACCCATGACTGCATTTAGCGTTTGTGGGCTGACCCCCAGAGTAGCCAATTTAGGTTGTGCAGCTTGAGCAGTCCACACAGGGTTGAGTGTTAATGTTCGCATAACTAGCTGTGTAAAACATCTGTATATTGTCACTAAGGGCCTTCCTCCACCGACATCGTCTCGGTCAAGGGACCAACTGGCACCTGGTCGGTGGTCCCGACTGATTAGTTAGGATGGGACCGAACACTGTTCGTTTGCATGCATATACATCACAATAGAAGCATGTATTCCGGACGGAATACATGCTCCCATTGTAAAATAGAAAGAGCACCATGTGGCTGGAACCTCAAGATGACTGGGGTCCCTATTTTACCAAAGAATTGGAAGAAGCAAATGCCTACTACAAGTTGATACACAGAGAAGGTATCACTGCCCTTTGAATGCCATAACCACACATGTAATAAATCACAGTAATAGAGGAAAAATAATCATTAAAAAACACTATTAAAATGATGTGTAGAAAATTGTACAATTTATTCAAACAGTAATATATTCATAAAAACTTCGTAGTGCCTTAAAAACAGGTTTAAAAAGGTGCAAATACGCACAAAGGATACTTTTAGAGATTATAAACAGGGTTATCAATTAGGACTGTGCAAATACACAAAAAATAAATTCAAAAGTTATAAACAAAGTTGTCGGCGCGTCGTTTCGGTGTTAGGATGCAACCTTCATCAGGACAAATTTCTTAAAGGGGAAATCAATCAATCCTTCTGAGATGATTAGAGGATTCGGTCTCTTTCTCATGGAGTAGTTAGGTATCTCTGGGTCGTTATGATTTCCAGAATCTTATACTCTTGATGTATTTTGTTATTATCATTCCGAGCGTCACTTCAGCTTAGTTTGCTGACGCCTACAAATACCTTTTCAATTGGTAATTGCATTTACAATTCAGTTTTGTCCTTTTGTACTGAATATACTTTTTGAAAGAGAGACAAGGGAGCCACCGTCTTACTTGGATCGAATTCGATTACAGAGATTCAAGTGGAGCAGGGAGGCCGACATACAAATACGAGAACGCTATAAACATAGCGGTACTTGAACAAAAAAGTATTATCGAGTCCAGACGACCGCCGCTCATCGGGCCTGATTCCCATATTAGTGGAATATCCTGATCATCAGTAAGACGGTGGCTCCCTTGTCTCTCTTTCAAAAAGTATATTCAGTACAAAAGGACAAAACTGAATTGTAAATGCAATTACCAATTGAAAAGGTATTTGTAGGCGTCAGCAAACTAAGCTGAAGTGACGCTCGGAATGATAATAACAAAATACATCAAGAGTATAGGATTCTGGAAATCATAACGACCCAGAGATACCTAACTACTCCATGAGAAAGAGACCGAATTCTCTAATCATCTCAGGAGGATTGATTGATTTCCCCTTTAAGAAATTTGTCCTGATGAGGGTCGCATCCTCACACCGAAACGCCGCGTCGACAACTTTGTTTTTAACTTTTGAATGTATTTTTTGTGTATTTGCACAGTCCTAATTGATAACCCTGTTTATAATCTCTAAAAGTATCCTTTGTGCGTATTTGCACCTTTTTAAACCTGTTTTTAAGGCACTACGAAGTTTTTATGAATATATTACTGTTTGAATAAATTGTACAATTTTCTACACATCATTTTAATAGTGTTTTTTTATGATTATTTTTCCTCTATTACTGTGATTTATTACATGTGTGGTTATGGCATTCAAAGGGCAGTGATACCTTCTCTGTGTATCAACTTGTAGTAGGCATTTGCTTCTTCCAATTCTTTGGCAAAATAGGGACCCCAGTCATTTCTCTTGTACTACTCCTCGTCCCCTATCGGATTTTTAAGGAGACCTCCCTTATATTCTTTTACTGGAACCTCAAGATGCCTGCCACGGGGTGCAGGGATCAAAAGGGGGGCACCATAGGTGACCCCTCGGCCTCCAACTGGAGGCCGGGCACCCAAGGGGGCCCTGCTGGGAGTCCCCAAAGTCGAGCTCCAACAGCTTTTCGGTGTTGTAAAGGCTGGCACAAAAAGGCTGTAAAAACCTGACATTGTAATCCCTTGGGCGGAAAGAGCCATCCTTGAGATTACTGACAGCATTCCGACTGGCGGACAGGCTCACTGAGCCCGTCGGAAGCCAGTCAAAATGACTGGTCTGATTTCTTTCCAACCGCCTCTATTGTAATGAGGTGGGCGGAAAGGAATCTGAACGGCACATTATGATGCTGTCGGAAAGGCTGCGACCAAGGGTCGGAGCCTTTCCCACAGCATCAAAATCGGGCCTTATGTCTTTGTATAGTGTCCCCAAATGTACTGCTGATAAATTATCAACAATGGGATGCTGTGCGTATCCAGCTAAGACTGGCCATGTTGCTCCCTCATTCCTAAGGGGACCTAGTCTAACATTTTCTGTTGTGTGTGGGATGGCACCATCAAACCAATTTCTGGGTTCTTGGTATGTTAAAGGTATTTCTATTTCTTCATATGGTGTATAATTATCTGGTACTTTATCCTGTGTGTAGTTCTGTTTGCTGCCAGGAACACAACCCATGAATAGAACACCTCGGTCCTATATGCTTCATGAACCTCACCACAAAGGTAACATCTCCACCCGTAAGTGTGAGACCATGTTGTAAGCCTGGGTGGAGTTCACAGAGTTTCACTCCTCTGAATTACGCGAGTTACCAAAAAACTCAATGAGATTCCGCAAATTTCCCCAACCTGGTGGGGTAACTTAACCAGACCTTGATTTGATTGCAGTCCTTGCTTGACACAACCACACCCCACTCCTTGCATTGCCCCTTATGGAACTGAAAGTAAGATACACAGCAGATGCACAACACACATAGCTTTAATGTCTCGTGTTGAGTGACTCACGGTAAAGAAAAAAAATAGAAATGGAATACAGATTCCCATGAGAACTTGAAGCTCATTTAATTTTACATGATTCAATGTTATGGTGGCAGACCGTCATGCATAATTCCGCATTTGAGAAATCCAGGGACCGGATAAGAATGCAGCTGGAAGCAGCTGCTTGTGTGCAAAATAGTGTGCGCCACTCAGAAAAAGTGCAACCCCCCACAGAGTCAATGCATTACATTCCCTCCCAAATCCAGCAGGACGGTCAATTTACCTTCATGTGGGGGTTATCTGCAGTGGTGCAGCCCGCCAGACTTTAGCCTCCTCTGTCATGATGAATGATCCTGCCTGCTGTCGGCTGCACGCTGACGCTGAGAGGAAGCCTCCTCTGTCCTCTCCCACTCCTCCCATTCACTCTGGAGGAAGTCAGCTAATGGCAAGTACTGTGGAGAACTAGTGCTCATGATAACCTGAGCACAGGAAGAGCCTGTCCCGAGGACATCCCCTAATAGGGTCATGCAAATTGCATTGTATTGGGGACAGCACCGGTAAACTCTGCGGTGGGTGCAAGAGTTCTTGCAAAACGTTGCATTCCAAGCGGAGTGTGGAGTTCCACAAACTCTGCAGTTTTCCGCCATGTTAAGTGCTGGAGTTGCTTTGTCTCTAGACCTTATTGGATGAGTTTCAGGGAGGGTAACACAATAGTAATAAATCCTTTGAAGAGTTCAAGCTTGTACAACCTACAGCCAATACATAGGTGTTACCTACTCAGCTGAGGAGGATAGTCCCTACCAACGTGGACATCTCCGGTTAGGAGGTAAGTAGGAGTCTTTGACTAAGCACGCGAGGACTACTAAGGTGATCCAATAAATAAGAACCCAAACTACCAACACTTGCAGCCGCACGTCATACGGTTTCCACTTACCAGTAGGGAACTGCTCATTTGTTAGACAACATAAATATTGGGATGGTGCCAGACTGCAGACTGATTCTCTGCACCCCCTCAGGATATGTTGGTCTACAGAACGACTAGCTCACAGTGCCACCATAAGTGCCCCTAAAACTAGAAAGGTAACACATGGTTTGGGCAACCTCAGAGCATCGCAACCCTGATTCCCCCCAGGAATCGTGGTAACAGATCTTTAACCTTTTTGCTCCCTTAGAGAAACATACTAGAAATATTCAAATGGACGTTTTTATTATTTATTGAAATGTTGTGATTCTTGTATAAATTATATGCCCTGCAATGATCAATAGAAAGAAGCAGATTAAAGAGATTAGTACCATAGGTATGGTGAAGAGAACGAATAATTCCACCATCATGCTAAAGCAGTATATATATGCTGGCATAAAAGTATTGAGTATAATGTACTAATACTATGCGATCCCTTACCTAGTTGTCTAGGGTGTGTGTGCTCTGCCATGAATCCCCTATAGGATGGTCTAACTCCCTATTACCTGAAGGCAAGGTATGTAGGTCCTCCTCTTGGGCACAGGTTGGACAGAGGAAGAAACATGAACCAGCTGAGCTAAAACTCTGACACAGCAACAACCCACACGTGTATTTCTAACAATGTCCTCCCTGCTCCCTTGTTGATGCTTCAGCTGAGCTGACATTGTTTATTGTCTCTTTGTTGCAACATCGCCTCAGGGAAGGAATAACAAATACCAGCATTTACACAATGTGTTGAGGTCTTGTAGGAAATGTTCAAGGTGTCATGATAGTGCACTGATGAAGTGGTTTTGTAAGCAATGTGGTTTCAGAGAAATTAAATCTGCACTGTCACACAAGCAAATGAGTGTCAAAAGTCATCGTGTGAAAGAGAAGGCAACTGGCAAAATGGGAGTGTTTCTTCCCAGGCCTAACTGAGTCACGTGACAGTATGACTATATCAATAAGCATTGGCTCCTGATTTAGAATCTGTAAGTCGAACCTCACTATGCAAGAGAGAATGTGATGCATCTTTTGAAAGAGATTTTGCAGATCTGGATGTTTTATAGCACCTATCAACCACCTCCTGTCAACTTGTGTTGGATATTGGCAATCAAATCCCAGGGTTTCATGTATATTATGGTTCAATATTGCTATCTGGGTGCTCTGGTGACATTTACAAAGCAATCAGCTTTTACTTCCAGCACACTCACACGGTGCTCTCAGCGTGGGTCTCCATTTACTGCCAAGGTCTGCCTTTCCCCATCCTGGCTTTGTTGAGTGGAAAAGTAAGCCCCATCACTGCAGAAAAGTAGGGAAAATCAACAAACCCCTCTGCAGCACTCATGCTTGTTTTCACCCTCAGCAATGCCAGGGATGGAGCTGGCACACAGTGGCATTACAAGAAGAGAACTAAACAGGGATAAAACCGAAGTCATGCTACTTGGGACGGATCTTAATATCTGGTCGCCTAAATGGTGGCCTGACAGCTTAGGCAATTGTCCTTCCCCATTGGATAAAGTCAGTAACCTGGGTTTTGTATTCGACAAATAACATTCAACGCTCAGATTAACAAACTGTCCTCTTCTGTGTGGTACATTCTGAAAAATGATAAAAAAAACTCTTGCCTTTCATTCCTCAAGAATCATGTAAAACACTGGTAACAGCACTGGCATTATCGAGGCGTGATTACGGAAACGCCCTTTATGCTGGGATACAAACTCAACACCTGAAAAAACTTCAGGGTTTACAAAAAGCAGCAGCTAGCCTGGTTCTGGACATCCCCAGATCTGAGCCGGTTGCCCACAGATTAAGAACCCTCCACTGGTTGCCTATGGAGAAAAGGATAAGGTTCAAGTCAATCTGCCTAGCATACAAGGCCCTTCATGGGATAGGCTCCCACTTCTTAAAAACTCATCTGAAACAGTACGAACCTCCTAGGAACCTAAGATCAAGCGAGGCAAAGTTGATTAAGGTTCCCAAATTCAAGCAATTAAGATGGGGGGGACAAGCTTTCTATTGCAAACAGCTAAAACTTGGAACCAACTACCACTCTCAATAAAAAATAGCCCCTCGCTGCTATTATTCAGGAAGGCCGTAAAAACCTGGCTCTTTACATCCTAGTTAGAACCTCATATCACCGGTAGCTCCAGACTTTCTGCATTTAACACAGCGCCAAGACGCCCCTTGGCATTTGTGCGCTTTATAAGTTTACAAATCCATCAACCAATTAATTGGGACAGAGACCCATAGAGCAATGCACTGGGACAGAGAGTTGTATCTGTGCACTGGGACAGGGAGCTGAGGCTGTGCACTGAGATACAGAGTCATAGCTGCTAACTGGGACAGAGACCCGTGGAGCTCTGCACTGGGACAGAGAGTTGTAGCTGTGCACTGGGACAGAGAGCCAGAGCTGCACACTGGTATGGAGATCCCTATTTGCTCACTAGGGCAAAGAAATTGAGCTGGTAACTAAGATAGAGCGCTATAGCAGCAAGTCAGAGCTGTGCACCAACAGATCCAGAGCTGTGCACCTGGACCGAACACCAGAGCTGTGTACTGGGAAAGAGCCAGAGCTGTGCACTGGGACGTAGAGTTGGAGTTGTGCCTTGAGAGCTAATGTGGTGCACCAGGAGCCTGAGATGTGCACCGGACAGAGAACCAGAGCTGTGCACAGGGACAGAGAGCCAGAGATGTCTACTAGGACAGAAAGCCAGACCTGTGAACCAGAAAAGAGAGCCAGAGTTGGGACAAAGAGCTGGAGTTGTGCACTGAGACAGCAAGCTAAAGTGGTGCACCAGGACAGAGAGCCCGAGCTGCTCACCAGGGCAGAGCGCTGGAGATATACACTGGGACAGAGAGCTGGAGCTGTACACTGGGACAGAGAGCTGGAACTGTGCACTGGGACACATAGGTGGAGCTGCACACTGGGACAGAGAGCTGGAGCTTTACATAGGTACAAATAGAGAGCTTTCCACTTGGACAGAGAGATGGATCTGTGAACCTGGAAAGAGAGGCAGAGCTGTGCACCCGGACCGAGAGCTGCGCTGTGCCCAGGACAGAAATCCAGAGTTGTGCACTGGGGCAGAGAGCCGGAGCTGTGCACCGGATCAGAGAGCTGGAGCTGTGCAGTGGATCAGAGAGCCAGAGCTGTGCACCCGGACAGAGAGCCAAACTGTGCCCCAGGACAGAGATACAGAGCTGTGCACCTGGACATAGAGCTGAGCTGTGCCACAGGACAGAGATCCAGAGCTGTGCACTGGGGCATAGAACCAGAGCTGTGCACCGGGACAGAAAGCAAGAGCTGCTCACCGGGACAGAGAGCAAAGCTGTGAAACTGGAAAGAGAGCCTGAGAGGTGCCCTGGGACAAAGAGTTAGAGTTGTGCACTGAGACAGAGAGCTAGAGCAGTGCACCAGGTCCTATGTCCATTGGATAACCTTATGCTTTGTTTCTGGTCTAAATAAGATCTGTCTATGTGGATCTTCTATCTGATCTACAAATTTATTTTCGATGTCAGTCAACATGCAAGTCAAATTGTGTCTATGAGCATATTATGTATCTAAAGTAAAAGTAGGCACAAAATACTTAGAAATCCACTCTACCTCCTTATGGTAATCATATTTATTCATGTACTTAAGAACTGGAACTTCTGAGAGTACCACATCATAATTTGAGAAGTAGTACTCAAAATGTGCCTTACTGTAAACATGCTCAGCAACATACTACATGTGATGCCATAAGTCAAAGGTAAGTGATGATATTGGATGCCCTCTTCTACTGAGGCTGGCAGTTGCATACACACATCACAATCTTTTGCTTCCATTGTATCAACATACTCATACAACAAATGAGCATACGCATTTAGCGTGAAATCGCCTTTTGACAAATCTACGTGTAACATTCGACTAGTTTCCCTAATCATATCTCTATCTTTGGCAGATGCACCCTCCCCTATGTGTGTGGTAGATGGGGTAGGTGTTGCCTGTTCCCCATTCTTTTCAGCATCGTGCGACCCAACTAAAGATGTAACAATCACCCCAGTTATGACAATAAGCACCACAACAATAAGGGTACCAATTATGCATTTTTGCTTGCGTCCTGACTTTTCAGATTCCATTTTGAACCACTGTTTGGTTTGAGACGTAAATTAACTCAACAAAGTCTCTTTTCTTCTTTTCTTTGCTGATTTGTTAATTACAATGTCTTTTTATTGTTCTTTTCTATTTGATTACTTGCAAATTACAGTCCAATCATATTAAACCCATAGAAGAGATGTAGGCAGCCCTAATCCTCAATTCTTCTTCTACTGAAAGTCCCTATTTTAAATCTTCTTCCTCTTGGGGCTAGGTTATCTTCTTTCTAAGGTTAATAAAATGTTCTTTCACAGTTCAAGCTTCAACATTAATGATATTAGATACAAGCATAGCAAGAACAAACTGTAGTATTTCAGCACAAATCTCTCCCATTTCTTGTGCGGTAGGCTGTCGAGGTAGGGAAAGCAACCTGGTTGAGGATCAAAAATCACAAACCACTCAGACTTGGTGGATCGGGAATGGTCAGAGTCCGAATTCCGAAAGCATCAACTCCAGGGACTATTAACTGAATGTCAATTGTCAGAGTGCTCTCTCGGTGCCTCACTGTGCCAGTCCCCAACCTCCCAGATCGCTCCAGTCTCTGCTTCTGCAGCCAGGTATGTCCACTCAGGAGATGCGTACTTGTGAGACGGTACTCTCTCCCTTCTGGATCATCTTAGACCATCCGGTCTTTCTTCATATTCACTTTGATCTGATTCAGATGTTTCAGGAATTGGAGTGGGATTTGTATCAGATGCAAGCCTCATGTTCCGCCTTTCTTTCTTTGTTGGCCACCTGGCTGCTGCAGCATCTGCTCTCCTCTCTTCCTCTCGATCTGATCCTTCTGCACCAGGCCATTCACTCTGCTCTGGTTCAAAGTTCACTTCTACAATGTTGTCTATCTCCGAATTTGAAATGACCTCTGGAGCTGTTTGAGTTATTCTTTCTTGTGCGATTGATTGTTCCGCCTCATTAAGAGTTCTCACGATTTGACCTGTTCTTTCTGTTTCTGTTGCATTCTCAGTTGCACTTGTCGGAACAAGGGTAGTCATGTCCTCAACAGGTTCTGGGAGTATGGGAAGCGTGGATCCAGTTTGGCAATCCTCCACACTTCAACGCTGTACTTGTGACCACCTAATATGGTCCACGCCATCCAGCATCAAGGCAGCTCTTCCTCACGTGCTTTCGGACAAGCACCCAGTCAGCAGGGTTAAGATCATGCAGCAGGTCTCTCGAGGTGGATGCAGTCGGAGCCTCGACCTAGTGGGACACAGAATTAACCACATCAGGCAGTCCCATACAATAATCCATAACCAAATCATCTGTGATGTTTATTAATGATGTAGCTGGCACCATAGGCAATCGCATAGCTCTTCCCATCAATATTTTGCGGGGAGAGAGCCCTGTTCTCCTACCAGGAGTGCTACGCAGACTCATCAATACCAACGGCAATGCATCTGGCCATTTCCATGTAGTTGACGAACACACCTTTGACACCCTCATTTTGATTGTGCCATTTATCTGCTCCACAAGACCAGAAACCTCAGGCCTGTAGCTACAGTGCAATCTTTAATCAATCTTCAAAGCTGTACACAACAATTTCATGAGTTCATTATGGAAGTGTGTTCCTCTATCTGTCTCCACCGAAGTCGGAAATCCAAACCGCGGTATCAGTTCCCTTAAGAGCAGTTTTGCCACTGTGAGACTGTCACATCATCTAGTTGGATATGCCTCAACCCAACGTGAAAAGATACACACCACCACCAAAACATATCTCAGCCTATTTCAGCTCGATAAAGTCCAATTGTATCCTATTGAAAGGACCTCCTGATCTTCTAATATGGCTCATCGCAACTACAGTTCTCTTTCCAGCGTTGATTTGTTGACACGTAACACATCTGTGACACACTGCTTCAGCATGCACACAAAATCGTGGGTTAAACCACGTTTGCCTAAACACTCGCACCATGGCATCTCTCCCTAGATGAACTGCTCTGTGAATCTGCCTTGCCATTGGGTTCAATAGACAGTTGGGTAGTACTGCTCTGTCATCTGTCGACACCCAAATGCCATCTTCCCTCTTTTCACAGCTTGCTCTAACCCATGATGCAGCTTCCTCCTCTGAGACCTCATCCTGCAGTTGCTTCACCTCATCCGAAGTATTGGCCACAGCTAACATCATGCTGAGTTCGGTCTCTTCTGTGCTCTCTCCTACATATTCACTATTATAAATGCAAGCACGTATAGCACAAAAATGTGCTACTTCATCAGCATAGTTATTTCCTTTTGTAACAAAGTCTTCTTCCCTTCCATGAGTTGTATATTTTACTACAGCTATCTCTTTATGTTTCTGCAAAGCCTCTAGCAATTGGCGCACGTATTTTCCATTACAGATTGGGGATCCTGAGGACGTCAAAAATCCCCTTTGTGACCATAACTGTCCAAAGTCATGAACCACTCCAAACCCATATTGGCTCTCCGTATAGATAGTTACTCAGACTCCGTCTGCAATGGTACAGGCACTTATCAGATCAATAATTTTGGCCACCTGAGCAGAGTATACTCTTTTCAAACAGGCAGCTTCCACCACCCCCAAGATGGTGCACACAGCAAACGCTGCTCTCAAACACCCTTGATTGTTTCTTAAGCATGAACCATCAACAAAATGGATCAAATCAGATTCAGGCAAAGGTTTATCGACAATGTCAGGTCTGGGTTTAGTAGATAGTTCAGTAATATCCAGACAGTCATGCTCTTCACATTCTTCTACTTCCTCTTGTGGAAGAGTCAACAATGTGGCAGGATTCAAAGTGGTACAGCATGTTAGAGTAACATTTTTAGAAGTCAATATAACTTGCTAATACTTTGTAAGTCTGTTATTCATTAAATACTGTGTTTTTGTTCTTGTCATCAACAGCTCTACTGAATGTGGCACATAAACAATCAGTGGGTGACCCATCACTATGCTTTCACATCTCTGAATGCTAACACCTATTGCAGCAACGGATTTGAGACATCCGGACAACGCAGAAGCTACTGGATCTAATGTAGCGGAAAAATAAGCTACTGGTGTACGGGCACCTCCATGTGTCTGTACAAGAATCGCTAATGCATATCCTTCCCTCTCACAGCAGAAGAGCGAAAACGCTTTATTGTAATCTGGCATTCCCAGAGCTGGAGCCCGACATAGGCTCTGTCTCAGTTCGTGGAAGGCTCTCAAGCAATCGTTATCCCATGGTACTGGATCACTAATGTCTTTTCGAGTCAACCTCAAAAATGGCTTTGCTTGTAAGGAAAAATTTGGTATCCACTGTCGACAATAGCCGACCATTCCCAAAAACATGCACACTTCTTGCTGTGTTTTAGGAGTTCCCATTTGCAGAATCGTTTCTATGCGATCTGGTGACGCCCTTCCTTTTCCCTTTTCAATTCGATGACTGAGATACTGCACTTCTGTTTGACAATACTGAAGCTTGTTTGGGGACACCTTGTGTCCATTCTCTGCCAAATGTTTCACCAGGGCCACTGAGTTGATCCTGAAAGCATCCTCAGTCTCTGACGTGACCAGAAGGTTGTCGATATACTGAACCAGGACTGATCTCTGGGGCATCACTGGCCCTTCCAAATTCTTTTTCAAACATTGACTGAAGATAGAAGGACTTTCTGTATACCCTTGGGGGATATGACACCATGCTAACACACGGTCGTCCATCCTAAATGCGAAAATAAATTGGCAATCCTCGTGGAGTGTTATGGAGAAAAGCGCCCGACGCAAATCGATGACTGTAAACCATTCTGCATCACATGGTATTTGAAGTAGTATAACCGCTGGATTCCGTAACTCAGGACAACATGGGATCACAATGTCATTGACCCTGTGCAAATCCTGCACTATTCTGTACTTACCACTAGACTTCTGTATTCCCATTGTAGGTGAGTTACGAGGACTTCCTCTTATCTCCTACAGAATGCCTTGCGCTATCATGGACTCGATTACAGGTCTTATTCCAGCCACAGTTTCTGGAGTCAATTTATACTGCGGGGTTCTTGGGAATTCAGCATTTGGTTTGACCTGTATCTTAACAGGTTCAACCCCTTGGATAAATCCTATTTCCTCAGCCATGAAATCCCACACTTTAGGAGAAACTGAGTCTCTCAATTCATGTGGTAAGTCCTCTGTCGTGAGGACCACAAACATTTCGGCGCACAAGCTCATAGTGGCCATTTTAAAATCAGCGTCGTCATCATAAGTTTGCAACTCCACACCCCTCGGTGTGCAAGATATGTTACAATTTAGCTTAAACAAAAGATCTCATCCCAATAGACAGACTGCGCTGGAATCAGCACAAATTGAAGTTTGTCCTGGAATGGTACTATTCTCACAGATAACTCATTTGATAACGGTTTAGCCATTCTCAAATTGGTAACTCGCACCACTTGAATCGATTTTCCTGATACATTTGGGACCCTTCTGTCCTTACTGTGGAGCACGCAGCTCCAGTGTCTAAAAAAAAGGTAACAGGATGTCCATTCACCTCTGCATTTACAAACTGTCCACTTTGGTCCACTTCCAGGGCAGCACCCAAAGTGCACTCTCCCTGCACCCCCCTCTGACACTCATTAGGACCTTGTATCTGATCTGATCTGTTTTGTATCTCAAAGTAAGGCATCTGATGATATACCTGATTACTCATGGGTATTCTTGGAGGCTGAGGTATCTGCATTTGGGACTCTCAACCTCCCCCATACATGGATCTAGGTCTTGTCACCATATTCAAACCCTTTGATATCTATCCCTCTCCCTCATATTGCATTTGATTTACTGGATTCAATCGACACTAGCGCTTCCAATGCCCGATTTTGTGACCATAATGACACGCTGTGACCTTCTTCTGATTTGCCACCCAATCACCTCCCATACCGGCATCCGTACCCCTTCCTCTTCCCTGTCCAGGTTGAGGTACCGTCTGTTGGTTCATTCCTCTAACACTTCCTCTTCCTCGACCCATCACTCCTCCAACCCCTTGCATTCAATCGGGTCTTTCTGCATTCCTCAACTGTACCAACATCAATTTCTCATCTGTTTTCTTTTGTGCTGCCTCCACCTGTTCACTGCAGTATTTTGCATAACGCAAGATTTCGTCTACAGATTTGTTCTGCCAACATATCAAGTGGTGCTGTATCATCAAACTGATATCAGTTCTCAATCCTAACACAAACTTCGAAACAAACTATCCCATATCTTTTGGCTCAAATGTATCCAATCCACTATGTTGTTTAAAGGCAACTAAAAGTCTCTCATAATAGTCATGTACCGACTCCTTAGGATCTTGAGTAGTACGATCGATTTTAAGCCAATCAACAATTCGAAGGGCCACTTTAGACTGCAACCACGTAATCACCTGTTCATAGCTCTTCATTACCTCAGCCAAAGGACCATGAGTCACCGCATCTCTAGCCGGTTCTGCAGCAGGCCAATCAACGGCAACCTTGGATGCTGTCCATAAATCACCCGGGCCCACTATGTCAAACAAGGTATTCAAATCAATCCATAACACCTTAAAAATCTTGACAAACCAATCAATCTATTTATACCAGTCAGCAGGTTCTTCCCTCAGCCGAGGAAAATCATTACTAAATGCTGCCAAATCACCCCTACTCCATGGTACATGTACATACCCCCCATGTTGTACTTCTCCCAAAGGGTAATTTCCTGCTGCTCCCATCCCTCCACCCGTAGGCGAAGTATCTCCTATCACTTTCTTGGCGCTTTTCTTTTTTGACCACCTTTCTTCCCATTTGTCTAATTCTCTCCATGGTCGCATCGCTATTATCAAGTCTCTAATTTGTGCCTTTAATCCTGTTGTCCTCTTTTCTTCTAAATCTTGATCAGTATAATTCAATCTGCTGCTTCCCTGCATCAATTTCATCTTGATCAAATCCACCTCATATCATCTGGCCAACTGTACCAATCCTGTCCAATGGCAGATTCCCTTCTATCACTTCTTCTATTTCAGCTTTTAATTGTACCACATCTATCAATGGTGCCTTCACTGCCACTTGTATGGTTCTCTGACCTCTTTCACTCCCTGCTTCTTCCCTTCCACAACTTCCCAAAACTGGGCGACTTTCTCTTTCACAACTTTGACTTCTCCAATGGTTACCTTCACACAAATTCTGGGGTTCGAACATTACCCCAGGTGCTTCCCATCTCATGTCCAAGTCCTCTCTCTGTATCATTGACTCCCTCACTGGTGGAACCCATATTCTGATATCTGACCTAGAATTTGCCAAAGCTCCTGTTAGTCTTCGTTCCGATCCACTGTCCATCCTTGATGGATCGGCCATAGCTGACAGTGGAGTACTAGCTTCCACTGGTATCTGAGCCATACTTGCTCCACTCATTGTAAGACTCCCTCCAGAGATAGTCTCTTTCCCTTCTCCTACTCGTGGTTGATTTTCACCTGTCCTCTCTCTAGGGTTATTTAATGAAAGTACAGGTCCAATAGTAACTGGTACCGTAAGAGCCTCTGGTAACCACATGGTAAATGCTCTTTCATCTAGCTAAGGAGCTGCGTACCCTGCCCCTCCAGATCCACCTTGAATTCGTATTCCCACTGACATTCCCCCTCTTACTCCTGTTGTCTGCTCCTCTGAACCCATTCGACTACCTCCTAAAGCTTCTTCCGATTGCTGTGTTTTTTCCGGCTCCAACCTGGAGTCATCTGGTGGAGGGAGTTCTGCTAGCAGTCTTTCAAGGAAACTATCATCTGTATCACTGTTCTCCTTTGTCCTACTCTGTCCTTCAGACCCTCCTTGTAGCAACCTGAATAGATATAATCGCTCTTCTTCTATGGCGTCTACTCTCCACCTCCTCAATTGTGCATCCCACCTAGGCCTAGATGTAGGTAATTTTATTTTACCACTTCTTAAATACCGAATTTTACAGATTCGGTATTTAAGAAGTGGTAAAATAGAGGGGGGATGTAGGTATTACAGAATCGGTAAATACTGAATCGTTAAGATTCGGTATTTACCGATTCTGTAAATACCGATTCGGTAATGCCCGTTGATTCCTATGGGCATTGAAGCCCATAGGAATCAATGGGCATTACCGAATCGGTATTTTACAGATTCGGTAAATTTACCGATTCGGTAAATTTACCGAATCGGTAAAATTTGGCCCCCTACATCCCAAAAACCCATTTACCGGTCGGTAACGGCCGAAATCGGCCATTACCGGCCGGTAAATGGCCACCTACATCTGGCCCCTAGCATCCTGATATGCCCTCATTGCCTTCTTCATTCTTCCCTGTGAAGCTTCTCTTCTCTTTGCCATTGCTGCCCTCATCCATGCATCTAATGCCTCAAATTGCGTTGGTCTAGGCAGAGGTTTCAGAGAAGACATCACTCCTCTCAGCCTGTATAGCACCTCCTTTCGAAATGACCCATAACAAGGGAAAGCCCATTCTCCCTCTTTCTCTGTAATTTTATGCCAGTTTTGCAGCCACACTATAGTATGGAGTCCTACATTGGTTGCCATGTAATGTGCCGGGGTATCCTCTGGAGGAGCTTCTTCTCCCATCCGAGTTACCAACCCTGTGTCACCTCTACACATATCATGCAAAACCTTAAAACATCTCATTGTGAAAATCAATTATTTGCAATCCAAACTCAATATTCAACTCTGGACGAACTTCTACCAATCCCAGTGCGGCATTACACCAACCGACCTATCCCAGCGCGGCACGCACTGATGTCACAACTCCCTCTTCACAGCAGCTCACCCTCCTTTACAATATCACTTCCTACACTTGCTCACACATTCGTACTACAAGTAACTGTATATCCAAAAGCTATTAACCAAGTAACTGCTTCCTACTACAGTCACAATACCTTACAGTTACATAAAACAAGTAAGTATCCGTCTGCTAAAAGATTGATAGAACATTCTTACAAGAACAATCGTCTGCTGTGATCCCCGACCTGCGTTGGTCACTCAATCGCCATAGTCCACCCTGAGGCTTTCCACCGCGGAATACTCCTACATTCACACAAAGTTCCCTATCACAAGTTAATTGTCGAAAGCACTTCACAACACCCACAGTATTGGACAATCACATATACAAAATTATTCAGGGATCTTGGACTTCTCTTGAGTCCGCTCACCCACTTCCTCATCCGCACGTGTCCGGACCAGTAAACCGATTAACCCACAATCACTCGACTTGCATTCCAACTTCGCAAAACATCACACAATTAATTAATCACCGCACTCTAGCACACCACACCGTTTCATACTCACACTACCACTGTTTCCTCCGCACCATCAGCATCCGCCGACCTCCATCAATCTTTGTTTTTCGTCGTTGTCTACTCCAAGTCCAGAGTCCAATTTTCCCCCGCTTTTACTCTAAATCCCTCATTCTCCCCTCACTTTAGAGGCAAGCCATCCTCTGCTACCAATTGATTAACCTAAATGTACTCATTGCCTTACCTTCTGAATCTAATACTGATGGTCTTTTATTAGCAAACAATTCAAGGTTATGCTTACAATTTAGTCATGGGTTGAAGGACAACAGAGTCTGGATTTCATTTGATTGGTTTATTATAAGGCCAAAATAATTGAATATAAACGCACCTCAATATAATTAATTCGGCAATGAGAGGCATAATGTGATGAACTTCAGAATCAAAATGCAACCTATAATCGAAGCGGAGTCCAATTCCCTTTTCATGGAGAAGAAAACAAGAGATATATTTCCCTTCACTGCTACAAATGAGGGTCCTGCCTATCTCCCTTGTATCATACCCCAAAGGTGTTGACTTCCTAAGAAGTATTCATGTCAGATGGGTCTGATAGCTTAAGGCTCTGGAGCTCGCTCTAAGATGCTCCTTCTCCTCCAAAAATGCGGAAGTCTCTCTACAGTGTCCCTGGGCATCATACAAAAAGACAATGTTCCGCCCTCAATACATCACATAAACATTTTTAAATCTCATCTCTCTGTACTTTTCCACAGGAGCCGTGTTGTTCAGCTCCTGCTCAGTGGCATCGGATCCCAGATCAGCAAGACAACAAAGGTGTCCTCCCTTTTCGCCTTTTAGCCTTCTTCAAAGACATTCCGGGTATCTGCTTTAATCTAAGAATAACGAGGTCGAATTCCTGCACCTGCAGTAGGATGAAAACATACTGTCTTTGCATACAAAAAGGATTTCTTTAATTAATTCTTGAGCAAACAAGGAGTATCAAAACTATCAACAACCTGCAATTTGGGCCTACAGTGCAGGCAACTTTAACAATACACTGTTACATTATATGAGTATAATATCAACCTGCACATTATGCATAGAGGAATAATAGACTTTTCTAGTACATACAAAGTCCTACTTAAATGTGCACCTACATTACAAATGCTCATATGACTTGAATAAATGTGTTTTAATAATCGTAAAACACTGCAAACGACAGAATATATGTGAGTGCATTTCATTTGTATTTGTATTTGGTATTTATTAAGCGCATGTTTCACCCGTAGGTCTCATAGCGCTGACTAATGCTCAAATGGAAAGCCAACAAGACAACAAAGTGGGATGGACTGTTCTAGAATAGCCAGGTTTTGATGGATCTACGAAATTTCTTGTGATCAGTTACCAGGTGGAGGGGCTGGGGCAGTTTGTTCCAGTTTCGGGCACTATCCTGGAAAAGGATCTGCCACCATTTCTTATAGTGCGGACCTTGGGCACTGTTAGGTGGTGTTTGCTACAGGACCTAAGGATTCTTACCGGTCGGTGTATTGTTAGTTTTTTGGCTAGGTATTGTGGTCCTTTGTTATTGAGGGTCTTATCTACCAGACAGCAGAGTTTGAAATGTATTCTTTTTTTGACTGGGAGCCGGTGAAGGGTGGGGGGGGGGGGGGGCAGGTTTAAGACCAGTCTGGCCGAAGTGTTCTGCATGACCTGGAGTTTGGCCAAAAACTCTACATTAGTGGAGGCAAGAAGTGAATTTCCATAGTCCAGACGACTAATAATCAGTCCCTGTACTAGGGAAATGCGGGATGAGAGTGGGATCCACTTAAATATTTTCCTGAGACTGCGTAGCTGGTACGGACCAGGTTGTTGATGTGGTCTGACATGGAGAGTTTGGAATCTAATATTACACCAAGACTCCGCACAGCTGTCTTGGGTCAAGGGCAGGGACCCAGGGAGGAGGGCCACCAGTACCTGGTCCATAGTTTAGATAGTCCCCAAAAAAGCAAAATATCTGTTTTGCTGGCATTGAGAAGCAGATGGTTGTTAGTCATCCAGTCATTTATGGCTGTCATGCGGTGTTTGAACCGTTTTTTGGTCTCGGAGACGTCCGGTCCCAAGGTGATTAATAGCTGCGTGTCATAAGCGTAAAACACTGTTTGAAAACCAAAAGCTTTGATAAACTTGGCTAGTGGCGACACGTACAAGTTAAAAAGCGTTGGACTCAAGATGGAACCTTGTGGGACACAAGCCATGAATATAATGCACCCATACAATTCCGATTGCTGAAAGCACTCTATCACTAGGACAGAGAATCAGCGCTGCAAACTGGGAAAGCACACCCAGCTGGCTCCAGTCCTCATGTTCATGCATCACCACACACGTTTATACTTGTCATGATGATACAGCTGCCATAGCTTGACGATACAAACACGCACTCGTGCCACTGCCAAGAGCAAGTACACATCACGTGCTGTTGACTTTGGCCCTGGCGTCACTATGTATGAACGGATGCTGCTCATGCGCACCCATACATTACGATACCGCAGTCATGTTTATTTTTTATTTTTTTATTTATGCCTTGAAGATACAGATGCTAAAGAAATATTGCATGAAAGCGCATTTGCGGAAAGCAGCAGCCGGTAGCAAACTGCAGCTGCCAGAGCATCCTAAAAAAGTAAAAAGCTGAATAATATAGACCCGGACAGGTGGAGGAGCAAAGGGGGAGTGGGGGAACAAGTCAAAGTGCTGATGAGTGGTGGCAAGGAGGAACCAGTGGAGAAGCCATAGAATAGCCCACGGGGAGTAAAAAAAAAGGCAAGCGAAATGGGGAGAGCTGGGTGAAGCAAGGGGTAGGCTGTGGGGGTGAGAGAGTGATATGGAGAGCATGGGGACAGGGATGAGAAGGAGAAGCAACATACGATTAGGTGGGAGAGAAAGCAGGAAAACACATGCATTACTATTGAAGGAATGAAACTAAGAAAAAAGTAGTAACCTCCATGTAAGGCCATGTAAGCAGTGGAAGAATACAAGTCATCCAGTCAAAAGGATGGTAAAAGAAGCAATGCTCATGCAGAGGGTCAAACCAAAGAATAGGAAGAAAGGCCATTGAATAAGAAGATGGCAAATGAACTGACTGGAGCACCAACCAATGATGAGCAAGGGGTGGGCCCATTTCTGTATTGCAGTGGTGTAACAAAACGTGTGGCGACCCCCCTGCAAGATATGCTGACTTAAGCAGGGGCTGAGGGAGCCCCCTCCAATATGGGTACACCTGGGCCCTCCCCGCACCATGGGGGCTGCGGAATCCTTTGTTAATGCCCCTGCTGTATTGTACCTCGCAAGTAGGCAAGATCTGAAGAGGAGGGCAAGTGAAATCGCTGGGAGTTTGTATCGGAAGAAAGGGCACGCCACAGGAATGGGGATCTGACACTCTCAAAATGCTCAGTGAGTGGCCAACACCAGTAGTCATTTCCAGCAAGTGGAGCAATGTGACTGGCTGCCAGCATTCTATGCAGGATGCAAATAAAAATGAATGAACGATATACGAGGCACCTGATGCCTTGGGTGGGGTGATGAGGCCATACACCCTACCTTCATTATACCAGTAGGGAATGGGAAGGTGCACATACTTGGGTCACATTGATGCACCAGAGAAGTGTGCCCTACGTTGCATTTTTGGCGTTTAGCTTGTTTGATCACCCTTAATTTGGCAGAAGTTCATCGAAAAGATGAAGGCATCAAATGAAGTGGTACGAGCCACTTTCAAACCCTGTTGTAGGTCTTACCCATGAACAGGAAGGTGACACTATTATTTCATAGGGTCCTGCAGGCGGCAGGAGGGGTAGCACTGTTATTTCACAGGGTACTGATTGTAGCAGGAGGGGTGGTGCTCGTATTTCGCGTGGTACGCCATGAAGTTGGAGGATTGGCGTGGTTATTTCACAGTGTACTACATGAAGCTGGAGGGTTGGTTCTTTTATTTCAAAGGGTACTACAGGAAGCAGGAGTGACGCTGTTATTCCACATGTACTCCATGAAGCAAGATGGCAGGGACTGTTATTTCACATATACTACATGATGCAGGAGGGGTGGCATTGTTATTTCATAGGGTACTACATAAAGCAGGAAAGCGGGACTGTTATTTCACAGGGTACTGCATGACACAGGAGGGTGGCATTGTTTTTTCACAGGGTACTACATGAAGCAGGAGGGTAGGACTGTTATTACACAGGTACTGCATGAAGCAGGAGGGGTGGTTCTGTTATTTCACAGGGTACTGCATGAAGCAAGAGGGGTGGTTCTGTTATTTCACAGGGTACTACATGAAGCAGGAGGGTAGGACTGTTATTACACAGGTACTGCATGAAGCAGGAGGGGTGGTTCTGTTATTTCACAGGGTACTGCATGAAGCAAGAGGGGTGGTTCTGTTATTTTACAGGGTACTGCATGAAGCAGGAGGGGTGGTTCTGTTATTTCACAGGGTACTGCATGAAGCAAGAGGGGTGGTTCTGTTATTTTACAGGGTACTGCATGAAGCAGGAGGGGTGGTTCTGTTATTTCACAGGTACTGCAGGAAGCAGGAGGGGTGGTTCTGTTATTTCACAGGGTACTGCATGAAGCAGGAGGGTAGGACTGTTATTTCACAGGGTACTGCATGAAGCAAGAGGGGTGGTTCTGTTATTTTACAGGGTACTGCATGAAGCAGGAGGGGTGGTTCTGTTATTTCACAGGGTACTGCATGAAGCAAGAAGGGTGATTCTGTTATTTCACAGGGTACTGCATGAAGCAAGAGGGGTGGTTCTGTTATTTCACAGGGTACTGCAGGAAGCAGGAGGGGTGGTTCTGTTATTTCACAGGGTACTGCATGAAGCAGGAGGGGTGGTTCTGTTATTTCACAGGGTACTGCATGAAGCAGGAGGGGTGGTTCTGTTATTTCACAGGGTACTGCATGAAGCAAGAAGGGTGATTCTGTTATTTCACAGGGTACTGCATGAAGCAGGAGGGGTGGTTCTGTTATTTCACAGGGTACTGCATGAAGCAAGAAGGGTGATTCTGTTATTTCACAGGGTACTGCAGGAAGCAGGAGGGGTGGTTCTGTTATTTCACAGGGTACTGCATGAAGCAGGAGGGGTGGTTCTGTTATTTCACAGGGTACTGCATGAAGCAGGAGGGGTGGTTCTGTTATTTCACAGGGTACTGCATGAAGCAAGAGGGGTGGTTCTGTTATTTCACAGGGTACTGCATGAAGCAAGAGGGGTGGTTCTGTTATTTTACAGGGTACTGCATGAAGCAAGAAGGGTGGTTCTGTTATTTCACAGGGTACTGCATGAAGCAAGAGGGGTGGTTCTGTTATTTCACAGGGTACTGCATGAAGCAAGAGGGGTGGTTCTGTTATTTCACAGGGTACTGCATGAAGCAAGAGGGGTGGTTCTGTTATTTCACAGGGTACTGCTTGAAGCAGGGTGGGTGGTTCTGTTATTTCACAGGTACTGCATGAAGCAGGAGGGGTGGTTCTATTATTTCACAGGGTAATGCTTGAAGCAGGGTGGGTAGTTCTGTTATTTCACAGGTACTGCATGAAGCAGGAGGGGTGGTTCTGTTATTTCACAGGGTACTGCGTGAAGCAAGAGGGGTGGTTCTGTTATTTCACAGGGTACTGCTTGAAGCAGGGTGGGTGGTTCTGTTTTTCACAGGTACTGCATGAAGCAGGAATGGTGGTTCTGTTATTTCACAGGGTACTGCATGAAGCAAGAGGGGTGGTTCTGTTATTTCACAGGTACTGCATGAAGCAAGAGGGGTGGTTCTGTTATTTCACAGGGTACTGCATGAAGCAGGAGGGGTGGTTCTGTTATTTCAGAGGGTACTGCATGAAGCAAGAAGGGTGATTCTGTTATTTCACAGGGTACTGCAGGAAGCAGGAGGGGTGGTTCTGTTATTTCACAGGGTACTGCATGAAGCAGGAGGGGTGGTTCTGTTATTTCACAGGGTACTGCATGAAGCAAGAGGGGTGGTTCTGTTATTTCACAGGGTACTGCATGAAGCAAGAGGGGTGGTTCTGTTATTTCACAGGGTACTGCATGAAGCAGGAGGGGTGGTTCTGTTATTTCACAGGGTACTGCATGAAGCAGGAGGGGTGTTTCTGTTATTTCACAGGGTACTGCATGAAGCAAGAGGGGTGGTTCTGTTATTTTACAGGGTACTGCATGAAGCAGGAGGGGTGGTTCTGTTATTTCACAGGGTACTGCATGAAGCAAGAGGGGTGGTTCTGTTATTTTACAGGGTACTGCATGAAGCAGGAGGGGTGGTTCTGTTATTTCACAGGTACTGCAGGAAGCAGGAGGGGTGGTTCTGTTATTTCACAGGGTACTGCATGAAGCAGGAGGGTAGGACTGTTATTTCACAGGGTACTGCATGAAGCAAGAGGGGTGGTTCTGTTATTTTACAGGGTACTGCATGAAGCAGGAGGGGTGGTTCTGTTATTTCACAGGGTACTGCATGAAGCAAGAAGGGTGATTCTGTTATTTCACAGGGTACTGCATGAAGCAAGAGGGGTGGTTCTGTTATTTCACAGGGTACTGCAGGAAGCAGGAGGGGTGGTTCTGTTATTTCACAGGGTACTGCATGAAGCAGGAGGGGTGGTTCTGTTATTTCACAGGGTACTGCATGAAGCAGGAGGGGTGGTTCTGTTATTTCACAGGGTACTGCATGAAGCAAGAAGGGTGATTCTGTTATTTCACAGGGTACTGCATGAAGCAGGAGGGGTGGTTCTGTTATTTCACAGGGTACTGCATGAAGCAAGAAGGGTGATTCTGTTATTTCACAGGGTACTGCAGGAAGCAGGAGGGGTGGTTCTGTTATTTCACAGGGTACTGCATGAAGCAGGAGGGGTGGTTCTGTTATTTCACAGGGTACTGCATGAAGCAGGAGGGGTGGTTCTGTTATTTCACAGGGTACTGCATGAAGCAAGAGGGGTGGTTCTGTTATTTCACAGGGTACTGCATGAAGCAAGAGGGGTGGTTCTGTTATTTTACAGGGTACTGCATGAAGCAAGAAGGGTGGTTCTGTTATTTCACAGGGTACTGCATGAAGCAAGAGGGGTGGTTCTGTTATTTCACAGGGTACTGCATGAAGCAAGAGGGGTGGTTCTGTTATTTCACAGGGTACTGCATGAAGCAAGAGGGGTGGTTCTGTTATTTCACAGGGTACTGCTTGAAGCAGGGTGGGTGGTTCTGTTATTTCACAGGTACTGCATGAAGCAGGAGGGGTGGTTCTATTATTTCACAGGGTAATGCTTGAAGCAGGGTGGGTAGTTCTGTTATTTCACAGGTACTGCATGAAGCAGGAGGGGTGGTTCTGTTATTTCACAGGGTACTGCGTGAAGCAAGAGGGGTGGTTCTGTTATTTCACAGGGTACTGCTTGAAGCAGGGTGGGTGGTTCTGTTTTTCACAGGTACTGCATGAAGCAGGAATGGTGGTTCTGTTATTTCACAGGGTACTGCATGAAGCAAGAGGGGTGGTTCTGTTATTTCACAGGTACTGCATGAAGCAAGAGGGGTGGTTCTGTTATTTCACAGGGTACTGCATGAAGCAAGAGGGGTGGTTCTGTTATTTCACAGGGTACTGCATGAAGCAAGAGGGGTGGTTCTGTTATTTCACAGGGTACTGCATGAAGCAGGAGGGGTGGTTCTGTTATTTGACAGGGTACTGCAAGAAGCAGGAGGGGTGTTTCTGTTATTTCACAGGGTACTGCATGAAGCAAGAGGGGTGGTTCTGTTATTTCACAGGGTACTGCATGAAGCAAGAGGGGTGGTTCTGTTATTTCACAGGGTACTGCATGAAGCAAGAGGGGTGGTTCTGTTATTTCACAGGGTACTGCATGAAGCAGAAGGGGTGATTCTGTTATTTCACAGGCACTGCATGAAGCAAGAGGGGTGGTTCTGTTATTTCACAGGGTACTGCATGAAGCAAGAGGGGTGGTTCTGTTATTTCACAGGGTACTGCATGAAGCAAGAGGGGTGGTTCTGTTATTTCACAGGGTACTGCATGAAGCAAGAGGGGTGGTTCTGTTATTTCACAGGGTACTGCATGAAGCAGAAGGGGTGATTCTGTTATTTCACAGGCACTGCATGAAGCAAGAGGGGTGATTCTGTTATTTCACAGGCACTGCATGAAGCAAGAGGGGTGGTTCTGTTATTTCACAGGGTACTGCATGAAGCAAGAGGGGTGGTTCTGTTATTTCACAGGTACTGCATGGAGCAGGGTGGGTGGTTCTGTTATTTCACAGGGTACTGCATGAAGCAAGAGGGGTGGTTCTGTTATTTCACAGGATACTGCATGAAGCAGGAGGGGTGGTTCTGTTATTTCACAGGGTACTGCATGAAGCAGGAGGGGTGGTTCTGTTATTTCACAGGGTACTGCATGAAGCAAGAGGGGTGGTTCTGTTATTTCACAGGATACTGCATGAAGCAAGAGGGGTGGTTCTGTTATTTCATAGGGTACTGCATGACACAGGAGGGTGGCATTGTTTTTTCACAGGGTACTACATGAAGCAGGAGGGTAGGACTGTTATTACACAGGGTACTGCATGAAGCAAGAGGGGTGGTTCTGTTATTTCACAGGGTACTGCATGAAGCAAGAGGGGTGGTTCTGTTATTTCACAGGGTACTGCTTGAAGCAGGGTGGGTGGTTCTGTTATTTCACAGGTACTGCATGAAGCAGGAGGAGTGGTTCTGTTATTTCACAGGTACTGCATGAAGCAAGAGGGGTGGTTCTGTTATTTCACAGGGTACTGCATGAAGCAGGAGGGGTGGTTCTGTTATTTCACAGGGTACTGCATGAAGCAAGAGGGTGGTTCTGTTATTTCACAGGGTACTGCATGAAGCAAGAGGGGTGGTTCTGTTATTTCACAGGGTACTGCATGAAGCAAGAGGGGTGGTTCTGTTATTTCACAGGGTACTGCATGAAGCAAGAGGGGTGGTTCTGTTATTTTACAGGGTACTGCATGAAGCAAGAGGGGTGGTTCTGTTATTTCACAGGGTACTGCATGAAGCAAGAGGGGTGGTTCTGTTATTTCACAGGTACTGCATGGAGCAGGGTGGGTGGTTCTGTTATTTCACAGGGTACTGCATGAAGCAAGAGGGGTGGTTCTGTTATTTCACAGGATACTGCATGAAGCAGGAGGGGTGGTTCTGTTATTTCACAGGGTACTGCATGAAGCAAGAGGGGTGGTTCTGTTATTTTACAGGGTACTGCATGAAGCAAGAGGGGTGGTTCTGTTATTTCACAGGGTACTGCATGAAGCAAGAGGGGTGGTTCTGTTATTTCACAGGTACTGCATGGAGCAGGGTGGGTGGTTCTGTTATTTCACAGGGTACTGCATGAAGCAAGAGGGGTGGTTCTGTTATTTCACAGGGTACTGCATGAAGCAAGAGGGGTGGTTCTGTTATTTCACAGGATACTGCATGAAGCAGGAGTGGCGGTTCTGTTATTTCACAGGATACTGCATGAAGCAGGAGCGGTGGCTCTGTTATTTCCCAGGTTACTGCATGATGAGGGAGCAGTGGCTCTGTTATTTCACAGGTACAGCAGGAAGCAGGAGGGGTGGTTCTGTTATTTCACAGGGCACTGCTTGAAGCAGGGTCGGTGGTTCTGTTATTTCACAGGGTACTGCATGAAGCAAGAAGGGTGATTATGTTATTTTACAGGGTACTGCATGAAGCAGGAGGGCTGGCCCAGTTATTTCACAGGGTACTGAAGGAAGCAGGAGGGGTGATTCTGTTATTTCACAGGTACTGCATGAAGCAGGAGGGGTGGTTCTGTTATTTCACAGGGTACTGCTTGAAGCAGGGTGGGTGGTTCTGTTATTTCACAGGGTACTGCAGGAAGCAGGAGGGGTGATTCTGTTATTTCACAGGTACTGCATGAAGCAGGAGGGGTGGTTCTGTTATTTCACAGGGTACTGCTTGAAGCAGGGTGGGTGGTTCTGTTATTTCACAGGGTACTGCAGGAAGCAGGAGGGGGGATTCTGTTATTTCACAGGGTACTGCAGGAAGCAGGAGGGGGGATTCTGTTATTTCACAGGTACTGCATGAAGCATGAGGGGTGGTTCTGTTATTTCACAGGTACTGCATGAAGCAGGAGGGGTGGTTCTGTTATTTCACAGGGTACTGCTTGAAGCAGGAGGGGTGGTTCTGTTATTTCACAGGGTACTGCATGAAGCAGAAGGGGTGATTCTGTTATTTCACAGGTACTGCAGGAAGCAGGAGGGGTGGTTCTGTTATTTTACAGGGTACTGCATGAAGCAAGAGGGGTGGTTCTGTTATTTCACAGGGTACTGCATGAAGCAAGAGGGTGGTTCTGTTATTTCACAGGTACTGCATGAAGCAGGAGGGGTGGCTCTGTTATTTCACAGGTACTGCATGAAGCAGGAGGGTGGTTCTGTTATTTTACAGGGTACTGCATGAAGCAGGAGGGTGGTTCTGTTATTTTACAAGGCACTGCATGAAGCAGGAGGGGTGGCTCTGTTATTTCACAGGGTACTGCATGAAGCAGGAGGGTGGTTCTGTTATTTTACAGGTACTGCATGAAGCAGGAGGGGTGGTTCTGTTATTTCACAGGATACTGCATGAAGCAGGAGTGGCGGTTCTGTTATTTCACAGGGTACTGCATGAAGCAGGAGGGTGGTTCTGTTATTTCACATGGTACTGCATGAAGCAGGAGGGTGGTTCTGTTATTTCCCAGGTTACTGCATGATGAGGGAGCAGTGGCTCTGTTATTTCACAGGTACTGCAGGAAGCAGGAGGGGTGGTTCTGTTATTTCACAGGGCACTGCTTGAAGCAGGGTCGGTGGTTCTGTTATTTCACAGGGTACTGCATGAAGCAAGAAGGGTGATTATGTTATTTTACAGGGTACTGCATGAAGCAGGAGCGGTGGCTCTGTCATTTTAAAGGTACTGCATGAAGCAGGAGGGCTGGCCCAGTTATTTCACAGGGTACTGAAGGAAGCAGGAGGGGTGATTCTGTTATTTCACAGGTACTGCATGAAGCAGGAGGGGTGGTTCTGTTATTTCACAGGGTACTGCTTGAAGCAGGGTGGGTTGTTCTGTTATTTCACAGGGTACTGCAGGAAGCAGGAGGGGTGATTCTGTTATTTCACAGGTACTGCATGAAGCAGGAGGGGTGGTTCTGTTATTTCACAGGGTACTGCTTGAAGCAGGGTGGGTGGTTCTGTTATTTCACAGGGTACTGCAGGAAGCAGGAGGGGGGATTCTGTTATTTCACAGGTACTGCATGAAGCAGGAGGGGTGGTTCTGTTATTTCACAGGTACTGCATGAAGCAGGAGGGGTGGTTCTGTTATTTCACAGGGTACTGCTTGAAGCAGGGTGGGTGGTTCTGTTATTTCACAGGGTACTGCATGAAGCAGAAGGGGTGATTCTGTTATTTCACAGGTACTGCATGAAGCAGGAGGGGTGGCTCTGTTATTTCACAGGTACTGCAGGAAGCAGGAGGGGTGGTTCTGTTATTTTACAGGGTACTGCATGAAGCAAGAGGGGTGGTTCTGTTATTTCACAGGGTACTGCATGAAGCAGAAGGTGTGATTCTGTTATTTCACAGGTACTGCATGAAGCAGGAGGGGTGGCTCTGTTATTTCACAGGTACTGCATGAAGCAGGAGGGTGGTTCTGTTATTTTACAGGGTACTGCATGAAGCAGGAGGGTGGTTCTGTTATTTTACAAGGCACTGCATGAAGCAGGAGGGGTGGCTCTGTTATTTCACAGGGTACTGCATGAAGCAGGAGGGTGGTTCTGTTATTTTACAGGGTACTGCATGAAGCAAGAGGGGTGGTTCTGTTATTTCACAGGTACTGCAGGAAGCAGGAGGGGTGATTCTGTTATTTCACAGGTACTGCATGAAGCAGGAGGGGTGGTTCTGTTATTTCACAGGGTACTGCTTGAAGCAGGGTGGGTGTTTCTGTTATTTCACAGGTACTGCATGAAGCAGGAAGGGTGGTTCTGTTATTTCACAGGGTAGTGCTTGAAGCATGGTGGGTGGTTCTGTTATTTCACAGGGTACTGCATGAAGCAGAAGGGGTGATTCTGTTATTTCACAGGGCACTGATTGAAGCAGGGTGGGTGGTTCTGTTATTTCACAGGGTACTGCATGAAGCAGAAGGGGTGATTCTGTTATTTCACAGGCACTGCATGAAGCAGGAGGGGTGGCTCTGTTATTTCACAGGTACTGCATGAAGCAGGAGGGGTGGTTCTGTTATTTCACAGGGTATTGCATGAAGCAGGAGGGGTGGCTCTGTTATTTCACAGGTACTGCATGAAGCAGGAGGGTGGTTCTGTTATTTCACAGGTACTGCATGAAGCAGGAGGGGTGGTTCTGTTATTTCACAGGGTACTGCATGAAGCAGGAGGGTGGTTCTGTTATTTCACAGGTACTGCATGAAGCAGGAGGGGTGGTTCTTTTATTTCACAGGGTACTGCATGGAGCAGGAGGGGTGGCTCTGTTATTTCACAGGTACTGCATGAAGCAGGAGGGGTGGTTCTGTTATTTCACAGGGTACTGCATGAAGCAGGAGGGGTGGTTCTGTTATTTCACAGAGTACTGCATGAAGCAGGAGGGTGGTTCTGTTATTTCACAGGTACTGCATGAAGCAGGAGGGGTGGTTCTGTTATTTCACAGGTACTGCATGAAGCAGGAGCGGTGGCTCTGTTATTTCACAGGTACTGCATGAAGCAGGGGGGTGGCTCTGTTATTTCACAGGTACTGCATGAAGCAGGAGGGGTGGTTCTGTTATTTCACATGTACTGCATGAAGCAGGAGGGTGGTTCTGTTATTTCACATGTACTGCATGAAGCAGGAGGGTGGTTCTGTTATTTCACATGTACTGCATGAAGCAGGAGGGGTGGTTCTGTTATTTCACAGGTACTGCATGAAGCAGGAGGGGTGGTTCTGTTATTTCACAGGTACTGCATGAAGCAGGAGGGGTGGTTCTGTTATTTCACATGGTACTGCATGAAGCAGGAGGGTGGTTCTGTTATTTCACATGTACTGCAGGAAGCAGGAGGGGTGGTTCTGTTATTTCACAGGGTACTGCATGAAGCAGGAGGGGTGGTTCTGTTATTTCACAGGGTACTGCATGAAGCAGGAGGGTGGTTCTGTTATTTCACAGGTACTGCATGAAGCAGGAGGGGTGGTTCTGTTATTTCACAGGGTACTGCAAGAAGCAGGAGGGGTGTTTCTGTTATTTCACAGGTACTGCATGAAGCAGGAGGGTGGTTCTGTTATTTCACAGGGTACTGCATGAAGCAGGAGGGTGGTTCTGTTATTTCACAGGTACTGCATGCAGCAGGAGGGGTGGTTCTGTTATTTCACAGGTACTGCATGAAGCAGGAGGGGTGGCTCTGTTATTTCACAGGTACTGCATGAAGCAGGAGGGTGGTTCTGTTATTTCACAGGGTACTGCATGAGGCAGGAGGGGTGGTTCTGTTATTTCACAGGGTACTGCATGAAGCAGGAGGGTGGTTCTGTTATTTCACAAGGCACTGCATGACACAGGAGAGGTGGTGCTGTTATTTCACAGGGCACTGCAGTCATGTAGACTTCCAGCTCTGAGTGTGTCCAGGCTGAAGATCTGGAGATGCATAAGCTCCCCAGAGCCCCAGACATTACCTCTACACAGACAGCGCCTACAATAGATCACTTTCAGCAGTGACTCTAGTTTAGGAGCCGCTCTGGGGGTAAAGCGCTGAGGGAGTGATTAATGTGATGTCACTGTACCGCCCTCTACCATCTGTGAGGGGGAACAGGGCAGAGGAGCAGGCTGGAGATGCAAGTGCATAGCGCCAAAAAACCCTTACTTATAAACCTGATAGAGATGCATGTGTATAGGGCCTAAAAAGCACCTTCCACTTTTCTCTCACTAGCCACTTCCTCGGGGGCAGATTCAGTCTAAAGAGCATGCCCATGCCTTTTATGACATGGCATAGATGCCAACATTTGAAAATCATTTCTAGGGTCATTTTGCAGCACAGCTATCAATTACTTACATGAAAATGTACCACCCCCACTACTACTCCAAAGCTCCACTCACTCAGCTCAACCCACACAATTAGCATCATTTAACTCAGCCTGCTTATCATAGTACAGATTAAAGGGTCTACTCAATAAAGAGAGAATTGCAGAGAATTGGGACGGATGTTCGAGCTTTAGGCTGAAGTAGCTGAGTTGGAAAAATTCTCTCATTCAGCTGCATTGGAGAATTTTTCTAACTCGGCTACTTTGGCCTAAAGTTTGAAATTCCCTGCAATTTTCTTTGTGTCACACTTGTCAGGGCTGGAAGTGCAATTGCTGTGACTGGCCCGGGAAAGTGAATTACCTGGAAAAGTCGGGACTGTCCCAGCAACACCGGGACAGTTGCCAGCTATGACATGGCAGTAACCTGAAATCAATTGTTGCTCCATTCAACATGTATGTTACGGTGGCCGTTCTCAGGTCGAAAAGTCAGCTACTCTGCCAAGTCAATCAATCAATCAAGCATTTATATAGCGCACTACTCACCCGGAGGGTCTCAAGGCACTGGGGGGAGGGGGTCCGCTACTGCTCGAACAGCCAGGTCTTGAGGTGATTTTCTGCCATTCATAACCGGCTGATAGAACCTTGAACTTAGTTCTACCAAGATATTTTCTAGCTATTATTACTAATCAATGTATCCATAACAGTGCTGGGGTACCTGCCAAAGACAACAGAGAAAAGATGACTTAATGCCAGGACTTTTTGGGTGGGACCTCCTGTTCATGTGAACTCGTCCACAAACCGGAGCCCCTCTAATAAAGGCGCACTCTGGCTGCCAAGGATGAATTCAGCGTTGCCAGGCCTCGCAGAGGAAGGTTTTGTTGTGGTCTTCCTTTCGGATCTTTTGACCCTCTTCTGCGTCCCACAGCAGGACAAGAAGCAGCTGGCCTGGGCCTGTGGGTGCTGCCTGTGCAGAAGAGGGCGTTCCCTTGTTTTACAAGGCTGCCTGCCAATGGGAGCACGTGCTGGGCTGTGAAGGCGGGCCCAGCAAATGCTCTCTCAAGACAAAGGCCCTGATTACCAGTTGGGCAGTATATTCTGAGTAGTTAGGTATTTAATGCATCTGATAATTATCAGATGCGTTAAATACCTCAACTTACCTTAAATTTCAGGAGGTCGAACCTTCCGAATTTTAACTGGTGGAAAGCATACAGTATGTTAAATGCCAAAATCTGCATGTTATTCCCCATCAACTCTTAGTAGGTGTTATTTGTCACACTCAATAAATAACGCACCCCGTGTTGTCGTTATTTATCAGGGGTTATAAATAGCACCTAATCTCATAATCAGGGCCTTAAGGATTTATATTTACAAAAACTCACATGGCGCTGCCGGAAATTCAGGGCACTGCATTCAATGAATGGTAAAAAATGTATTTAGTAAGATTGTAACAATGATGCAATCAGCTACACTCATGCAATGCATGTTGTTTTCACATTGCGCAGTGTTACACTATGGCGCAAAGGTGAGACAGCATTGCCTTGTGTGAGATTTGTACGTGGGAAACACCTGCAGTGCAATGTATCACACAGACAACTCCAAGGTCAAGTAATATAAAATGTGCAATTCTACGTAAATTATACATGACATAGAAATATTGGAAAACATACAAGATGATGGACGAAATGTTGCACAATGGCTAAACATTCACCCCCAGTCACAGATCTTGGTTTAATCCATCGTTATTTTGCTCACCAAGCCACCCCAGTTCAGACATGGCATATGCAAATCAGTCTTGGCCCTGTGCCTCATGGGAACAGTCCAGCCCGAACTGCCAAGCCATGTCTTCCCTGGACCAGAATCAAGCATCCTAGGACCGGTTTCTGGCTATCAGCCATCTTCAGCCAGGATAGCTTGACTCCAGTGGCTTAGTGAGCAAGGGACCCACGTCTGGGCATACCCTTCCCACATAGGGTGAACAGCAAAACACACAAGATGATGGACGGAATGTTGCACAATGACAAAACATTCACCCCCAGTCACAGATCTGGGTTTAATCCATCGTTATTTTGCTCACCAAGTCACCCCAGTTCAGACATGGCCATATGCAAATCAGTCTTGCCCTGTGCCTCATGGGAACAGTCCAGCTCGAAGCAGGCATAAGGAGTGACGCAGCACAATAGGAATAGGCATTCCTGAGCATTGCTGGAGTTGCATCGCCCTTGCGACACGACTCCAGCAATGCATTACCTTTACGCCAACAGATGCGTGACACATCTGTCAATCCTTGCGCCACAGTGAGTCGCATTGTAAATGTGATGCATCTATGGGGGCGCAAGCTTTTTTTTCCTAGTCGCAATTGAACTGACGCATCTCTGCTAAAATGCAGAGATGCGTCAGGTCTTGTAAATCTGCCCTATAAAGTGTACTAATGCGAAGGCAGTTTCTCGTGTTCAGTTCTAAACTATGCAAAACTGCGAAGATTCACTACATTTCTACAGGAACGCCCCGGGGAGGTGCTACTGTTGGAGCTTTCTTAGAGTACCCATGAAAACCTTTGTGAATTCTAGAAATGCATAAATCTTTGGAATTGTAATGTTGCCCACAGTTGTGGATGGATGATTGTCAATAGGTGGGGGTGGCTGGAGGGCTTTTGAGACAGTAATGCAGTCACATGTCTCTAATTCCTGTGTGCTCATACTTGGATTGTTACTGTGCGAAGAATTTGAAAGGAAAATTCTGTGCCCTGTATGCCATGCAATAACGTGTACACAACTAGGATCCTCCATACTTGTGGCGCAGTGTGAATGAGGGTGTCTTGGGGTTTGTCATTTCTTGAGATGAGTTTAGCCCTTAAAATGAGGAGTAACCTCTGGATTTTGGGGCTTACTGAATCAATATGTCATGGGATATTTTTCCCATGATAAATATTGGCTGGGTTGATCTGTCGAAATGTATCTGGGAATACAGTTTAATAATCACTAAACTCCCAATTCTGATATGTGCAGTTGCAGATATTCAAATCAGAGTTATCAGGCCTCTCGTAGTGAGCGCCTTAAAACCCCATATATGCTCCTCATAGGACCATGTGGTTCACCTAAACTAAATGAAGCTAGCCATCTGACGTGAATGGCCATCTCTCTATATACCAGCTGACACTAGCACATAGCTGTCTATCTGTTTTTGATGATATGAAGAGTAAGGAACTGTGATTTAAGTCTATATGCACAAGAGCACACAATTTGGTAGAGTAAGGAAGATGGGTTTAGATTCTAGGGGCCATATCACATAAAGTGAACCCTGCAAGTGCTAAAGTAAGACCAGTCTATGCACAGATTTCAGCTACCTGGTGTCTTAAATTGTTCAAGTGCTTGAGCTGTGTTATGTTCCCAACTTAGACCCTGGCAAATGCGTACATGCCAGAGTCCCTTAGAAGGCCAATGCTGCCTTTGGCTGGAAATGTAGCAGCAATAAGAAAGCACAGCATGATATTGCAATAATGTAGCACAAAAAGCAACAGAACACATTGCCATTATAATAAAGTACAATACAACAACTATGCACAAATAGTTTTGTCACACATTTCCACCACAACAATCCTGCTTTCAGAATTCAGTGGTAAAAAGTGTTTGCACCAAGAGCTGCCTTAACTTACCACCAAGGACATGAAATAGTGGAGTCAACATATATTTTGTGATCTCGGGCACTATCTGTGCCAGTTTTGGGCTGACTGATGTCTTAAATAGCTCAAGAGCTCGAGCAGTGGTATTTTACCACCGGGAATAGTGGTAAATGGTTGTGTGACATACCTGAAGTAAACAGCAGAACATAAACAAAACAACATATCAAAACTAAAACATAAAGTACTCAACACAACAAAACAGTCAAAACAGAATACAACACAACAATCACAGTGCAACACAACAGCGCAATTTGATAATGCAGCACAAAATACACCAGCGCAAACAATGTTATACATCACCTCAACAAGATGCAATGCAACAAATATATACAAGCCTTCTTATCACCCATTGCCACCTCCAGAAATCTGTTTTTTAATGTGCTGGTAAAAGGAGTTTGCACCAAGCACTGCCTTACCACCAAGGACATCGAATCACGCACAACTAAAGCATTATGTGATCAGGCACCGGGTCTCCTGATCTTTTAAAAAAAATGTTTGATTGATTTTAAAAACAAAATAACATTACAATTCATTAACCTGTCCCATCCCCCTAAACAAGGAGAGAAAGGTGAGTCACTCTGTGTGCAAATAAATATAAATCTGTACATGACACTGGATCACTTAAACAGCATACTTGGTGCTGTGGCATCAAATCACAGCGGATCAGCATCACAGACACATCTAAAGAGTATTAATCAACTGCCCCCTCCACATCCTGTCCCGATTCAGGGTCTCCCATTTCCTGTCGTGTCCGGACTTCTACTAAGTCCCATTCCATCCTTCCTCCCTGGTCCACTCCGTTGTAACAGAACCCCGCTCCCGGCCCGGGTGTCCAATCCTAACATCAGCCGCATAGACATTAGACGCACCTTCTCGCCCCCAGTGGTCAGGTAAGAGCCAAGTGGCAGCCATGGGATCGGATTATGGGATTGCAAGGTAGGCAGGCGATTAAGCAAGCACTTTAGCCGTTGACGCCTTGGCTGAAAGTTGTCAGGCTGCATCCTTTGCTTGTTAACGCCTTAACCCCGGTGTTTTTTCCGCCGTGGTGCGGGCGTTCTAAAAGGTGGGAGGGGCTGCGTCGGCCGTTGGTGGTGGACAGCACTGGGGAGGGAGTGCTCCCATTGGCCAACGGCTGACAGGAGCACGGAAGGGGTTAAACGCCCTGATGGCAGTGTTCTGATCCATTGATGGATTCCAAGCCCTGCTCTCTGGGCTCCGCTCGGACACCAGCCGCTTCTTATGTTTAGCCAGTTTGTGATGAACACATCTTCGCTCTGACTAATGTGCTCTTAAAGTCTTTGTGCCCCATGTCTTTAAGCCTAACTGTGCCTCATCTGTGCCTGTAGGTACAGAGCTGATGGCTGTCAAGTTTACACACCTGTGGAGCCTGACTCCCTACCTGTAAGACTACCGCCTATAGGCCTCATTTACAAGAAGACTGTGGCGCCGGAGTCACTTTTTTGGACGCTCCGGTGGGGCAGACCTCTCAGTCATATCTACAAGGCCACGGAAAGCCACCCTGCAGGGCTTTTCAAGGCCACGTGCATATGGTGTAAGGCAAAGCAACGCAACTGAAGTCTCTGGGTTGACTCTCACTCCGTCAGGGAGGCGTACTATGGGCGTGGCGGTGGGTGTTCCCACTGAACGCCCATGGTTTTATACAAATTCCCAGATTTACAACGTAGTGTAAATCTGGGAATGCATCTAACAAGAAGAAATAATGTTAAGTCTCCTCCTTCTTTCCTCTTTCTGTGTGTGCTGCATTCTGCAGCCCACATAGAAAGTCCCGGGGTGGGGTTCTGTTACAACAGAGTGGAAGAGGGAACAAAAATGGAATGGGACTTAGGAGAAGTCTGGATACAACAGGAAATGGAAGACCCTTAACTGGGAAAAGATGTGCAGGGGACAGTTGATTAATACTCTTTAGATATGTCTGTGATTCTGCAGCACAGATAGGCAGAGGAAACTGCCTCCATTGATTGTATTTGTCAGGCAGGAAGGTATCCCTTCCTGCACAAAAACAATCATTTCTACAACACGGACACTCTTGCACCTTGCTTCAAGGGGGCCTGCAATGTCTTAACCGCATCGCTGCGGCGGCTTTTCCCGCTGTGTGCGTCATTTTTAAAATTACCGCGGTTCATGACGAGCTGAGCTCGTCATCAGCACACGGCAGGTAACGCTGATGACGAGCTGAGCTCGTCATCAGCATCGAAGGGGTTAAAGCAGCCCTTTTTGCATCAGCGCAGTGGAAGAGGACAGGAATGCGCCATATCTCAGAGATATGGTGCATTCCTTTACTTGTGGTTGGCACAGGGCAGTGCAGCGCAGCGCAGCGCAGCAAAGAGGCGTGCAGCCCTGAACAACATCAAATTGTTGGAAATGAGGACCTTTGTGTCTGTGCTTCGGCCAAGGACCTGAGACACTTAGTATCAAAGATGTCAGACTAGTCTAGTCACTGATATGGGGTTGACGCACCCTGAAGATTGCTTCTATCAAGGGAGGGACACAGGCAGCCTCTCATGCTTTCCCCTCATTGAGGTTCAATTGTAAACAGTAGCTGGGGTTCCTGTGTGCATGAGTCTGACCAGCACCTGCCTTGGGGGTCTCTGTAGGAGGGGCGGCAATGGTAAGACATGGAGGCTGATCCTCTGTGTGAGTTTACCAGCTACATCTTAATATGACCCAATGCTTTCATCCTCAAGCGGTATATCATGCGCGCCATCCAGTGACAACATCCGGCCCTGGTGAAGAAAGGCAGAAACATTCGCTTCACTCATGTGTCTGGTCCACTTCTTCCTACAGAGACCCCCATACACAGCCACTGGTTTTCCACCCATGGTCCCTACATTATGCTCTGGCATCAGAGGCCTGGTGGCTGACGTTGGAACCCATAGATCTCTCTGTGAATCCTAGCTCCCTACTAGCCAACTTGTGCGATCCTGAGCAAACTGTTTGATCTGTCTGTGCTTTAACTCCCTTATTAGACATTAATTAAGAGCGCCTCTATGCGTTTCATGTCACCTTGTGTGCTATAGTTGAAAACTCATTGTATGAGAGTGCTGGTTTGATGCTTTCTACTCTTTCCACATGCTGGACGTCAGTCCAGTCCCAGCTGTTGCCTGTTCTTGGCCAGTAATTTGTAATGCAACTTTACCTCAATCAGAATGGCCGGGGGCACACTAAAGTTTTGGATACCTTTTCATGGCGCTACTAACTCCTGCTACCCACCTTGTTGGAATGAGAATGTCGGCAGATTCAGAGCAAACCCCGGAATTTACCTCCTGAAAACAATTGAAAATCTCTAGGACAATATCCAGGTAAAATGAGGAATAACCACAACAACCAAACACTTAACCACGGATTGCCAAGTATGCCCGGCTAGGTATTTTATTTTATTTTGAAAGTTTTATAGAGCGCGAACAAGATCCTGGCGGATATCAGAGCGCTATACAAACAATAAATGTTACTTATACAGAAAATAAGAGCAAATCCAAACATATGTACAAAGCATATAGTAAAAACAGCATAGTAAGATGAAACATCAAAAAATGTCTTGTGGTTGGGAGTGCGTGTGCCTCTCGTCACAGGGTTTCAGTAGGCCCTACTCATGTGAATTTGGCCATGAGGATGGATTTAACTTCCTTTTTAAAAGAGGTAGTGGATGGGTTAAGTCTGGTTTCTGGGGTTAAGGCATTCCAAATTCTGGGTGCCATCCCAGAGAAGGATCTGTTACCCTCAAAGGTGGACTACCCAGACACAAACTCATACTGTGTAAGCTAGGGATGGTGGTGGCCAAAAGGGACATTGCCAAATGCTGGGTAGCTCCAAAGCCCCCCACAGTGACCGAATGGAGAACAGGCATTGAGCTTTATATGGGGGCAGAAAAGACAACATTCAAAGCAAGAGGGTGCCGGAAAAACTTTTCAAAGGTTTAGGGCCCATGGCAGAGATATTATGGGCTGGAGATAAGTGGAGAATCCGAAGAACCTCGATGGTTAACTGTAGACTAAAAATGAAAGAGAAGGTGAGACTGTACTCACCCAAGTGCATAATAGGTGTTTACATTGAATATGGGATGCTGTTTTGTGATGACTGTGCCAGTCCCAATTTGAAACTGCACCACTGCTGATCTGACTTCATGTACTATCGCTTTACGATGCTCTTCGTTCTTAACGCAAAGTTCTGTATTCTCAGAAACTATATCAATAAAAACATTTAAAAAAATTAAAAAAAACATTCAAACACAGAATTGCTTATTTCCCCTGTACTTTCAAGTTTCTAGGTAAACTCCAGGTTTCACTTGTAAATCCCAGAAACGGGGAACCCCCAGAGCTACCAGTGGCCCCGGTAATGATAGCTGCATGGGTTCTGAAAGGTCGGATTCTGAGATAGCTGTTTGTGCTCTCAAACGGAGCATATCACAGTGGAAAGGCCTGATTCAGATAGGGCCTTCGGGCTCCTGGTCGAGGCCCTGCAGCTGTGGCAAAGGCCCCGCAGTTCCAGGGGGAGTGTCAGCACTCGTGGCAGAGGCCCCGCAGTCTTACGCCTGCCTCACAGCAGGCGTAAGACTGACGCAGGCCCTTTCACATGGGGCTTGCCCCATGTGTAAGGACACATTGCTGGATTTGCGTCACTTTTGTGACACAGTCCAGCAATGCGTCAAATTTGCGCCTTACAGATACGTCAGAAATACTGAGGTATCTGTAACTCCTTGCGACATGATGCGTCATACTGTAAATATGACGCAGCAATGATGTCGCAAGGAGGGCGCACTGAGAAGTGACGCATCGCTGCTTTCACGCAGCGATGCGTCACTTCTCATAAATGAGGCCCTTCCTGTTTATCTATGCGGTGCAACAGGTGAGGGGAAACACCCCAGACCCTCCAAAGGTTGGACGCAAAGGCCAATCAAGTCATGAATTCTTATACTTTGCACATACACGAATATTAAAAGCAAACACCTCGCACAGTAGGTGCAAACAAAAGAAAGAGGAGTAATGTAATAAAAGTGTCCTCCTTAAAGCAATGTGCTGCTTCTTAGAGCTAGAATGCCGCCATATCAAATCTCTAAAATAAAATAAATACATTATTCCAGTGTGAAGGGCTGCAAAGGAGATGAGAATAAAGAATGGAAAAGGTAAGGTTCCCTCGGCGCTCCCTCCGTGGAAGTTTACAAGTCCATTTTTTCGGAAGAGAAACCACCAGAACCACCAGCTTGGAATAGTATTTCGAAGGTTACACAATAATTCTAGGCGTATTTCAAGTGCATCCTTTCTGATGCAACCAGGCGCCCATAATCAAGGCCAAGAAGTATTCTACAAGCTTCGGCGCATACATGCACATGCATCAAAGGAAAAAACGGTCACAAACAGGCAGATTCTCAGAATGTGCCCATTTGCGACCGGTATTTTTGCATTTGGGATGCATCATCCCAAATGCAAAAATCGCAAATTTAAGGAAACTCTAAATTGCGATTCCTTAAATTGCAATTGCATTTAAGGAATCCCAAATTGAGATTCCTTAAATGCAATGCATTAAAGTTAAAAAAATTGCGATTTCGCTAATAGAAGTAGCAAATTACCATGAAGTTGAACTTCATGGTAATTTGCAAAAAACTTTGAAAAATGCACTTTTGTGCATTTTTTAAAGTTTCATGTTGCACACACACATGCCCTTGGGGCATGTGTGTGCGCAACATATGTGCACGTATCAATTTCAGGAGTGCAACAGGGTATCCTTAGGACACCCCTGCACCCTTGAAATTGCATTCTCAAGTTGCGATTCTCTAATTGAGATTCGCAAATTGAGAATGTCTGCCCATTCATTCCTATGGGCCTCTAGGCCCATAGGAATGAATGGGGAGGTATTCCTTAATTGTGACTTGCAATTTGCGAGTCGCAATTAAGGAATATTTAGAAATCGCTATTTTTTAATCGATTTCTACATGCATAGGCTTTTGCGATTCCTTAATTGCGATTCCTTAAAAATCGCATTTAAGGAATTGCAAATGCCAACAATGATGCATGTGCCTGTTAGAGCATAGTGAGGCGTGACGTCATGCAGACACAGGGCCCTGCACACGGGAGATTGCACCTGCATCAGGATTCTGATTTTTGTGGCACTTGTCACACAGGAACAATTTTCACTGAAAACATTTAGCCAGAAAGACCAGTGTAATTTGCTCTGGGAAGAGTGGGGGCATATTTACACAGGAGTCGCACAACACAGAAAGCAAAGTTGCTGCGCTACCCTGCATTGTGTCATCGGGAAAGCGCAGAACTGCACCAAACCTGAAAAAAATAGGACAGTTTTGCTCTTCCCATGTGAAGTGCTGCCGCCCTTGTGGCTGGCTAGCGTCAGTGCAGGCCCCTTTGTGCCATAGTGCAAGGGTGCATTCAGTACGGTCAGGATAGTTTTTGGTGGACGAAAACTATCACTAAAACTATCATTTGAGGCTATTTCCTTTTTGTATGTGTGCTGTAGAATGCAGCACACATGCAAAGAGAAAATAACCAGGAGAAATAAAGATATTTCTCCTCGTTACACCAACCTCAGGCAGATGCAACATATTTTGCGCAAATCTGTGTAGACAGCTCTTTGTAAATATGGGTTTGCATCAAACTCCATGGGTGGTTGTCGGGAACATCCCTGCAGCACCAATGGAACGCCTCCCTGAGGCAAAGCAATGCTCTGCGTTTTTTTTACAAAGCAGATCGACATTTCCGTGGCTTTGTAAATACCAACAAGGATTTACCATCGGGTCAATGTCAAAAAAGTGACGCAAACTCAATGTAAAATCCTTGTAAATCTGTGCCATGTTTTCAAAGAGACAAAAATCTAAGGTAATTTGGTGTGCTGATTACGGCATGTTATGCCTCATTCCAACCAACAAACCAGTGCTTAATTTGAGCCAGTGCTTTCCGGTGCTCAGTACAGGGACTAAATTGGTTTCTGGTGCTCGGCACCGGCACCAGCACCTAATTGTCAACACCATACTTAAAAGAGTCTACCTCGTGGTAGCGCTGCTCATCTAATTTAGAGATGAGCAGAACAATGGTGGTTTAGGACTACAATATACATTAAAATTGCTAATACCTGCCTCCAGACATTCCTTTAGCTCTGGGGACCTGGAATCATCTGAACTGTCGCATTTATATGCAAAAGAGATGGTTAGTAATTGTTTTGGCAGCGATGATAAGGGCGATGGGTGGTGCAAGCTGCAGTGGCCTCCTGGTCAGAGCCCTGGCACTTAATATTTTACAAATTAAGCACCGGACAGAACTCAGTATACAGTGGTAATGTAGCACCCAATATTAACCATGCCTTGCAGCATCTTCATTCCCTCGGGGCATAACTACAACATAGAAGAACTGGCTCTTGGGATAAGGAATGTAGATTAGTTATTTGCTGGAAAACACATGCAGGCTCTTTGTGAGTACTGAGATAATTTAGATACAAACACTTGCAGGCGTTTCAGCACAACCAGTATACCCCGCCTGTCCGATAGTGTGAAGGCGCACAACTTCCCAACTTTGTTTAGTGGTTAAGTTAGTCACTGTGACTAAATTTAGCATGCAAAATTTTAATCTCACACACATGATCAATATTACGTACAACCAATTCATTGACTAACAACAAAACTAACAAACTACCCAGGTAGAGAAACCATACATTTCCAGGCTCCTATAACAGTTCCCTAGATCATCTGTATACCTTCCCCCATGGTGCAGCCACTGGTTCCCAGCATGCACTGCGGGAGGTCATTACGAGGTCTACGCATGCTTGCTTCTGCCGCTCCCTTCTTGACTATAACCAGGGCATGGACCATGGGGGATTTGACCCAGTCCCCAAAGCGTGAGCCGACAGCGGCTCTGCGCGGCTGGGCCTGGACCCCTAGGAGCCTACACCGTGCCCGCGCGCTCCACCATAATTGAGACGGATGGCGGCTGAGATGCAGGCTTTCACTCTCGAGCAGCGCATGAATTATTTAATGAATTCCATATGGGGATTTGGGAATTGACAATCACTTTGCACAAAAAAAGCAGAGCTCTTGTTAAATCACAGGTTATGAAGCCTCATCATTGCAGTTTTTGAGAGAACCCATATGCAAACACCACAGTTCTGTTCCCATTTAGGAGCCCCAGGCATGGAAACTGTGCATCACCCCAGGGTGACACTAATGAATATAACGAGCAGAGCTCCTAATCTCCTTGGAGCTAAACATGCAGCGCCATTGTTTAAGAGACGCTAAAAAGGTTGATGTAATTGGAAACAATAAAAAAAGTATGTGTGCGTAATATGATTTTGAAGGCTCACGCGTCACATGATTACTGCTAGTAGACAGGCCTTGATCTTGACACGCTACAACCGATGGGTGTGAGGGTGTTCAGTGCTGCAGGTAAAATGCTAGTTTGCTAGTGAAACATTTAACAGACACATGAAAAGTCATTTTTCTGGCCTTTTGCAGTAACGTGGCCTCACCACTAGGTGGTGCTGCAGGGCTGCTGCCTTACCTCGCCTAATGAAAGCACTGAACTAGAGGGCAAAGGTCGTTTGGAGGTCAGCTATTCACCGCTGGAAAACAATGGGAATGGCAAAGTCCTGGGGCTCCCTCGCTCACCCATAAACTAACAATAAGACCGGGGATTAAACCTCAAAGAACCAACACCAGGCACCACACTGAATATACATACACACCTCAGCACAAACACACCTGACTACAGGCACTCCGGCCACAGTCAAAGCCCACAACCGCTCTGAAAGGCACCGTCCAGATAACTGACAACACCCCTGAGGTGTGCTAAGTTTACAAATTGCGAAAATATGCTAGAATAAGCTGTGAACATAAAGGGTCTGCTTGTATTTATTGGGTATGGATGAGTGATGCTCCCAGCCTCTCTCACAGAGGTCGAGCAGACAAAGATGACACACTTAGATAAAATAATGTACTTCAGCACAATGTGATGTAACATTGTACATGACACAATACAGGCAGCATAAACACAGCAACACCATGTAGAAAGGTGCAGTTGTAATATTCCACATGCTTTCTCCCCTCCCAGTCAGTTTTAAAGATTTTGTAAAAATATATAACTTTGCAATAATGACAAACAAATGTGATGAATTGTATCAAGCAAATACTAAATAGTTGGTTCAAAATGAAATTAAAATATAACACAGTTTCCCTGGCTTAAGAAAAGAAAGAGAAGGCCATCTCCTGTCCCTTGTGGTGTCAGAATAATGTCAGAATATGGTATAACATAAATGTTGTGTCCTAAGTACAAATACGGTACAAAAGGGGGTTGTGATGGACGGAGCATCTGAACCAATCAAACACTCACACCCAGTCAAAAGATCTGGGTTTGACCCATCACCATTCTTTAGCCCACTCTGCCACCCCAGTTCAGACATGGCTATATGCAAATCAGTCTGACCCTGTGCCTCATGGGAACAGTCCAGCCCGAACTGCAAAGCCATGCCTTCCCTGGACCGGAAACAAGCTTCTGAGGACCGGTTTCTGGCATAACAGCCGTCTTCAGCCCTGCTTGCTTGAATCCAGTGGCAAAGTGAGCAAGGGACTCACGTCTGAGCATACCCTGCCACACTTATGGCGGCCAAAAGCGGTACAAAAGGGGGTGGTGATGGACGGAGCATCTGAACCAATCAAACACTCACACCCAGTCAAAAGATCTGGGTTTGACCCATCACCGTTCTTTAGCCCACTCTGCCACCCCAGTTCAGACATGGCTATATGCAAATCAGTCTGACCCTGTGCCTCATGGGAACAGTCCAGCCCGAACTGCCAAGCCATGCCTTCCCTGGACCGGAAACAAGCTTCCGAGGACCGGTTTCTGGCATTACAGCCGTCTTCAGCCCGGCTTGCTTGAATCCAGTGGCAAAGTGAGCAAGGGACTCACGTCTGAGCATACCCTGCCACACTTATGGCGGCCAAAAGCGATACAAAAGGGGGTGGTGATGGACGGAGCATCTGAACCAATCAAACACTCACACCCAGTCAAAAGATCTGGGTTTGACCCATCACCGTTCTTTAGCCCACTCTGCCACCCCAGTTCAGACATGGCTATATGCAAAACAGTCTGACCCTGTGCCTCATGGGAACAGTCCAGCCCGAACTGCCAAGCCATGCCTTCCCTGGACCGGAAACAAGCTTCCGAGGACCGGTTTCTGGCATTACAGCCGTCTTCAGCCCGGCTTGCTTGAATCCAGTGTTGGTTTTGCATTTGTCACCCCGAGTGGGATGGGTATGCTCAGACGTGAGTCCCATGCTCGCCACACCACTAGAGTCAAGCTATCCTGGCTGAAGACGGCTGATAGCCAGAAACCGGTCCTAGGATGCTTGCTTCCGGTCCAGGAAAGATTTGGCTTGGCAGTTCGGGCTGGACTGTTCCCATGAGGCACAGGGTCGAAGCTGATTTGCATATGGCCATGTCTGAACTGGGGTGGTGTGGAGTGCAAGAAAATGATGGATTTAGGCCCAGATCTCTGTACTGGGGTGAATGTATGACATTGTTCTGTATTCTGTCCATCAACTGTTGGTTTTGCATTTTTCACCCCGAGTGGGATGGGTATGCTCAGACGTGAGTCCCATGCTCTCCACACCACTGGAGTCAAGCTATCCTGGCTGAAGACGGCTGATAGCCAGAAACCGGTCCTAGGATGCTTGCTTCCGGTCCAGGAAAGACATGGCTTGGCAGTTCGGGCTGGACTGTTCCCATGAGGCACAGGGTCAAGGCTGATTTGCATATGGCCATGGCTGAACTGGGGTGGTGTGGAGTGCAAAAAACCGATGGATTTAGGCCCAGATCTCTGTACTGGGGTGAATGTATGACATTGTTCTGTATTCTGTCCATCAACTGTTGGTTTTGCACTAAGTACAAATACAGCAGCCCTTTGGAGTTAATGATAGAGCATCTACACCCAAAGGGAAAATATTGTTGTAAACCATATTAAAGACGCGCTATTTTTTTGTGTGCTAAAGGTACAAATACTTACCAGTGTGGTATTTACTGTTTGGTGATGGTCATGCCTGGCAGCGGATCCGTGGTAAACGCTATTTTGAGGAACATCCTCAACTGTTTCCTAAACTGGACCATGTTGGGTTGGTCCTGCTGGAGATAAGGATATTGTTGCAGTTCCTGGGTGCAACGATGGAGAAGGCTGGTTGTGCTGTTTTTCTTTCTACACCTCTCAGCCTCCAGTCTGATGATGCCCTGTCTGTGGGTGTGCCAAGAGCCTCTGGAGATGGTGAGCTTGTCAGCCAGATTGACGGGGTGGCCAAACATGATGGCTTTGTAAATGATGCAGCAACATTTGAAGATGGTGCTGGCCGGCAAGGGGAGCCAGCACAGTTCCCTCAGGATGGGGTTGATGTGATCATATTTCTTCAGGCTCTGGATGAGACGTGCTGGGGTGTGTAGGATGCTCTTGAAGTGGACCAGAGAGGCGTCTGGAAGGCCAGGAGAGGCCATTTCTACCACCCACGTGTCAAAGATAGCTATGTCACTTTGAGCCTGTTTGAAATTTGCTAGACAATCCTGTGTTTTTCCAATGGATAACTGGACAATCTGTGAGCCAACTGGATGCGTTCAGAATTTTGGTAACATTTACCAGCAAAGAACAAGCCCCACTGGTTTTGGGGTGCGCCCAATATGTATCGTCAGTCACTGCTGATGGTGGGTACTTTCTCCTCACAGAGTAGAGACTCATGGGTAGCGGCAACTGACTCCAGTACAGGAGCTCACACATTTTACCTGCACCACTGATGGTGCAGGGTGAGTGCCTTCTGCCCCCCCTGCTGTACCCTTAAATCTTGGGGTCATAATTAGCCTCCAGAATTTGTACTGTACACTCAGGGCTATTGGCGTTATGAGGCAAGGAATGCCATTATGTGGCAGTAATAATTTAACCCATGCCTAATTTGTAATAGAATGAGTGTTAGTGCGCAAAGTTCTGCTCAGAAGCTTGCGGCCGGTACTATTAAATGTCGGCGCGCTGAATACCCAGGATGCAGAGCTCAGAATCCACCTCATGCCTCTTTATTCCACTATCAGACCCTCCCTGACCCTTTATCTCACTTTTGCAGCTTCCTGCTTTCTCCATTTATGACGGCTGTCCGTCTTTCACGCCTTTCTTTTTTCTGCAGTCGGCCACATCGGCAACCACTAGCTCAAATTAAGCATTGGCTTTTACCTGCTTTGTCTTTTACACACACAATAACACATACATTTTCAACTTACTTGCATCAGTTCTACACCAAAATAAAGTGATCAGCAACTGATCGGTGATCAGCCAACATTGCAAAGGACCTGCCACTGCGCAGCAACATGTGTGGCAGAGCTTTTAGTAATTTTTGATTTGTTTGAGCTAGAAATTAAGTTTGTTTTGTTGAAATTTGTAAATCATGGCAGATGATGGATTATGTGTCAAACTTATTGTTATGCATAAGACACTGTGGCCGCAGAATCACATGATTCTAGTGGATCTGTGTGTTCTGTACGTGTGGAAGTTGCCACATATTGTGCAGCTCGGGCACCAGGTGCATTGTAGAGTGAATGGTGTCCTATGGAGACTTCAATTAATGTTTTCCAAAATTGTGCATCCCCTGTGCTAGGATGTGATGACTTATCTAACGCTGCTTAGACCAGTGGGTTTCTCATCCAGGTCCTGCCAGCCATATACCAGTACAGAAACGCCTCCTGGGGGCTCTTCCCCTTGTGTTGGGCTAAGAGCCCCCTAGCAGCTATGAGGCTAATTCACACAGCTTGAGCAGGTACTGCCTGGCCCAACCGTGGTCTCATCCCAGAAAACATGGAAACATGGAACACAGCCTGGGAATATGCACTCCCTATGGATTTAGGGACTTTTGACACTTTAACGATAACTTGAGATTGTGTGGCACATCCTTTCTGCCAGTGTTCCCTCAAGGCTCTAAACATTGCCACCTCAGAAGGTCCATATCTGGGTCTTCACCCTAGGAGACCGCCTCGCCTGATCTGAGATCCCTGCCTCTTGGAAGCAGTCCATATCTGAATCTCCACCCTCGGACACCACCTCGCCTGACCTCAGACCACTCCTCCCCTAGAAACAGTCCATATCTGACTCTTCACCCTAAGACCCCGCCTTGCCTGACCTCAGGCCTCCCCCCCCCCCGGCAGCAGTCCATATCTGACTCTTCACCCTAGGACACCGCCCGCCTGACCTCAGACCACCCCACCCCTGGCAGCAGTCCATAGCTGACTCTTCGCCCTAAGACACTGCCTTCCCTAGGACACCACCTCGCCTGACCTCAGACCACCCTTCCCCTGGGGGCAGTCCATATCTTACTTTTCACCCTAGGACACCACCTCCCATAGGACACAGATCCCTCCCCCTTGGAAGCAGTCCATATCTGACTCTTCACTCTAGGACACCGCCTGACCTGAACTCAGACCACCCGTCCCCTGGCAGCAGTCCATCTATGACTCTTCATCCTAGGACACCCCCTCCCCTGATCTCCGACCACCCGTTCCCTGGCAGCAGACCATCTCTGACTCTTCATCCTAGGACACCGCCTCACCTAGGACACCGCCTCACCTGAACTCAGACCACTCCTTGTAGCAGTCCATATCTGATTCTTCCCCCCTCGAACATTACCTCGCCTGTCATCACACCACCCCTCCCTCTAGTAGCAGTCCATATCTGAGACCTCACCCTAGGACACCGCTCGCCTGACCTTGGACTACCCCTCCCATGGTAGCAGTCCATCTCCAAGCAGTCCATCTCTAACTCTTCTTGCCTGACCTCAGACCACCCTTCCCCTTGCAGCAGTCCATATCTGACTCTTCACCCTAGTGCACTGCCCACCTCACCTCAGACCACCCCTCCCCTGGTAGCATTCCATCTCTGACTCTTCACCCTAGGGCATCGCCCCGCCTGACCTCAGACCACCGGCCCCCTGGCAGCAGTCCCTATCTAACTCTTCGTAAGTCTTGCATTATCGGATGACTAATTCAATAATGATTTGAAACTAGTTAAACTTGTGATCTGACACACTGAACTGAGTAAACTGAGTAAAGGGGATTATTCCTTGTTGAAAAAAATCCCACCTATGGAAATTTTTTACAAATGAGTAGTTTTTGTGATGACTGTGATGAAGTCGACAACGTTTCAACCATATACATGATTCTCAAGGTCATTATCAGGATCATGTAAATGGGTGCACATTAAAAGCTATCAGTGAAAAACAGGAGCACTGGCATTCTTGTAGGAGAAGCTGGAATAAAAATAATTGAAGGGGAAAATGGTCAAAAAGGAGGAAGATCACTGAGATCCCCTGGGTTCCAGGAGAATGGCTGTAAAAGAGGAATACAAATAAATAATTGTAATTGCAAAATGGCGGCTGAAGTGAGTCTAAGTGAGTCAGGTGGCGCGCACATACTTACTAATTAGCAGGCGCAGGACATTTATGCTAGGCACTGAAGGTGGAGCGGAAATCAATTAGAGACAGAAAAACTCAATTCTCACAGTGCTACTGTTGTGCTTGGGGAAAAGACTTACCAAATGAGAAATCACTTCTGTCAAGGAGTCCAGACGCAAGGAGCACAGCAGCAGATCCATCACTGTCAACAGCGGAACCAGAATGGGTGCACACTGCCTGCACCGGTGCAACAAACTAGCGACTGACTTAATACATCAGGGGCCATATGTAGGTAGCCCATTTGCGATCGCAATTAGGGCAGGGTGCTATGTAGCACACAAAAACCCACATGCAAAATAAGGAATTGCAAAATTTGCGATTCCTTATTTTGTAATTTCATTAAGGAATCGCAAATTGCGATTCCTTAAATGCAATGTAGGAAGCACCAAAGTTGTGCGAATTGTGGCTTAAGGAATCTCAAAATACCACCAACTTCAGGTTAGTGATAAATTGCTATTTCTTTGAAAAATGCACTTTTTGGCATTTTTCAAAGTGCCATGTGGGTCACATACATGCCCATGCACATGTTAATTTCAGGGGTGCAACAGGGTGTCCTATTGACACCCTTGCAACCTTGAAATTGCATTCTCAATTTGCGATTCTCTAATTGAGAATCACAAATTGAGAATGTCTTCCAATTCATTCCTATGGGCCTTCTAGCCCATAGGACTGAATGAGAAGGTATTCCTTATTTGCGAATCTCTATTTGCGATTCGCAAATAAGGAATAATTGGGATTGGCAAAAACAATTGCTAATTCTACCTACATTTCGTTTTGCGATTCTCTAATTGCGTTCCCAAAAGATCGCAATTTGAGAATCGCAAAACAAAAATTACCTACATATGCCCCCAGGTCACCAAAGGTGCACATGGAGGTTCCAAAGCTGCATGGTTATCAATGGACGGTCTCTGGAGGGGCGTGAGTGTAAACAAACTAGGGGGTTAGAGTTTGCCGATAGACTGAGACGCACCCCAGGGCTAGAGATACCCCCAGGGGTGACAGTGCTGTGCTCTACAAATGCTAATGGATTGATTAATTGATTGGTTGATTGACAATAGGTAATACAGATGTTCAATATGCAGGGGAGGGCAATGGATTCACAAACATGTGACCACCAAAATTGTGGCACAAACTCTAACAATACTAGTTGGCTAGACCAAACAAAATGTTAATACCTAGTAAAGAGTATCATAACATCTGGGGCACAGGGATTAACATCATTTACATACCCATGGGTATAAAGACCATGACGGAAGCACAGTATATGGCCATCATCTAATATACAGACCAGCATAGAAACAGAGTGGGCTGGATCAGTGTTGATAAAACATTAATCTAACATAAGGGGCAACCAAGGGACCCGGCTGTGTGTAGATAATATAGACCCATTCAAGGCCCTATACAATAGGTCCATCCCCCACGACTATTGAGATATTCCTCAATGGATTTGCCACAAAATATCCACTTGAATTCATGTGTTGACATGATGACCTCAATGTTGCCTCTACTTGATGATTTTTGAAAAACTTTGACAACCTACTTTAGAATATGATTTTCAGTACGGTTAGCCAATGTATATTGCTTCGTAAATGGAGCATTGGCAAGCTTGCATTTGAGCCGGCTTCTATACTTCACCAATGGAGCATTGGCGGCCTTTGCATTATGCTTCACCAATGGAGCATTGGCAGCCTTTCTTTATGCTTCACCAATGGAGCATTGGCAGCCTTTCTTTATGCTTCACCAATGGAGCATTGGCGACCTTGTATTATGCTTCACCAATGGAGCATTGGCGATCATGCATTATTGTTCACAAATGGAGCATTGGCGATGTTTACATTATGCTTCTCCAATGGAGCATTGGCAGCCTTGCATTATGCTTCCTCAATGAAGCATTGGCGACCTTGCAATATGCTTCATCAAGGAAGCATTGGTAACCTTGCATTATGCTCTGCCAATGGAGCATTGGCGACCTTGCATTATGCTTCACCAATGGAGCATTGGTGACCTTGCATTATGCTTCACCAATGGAGCATTGGCGTCCTTGAATTATGCTGTTCCGACAGATCACTGGCGACCCTGCATGTGATCCGGCTCATGTGCTGGCTCATACATGCCTTTATTTTTTGTGAGGTCTGGCCAATGTAAATGAACCCACCCGGACATTTAATACTGTACACAACATGACTAGAGTCACAGTTCGAGAAAGCCTCATATCATTAGTGGGACATTTTGGTGTTGCATGTGTAGTTAGGGGATGCAGTTACCACATTTGCAATGACCCACAATGGGTGGGAGGCCCCAGCTACAGGTGATGGAATGAGATGGTTAACACGTGTGAACGTGTGGTCTTTGGGTTGAGGCCACGCTTGAACCAGAACAAGTGTGGTTCCAATGCAAGGCTTCATGTTTTTAGGATCCCCTGGTGTTCTTTAATCATCTTTACCACTTTGTTGAAACTTGGACAAAGCATAATCACACAAGTTGTCCAAAGTTTCCCAGTCTTGGGTACAAGGAGACCCCGTCTGTGGCAGTACCACGCCCTTTTCAGAGATTGCTTCACCAATCTCCAAGATCAACCTAAGTTGCGTTGTCTGTAACACAAATTTTGGAACTCCTTGAAGAAATCATCACTTAGTTTACAGTTCCTTCTAGTTCTCACAAGCTGACCAAATGGCACATCGTCTGTCAAAGCTCTAGGATGATGGTTACCATGTCGAAGCACAGGGCCATATTTATGTGTCTGTTTTCGCCGCTCTTGCACCACACAACGTGGTGCAAGAGTGACACAAACGAAAAATGAGATTTACGAAGCAAGGCCACCTTCTGTGGTGCTGCATAGCTTCATAAAGCTCAAGTAATGAAACGCAGAGCAAATCGCTGCATTGCATTGCTCTGCACAAGGGAGACATTTCCATGGGTGAGGTGTGGGTGTTCCCGTGCAACATCAGTGGGTTTTGACACATTCCCTGATTTACAAGACAATTAAACCTAGGAATGCACCCAAAAGATACACCTCCCCAGGAGAAGCGTAATGAGGAGAAATATCTTTATTTTTCCTCTTTTTTTTTTCTTTCTACCTGTCCTGCATATTGCATTTTAGGATTGTTTTGTGCAGGAATATGCCCCTTCCTGCACAAAAACAACCCTGCATGCGACGCAGTCACACTTGCACTATGGTGCAAGGGTGCCTGCATTGCTTATTGTGCACCAGCGCAGAGGAAAGACAGGAATGGCCTCTTTTGGCTTAAATACAGCGCATTCCTGCCCTTTCCCAGTGACGCAGCGCAGCAAGGTGACTCCCTACGCTGCTCTGTGCCACTTTTTCCTAAATGTGGCCTAAAGTGTTTCCCTACGTGGCTTTGCTCATGGACACCTCCATGGTAAGGGCAGGGCAATGGATCTTTTCCAAACTAATCTTATATATGAAGTATGAGCTAGGTTGATTTTTAATCTGGTGCTACCTGACCAGATTATAAAGATGTTGTCGCTGTACCTCTTCCAGAGATGTGTCTGACAATCATATGGATTTGTTACCCTCAAGATAAACTTTGTTTCTGTGGCGTCCACATAAAGAATGGAAAGAAAACGGTGCAAAAAGAGCCCTCCTTGAATTTCCCTTACTTTGTAGATAATGTCCATCAAACCAGAAGAAACTAATAGAGTTATACGAAGCAGTTGATTCATAAAAGTGGTAGTATATTGGACTGGAGCAGGTCTGGCGTCCAAGGGGCCTCTAGTAACTGCAATGCCCTATGCACTGGTGCAGAGATATTCAATGTCCAAAGTGACTGGGAGAGGAGTTGGCCTAATGGCTAGGGCGGTGACCTTAAAATCTGTAACAAAAATGAATGTTTTCTCATGTAATGCAACTGGTGCTATGTAAAGCGCTCTGACACCCGATTCGGGATGTGATATATATATGTCCAAGCCGAATCGCTGGTAAAATGGAATCCTGAGAAAATCTACTATTTGTATATATATGTATATAGAGATAACTCTAACCACTAGTATATGTAGTAGACCTTTGTACTCACTACCATTCCTATGTGATTCTTAGAGTTTATCCATTTATATCTCTTCCTTGAGTGACTTTACAACTTGTACATTTGCAATTTTTTCTATTTGTATCTCTTCCCTGTTCGACTTCACAACTTGTACATTTGCAATTTTTTTTCCAGTTTGTATCTTTTATGTAACTCATGTAATCCTAAATCCTTATGTATAGCAACTGGTTCTTATGTAAAGCGCTCTGACACGTTCGGGCTATAGAAAATCGCATTAAATAAATAAATAAAATAAATAAAAAAGTTTGCGTTATATAAAGCTGTAAAAAAAACAACGTGGGATTTGCTTTGAGGGGTCATTAGGTAGATCTTCAAGAGTGAAGCAATGGAAGCTGTCCATGGCAACTCTCTGGCATCAGTACAAAGCCATGCATGACGTCATGTACACATCCCCCTCATACTTTCGGGGCAGAGACACCGCTCGAAGGGATGAGCTTGTCAGAGTGGTCAGAGGTTTCCTGGTGCACCTTACGAGGGGACATGGGTTTTGGATGTTTGCCATTCAAAAGCACCATTGATTATTACAACAGAGTCCCAGAGGCGTATCAGAGGGCCCCGCAGCACCCGCAGCAGGGAGGGGCCCCACAGCTTCCATGTTAGGGTGGCCCCCACAGCCCCATGGATCCAGCCCCACAGAAAGAGCATGGCGGGGGTTGCAGCGAGGCTGGCTGACTCTTCTGCCGTGGAAGTAACAGCGCTGTAAAATATAGAAGGGAAGATTTACAAGGAAGTGCTGCAGCATGGCACCGCAAGCCCTTTGGCTACCCACGCTGCTGCACTTTCAAAGCACAGGAATGCGACATATTTAGAACAATATGTTGCATTCCTGTGCTCTCCTCTGCGCTGGCGCACAGACAGCTGGCATGTCCCGGCGCAGGCATCCTTGCACCACGGTGCAAGGATGCCTGAGTCATGAGGAGATTGTTTTTGTGCACAGAAACAATCACTACAGGCATTTCTCTCTTTCAATGCGTGCTGTAGAATGCAGCACACATAGAAAGAGGAAAAAGACGAGGAGAAATGAAAACATTTCTCCTCGTTGCGCCTCGGTACGTCACTACCCCTAGTGTGGCGTAGCATATTGATACATTTCCAGGTTTACGAATCCTCGTAAATCTGGAACTGTGTCTGGTTCCATGGGTGTTGCGTAGTGCTGCGTGTAAAGGGGCCGTATTTACAAGGACAGAAAAAGCAACGCAGGGTGGCTTTTCCTGTCCTTTTAAATATGGGGCAGTGTAATGCGCAAACAGTGACTTAGTGGCAGTGCAAGGGGCTTGTAAATCTGTCCTAGAGTGAGGAGGGAAGAGTGCAGGGTTCATACTCACAAAGCCGAGCTTGTACAGCTCAGGTGGGTGAAAGGGGCATACCTACAGGGGCAACCACTCTTTGCAGGTGGGGGCCTCTGCTGGGGTGAGGGACACAGTTCAGCTGCTCAGAGAGTGTAAGGTGCAGCAGAAAGTTAGTTTTATTTCCCTCACAGCTTCATTAATTCACGCATGCAGTGCCCTGAGCCGAGCACTGGAGAAGAACTGGAGATATTTGAGGCTAATGTTAAGGTATATTGCTTTCTGTAGCGCACTGATCACCCCATTTTTGTGATGCCCTCACGTAGGCCTTGGAGGTAACCGAACAAACAAAGTTGCATGGGCCTCATTGTTCATGTATGCATTAACAGGCCCTTTTCTGACTTGTGAGTGAACTGCAGGACGCTGACCCTGTCACCTGAAACTGACCTTTTCACAAAGCCAATTTCTCTGGCTGATCGTTGTCTAAAATTGCCAATAATTGTTCAGGATATCGTTAACTTTTAGTTTCTTGCACATATCTTATCCTACTCAACATCTGAATTGTTTCTTTCCTTACGACTTTTCATTAGATGGGTTGTGCTTTTCAATTATAAATTTGTCCGGCTTGCAAAGATTGAATTTGGGACATTCCTAATAATTAACTTTTGCGTTGGGTTACTGTAAATTGGGTTTTTGTTAATGTGATACTCAGTTAGAAAATGTGTCCTATTGGTCAGAATTTTGCGCAGTGGGTGTACATTTATAATGAGAATATGGTGTATAAAAAGTGATGTCTTGCTCTATGAAATTGAGCAGTTTCCTGAGTTGTACACCGTGTTGTATTGCTTGGTTTACTGTTACTAGCTGCAGCTAATAAATTTGATCTTTGTCGCCATCCAGAAGTATTCTGTGTCTCTGTATTTCAAGACAGGAGAATCCAAAGACTTCGGGTGTGTCCCTGGCACCGCTGGGTTCTAAGAAAACTCGGTTCTTCAGTTGGCACCCAACGGTGGGGCGACTTCAGCGGTACCGGTCCATGCCTGAGGATCGTGAGGAGCCCCGTGAGGAAATTCTGGAGGAAGGCCAACCACTTCATTGACCCCTGTATGTCGACGTGGACCGAACGTTTTTACTGCGAGGCTTCCCGCTTTCCAATGGCTACGAAGGACTGCTGCCCTGACTGTCGCCCTGTGTTGGACCCTTGATTGATCCTTTGTAGAGCGAGACGATAGACGGTCTTCTGGTGGCGTGACAGACATTTTGGTTAAGTATAAGTGGGTCGCTCCCACAACTTTGTTTTGGTTCTTGGTTTTGATTCGGTTATTGCAATAGTCGAAGCCGAGGGGCTCGTATATTTATGAGTGTATCGATAGTTGATAACCCCTTAAAGTTTGAAGCTAGATTAGTGAGCTATAAAATGCCTGGTCTTAGCAAAATTAGGAAATGGTTTAGTTGTGGTTGCAACAAGGATTCCCGATTGGAGGATTCATGTCCGATACCTCCGGTTGGAACTCCAACTTATGAGCTCTATTCAAAACACGGAGTGGGTCCTATTACTTATAATGAAGTATGGGTTCGCTATACAAAGAAAGATGGTGTTTTACGATGGCCCCAACATGGTAGCTTCGAATTAAATATTTTAGATAATCTGGAAGTTGCGCTATTTAGGAAGAAAGCCCGGCTGGCAATGTTTGACTCTTTCCGCCTCTGGCGAAAGGAAGCCAAACAGCGAGAAATTAAGCAAGCAAAAAGAGATAGGAAAGATAAGAATATGTCAGTACTACAAGCTGCTAGGCAGTTTAGGGAAGATGGAGAAGAGCGTGCGAGTGAAGTCTTAGATAGACAACGTTGTATGGCCATTGATAAATGTTATCCGGCCTTGCCGTCTTCTCCTCCGAAAGTGATTGAAGATCTTGAAAAAGATCCTTTGATCTCTCATTTACTGAGATTGCCACCCCCTTATGTGCAGGGTGCTACTGCGCCTCCATTACCCCCGGTTGTTCCACCCTTTGTTGTTCAACCTCCTGCTGTTGTTCAGCCACCCTGTGCTCCACAGATGGTTTTGCCTCCTACTAAGCAACCCACTCTAGGGTCGCAAGCTTTGCTACCAGCTTTGCCTCAAACTCCTTTGCCTTCCATTCATGTATCTTCGACTCCTACTGCTCTTGTCCCTACACCTCTTTTGCCTCAAAATACTTATTCTCCTGTTCTTATGTCTGCTTCTTCTCCTTCTGCTCGAAAACGAATGACTGAGACTGTTGTTAATCTGTTGTCTCCATTGTTTGAGTCACTGAATATGACCCCTGTTTCGGAACGTAAGCAGAGTCGTAGTCAGCTTCCTAGTTCCGAGTAACGGACAGTGTTGGATTTGTTGGCTCGTAGATGGATTTTAAATGCTTCCAGGTATAATTTGCCAGCGGTTATGGATGTTTTCTTTCAGTGGGAGCCGCCTAAGCAAAGGTACGTTTTTGATGTAATGTGTACTTTTCTTCATCAGGAATGGGAAGATAATGAGTTGGGTCCGATTCCACAGGAAGTGCTTGATGTTCAGTCCGTGTAGTGCGCATAAGAAGGTTGTGGATGATGTAGGTCGAGGAAATGCGTTTGCGGATGAAGTTGCGAAGGAAACGGCAAAAGACATGATGAGCCGTATGTATGTTGCAGGCCCTGCTAATTGGGTTATGGCTGGTGGAATGTGTGAAGACACAATAGAAAGTGTGAAGATGATTCAGGCTGAAGCTACGGAAAAAGAAGTGAGTGTATGGAGAGAAAGTACGAGTATGTTGGATTCGACGGGTTGTTGGGTTGAGTTGTCGGAGCACCAGCGATGGTTGTTGCCTGACGCGTATGTGCTCCCAGTGGTTACTATGGCTCATGGAATGGCTCACATTAGCTCGAAAGGGATATGCAAGTTGTTGGCCCCAGTATGGCAGAATGCTGGAATTCCGAAATGTGCTGAGAATGTGGTGAAGCATTGTATGGTTTGTCTGATGTATAATCCTGGAAAGGGAACTCCAAATCCAGCTGGTCATTTTGCTCTCCCAACTTATCCGTTTGAAGTGATACAGCTAGATTACATTCACATGGAGAGATGCAACAATCTAAAGTATGTCCTTGTGGTTGTTTGTGCCTTTTCCAGATGGATAGAGGCCAACCCCCTAAAGGATAATACTGCCTTGTCCACAGCCAAGGTTTTGCTCAAAGAGTATTTCACTAGATATGGTTTGCCGAGAATTGTATGGAGCGACAATGGGAGTGAATTTGTGGGTCAAAGCATGAAGAAAGTGTGTACGGGTTTGGGTATCAATCAGAAATTCCATGCTGCGAATCACCCCCAGTCTGCTGGACTTGTCGAGTGCTATAATGGCACCTTGAAATTGAAATTGGCTAAAATACAAGCGAGCACTGGTCTTACATGGCCAGATGCCTTGCCGTTGGCTTTGTTGTCAACAAGGACGACAGTGAATTCTCGTGTGGGACTTAGCCCATACGAAATCGTCTTTGGTCATCCAGCGAATGTTTGGGGTGTGCCTCGTCCTAACAAATATAGCGACATTGAGTACCCTATGTTGGTGGATTACTTACATGACTTGACTGCTAAATTACGTGTTCTCCACCAACAGGTATATGACAGTTTGCCGACAGCTACTGCAGATCCAGGCCATACGTTTCAACCTGGAGAGTACATCTTGATCAAGAATTTTCAACGAACCAAAAACTTGGAACCAAGATGGACTGGACCACATTTGGTTCTTTTGGTCACTAGAACTGCTGTTAGGGTAGCTGGTAAAAAAAACTGGGTGCATGCCACCCATTGTAAAAGAGTTCCTTTGCCCCTACCGTATGATAAGTGGGTGAGGGATGGAATAGCCGATTCCGAATGTGAAAGGATTCCTAGGTTTGTACCTTTTAGTGATGCACATTTGACATGGACTCAGTCAGAACGTGCGGATGATGAAATCCTACAAGCTGGTGTGCCTCCGCATCTGAGACTTGACACCACAAATCCAGAAACACTTTTTAAGGATCAAACTGTGCCTGGCGCTACAATCTGAGATCGAAAAAAGATACATAAATGGACAAATAAAGATTGGATTTTTTTTATGTAGTGAATTACATCTTGTCAGATAAAGAGACTTTTTTACTTTTACTTTTTCGAGTCACCATCCGGACTCAGCTGCAGGGTCGCGGTACAGCCTTAAGGGGTGAGCCGCGTATTGACATAAGGTCTGTGGTTCATGGTCGTGAGTACGATCTTGACGCACACTTAAGTGAAGAAGGTAATAGCCGTGAGCACCACGTTAGAGGATGGAGTCTTTTGAGTCTGATAAGGGTATTAAGAGAATCAATTTTAAAGTGAAAATGTGTACATTGATCCGTAACAAATGTTTTTTAATACTGTGTTTTCTAATGCTTTTGAATATTACGTTAGCTTGTGTGGGTTGGATTGTCTATGTTACACAACAGACGCTTGCATCTACGTCCCAACCTACTCTTTCTTTTCCTACTGTTTTCCCACATTAGTTTCATATGTTGCCTGCACATGAACAGACACGAAGATCAGAATTTGTAAACAATTCGTTCATACAGATGTTGCATCAGCATCAGTTATTTGTAAATATTACAAATTGTTGGGTTTGTGGTCTTATGCCACATACGACAGATAAGGGAATGCCATATTTGGTTTTGCCTTTTTCGCCTAATTTGTCAGTATGAGCACTCCAGTCAATGTTTATCTATGCGAATGAAGCATCTCCTGTACGTTCCGTCAAAGATAATGCGAGCAATAATGCCTTGATACAGGGAATAGTAGATATGATCAGAGATATGGATGCGTATAATGCTATCCCTAAAGATGAGGTACGAGCATATGTTGGTTGGAACAAGATTGGATATAGCATTAGCATGACAGAGAAAGAGAGACAGAAAAGGTCTCCTCCTATTTGGATTGTACCCCACTGAGGTCATTTTTGTCTGCAAGGTAATGGTCAGAATCCGAGAGCTCAGCTTGGTAAGAGTGTGTGTGTTCACACCTATGTCTATACATCCCAGAAATCTACAACGTTCGTGCCAGCTAAAGGGACGTATTTTGTTTGTCGCGACAGAGCCTATACATGGTTGCCTTCTGATTTTTCAGGTACATGTTATGTGGCATTTTTGCTTCCCCCTACATACACTGCTGTTTTCAATTACCATAAGACAAGATATGGTAGAGGTGTTATCGATGCGAAAGATACTGTCGCACAAGAAGTTGGAGACTTTTTAAGGGTTTTCTGCCCTTTTGTGGTCCTGTGGCTTATAGTAGAAATATTCGTCAGCTTGCGAGAGTGGTCGAGGCCACTATAAATGAGACTGCAGGTGCCCTTAGCAATATTACAGCTGAGCTTCAAGCGGATCGCCTTATGACATTACAGAACCGCTTTGTTTTAGATATTATACTTGCAGATAGAGGTGGGGTATGTAAATTGATCGGGTCTAGTTGCTGTGTTTTCATTCCAGATAACGCCCCGACAGTGTACCAAGCCATCTTGAGGTTACATAAGTCCGCTGAGTCTATACATGTAGACGAAGGGAACTGGTCATTGATAGAATGGTTTTGGGAACTGCTGTCCAAATGGGGATGGAAGATTCTGATGTTTCTTGGTATGGCTTTAGCAATCCTTTTCTCGTGTTGCTTATGCATCCAGTGTGGTCCCGCAATTTGTAGTCTTTGTGCTACGATCTGTGTGAGAAGACCAGTCCCGAGAGAAGTGAAGGATAATAAGATGATGTTACAGCAACACCTTGATGACCTGATGAGAACAGATATAGAACTAGATTCAGATTGACGTGAGTTTAGGTCATTGCCTACGTAATGGCAAAAGGAGGGCTGAGGTTCCGTGATTTCAAACCAGACTCCATTTTGTTTGAGTCGTTCGTGATGCCATTTTTGTGTTGCCCTCACGTAGGCCGTGGAGGTAACCGAACGAACAAAGTTGAAAGGGCCTCATTGTTCATGTATGCATTAACAGGCCCTTTTCTGACTTGTGAGTGAACTGCAGGACGCTGGCCCTATCACCTGAAACTGACCCTTTCACGAAGCCAATTTCTCTGGCTGATCGTTCTCTAAAATTGCCAATCAATGTTCAGGATATCGTTAACTTTTAGTTTCTTGCACATATCTTATCCTACTCAACATCTGAATTGTTTCTTTCCTTACGACTTTTCATTACATGGGTTGTGCTTTTCAATTATAAATTTATCCGGCTTTCAAAGATTGAATTTGGGACATTCCTAATAATTAACTTTTGGGTTGGGTTACTGTAAATTGGGTTTTTGTTAATGTGATACTCAGTTAGAAAATGTGTCCTATTGGTCAGAATTTTGCGCAGTGGGTGTACATTTATAATGAGAATATGGTGTATAAAAAGTGATGTCTTGCTCTATGAAATTTAGCAGTTTCCTGAGTTGTACACTGTGTTGTATTGCTTGGTTTACTGTTACTAGCTGCAGCTAATAAATGTGATCTTTGACGCCATCCAGAAGTATTCCGTGTCTCTGTATTCCAACACAGGAGAATCCGAAGACTTCGGGTGTGTCCCTGGCACCTCTGGGTTCTAAGAAAACCCGGTTCTTCAGCTTCCGTTCTAGTGTTTTGAGCCATCTTTACTGTGCATTCTGGTGATGGTTTGCTGTTTGCCTCTCTAAACCGGAAATAGGGAAGTCATGTGTTTCCTGTGTCTTAGGATAAAGGGCGAGCTGGTGAAGGTGTCACTAGTGACTTGGTGCCATTTTGGAGCTCGCACACCTGTCCATCCACACACCTCACGCATTGCTTGTCTTGTGAGGTAGGCTTGCTCTGCTGCTGTTTTGGGGAGAGACCCTTGCACAACTGCTGCTCATACCAAGGCCGGCCTCAAGGCGGTGGGACTGGTGCGGCCACACTGGGTGCTGTCCTGGAAGAGGGGGCACTGACCTGGGGGTGGGTGGTACAGTGTTTAGCTATAACTTACAATTTAAAAGCACCTGCTGCAGAGTTCCTTGTGAGTCAAGCTTTCGGGCAGCAATAAAAATGTCAAGATAACTCATGTGATTAATGTTCCAGCTGGAGAGAGATGTCAGAGCTGTGTCTAGTGGCAGTTTTGACTCCCCATAAAGTAGTGCAGAGGGTTAATGTGCCTGCTGCAAAAAACAGATCTGTATTTTATGTGGATAGTTGAGTGGATTAATAAAGCCTGCCTTTACCAGTACTTTTAAACAAATGAAATGCTTGTTATATAGGGGTTTTGTAGAGATGGGGGGCACTTTTGCCGGGTGGTAGTGAGGAAATCCACGAAGGAGGTCATGGGGGGCAAAAATGATTGCCACATCTGGGGATATCAGCTGCCGGCTCTGGCTCATACGACACACCGCTTGAGAAGCAGGCTCTTGTTGCTCTTTGTTTCCCAGGCTGCATTAGTTTGGGAAGGAAGCTTGCACTGCTGCTTTTTCCATTGGCTGACTCTTTCATGAATAGGCTTCTTCCCCTGTGCCCATAGTTTTCATATTTTGTGTGAGAAGCTTGGGCACCTCCTTCTAATGCAGAACCTGTTTTGTTAGGGAGGCTTGCACTGCTGCCTCCTGTAATGCATTTGTTTGTTTGTGAGTGACTTTCTCAGTGGCAGCCTCTGCTACGTTTTTGTATGTGTGAGGTAAGATTAAGCTGCAGCAGCTCGTGGTGTGCCTGTTCTGTGTGTGAAGGAAGCTTGCACTGCTGCAGCCCGTGGTGTGCCAGCTCTGGGTGTAAGGAAATCCTACACTGCTGCTGCCCGTGGTGTGCCAGCTCTGTGTGTGCAGGAAGCTTGCACTGCTGCAGCCCGTGGTGTGCCAGCTCTGTGTGTGAAGGAAGCTTGCACTGCTGCAGCCCGTGGTGGGCCAGCTCTGTGTGTGCAGGAAGCTTGCACTGCTGCAGCCCGTGGTGTACCAGCTCTGTGTGTGCAGGAAGCTTGCACTGCTGCAGACCGTGGTGTGCCAGCTCTGTGTGTGAAGGAAGCTTGCACTGCTGCAGCCCGTGGAGGGCCAGCTTTGCGTGTGCAGGAAGCTTGCACTGCTGCAGCCCGTGGTGTGCCTCTTCTGTGCCTCTTCTGTGTGTGAGGAAAGCCTACACTGCTGCAGCACGTAGGCTTATCGCTCCGTGTGAAGGAGGCATACACTGCTGCTGCCCGTCGTAAGCCTGCTCTGTGTGTGAAGTTTCTGAACACTGCTGCTAACAGTGGTGTGCCTCTTCTGTATGTGAATGAAGCTTACACTGCTACCGCTGTGGGGTGCCTGCTCTGTGTTTTAATTGCAAAAAGAACAATTGATGGACAGAATGCAGAACTATGTTGTACATTCACCCCAGTACAGAGATCTGAGCCTAAATCCATTGTGTTTTTGCTCCCCATGCCATTCTAGTTTGAACCCAGCCATATGCAAATCAGTTTTGACCCTGCACCCAATAGGAACAGTCCAGCCCGAACTGCCAGGCCAGGTCCTCCCTGGACCGGAAACAAGCATCGAAGGACCGGTTTCGGCGTAACACACCTCATCGACCAGGCTAGCTTGACTCCAGTGACATGGAGAGCACGGGACCCATGTCTGGGCACACCCGTCCCACACGTTTTGACAAATGCAAAAAGAACAATTGATGGACATAATGCAGAACAATGTCCTACATTCACCCCAGTTGTGAGGTAACAAGGACCCCCTGAAAGGGATACATTTCCTGGGTCAGGGTAAAGTAAACATAAGTAAGGGTAAAAGCCCAGGCAAAAAATTACACAGTCTGACAAAAGCAGGTAAAAATAAACACCATCTGGAGATAAGGACTCAAGAAAAATTTGTATGATAAATTGAAAAATGTAATTATATTGATAAAAACTTTTGATGTAAACATATTCATTCAAAACACATGATTAAAATAAATTGGTTAAAGAAACATTTCCTTTGTTTTTAAAATAATATACTGTTACTATAAATAATATACATAGATCACAGGATTATTGTCAACAAATGATAATGTCCAGAAATTGTGGAGGATGCTGATTCCTGTCGACGCGTTTCGACACACCCTTTCGTGTGTTCCTCAGGACAATATCAGCAAAAATTCTAAGGTTTAAACAAAAAAGAGTCACTACATCTCCTTTAGTGTGTCACAATAGATACCTCATTGATCAATACCGTGGTATAACCATCTGCCATCAGACATAAAAAGGATATATATATACACACATATATACAGCATGTTGCATCGCTCATGGAATAGTCTAAACATATATTTTCCTATATACATATATACATATATTTACAAAAGATTATAACTAGGACATCCATATGCATAAGTGGGTATCAGAAAGAAGAGAGAAGTATTCTGGATTTTCTCTCTAAATACCTTTCCACGGGGGTTGAATAATGAGTTACCGTGGGAAAATGCGATAATTTGATCGAGATTTAGGCTTAGTTATCTGTAGAAATGAGTAAACAGCTTTTACTTGGTCTTAATGTTAGGAATAGTGAGCAGATCATTTATAAAGCACTTTTAGCACCATAAATAGATGAACATATTAGTTTTTGTCTGCTTTTTAATTAACCTTGCTACTGACGATATCGGAAAGCAACAAAAATATTGCCTTCTTTTCTTTATTGATTGAAATAATGGAGCGCCTATCTACATGTACAAAACTCTTGCAGCGCTCTTAAAACATCAATAGCCTATGGTTCCATCAGGCCTCACGTAAGAAAGGAAGGACAAGTAACGTTAGAAAAAGTAAACATCCCCTTTTCTCTGTCTACCACATCCTCATGCAGAGAAAAAGGTATTGAGCCCTTTAAGGGAAAGAGGTTACACACCTGTGAACACTCTAGGGAAGGCGGCAGTATATAAGCGCCTGCGCACCAAACACCCGGGGGCATATTATCAAGGGGCTTTATCTCCGCTTTTTTGGCTTTAAAAGCCAAGAAAGCGGAGATAAAATTATCTCCCTATTACCAAGCTGTCGCTAACACCAGTTAGCGACAGCTAATAGGAGATAGCGACCATCTTGGGCACCGCTTTGCATGTCAGTGATATTTATCACTAATGACATGCAAAGTGGGCGTGCCAAGATGTTAGCGACTGGAAACAGTCGCTAACATCGCTATCTCCTATTACCAACTTTTGGAGATATTCGCGCTAAGCGCGAATATCTCCAAAAGCTAACACCTGCCCTGAGCAGTTCTTAGCCATGTTATCCAATGGGAGGTGGATAACATGGCTAAGAGCATTTGCTCGATAATGCATGAATATCGCTGACTTTTCAGCGATATTCATGCATTGCGGCCGTTTTTTATCGCATTTGCGATAAACCTTGATAATAGCAAGGTTTATCTGCGATAAAAATCGCCGATTTGCGTCGATAATTTTTGTCTCTAAACAATTTAGAGACAAAAATTATCTCTATTGGTTGGTAATATGCCCCCCGATTCCTTCGGATTGAATCAGGTCCCGGTTACTCTGCGGTATTATCAAGCGCGAAAAAGGTACGTTATAAAGGGGCAACTATTTATTTTGGGCGTTACCTTTAAAATCAGCCTAAGCCATCTTATTTAATCGGTGCCGTTTTCCACTTTATAATAAAAAAAATTATATATATATTTTATGTTAGGCGATTCATTACGGCTTCCTAAACAACATCTTCACATCGAAAAACGCTAACGAACCCTAACGGCTGGAAAGGAAGGAATTCCTCTTTTCACTGTTTTCGGTTTTGTTAAAAAAGGTACCTCTAACGCTGTGTGTTTTCGATAATTTGTAATATCGCTAGTAGCAGAGGTGTTTGCTAATAATAGCCGTCTGTATGTATCTATTGTACTAGGCTAAAAGAAAAGGACCGTGCCTGCTCTATCCCTTTTACTCGAGACCTGTAGCCGATTTTTTACTGCTCGCTGCAACTTCAATGTATGCATACATGAGCGCAGGTAGGGGCATATTATCAAGGGGCTTTATCTCTGCTTTTTTGGCTTTAAAAGCCAAGAAAGCGGAGATAAAATTATCTCCCTATTACCAAGCTGTCGCTAACACCAGTTAGCGACAGCTAATAGGAGATAGTGACCATCTTGGGCCCCGCTTTGCATGTCAGTGATATTTATCACTAATGACATGCAAAGTGGGCGTGCCAAGATGTTAGCGACTGAAAACAGTCGCTAACATCGCTATCTCCTATTACCAACTTTTGGAGATATTCGCGCTAAGCGCGAATATCTCCAAAAGCTAACACTTGCCCAGGAGCAGTTCTTAGCCATGTTATCCAATGGGAGGTGGATAACATGGCTAAGAGCATTTGCTCGATAATGCATGAATATCGCTGACTTTTCAGCGATATTCATGCATTGCGGCCGTTTTTTATCGCATTTGCGATAAACCTTGCTAATAGCAAGGTTTATCTGCGATAAAAATCGCCGATATGCGGCGATATTTTTTGTCTCTAAATAAGTTAGAGACAAAAATTATCTCTATTGGTTGGTAATATGCCCCGTAAGTCTTTGTTAAGTCCGGGCATAACACATACGCCTGACTGATCGTGCCTGAGTAAAGACATATCTCTGTAGAGGTGGTCCTAACGAGACCTACTTTTGTCTTTTCATCTTTTACCGAACAAGATTCAGGGGCATATTACCAACGATTATCGATATTTATCGCTAACGATGCTTAGCAACGAATTTTTTAACGCTAAGCATCGCCGGAAATTATCACAGAGATAACTTGCTATTAGCAAGGTTTATCTCAGAAGTGATAAAAATCCTCGCGCTAACTGCCAAATGAGAGATTATCACTGGAAAACCAACGATAATCTCTCGCAGTTTGGCGTTAGCTTGATGATAGGGGCTCACAAACTTAGCCATGATATCCACCTTCCTTAGGATATCATGGCTAAGTCAGGTACCAGGTGTAAAAAAAGCAGTGCTAACCACGGTTAGCACTGCTTTTTTTTATCACTAACAGGGTTAGCGATATCTTTGCTAATAGGAGAAATGTCGCTTAACAACATTTCTCCTATTATATTTCTCTGGAACGCCCCCTTTGCATCTCATTAGAGATGCAAGGGGAAGCGTAGAGAAAAAGGGTGCTAACATGTTAATTTGCGTGTTAGCACCCTGTTGCTGATAGGGAGATCATTTTATCTCCGCTTTCTTGGCTTTTAAAGCCAAAAAAGCAGAGATAAATCCCTTGATAATATGCCCCTCAATTTCTAAGAATCACACAGAACATACGGATTTTATGAACCTTGGAGTACCTTCAAAACATCCCATCTGATAGGTATTCACCTAATATCTAATAATTCTCTCTGTGGACTAACATGATAGTTTAGGCAACATACCACCTTTTACTTTATTTAATCACAGTTCATTCTATGTTACCCTTTTCTTTCTCAGCAGTTAAAGCAAATACCACTACTTCATGAGCTTCATGACCTTACGACTTATGGCTTGTTGTTTTAAGGCAGTTGCAATCCTACCTAAGGTAAGAAGTGTAGGTTGTTTAAATACTATAGTGGTCTGTTCCTCAGAATTAAAAAATGAGCTCATTGAAAACTTAAGAATGAGTAAGGGATCAGTAAGCAGGTTTAGATATCAGTTTGAAATAATAAGCCTTCCTGACATCTTTTTAATGAAACAATAATAATAATTTTTTGCTGTCTATAAAAAGTATTCTCACGCCGCTAGGAAGGGTCGGACTATGATACTTACCTTTCTCTTTCCTTTTTGACTATTCTTTCCTCACTCTTTCTCTAGCCATCTAGCCATGCAGATAGTAAAAATATGATATCTATACTTGATACCCACTTATGCATATGGATGTCCTAGTTATAATCTTTTGTAAATATATGTATATATGTATATAGGAAAATATATGTTTAGACTATTCCATGAGCGATGCAACATGCTGTATATATGTGTGTATATATATCCTTTTTATGTCTGACGATAGATGGTTATACCACTGTATTGATCAATGAGGTATCTATTGTGACACACTAAAGGAGATGTAGTGACTCTTTTTTGTTTAAACCTTAGAATTTTTGCTGATATTGTCCTGAGGAAGACACGAAAGGGTGTGTCGAAACGCGTCGACAGGAATCAGCATCCTCCACAATTTCTGGGCATTATCATTTGTTGACAATATTCCTGTGATCTATGTATATTCTTTATAGTAACAGTGTATGATTTTAAAAACAAAGGAAATGTTTCTTTAACCAATTTATTTTAATCATGTGTTTTGAATGAATATGTTTACATCAAAAGTTTTTATCAATATAATTAAATTTTTCAATTTATCATACAAATTTTTCTTGAGTCCTTATCTCCAGATGGTGTGTATTTTTACCTGCTTTTGTCAGACTGTGTAATTTCTTTGCCTGGGCTTTTACCCTTACTTATGCCTACATTCCCCCCAATACAGAGATCTGGGCCTAAATCCATTGTTTTTTTTGCTCCCCATTCCAACCCAGCCATATGCAAATCAGTCTTGACCCTGCGCCCAATGGGAAAAGTCCAGCCAGAACTGCCAGGCCAGCTCCTCCTTCTGTATGTTACCAAAGCTTACATTGCTGCTGCCCGAGGTGTGCCTGCTGTGTGTGAATGAAACTGGCACTGCTGCCGCCCGTGGTGGGTCTGCTCTGTGTGTGAAGGAAGCCTACACTGCTTCCGGTTTTGCTACTATTGCTACTACATTCTATCGCAATTGTTGGAATGTTGTTCCTATATGTGACCTCAACATTTTGGCAGAGGGACATTATTAAGTTACTCTAGAGACAGCCCTGACTGGACTGGGGATACAGCAACTACAGGTGAGTTAAGACTCAGGTTGGTCAGAAAGAGATCAATCAAAAAATAAGGGAGATTAAAGTGAAGGAACAACGATAGAGGAGAACAGTAGAGGACAGGCAAAGGGAGAGGATGCGAAAGAGGAGAGGAGTGGAAAAAAGGAGAGAAAACGCCCTACAGGGGTGGAACTAGAGGGATAGGAAGAACAAGAAGGGTAAAGAAAGAAAGTGGGTATAGGAATGCAAAGGGAGTCTTTATAGCAAGAGGCAATGAGACGCCTATGCGCGCCTAGAGACCTGTAGGTGATTGGCGCGGTATAAATCCAATATACAAATACAAATACAAATACAATGATATATGACAAAGGGAAAAAATAATCCAGAAATGCATGACTGAGAAGCATCAGCAGAAATGAATAATGAAAGGTACAGGAGAAAAAATACATACATAGAAAGGAGTCAACTTCAAAAGCACAAAGTAGTTGAAAAAATAGTGAGAGGGAGTCAGAAAGAATAGAACCACATGAGAAAGTTCAAAGAATGGCAAAGAGTAAACAAGCAAGAAACAATGAGCAAGGTAGCAACATAGGAGTAGAAAGCAAACAGTGAAAGACAGAGAGATTAAGCCAGCCATTGTAAAGTGGGTAACAAGGTGAGAGAGGCTGGGCATAAACATATCAGGATGAGAGGTGTGATGGAATAATAAAGAGATGACACAGACATGAGTGATATGTGTTAAAAATGGAAATAAAAAGGGAGAGGATAAAAGGAAGAAACGCGAAGTTTAGTGACCTATGAAGAAAGACAATATGGCGATATTACATAGTCAGCCTGATGGAGGAAGTTAGAAAGGAAGAAGACGAGGAGAAGAAAACCAATGTGGTAGTCAGAAAATGAGAAAGAAGAGTAAAGGAGGGGAAAGGTGGGAAACTGGGGGATGCAAAAGTAAAAAGGTTACAGAGGTAGAGCAGAGAGCAGTGTTTATGTTATGTTATAACAACTTGTATAGCGCACCACTCCCCATAGGTGTCTAGGCACTTGCGGTCCGCATACTGTGGGAGGGACACTAGTTTAGTGATGATGACAAGAGTATGAAAGGAATTCACCTTTAAATAAGAAACTCAAGAGAAGTACTTAAAGGTTGATTGAATGTGAAGGCGTGAGTGGATCGTAAAGAAATCAAAGAATGTGAGGTGTACAGGTTATAGGCGAATGGGAGAGGAGAACGCAGGATAGAAGTGAACATTGGAAAGATAGAGGTTAGCATGCGATAGCTAGAGATATAGTGCAGAGTTGAGAGTTGGAGTCAGTACTTAATTTGTGCCTTTGATTACCAGTGGCACTTTTCTCTCTTACCAGCATTCTTTGGCACTGTCCCTGTCCCAATCTACAGAGTAGCAAGAGACTGGCCAGTTTTACGTTTACTAAGGTCATTGAAACCGAGGAAGGCCCACCAATACTGTGATCATTCGCCATTCATTGTCTTGCCAGTTTCTATAACCCATAATGGAAGCAAAAGGACTGTTTTTCACATGTGTGGACAATGTCCTTGCCAAGTCGACAGGCTTGCAACTACATGTGGTTATCAGGGGCTTCCGCCAGTAAAGGTTCGGCAGCTGCGAGAATGCCTCTCTCCCTAATTTTGGGGACTAGTACTTAAAAATAATTACGCCTTGATTGGATGTTAGCAGCCAACTAGAAGTCAATTAATCAATCAAGGACTTATAAAGTGCGACTACTCAGCCATTAGGGTCTCAAGGCGCTTGGTTTGCAGTTTAATCGAAGAGTCACATCTTGAGGTCCTCCCTGAATTATGGCGGGGACGGTGATTGTCTGAGGTGCAGAGGCAGGGAGTTAAAGGTCCTCTCAGCGAGGTAGGAGAAGGATCTGACTTCAGCCGTGGTCTTGCAGATCCATGGGATGGTGACCAGGGCAAGTTGGACGGAGCGGAAATGTCTGGTGGGTGTGTAGAAGGAGAGGCGCTGGTTGAGGTATGCACGTCTGGCGTTGTGGAGGGTTTTGTAGGCATGCATGAAAAGCTTGAAGGTGATTCTCTCGTTGACAGGTAGCCAGTGAAGTTCTCTCAGGTGGCCGGTGATGTGGTTGTGGCAGGGGTTGTTCAAGATGAGAGTCTGTCGGAGGTGTTCTGGATGGTCTGCAATTTCTTTTGGAGTTTCTGGGTGGTGCTGGCGTAGAGTGTGTTGCCATAGTCGAATCTGCTGCTGACAGGCGCATGAGTGACCCTCATCCTGGACTTGGAGGGGATCCACATGAAGATCTTACGAAGTAGGCAGAGCATGTGGAAGCAGGTGGACGTGACGGCGGTGATTTGGCGGTTCATTGACAGCAAGGAGTCTAGGATGATGCAGAGGTTTCTAGCGTGGTCCGTGGGTGTAGGGGGAGGAGCACTGCGGGTCACCAAGAGTTATCTGAGGTGGAGGGGGAGGAGCCCAGAATGAGGACTTCGGTCTTTTATGAGTTAAGCTTGAAGCAGCAGTCCTTCATCCAGGTGGCAACTGCCTTCATTCTGTCATGGAAGTTGCTCTTGGACCCTGTGGGTTTGTATGTGAGGGAGAGAATCAGCTAGGTGTTGTTGGCGTAGGAGATGATGTTGAGTCTGTTCGGCCAGTGAGGAAGCAGCAGATCCATTTGAGGGCTTTGTGGTGGAAGCCAGTGTCGTGGAGTCTTGCGCAGAGGGTGTGGTGGGAGACTGTGTCAAAGGTAGCCGAGTCGTCTTGGAGGATGAGGTCTGCACTCTCGCCTAGGTGGAGGAGGGTACGGATGTCATCTGTAGTGGCGAGTAGAGCGGTTTATCAGTGCTATGGTTACTTCTGAAGCCCAATTGGGAGAAGTCCAGGATGTTGTTCATTTTGACGAACTCAAAGAGTTGGACGTTGATGGCTTTCTCAATGACTTTGGCTGGGAAGGGGAGCAGAGAGATGTGCCTGTAGTTCTTGAGTTCTGTCAGGTCGGCAGAAGGTTTCTTCAGCAGGGGATTGATCTCTGCATACTTCTTTCAGGTGAGGGCAGGGGGCTCTGGAGTGGATGCTCTTCATAATCCTGAGGGTGTTGTCAGAGGTGAGGGTAGTCCAGTTGGTCTAGATCTGCTGGGGCTGGATCCATCGGGTGCAGGGGTTGCTGGTGGGTCTTCAGTTGTGAATCTGTCATAGATCTCCTTGATCGTGTGGTGGAAGAATGTAACGAGGTTGTCACAGAGGTCTTGGTACAGAGGACGTTTGCTTTCTCTGTGCTGGGTTTGGTGAATTCTTTGACTATGGCGAAGAGTTCTTTAATGTTGTGTGCATTAGCATTGATGCGTTCCTTGATGGCTGCCTTGCTGATCCTCTGTCCTTTTTTGAGTTGTCTACAGGTGTGCCTGGTCTCTTGGAGGGTGGAGAAGAACCAGCTGGCCTTGAAGTGATAAAGTAAACTTATAATGGAGATGCAAATAAATTCAAGAGGTATAGAGGCAAGCACATTTGTTAGTTTCAGAAGTGAGCGAAAGAGGAGAGGTGTGAATGTTCACAGTTGAAGCTTGGGAATGAGAGATGTAAGTCTCAGTGTGAAGGGCAAGAGGAAGAGAAGGATGTCATGAGAGGGCAGAGATGAAGTTAAGAGGGGCCTTGAAGAAAGAGTAGAAGAGGATAGAGAGGAAGTAAAACTGGAAATGATAGAAATGAGAAAGGTAGAGGATAGACATGTAATAGAGGACAGAGATGAAGTTAAGAGGATCCTGGAAGAGGGAGAAGAAGAGGATGGGGAGGAGGGAAAACTGGAAATGATATTAATGAGAATGATAGAGGAAGGAAACCACAGTGCAGGCGGGAGGGGAGCTTAAATGTGTTGGTGAGAGTAGAAAAAGTGGAAGAATGATTGAATTGGTGATAGGATCGGAGGAGAAAAGGGAAAGAAAGAATGAGAGCTAAAGATGAGGTGTAGACTCGGAAAGGTGGAGGACAGAAATGTGTGAAAGGATCAGTCACAATCTGTATTGGTGCAGTGCAAATTTACTTTTCAGCACCAGAAGGGCAGAACCTTTGCTCACTGTCTTCTTTAATATTCTTACCGCCTTTTTTCTGTCCCCTGGCATCACTATATGTCACCATTAGTTCTCCTTTTCAAGCACTTGCAAGCATGCGCTTCAATATTGAGCTTGGTTCCACCGCTGTCAAATAGGGAAATTAAACATGGTTCCACTTTACAGGTACTCCCTTCACCTTCTCATAGAGGGGAAACATCGTTTCCACGCTGCCATTACAACGCAAGTCGTTACTACGACTTGCGCTGGATGGCGCTGTTGGTTAAGGAATATTGTAATTTTATATTCCAACACCTTCCCTACTGTTACGTGGGCTGGTGTTGGAATATAAAATTATAATAATCCTCAATCCGCGCCCTCCAACGCAAGTCGTTCTAACGACTTGCGTTGTAGAAACCGCAATGTAGTACCGCGATCTAAAAGATCGCGTTGTACAGACATACATCGCTCAAAGTGACATGTTGGCCCAAATTCACAAAAGAATCACGGACCACAGCGCAGCAGCCAAAAATGCTGTGCTGTGATGCATGACAGGGAGGGAGCAGGAGAGCACCATATCTGCAGAGATACCACATTCTCCTCTCCTCTAACCAACGCGGGTGCTGAATTCATCTGTCATGCGCCAGGCACACACGATTATGCCATAGTGCTAGGATGCGTTCCTAAGCCTATCATAGGTTTTGTACAGGAAGGGTCCCCTTCCAGTACAAACTACTATGCTTAGGCACACTTTAAAATGTTCGTACTTTGTATGTGTGCTGCACAGTGTAGCACACATGGAAATTCAGAAAGAAAGGAGAAATAAAAATTATTTCTGCCTCTATCGCCTCCTTTTAGATGGCAGATGGATAATAGGACATAATAACATCTTATTAAACACATCTATCACTAGGGGGACAACTTTGTGTAAGAGAGTCCATGCGGTAAACACAGTATATGGTCGAACCGGATGAGAGCAAGCTATAATGGGGATCAGTTCTTCCCAGCAGTTAGTGTAAAAAAAAGAGTGTCTTAACCAGTTTTATAGATTATCTCTTAAATTGTAATTAATTGCTTTCTGTCTTTGCCGGGTGAACCCTGCTGTTACCTCCACTACGGACTTACCTGCCTTCAGTCTTTAGCCCACCTCCCAGCCACCGGAGCAGCTCAGCTTCTTGCTATTCACGCCGCAGCTGGGGGCAGTCTTGGGCGATTAGGGGACTCCAGTTCCCGGCATTTTTGTGTGGCACCCTTTCTTCGCGTCATCCCACAGCGCCCGGAGGCGCTTAAAAGAACTCAGCGCCTCCCGCAGCGTGGGACTGCTTTCTGTCTTTGCCGGGTGAACCCTGCTGTTACCCCCACTACGGACTTACCTGCCTTCAGTCTTTAGCCCACCTCCCAGCCACCAAAGCGGCTCAGCTCCTTGCTATTCAGGCCGCAGCTGGGGGCAATCTTGGGCGATTAGGGGACTCCAGTTGCCGGCATCCTTGTGTGGCACCCTTTCTTCGCGTCATCCCACAGCGCTCGGAGGCGCTTAAAAGAACTCGGCGCCTCCCGCAGCGCGGGACGTGCGCATAGCTGCCAAGGTTTCAGATTGCAATGTGTGACATGTTCATAATTTCAGTGCAATTATGAGTGACATTTTAATGACCATGAGTGACACTTTCTCGTGGACTAACTCAAGCAATGAAAACCAGGGAAACATATCAATATCATACATTACATCCATTTGAGCATCTGGGCTTGAGTTCTGTTTTTTTTTCAAGTATCCTACATAGTTTAGGTTTGCTGAGCTATGTTCAAATGCTAGTCTTTACATTACCCTGTTTGATACATGTATAATTTTTTGGTGTGCCATTAAGCTTGCCTTGATGGCATTTAGGCCAATTTCATTGGTATTTTATACATGTGCCATGCCTAATTTGCAATTAAATCAAAAACAGAAGGAGCTCATACTTTTTCTAAAGAGGCTGTCACTCATGCTGCCGAATGTAGGGGCTCATGAATACCAAGGCTTATACATTTTAGTAGTATAGGGTGCATACGATCCATCACCATTCATTTTTTGACAGGTGGGAACGCCCCCTGGAAGTGACGTAGGAGCCGGAAGTCCCGCCCCGGAAGTCCCGCCCCGGAAGTCTGGGGCCGGAAGTCCCGGGTCGTAAGTGTAGGGCTGGAAGTGTAGGGCTGGAAGTGTAGGGCTGGAAGTCCAGGGTCTGCGGGCGTCCCCAGAGGGGCAGTGGTGGAAGAGGGGCAGGTGTAGGGTGCGAGTGCCCTTCAAACAGGAATTAATGGCTGTGTGTCAAGGGCTGTAGAGGGCTGGTGTGAGGTGGCTAGGGTTAGCGGCAAGGCATCCAGTAGGGCCTATAGGGGTGTTTAGTGTTGTGGGATGGATGAGCAGAGACTTACCTGGGTGCGCCATGTTTGTTGGGTCAGCAGGGACATGCCTGGGCATGCAGAGAGACATGTCTGGGCATGTCCATTGGCTAGTAGAGGCTGCATCCTGATGTTGCTTGAGCAGCGTCGTGGTCCATCTGTGGAATGGGAGCCCTAGAGTGTTGCAGGGTGTTTTTGGGGCGATAGGCCAGCCCCCAAGGAGGCGTGCCTGTGGCCTTTGGAGTTCCTGAGTGGTGGCCTGAGTCGTGGTGGTGTGCCATAGGCATCAGAGGGATGGAAAGCCATTGGTCCTAAAAGAGGCGGGAAGCTAGACCTTTTGTTTGCTGGGGCAGTAATTTTGCCGCCTAATTTTAAAAAGTCTCTGATGGAAAATTACAGCAGTTATGAAACTAAAATAAAAAATAATAAAGACAAGTGTGCAACTATGGATTCTTTCTGCGTGGGAGTAATGTATTAGGGATGATCAACATGGACAGTATGTAATCCAGCAGCTGGGGGCCGTGTATGCCAGGGCACTGCTTTGTAACATGGTGGAGTGTGCTGCAGCAAGCCTAAACATGTAGTTTTCCAATGCTATATTTTGCACAGCCTAATAGTAAAGTCTCTGGTGTAAAATGATGCCTGTTATGAAATGGAAAATAAATAAAATTAAAATTAAAATGAAGACAAGTTTTATGCAACTGTGGCTTCTTTCTACGGGGGAGTAATGCGTCAGGGCTGATAAACCGGGGACCAGTATGTAAGGCAGCTGGGGGCCGTGTAACATGCCAGGGCATTGTTCTGTAACATGGAGGACGGTCCTGCATCAGCCCCAGACTGCTATTTTGCAAGTGCAATATTTTGCATAGCCTAACTTTTAAAGTGTCTGGTGTAAAATGATACTAATTATGAAAAGAAAAATAAATAAATATTTTAAGGTCTCTGATGTACAAGGATGTCTGTCATGGAAGCCATTATAAAGGAAATTTTAAAATAAATAAATAAAGACATTTGTTGTGCAATTGTGACTTCTCTCCTACGGGTGTGTAATGTATTAGGGATGATAAACAGGGGGGCAGGTATGTAATGCAGTTGTGTAGGCTATGTAACAGGCCTGTGCAGGGTTCTTTAACAGGGTAATGGGATGTACAGACCTAAACTGTAAGGTTGCTGGTGCAGCACCATGCACAGCCAATGTTGAAAGCCTCTGCTGTAAGTACCATTAATTATGAAGGAAAAGTAAATAAATATTTTAAAGGCTCTGATGTAAAATGATGCCTATTATGAAAAGGAAAATAAAATAAACACATAAATGAAGAAAAGTGTTATGCAGTTGTGGTTTCGTTCTAAGTGAGAGTAATGTGGTAGGATTGATAAAGGTTAGTATGTAAGGCAACTGGGGGCTGCGTAACAGACACTTGCAGGGTTCTTTAACAGGGTAATGTGTTGTCACAAACCTAGACTGTAAGTTTCCTGGTGCAACACTATGTACAGCCTATTTGAAAGTCTCTTATGTAAATGACACGAAGTATGAAAAGAAAAAATAAATAAAGACCTGTGCTATGCAACTGAGGCTTTGGCTCTACGTGTGAGTGTGGGGACATGGCTGAGAAACATGGCACACTTATACAGCATGCGTTAGGGTTCAGCAACATGTACAGGCATATTTTTGCAATGGTAAAATAGGCTGCTGCAGCCCAGAAGTGGGATGGACGGAGCAAGTTCCACAAAAGGCGGCAAACCAACCCAGCCTGGAGATGTAACATGATGGAAAAATGCTGGTGCAACACAGAAAGAGCAGGACTAACCAGAGACTCTAAAGAGCGGCAAAACTAAAATGTAAGTTTGCTGATGTAACATTTTCAGCGCCTAATTTTAAACCGCCTAAAAGACTGCTAGGACACGAAGTGGCTTCTACGTGGGGAGAGAGCTGGCATGAACTGATAAGCAAGGAGTCTTGCAAAGGGTGGCGCCGAGGGTCTGGAAATATGCACAGTCATGATGTTCTTAGACAGGGAGAAGCCGGTGAAAGTATGACTTTTTTAAGGCACGCTTTTAACACCTTGGGAGTGTGCAGAGAAAAAATTGAAATAGGGACGTAACTACACTTGCACTCTGAAATTTGTTGGAGCACCTAATTATATCTTTGCGGGTAAACAGGCTTTGGCAGAAGACTACAGAGTTAACATGGCGCAGAGGGGAAACAGCCACGCTGATGAAACACACTCTATACTTAATGTAAGTAGCTATGGATTTTATTTTTATTCTATAAGGCAGTTCTGGTATTTTTTTAAACTTTACACAAGGAATAACTGTAAAATAAGCATGCATATAGGTATTATTGTAGTACTATGTCATAGAGACCTAACAGCTTTAAGAGGGTAAAAATTACAAATAAAACAATGCCTTTTATACACATACCTTAAGTGTTGGTGGTCTCCGGCGTCTGCTGTATTACAAGGGGCCAGTTGTGGTAGGTGCACTGGCTGCTGCTCTGCGCCCTAGTTCAACCCCAGACACTACATTTTATTGACTGCTTGCCTTCTCCTGCTGCATCTTCTGGGAGCACACTCCTCAGCATACTGATACACGATCTTTACTAAACACAGCTAGCATTCCAGTACTTGTAGTGCTGACTATTCTCAGTCTCATACTGTTTAGGGGCAGTACAGTAATGTTATTGGGAAATCGACAATGACAATACTTCCTATCAACATTCTATGCATGTTTGCATTCATTTGAGAAGACTATTGATGTTTTCAGGGTGAGTGTGTGTGAAAACATCAGTTGATGCTGTTAGTCTAGTACATTTGTATTTACAGCAGCCAGGATACAAAGTGCACAGCCGAGGGCTCAGACAACACCATTACATTTAACAATTACAGACGTGGTATTACAAACCTCAGCACCCTGCCATTGTATCCCCTTATTTGGCACCGCTGCTATCCTCCTCATGATTGTCTTTTATTCAATCCACTGCAGTATTGACAACACTTGTTTATTGTAGCTTTACTGCTTTGAGTCCATGTCTCATGGATACACAGGTTTTGCTCTCTTGATCTCAGTTGCAAAAATTGTACGCTGTCGACCATTCTTTGCAGTGGTTAATTTGTAAAAAAAATAAGGGCTGGGGCTCTTATCAGGAGGCAGCCTGCACCAGCCCATTTCTCCTGTTAGCACAGCCTAAAACAGAATCAACTACCAACCACGAAAGTGGGGAGAGGATGTGGCGTAATGGCCAGAGTTGCTGACTTCAGCACATGGGAACCAGGTTTGAGCCACGGTATCGGCTCAACATCCTGAGATTCCGGACACATCACTTAATCTCCCTATGCATAAATGAATGTGTCCTTAACTGGTGCTAATGAAAAGCACTGGTGTTGATGATTAAGCGCCGGCTGAGCACTGGAAAACACCAGCTCAAATTAAGCACTGATTCTTATGCTTCTTTGTGCTAGAGCTAAAACATACATGAACCTGTCAATCTGTGGAAACAATTCCTAAATGAAAGTGCCTTGAAGTACATGTGCTGATGCAGGAGGACAGATCCATACTCCAATACACAGAGTATACTCGTTGTGTTGTACATTCCCAAAGGTACCATCCAGTGTAGATAGAAAAACACAAACTTCTTTTTGTCCACACCTATATCACTCCCAATTCCAACAACTGGCGCCCCCCCGGGTGTTGGAACTAGTGGTGCAGCAGGTGCTACAGCACCCCCAGACCTGGAAGGAGTTAAGAAAGGTGATGGAAAACAGTGAAGCCTTTCAATCTGTGAAATTTTCAAACAGCATTAGCTGTGTGCTCAAAAACAGTGAAAGATCAACGTAAATTAAGGAGAGCCCAGAGAACAAAGGTATGCCGCTCTTGTGAGAGTGTGATATCAGAACCAGGCACATAAAAGGCACTAATGTAACCAATAGCTCATTTTTAAAGTTTGCCAACATCGCAAACAAGAATCATTTGAGTCTTTTAATTGGGAAATGTGGAGACAGACACGTGTTAAAGTAGGGTGCGAAAACAAACCAACCCACAAATTATTTTACCCTTGCGTGCAGGCATGGCTAAAACCACTCCGATTTATTAATGGTCTCTTCTAAGTAACTCATTTCTTTAATATTTGTTTTAAAAATAAATTGACACAATGTATTCAAATGTTTCATAATATCGCACCATAATGCAAACTGAACCACATTTTCACTAAAAAAGGTCTCAGAATATCATTCACCCGCTTCCATCCCTTCAGCTCCCCACTTAAAACTTTTTGTCATGCTCATTTGATACACTTGCTTGTTCAGTAACAGAAGGATGCTCTTAGAACACCTACAGTTTTAGTGTGCTGAAGCCCCTGGCCAGCATTCTGAATGAGAAATGTGTTTTAGCATAACTGATGGCTTTTCAGAGCTCATGTGACATTGTTCACCAGATGACCCCTTTCAAGCTCCCTGGGAAGCAGATCCCACGTTGGTTTATGCTGTAGAGCACTTCTGCTGATGAGTCTAGACCTTCCATAATCTAGATGACAGAAGATTTTTGTTTTCCAAATCCTTGTGCAATTAAAAGTGTCTCAGACCAAGGTAGACATCCCTCCATCACCATAACGACCTTTAAAATCTACATACTTAGTGTGTCAAAATAGGATTTTCTGTGGTGTATTGAGCCGAAGAAGAAAATGGACTTGGATATCCAGAAAGCGAGGAAGTAAATCTGATACGGTGTTAGTAGCAACTGTGCAAATAGGAAAGAACTCTTTGTTATGTTATGGTAGGTGTTTTTATTTAGCCACCCTACACTGTTTACATGGTCTGTTAACACCCTTAAGTGTTATGGCAGTTTGCTCTCCAACAGAAGGTTCATTTATTGAGGGAAATCAGACTTGTGTATTCCTGATTTGTTGTCAGTGTATTTGTGGTGGCTTTGCTCAATTTGCACTGTGGTGTTGTGTCTCTATCCCTGAGCCTCGAGGTTATTGTTTGTCCATTTGTGGCTGTAAACAAGCAGATGCCTCTGGGTAAGGGCTGAGTGGTTTGCATTATATTTTTATATTATACTACAGCTCTGTTTGGCCCAGCAGTGTGAGGTTTTGCTGGAAGAGTTTTGCTATAATAGATGGTTTATACTAGATGTTGAAGACCCTCATTTTCTGGGTAAGACTTGTGTCTTGCTGTAACTTGTGTAAAGAAGCAGGTTGGTATGGTTTAGACTGATGTGGTGTTGCAGTGGGTGGTGTAGGGTGGTGTGGGGAGTCAAGTGTGTTTTTGGCTATTGTACTACAATGAATTGTATAGTAATTACATTGCAATTTAGTGTGGTAAGGTATGGTGCTATGAAGCATTTGGTGATGTGGTACACAGACCTTTAAGGTGAGATGTAATGATATGTTGTGCCAAAGTCTGAGAAAGTGTGGCATGGTGTGGTATTGAGTGTGTTGAGAGTGGTGTGGTACTGAGAGATGTGGTGTTGAAAATTGATGATGATGTGACATGATGGCATATGTTAGTGTATGAGCTGTAGTGAGGTAGACTGAAGTGGAGTGGTGCAATATGAGATTATCTTGTGTGGCATGTTGGTGTTCGCTGGTGCAGTGTGGTGATATGTACTGATTGAAGTTCGTTGTTGTATAGTTCTGCTGTGCTGTGATGTGCAATGTAATGGCTCTTATATGGATAGTTGTGGTATTGATGGGCACGTTTACTGCATGGTGTGGTGTAGTCTGATGTGGAAGAATAGGGAACGATGGGAGGGGTTGACAGAGGGGTGGGGTGCAATATGATAGCCTGTGATGTGGCTTGGTATAAAGTGTGGGATGTTGTAATCTGGCATAAGTATACTTGTATCCGGTGGTGCAATGTGTAGGATGTTGCATTTTGGTGTGGTGTAGATTGGTGTGGGTTACATTAGTGTGGTGTTAGATTTTGTGGTGCTATGTGGCATATGTGGTATGGTGAACAGGGAGGTGTGTTGTGGTACAGCAGGGTGTGTTGTATACCATAGAATGTATGGTCCTGTGTGGAGGTATTAAGTCAAGGAGGATGCTGTGAGGTGCGCTGGCGTGACAGGAAGAGTTTTGCCATAATAGATAGATGGTTTATACTAGATGTTGAACAACCTCATTTTATGTGTCCGACTTGTGTCTTGCTGTAACCTTTGTAAAGAAGCAGTATGGTATGGTTTAGACTGATGTGGTGTTGCAGTGGGCGGTGTAGGGTGGTGTGGGGAGTCAAGTGTGGTTTTGGCTATTGTACTACATTGGTTGTATAGTAATTACATTGCAATTTAGTGGGGTATGGTATGGTGTTATGTGGCATTTGGTGATGTGGTACACAGACCTTTAAGGTGAGACGTAATGAAATGGTGTGCCAAAGTCTGAGAAAGTGTGGCATGTAGTAGTATTGTGTGTGTGTGTTGAGAGTGGTGTGGTACTGAGAGATGTGGTGTTGAAAATTGATGATGTGACATGATGGAATATGTTGGTGCATGATATAATGTGCTGTAGTGAGGTAGGCTCAAGTGGAGTGGTGCAATATGAGATTGTCTTGTGTGGTATGTTGGTGTGTTCGGGGGTGCGGTGTGGTAATATGTACTAAATGAACTTTGTTGTTGTATAGTTCTGCTGTGCTGTGATGTGCAATGTAATTGCTCTTATATGGATAGTTGTGGTATTGAATGGCATGTATACTGCATGGTGTGGTGTAGTCTGATATGGAACGATAGGGAGCTGTGGGAGGGGCTGATGGATGTGTGTGGTGCAATATGATAGCATGTGATGTGGCTTGGTATAAAGTGTGGGATGTTGTAATCTGGTATAACTATACTTGTGTCCGATGGTGCAATGTGTAGGATGTTGCGTTTTGGTGTGGTGTTGATTGGTGTGGTGTACATTAGTGTGGTGTTAGATTTTGTGTTGCTATGTGGCATATGTGGTATGATGAACAGGGAGGGGTGTTGTGGTACAGTAGGGTGTGTGGCGTTGTACACCATAGAATGTATGGTCCTGTGTGGAGTTATGAAGTCAAGGAGGATGCTGTGAGATGCGGCAAAGTGATGGGAAGAGTTTTGCCATAATAGATAGATGATTTATACTAGATGTTGAACACCCTCATTTTCTGTGTCAGACTTGTGTATTGCTGTAACTTATGTAAAGAAGCAGGTTGGTATGGTTTAGGCTGATGTGGTGTTGCAGTGGGCGGTGTAGGGTGGTGTGGGGAGTCAAGTGTGATCTTGGCTAATGTACTGCATTGGGGTGTATAGTAATTACATTGCAATTTAGATTAGTAAGGTGAGGTATGGTGTTATGTGGCATTTGGTGATGTGGTACACAGACCTTTAAGGTGAGACGTAATGAAATGATGTGCCAAAGTCTGAGAAAGTGTGGCATGGTGTGGCATTGTGTGGGTGTTGAGAGGGTATGGTACTGAGAGATGTGGTCTTGAAAATTGATGATGCGACATGATGGAATATGTTGGTGTATGATATAATGTGCTGTAGTGAGATAGACTGAAGTGGAGTAGTGCGATATGAGATTGGTTTGTGTGGTATGTTGGTGTGTTCGGTGGTGCCGTGTGGTGATATATGTACTAAGTGACCTTTGTTGTTGTATAGTCCTGCTGTGATGTTGCATGTAATTGCTCTTATATGGATAGTTGTGATATTGAATGACCTGCATACTGCATGGTGTGGTGTAGTCTGATGTGGAACCATAGGGAACTATGGGAGGGGTTGATGGATGGCTGTGGTGCAATATGATAGCATGTGATGTGGCCTGGTGTAAAGTGTGGGATGTTGTAATCTGGTATAAGTATACTTGTATCAGGTGGGGCACTGTGTAGGATGTTGCGATTCGGTGTGGTGTAGATTGGTGCGGTGTACATTAGTGTGGTGTTAGGTTTTGTGTTGCTATGTGGCATATGTGGTATGGTGAACAGGGAGGTGTATTGTGTTGTACACCATAGAATATATGGTCCTGTGTGGAGGTATGAAGTCAGCGAGGGTGATGTGAGGTACGGCAACGTGACGGGTTATATGGTCTCAGGGAGTGGTTGCAGTGTGGAGTTGTTGTGTGAGATAAAGGGTGGTGGTCTCATTTAGGATTTCCACCCTTGTTCCACAGCCTCTGGGTTCTATCCGGTAAGGTGTGAATTGATCTGGACTAACGTTTTGTGATGCGAGTTGCATGGTGCTGAACACATTATAGTGTGGTGTTAAGCTTATTGATCATATTGTGTGCCAAGTGTAGTGATGATGTAGTATGGTACGGAATTGGTTGGGGGTGGTGATGTTTTGTGGGAGGCAGGTTGATATTGTATAGTCTGGAGGTGTTTTGGAGTGTGCTGTGGTGAATGCTGTTATCATATAGCAGAACAACAAAAACCCTTTAACTTATTTTAGGATCCCGGAAAACATAGCAGTCTGAGTCGAAGACCAAGTTATACTGGAAACAGAGTTAATTAATTATATAATTACATTTACAATTTGTGTGTTACCCCTTCTACTCATGTGCAGGTAGTGGTAGAAGTGGGATTGAGGATGCTTCCGTTGTGGACCCAACAGTGTACCAAGTGGCAGTAGGTCAAAGACATTTTCAATAGCTCTTAAATAGTATTCTCAAAAGGCCCTACAAGAAAGAAAGCTTTTCACATAGCCTTCACGGCCAAACTGCAAGATAAGCACAAAATGGCAGTGCAAAAAATATTGCCTTAGTTAGTCTAGCAGTTGCTAAATCCAAAGTACAACCTAAAGTACCATCTTCCATCTTACAAAAATAGGTTCCAAGGAAGTACTCTACTTATGTATTCATTCATTTTGAAGGTGTGGCTAAGAATGCAGCCTCTTAGGCAATATTGTTGGCCAGTATACCTCCTCTATCAGCAGAAGTCCAAGCTGCAAGTCAGGACGCTAAGCCTGTGAGTGCTACACCTTATGAAGATCTTAAATAAGCCATTATAGCGAAAATTGGGCTCAATGAAGAGAATTACTGAGTTGTGCTCAGAGAGAAATGTGGGTGTATAAGGAATTCCCTAGGCATTATTCTTTAGAGTCAAAGACTGAGGAGAAATATGGTACTGATGGGTTTGGCTAGTGAAGGTTATAGATAACATATATATGGAGTCATTCATATATATTTTACCTTCTAGTACTGTAAGATGAGCAAAGCAACGTACAAGGTTAGGCCTACAGGAAGCCATTAATATAGCTTTCGACAATCCTAGTGCTCAAGATTGGAAAATGGGAAATATCTGAAGTTAACACCCACTCCTAATGTCTGTAAAGGCCCACTCATTTCTCCAAGAATATATTTTTTTCTAATGGCTCATTATTTTCATAATGGAGCAGAGAAGATCACCTCCAAAAATAGGCCACCTTTAATGTTAATCTCTCAAGGACCACAATGCTTTAATTGTGGTGAATGGGTCATCTTCGTTGAGTGCGTCTTAGGAAAACACTAGCAGGAAGGCACGCCAAGGAAGCTTAGTGTGCTTATGAATGTTTATGCTAGTGTCCTAAGACGCACTCAACGAAGATGACCCATTCACCACAATTAAAGCATTGTGGTCCTTGAGAGATTAACATTAAAGGTGGCCTATTTTTGGAGGTGATCTTCTCTGCTCCATTATGAAAATAATGAGCCATTAGAAAAAAATATATTCTTGGAGAAATGAGTGGGCCTTTACAGACATTAGGAGTGGGTGTTAACTTCAGATATTTCCCATTTTCCAATCTTGAGCACTAGGATTGTCGAAAGCTATATTAATGGCTTCCTGTAGGCCTAACCTTGTACGTTGCTTTGCTCATCTTACAGTACTAGAAGGTAAAATATATATGAATGACTCCATATATATGTTATCTATAACCTTCACTAGCCAAACCCATCAGTACCATATTTCTCCTCAGTCTTTGACTCTAAAGAATAATGCCTAGGGAATTCCTTATACACCCACATTTCTCTCTGAGCACAACTCAGTAATTCTCTTCATTGAGCCCAATTTTCGCTATAATGGCTTATTTAAGATCTTCATAAGGTGTAGCACTCACAGGCTTAGCGTCCTGACTTGCAGCTTGGACTTCTGCTGATAGAGGAGGTATACTGGCCCAACAATATTGCCTAAGAGGCTGCATTCTTAGCCACACCTTCAAAATGAATGAATACATAAGTAGAGTACTTCCTTGGAACCTATTTTTGTAAGATGGAAGATGGTACTTTAGGTTGTACTTTGGATTTAGCAACTGCTAGACTAACTAAGGCAATATTTTTTGCACTGCCATTTTGTGCTTATCTTGCAGTTTGGCCGTGAAGGCTATGTGAAAAGCTTTCTTTCTTGTAGGGCCTTTTGAGAATACTATTTAAGAGCTATTGAAAATGTCTTTGACCTACTGCCACTTGGTACACTGTTGGGTCCACAACGGAAGCATCCTCAATCCCACTTCTACCACTACCTGCACATGAGTAGAAGGGGTAACACACAAATTGTAAATGTAATTATATAATTAATTAACTCTGTTTCCAGTATAACTTGGTCTTCGACTCAGACTGCTATGTTTTCCGGGATCCTAAAATAAGTTAAAGGGTTTTTGTTGTTCTGCTATATGATAACAGCATTCACCACAGCACACTCCAAAACACCTCCAGACTATACAATATCAACCTGCCTCCCACAAAACATCACCACCCCCAACCAATTCCGTACCATACTACATCATCACTACACTTGGCACACAATATGATCAATAAGCTTAACACCACACTATAATGTGTTCAGCACCATGCAACTCGCATCACAAAACGTTAGTCCAGATCAATTCACACCTTACCGGATAGAACCCAGAGGCTGTGGAACAAGGGTGGAAATCCTAAATGAGACCACCACCCTTTATCTCACACAACAACTCCACACTGCAACCACTCCCTGAGACCATATAACCCGTCACGTTGCCGTACCTCACATCACCCTCGCTGACTTCATACCTCCACACAGGACCATATATTCTATGGTGTACAACACAATACACCTCCCTGTTCACCATACCACATATGCCACATAGCAACACAAAACCTAACACCACACTAATGTACACCGCACCAATCTACACCACACCGAATCGCAACATCCTACACAGTGCCCCACCTGATACAAGTATACTTATACCAGATTACAACATCCCACACTTTACACCAGGCCACATCACATGCTATCATATTGCACCACAGCCATCCATCAACCCCTCCCATAGTTCCCTATGGTTCCACATCAGACTACACCACACCATGCAGTATGCAGGTCATTCAATATCACAACTATCCATATAAGAGCAATTACATGCAACATCACAGCAGGACTATACAACAACAAAGGTCACTTAGTACATATATCACCACACGGCACCACCGAACACACCAACATACCACACAAACCAATCTCATATCGCACTACTCCACTTCAGTCTATCTCACTACAGCACATTATATCATACACCAACATATTCCATCATGTCGCATCATCAATTTTCAAGACCACATCTCTCAGTACCATACCCTCTCAACACCCACACAATGCCACACCATGCCACACTTTCTCAGACTTTGGCACATCATTTCATTACGTCTCACCTTAAAGGTCTGTGTACCACATCACCAAATGCCACATAACACCATACCTCACCTTACTAATCTAAATTGCAATGTAATTACTATACACCCCAATGCAGTACATTAGCCAAGATCACACTTGACTCCCCACACCACCCTACACCGCCCACTGCAACACCACATCAGCCTAAACCATACCAACCTGCTTCTTTACATAAGTTACAGCAATACACAAGTCTGACACAGAAAATGAGGGTGTTCAACATCTAGTATAAATCATCTATCTATTATGGCAAAACTCTTCCCATCACTTTGCCGCATCTCACAGCATCCTCCTTGACTTCATAACTCCACACAGGACCATACATTCTATGGTGTACAACGCCACACACCCTACTGTACCACAACACCCCTCCCTGTTCATCATACCACATATGCCACATAGCAACACAAAATCTAACACCACACTAATGTACACCACACCAATCAACACCACACCAAAACGCAACATCCTACACATTGCACCATCGGACACAAGTATAGTTATACCAGATTACAACATCCCACACTTTATACCAAGCCACATCACATGCTATCATATTGCACCACACACATCCATCAGCCCCTCCCACAGCTCCCTATCGTTCCATATCAGACTACACCACACCATGCAGTATACATGCCATTCAATACCACAACTATCCATATAAGAGCAATTACATTGCACATCACAGCACAGCAGAACTATACAACAACAAAGTTCATTTAGTACATATTACCACACCGCACCCCCGAACACACCAACATACCACACAAGACAATCTCATATTGCACCACTCCACTTGAGCCTACCTCACTACAGCACATTATATCATGCACCAACATATTCCATCATGTCACATCATCAATTTTCAACACCACATCTCTCAGTACCACACCACTCTCAACACACACACACAATACTACTACATGCCACACTTTCTCAGACTTTGGCACACCATTTCATTACGTCTCACCTTAAAGGTCTGTGTACCACATCACCAAATGCCACATAACACCATACCATACCCCACTAAATTGCAATGTAATTACTATACAACCAATGTAGTACAATAGCCAAAACCACACTTGACTCCCCACACCACCCTACACCGCCCACTGCAACACCACATCAGTCTAAACCATACCATACTGCTTCTTTACAAAGGTTACAGCAAGACACAAGTCGGACACATAAAATGAGGTTGTTCAACATCTAGTATAAACCATCTATCTATTATGGCAAAACTCTTCCTGTCACGCCAGCGCACCTCACAGCATCCTCCTTGACTTAATACCTCCACACAGGACCATACATTCTATGGTATACAACACACCCTGCTGTACCACAACACACCTCCCTGTTCACCATACCACATATGCCACATAGCACCACAAAATCTAACACCACACTAATGTAACCCACACCAATCTACACCACACCAAAATGCAACATCCTACACATTGCACCACCGGATACAAGTATACTTATGCCAGATTACAACATCCCACACTTTATACCAAGCCACATCACAGGCTATCATATTGCACCCCACCCCTCTGTCAACCCCTCCCATCGTTCCCTATTCTTCCACATCAGACTACACCACACCATGCAGTAAACGTGCCCATCAATACCACAACTATCCATATAAGAGCCATTACATTGCACATCACAGCACAGCAGAACTATACAACAACGAACTTCAATCAGTACATATCACCACACTGCACCAGCGAACACCAACATGCCACACAAGATAATCTCATATTGCACCACTCCACTTCAGTCTACCTCACTACAGCTCATACACTAACATATGCCATCATGTCACATCATCATCAATTTTCAACACCACATCTCTCAGTACCACACCACTCTCAACACACTCAATACCACACCATGCCACACTTTCTCAGACTTTGGCACAACATATCATTACATCTCACCTTAAAGGTCTGTGTACCACATCACCAAATGCTTCATAGCACCATACCTTACCACACTAAATTGCAATGTAATTACTATACAATTCATTGTAGTACAATAGCCAAAAACACACTTGACTCCCCACACCACCCTACACCACCCACTGCAACACCACATCAGTCTAAACCATACCAACCTGCTTCTTTACACAAGTTACAGCAAGACACAAGTCTTACCCAGAAAATGAGGGTCTTCAACATCTAGTATAAACCATCTATTATAGCAAAACTCTTCCAGCAAAACCTCACACTGCTGGGCCAAACAGAGCTGTAGTATAATATAAAAATATAATGCAAACCACTCAGCCCTTACCCAGAGGCATCTGCTTGTTTACAGCCACAAATGGACAAACAATAACCTCGAGGCTCAGGGATAGAGACACAACACCACAGTGCAAATTGAGCAAAGCCACCACAAATACACTGACAACAAATCAGGAATACACAAGTCTGATTTCCCTCAATAAATGAACCTTCTGTTGGAGAGCAAACTGCCATAACACTTAAGGGTGTTAACAGACCATGTAAACAGTGTAGGGTGGCTAAATAAAAACACCTACCATAACATAACAAAGAGTTCTTTCCTATTTGCACAGTTGCTACTAACACCGTATCAGATTTACTTCCTCGCTTTCTGGATATCCAAGTCCATTTTCTTCTTCGGCTCAATACACCACAGAAAATCCTATTTTGACACACTAAGTATGTAGATTTTAAAGGTCGTTATGGTGATGGAGGGATGTCTACCTTGGTCTGAGACACTTTTAATTGCACAAGGATTTGGAAAACAAAAATCTTCTGTCATCTAGATTATGGAAGGTCTAGACTCATCAGCAGAAGTGCTCTACAGCATAAACCAACGTGGGATCTGCTTCCCAGGGAGCTTGAAAGGGGTCATCTGGTGAACAATGTCACATGAGCTCTGAAAAGCCATCAGTTATGCTAAAACACATTTCTCATTCAGAATGCTGGCCAGGGGCTTCAGCACACTAAAACTGTAGGTGTTCTAAGAGCATCCTTCTGTTACTGAACAAGCAAGTGTATCAAATGAGCATGACAAAAAGTTTTAAGTGGGGAGCTGAAGGGATGGAAGCGGGTGAATGATATTCTGAGACCTTTTTTAGTGAAAATGTGGTTCAGTTTGCATTATGGTGCGATATTATGAAACATTTGAATACATTGTGTCAATTTATTTTTAAAACAAATATTAAAGAAATGAGTTACTTAGAAGAGACCATTAATAAATCGGAGTGGTTTTAGCCATGCCTGCACGCAAGGGTAAAATAATTTGTGGGTTGGTTTGTTTTCGCACCCTACTTTAACACGTGTCTGTCTCCACATTTCCCAATTAAAAGACTCAAATGATTCTTGTTTGCGATGTTGGCAAACTTTAAAAATGAGCTATTGGTTACATTAGTGCCTTTTATGTGCCTGGTTCTGATATCACACTCTCACAAGAGCGGCATACCTTTGTTCTCTGGGCTCTCCTTAATTTACGTTGATCTTTCACTGTTTTTGAGCACACAGCTAATGCTGTTTGAAAATTTCACAGATTGAAAGGCTTCACTGTTTTCCATCACCTTTCTTAACTCCTTCCAGGTCTGGGGGTGCTGTAGCACCTGCTGCACCACTAGTTCCAACACCCGGGGGGGCGCCAGTTGTTGGAATTGGGAGTGATATAGGTGTGGACAAAAAGAAGTTTGTGTTTTTCTATCTACACTGGATGGTACCTTTGGGAATGTACAACACAACGAGTATACTCTGTGTATTGGAGTATGGATCTGTCCTCCTGCATCAGCACATGTACTTCAAGGCACTTTCATTTAGGAATTGTTTCCACAGATTGACAGGTTCATGTATGTTTTAGCTCTAGCACAAAGAAGCATAAGAATCAGTGCTTAATTTGAGCTGGTGTTTTCCAGTGCTCAGCCGGCGCTTAATCATCAACACCAGTGCTTTTCATTAGCACCAGTTAAGGACACATTCATTTATGCATAGGGAGATTAAGTGATGTGTCCGGAATCTCAGGATGTTGAGCCGATACCGTGGCTCAAACCTGGTTCCCATGTGCTGAAGTCAGCAACTCTGGCCATTACGCCACATCCTCTCCCCACTTTCGTGGTTGGTAGTTGATTCTGTTTTAGGCTGTGCTAACAGGAGAAATGGGCTGGTGCAGGCTGCCTCCTGATAAGAGCCCCAGCCCTTATTTTTTTTACAAATTAACCACTGCAAAGAATGGTCGACAGCGTACAATTTTTGCAACTGAGATCAAGAGAGCAAAACCTGTGTATCCATGAGACATGGACTCAAAGCAGTAAAGCTACAATAAACAAGTGTTGTCAATACTGCAGTGGATTGAATAAAAGACAATCATGAGGAGGATAGCAGCGGTGCCAAATAAGGGGATACAATGGCAGGGTGCTGAGGTTTGTAATACCACGTCTGTAATTGTTAAATGTAATGGTGTTGTCTGAGCCCTCGGCTGTGCACTTTGTATCCTGGCTGCTGTAAATACAAATGTACTAGACTAACAGCATCAACTGATGTTTTCACACACACTCACCCTGAAAACATCAATAGTCTTCTCAAATGAATGCAAACATGCATAGAATGTTGATAGGAAGTATTGTCATTGTCGATTTCCCAATAACATTACTGTACTGCCCCTAAACAGTATGAGACTGAGAATAGTCAGCACTACAAGTACTGGAATGCTAGCTGTGTTTAGTAAAGATCGTGTATCAGTATGCTGAGGAGTGTGCTCCCAGAAGATGCAGCAGGAGAAGGCAAGCAGTCAATAAAATGTAGTGTCTGGGGTTGAACTAGGGCGCAGAGCAGCAGCCAGTGCACCTACCACAACTGGCCCCTTGTAATACAGCAGACGCCGGAGACCACCAACACTTAAGGTATGTGTATAAAAGGCATTGTTTTATTTGTAATTTTTACCCTCTTAAAGCTGTTAGGTCTCTATGACATAGTACTACAATAATACCTATATGCATGCTTATTTTACAGTTATTCCTTGTGTAAAGTTTAAAAAAATACCAGAACTGCCTTATAGAATAAAAATAAAATCCATAGCTACTTACATTAAGTATAGAGTGTGTTTCATCAGCGTGGCTGTTTCCCCTCTGCGCCATGTTAACTCTGTAGTCTTCTGCCAAAGCCTGTTTACCCGCAAAGATATAATTAGGTGCTCCAACAAATTTCAGAGTGCAAGTGTAGTTACGTCCCTATTTCAATTTTTTCTCTGCACACTCCCAAGGTGTTAAAAGCGTGCCTTAAAAAAGTCATACTTTCACCGGCTTCTCCCTGTCTAAGAACATCATGACTGTGCATATTTCCAGACCCTCGGCGCCACCCTTTGCAAGACTCCTTGCTTATCAGTTCATGCCAGCTCTCTCCCCACGTAGAAGCCACTTCGTGTCCTAGCAGTCTTTTAGGCGGTTTAAAATTAGGCGCTGAAAATGTTACATCAGCAAACTTACATTTTAGTTTTGCCGCTCTTTAGAGTCTCTGGTTAGTCCTGCTCTTTCTGTGTTGCACCAGCATTTTTCCATCATGTTACATCTCCAGGCTGGGTTGGTTTGCCGCCTTTTGTGGAACTTGCTCCGTCCATCCCACTTCTGGGCTGCAGCAGCCTATTTTACCATTGCAAAAATATGCCTGTACATGTTGCTGAACCCTAACGCATGCTGTATAAGTGTGCCATGTTTCTCAGCCATGTCCCCACACTCACACGTAGAGCCAAAGCCTCAGTTGCATAGCACAGGTCTTTATTTATTTTTTCTTTTCATACTTCGTGTCATTTACATAAGAGACTTTCAAATAGGCTGTACATAGTGTTGCACCAGGAAACTTACAGTCTAGGTTTGTGACAACACATTACCCTGTTAAAGAACCCTGCAAGTGTCTGTTACGCAGCCCCCAGTTGCCTTACATACTAACCTTTATCAATCCTACCACATTACTCTCACTTAGAACGAAACCACAACTGCATAACACTTTTCTTCATTTATGTGTTTATTTTATTTTCCTTTTCATAATAGGCATCATTTTACATCAGAGCCTTTAAAATATTTATTTACTTTTCCTTCATAATTAATGGTACTTACAGCAGAGGCTTTCAACATTGGCTGTGCATGGTGCTGCACCAGCAACCTTACAGTTTAGGTCTGTACATCCCATTACCCTGTTAAAGAACCCTGCACAGGCCTGTTACATAGCCTACACAACTGCATTACATACCTGCCCCCCTGTTTATCATCCCTAATACATTACACACCCGTAGGAGAGAAGTCACAATTGCACAACAAATGTCTTTATTTATTTATTTTAAAATTTCCTTTATAATGGCTTCCATGACAGACATCCTTGTACATCAGAGACCTTAAAATATTTATTTATTTTTCTTTTCATAATTAGTATCATTTTACACCAGACACTTTAAAAGTTAGGCTATGCAAAATATTGCACTTGCAAAATAGCAGTCTGGGGCTGATGCAGGACCGTCCTCCATGTTACAGAACAATGCCCTGGCATGTTACACGGCCCCCAGCTGCCTTACATACTGGTCCCCGGTTTATCAGCCCTGACGCATTACTCCCCCGTAGAAAGAAGCCACAGTTGCATAAAACTTGTCTTCATTTTAATTTTAATTTTATTTATTTTCCATTTCATAACAGGCATCATTTTACACCAGAGACTTTACTATTAGGCTGTGCAAAATATAGCATTGGAAAACTACATGTTTAGGCTTGCTGCAGCACACTCCACCATGTTACAAAGCAGTGCCCTGGCATACACGGCCCCCAGCTGCTGGATTACATACTGTCCATGTTGATCATCCCTAATACATTACTCCCACGCAGAAAGAATCCATAGTTGCACACTTGTCTTTATTATTTTTTATTTTAGTTTCATAACTGCTGTAATTTTCCATCAGAGACTTTTTAAAATTAGGCGGCAAAATTACTGCCCCAGCAAACAAAAGGTCTAGCTTCCCGCCTCTTTTAGGACCAATGGCTTTCCATCCCTCTGATGCCTATGGCACACCACCACGACTCAGGCCACCACTCAGGAACTCCAAAGGCCACAGGCACGCCTCCTTGGGGGCTGGCCTATCGCCCCAAAAACACCCTGCAACACTCTAGGGCTCCCATTCCACAGATGGACCACGACGCTGCTCAAGCAACATCAGGATGCAGCCTCTACTAGCCAATGGACATGCCCAGACATGTCTCTCTGCATGCCCAGGCATGTCCCTGCTGACCCAACAAACATGGCGCACCCAGGTAAGTCTCTGCTCATCCATCCCACAACACTAAACACCCCTATAGGCCCTACTGGATGCCTTGCCGCTAACCCTAGCCACCTCACACCAGCCCTCTACAGCCCTTGACACACAGCCATTAATTCCTGTTTGAAGGGCACTCGCACCCTACACCTGCCCCTCTTCCACCACTGCCCCTCTGGGGACGCCCGCAGACCCTGGACTTCCAGCCCTACACTTCCAGCCCTACACTTCCAGCCCTACACTTCCAGCCCTACACTTACGACCCGGGACTTCCGGCCCCAGACTTCCGGGGCGGGACTTCCGGGGCGGGACTTCCGGCTCCTACGTCACTTCCAGGGGGCGTTCCCACCTGTCAAAAAATGAATGGTGATGGATCGTATGCACCCTATACTACTCATTTTGATTCCACGTTGTGCTTCTTTTTTCAATCAACCTGCACTTCCTGTGTTCTTATCTCAGTCTTGTAGGTTATTTTTCATTCCTGCTATTTTCATCTGTCACTGCTCCATTATCTTCCTCTGCTTTCTTCTTGCTCCCTTTCCTTTCGCACCGAAGCCCCTCCCTCATTTCCACTAACTCAAACACTTTCAGCCGTGATGCGCTCTTGTGTGCTCACCTTACAACTCTCCTACCCGATGTTCCCCCTCCTTCAGGCAAGGAAACCCTTTGCAATACTCCTCTGGGTCCCGACAAAGCACTCCCCCTCACCCACCGGGAATACACACTCCCTTCCAGTGTGCAGTCTCTCTCGTACACCACTCACACCTGAGCCCAGTAAAGAGACTTGCCCTGTGTATGAACTAGAAATCTCTACTTTCTGTAGAGTGCTGCAAGTGTTTTTTTCTCCCCTCGTTGTGATCTCTGTTATTGCAGTGAGATATAGAAGAGCTGCAGAGAGCTGAGCTGCACAGAGCCGAGCTGCGCAGAGATGAGCTGCCTTAGCCCAAGTAAAGGAGGCTATTGGCTGGCCTAGGCTGAAGTCCAACTAACGGCGGCAGACACCAGCACGCACCCCCGCAGCCTCGAGCCTACAGCCATGCTCAGAGCAGACCTTCATGATCGGCACTGGCTGCAAGCAGCTGATCACGCGCTGCCTGGGCCCAGGAGTCTCCCTGTGCAAGGCACTAAAGTGACACTGCTGCGCAACGACGGGATGTCACGACAATCATCTTTCCTCTGCAACCAAATTCTCCAAAAACCTATACATAACCTAAAACATTCTGACTTCCTTGAACCCAAGTGCGATACATGCCGCCGCTGCCGCCTGGACTAAGCCTCCTGAGCAGAGCTGTGAGCAGGCCCGGTTCTAGCGGGTGGGCCGGGTGGGCCAGGCCCACCCAAACAGGAGCCTTGGCCTACCCAAACAGGTGCCTTGGCCCTCAGCAGTGAGGGCTTGACGGCAGGCGTGCAACGCGAAGGTCGTGTGTGTCAGCCCGGGCCGAGACGGCTTTCCCGGGCGCACACACAGTTTTAGAGATTATCGCAGCCCCCACACCCGAGTACTTCACAGGTCTTTAAAGACCTTTAACGTGTTAACTGAGGCTTTGTTTATTTTTTCCCCCTCTCAGCATGAGGAAAGGTGACAAATCCTTTCTTTGACACCGGTAACCTTTGGTAACCTTTGCCTACTGTTCTGCTGCGTTGATATTTCTTTTTCTCTGCAGCTCAGGAGAAAAGAAGTTTGATTATTCTTGGTCACCTTTCCTAACCCCTGCAGTGGCTTTATCACATCAGGCTGTGACACAAAGTTTGACTAATGGAGCAGGTAAGAGAATGTGTTACTACATTTTTTTCTTTTTAAAATCTGCTCAGGCCCAGCAGGAAACATACTTCATGTGAGCTTCATTTAAACAGTTTTTACCTTGATCATGGCCGGTGCAGGACAACAATCAGATGATACAAAATGCCCAGATAACGCTGGTGATTAATGATCCTGCTGGAGAGCAATCATTTGTCTGTTAGTAGTTTTTAAATGCAGATGAACTGTATTTTATGTGGATAATTCAGTGGGTTACTGCCTCTCTAAGAGATCCTTGTGTTACTTGCAGTTCAGAAGTTACAATCGTATCATGGGACAGTGACCTATGAACTGTCATCAAAGAGCTGCATACAAACATGAATGGTATAGTTAGAACTTCGCTTTTTTTGTTTTGTGATATAGTTAGAACTTCCTGGGTCTTTCATTATTCTATTGTTGCTAAAATGAGTATGTTTGGGCAGATATACATTGTTATCAGTAAAGCTGACCCCCATGGAATACTCTTTAAATCCTATGATTGTGTTTCCCCAGACCAAACCCTCTTAAAATATCCTGCCCACCAGTATGGATGACGTGATTCATACACCTTGTAATCCTCATTGGCTTATGTGACATTCCCTATAGGCTGATTTACATACTTGTATGATTCATTATCTCTGTATAATGTGTGCGTGGTGTAAAGTACTGACACACACTACACTGATATGAGTAGCGCTATACAACAAATGAAATGCGTATGAGAGAAGGGCTACGGAGAGATGAGGGGCACTGTTGGAGGGGGGAAGTGAGGGAATCCGAGGAAGAGGTCATGGGGTGGAGGAGGAGCTAGGGAGAGATGAGGGGCAATGGTGGAGGGTGGTATTGAGGGAGTCAGACGAGGAGGTCATGAGTGGGAGGGGCTTCAGAGAGATAAGGGGTACTGGTCTCCAAGGAGTAGGTCATGAGGGGGAGAGGCTATGAGGGGCACTTGTGTCGTGAGGCAGTGAGGAAATCCGAGGAGGAGGTCAATAGGGGGGGTCATGGAGAGATGAGGGGCACTGTTGGAAGGTGCAAGTAAAGGTATTTATGGAGAAAGAGGTTATTGGTGTGGCGCCAAAAAAAACTTTTGCATCAGTGATAAAGCCGGCCCTGTCATAGCCTTTCTGTTTTTGTTTATTTAATTAGCAGTCGGGTCATATGGGCTATTGTGGAACATACTTTAAATTGCGTACTAATTATATTTACTGCTATATTCAATGTTTTAAGTTTGAAGGTGATTTTTCTAATGTTTTTACCTGCCAAAATGAAAGTGGAGCCGGATGGTGCCTGATATGGGGCTGGGGCCCAAGGTCAGCTGTGAGATAAGGTGCACTGGAGAGGAGTAGTGGATATTCAAGCCTGTAAGGGAGTGCGTTGTAGAGTCTGGGGTCAGGCGGAGGTAGTAATGAAGAGGGATTCTACCTAAAGGCTCACAGAGAGGGAGCCCGAGAAGTGTCACTTGCCTGATACTCCCACCTCAGAAACCTCCTCTTTCCATCAAAGAAACATTACATGGAGATACTTTTTGAGAGTGATGACATTTAGAAAGAGATTTGTAAAAGAGTGTGTTTTACTGGGACTTGCAAGACTAATAAGAGATAAAGGAGCGCCCTGAAGCAGGCCTGCCCAGAAATATATGCGACAAATTGAGCCCCAGTGGCCCACCCAAATGCACCCTTGGCCCACCCAAATAAAAATTCCTGGAGCCGGGCCTGGCTGTGAGAATGAAAGCTGCAGCTGAGCCCTGAAGACGGCGCGGCCGCCACACCCGTTTTCACCTGCTACAAACCATACATTAGTTTGCAATGCTTCAGTTGTGTGCAGCAGGCGGAGGTCAGATAGCTCACAGTTTGTCAACTGCATGCTGCCAGCAGCGCACCAGGCTCATGCTGCTTCACCTAATGGAGCACAGCTTCTACTACCGTGGTAGCACTTCACAGTTAGACACCTGTTGATACACTACGATTATGCGTGACAATGCATTTCAGTGCGGTAATGCGGATTACCACACGGAAATGCGATAGTGTCACGCCTGATGCGTGACACTTGGCAGGCCTGCGTGCGCGGGCGTTGCCCGGGCAAAGGCCGGGCCAAGGGCTGGCCTGTCTGCGCCCGTCGAAGCCAGGGGAAGGCAGGGCAGGGCCACCTCACTTATAACTGCCCTTTGGTGCGGACTTGGACTTGGTTAGTGACTTTGACCTTTGTTAAATCCTGTTTATTCCCTCTTTTTGCTTGCTGGTGAATTAGCACTGTATAAAAAGCAGCTATGAGTAGGAACAACCTCAAGGGATCAGGGGGTTCGGGGGTCGTTGGTACTCTTGATGCTTTTCTTATTAGAGCAGAATCTGTATTCATGCATGAGATTGAACTCACTCAAAGGAGATTGTCTCTAGATCCCCGAAGAGTTTCTGCTGGAGCTCCTTTAGTTTGTTCCCAGGAGGCTTTGGACACACCTGTAGAATTGATTACCCAGTCACCTCCTGTGTCTCCAGTGACATTGATTTTTTTTTTTTTTAAAGACTTTATTCAGCACCAAAAGAGAATGTACAGCAAGTTACAACAAACCAGAACAATACGTGTGAGCCAGTGGATGACAGCATACTAAGCAATGGTGAAAAAAAGCAAAGTAGGAGCGAGAAAGTCCTGGCCGGTTCGATCAGTAATACAAAGTGCCGGTTTTTCCAAACATAGGTGAATCATAAAGCCATGAAATGAACAAAGTGCAATAAAAACAAAAAATACACATTATAGCAAAGAAAATGAAAGCAATAAGCAAGCGAGAATCAAGAAGGCAAGCCAGGCAGTACAGTCACAGGGAAGTACATAGAACGTCGTGGTGGACCGGGACGCAGCCCACACATCTAGTTACAGGTCCGCTAGCACAGATCTCCTGCTCATAAAGGAGCGACACTCCACATGTGACAATCACAACGAGTTGGAACATAGCAGCTCTCATGCCCGCCCCCCGCCCCCATCAAGGGTAGAATGCAGTGTAGGGTCCAAATTGGGGAGTGTGACATCTGATGGCGCCTGGCGCGCAGAGGGGCCACTAATAGTCTAACCCACCCCCTCCGGGACAATGGAATGCAGGGACTGGGATTGCGCTTTCTGGGTCAATTTCTCGACATAGCTGCGATATGGCCCCCATATGTCCGTCGGACGGGAAGCTGAGGGAAGCAAGGCAGAAAACTCCACGCTGTTAGTATTGCAGTGGGCAAGGCTTCTCAACCATGCAGCCACCGTCGGGGCGCGACGTGCGCCCCAGAGCAGTGCAACCTCCCTCTTGGCCAGGAGGAAGCACATGGATCCAGTCTGCGGAGAGGTGGTGGGAAGTTGGCAACATAGCCCACCAAAGCAATTTCGGGGGTGGGATGAAGTGTCATACCTAGTATGTTGCCCAAGACCCGGTGAACTTCTAGCCAATAGGTGTGTATCTTCGGGCATGTCCAAGACAAGTGGGAGAAGTCAGCATGAGGGGAGGTGCACCTGAGACAACTGTGTGGTCTGGCGGCGTCTATTTTATGGGCGAGTGCGGGGGTGTGATACATCCTCCGTAGAAACTTGAAATGGATAAGTTTGTGTCTACTGTTCATGGACACGGTTTTGGTGACAGCGCAGCATGCCTCCCACTGATCATCAGTAATCTGTGTGCCCAAGTCCCTTTCCCACGCAGAGCGCACCGCTGTGTCAAAGGAGGGAAGAGATGTCATGCATAACTTGTAGAGTCGCGACACTACGTGGGCGCTCGTTGGCGTCTGTATGATAAACGTGAGTGCCTGGTCCGCGGGCGGCGACAATGGAAACGTAGGGAATTCAGCGCGCAGCATTGAGCGGAGCCTGGACAGGGTGAACGCATCCATAAATGAGCGGTCTTCGAAGCGGGAGTCTTCCGTCAACGAAAAAACATGTCCCTCAGGGAACAGGTCGCCAACAGTATGTAGTTGAAACTTGGACAGCGTGCGGCCAACTATCGCCTCACCAGTGATGGGGAGCCAGTGAGGGTTGGGGAGGGGGAGCGAAGGCGAGTACAGCCTGTCCACGCGGAGCAGTCTTCGCAGCTTATCCCAGGCCCAGCTCGTTGTGGAGACCGGCTGTATGTCTTGCGGATCACGAGGTATTCCCTTGGGAAGGATGGAGCAAAGCGGCACCGGAAGAGCCGTATCGGCCTCAGGTCGCAAGAATGGAATCCTGGCATCCGGGTGGAACCAGGTGTGCGCGTATGAGCATTGTGCCACCAGGTAGTAGAGGTAAAAATCCGGCACCCCGAACCCTCCTCGCTCATAAGGTAAAGTCAACGTGCGCCAAGCCACCCGAGGGTTTTTGCCGCCCCATATCAGGCGCAGCAGGGCAGAGCGAAGTTGCGTGAAGAAAATCTTAGTCAGGGGGATCGGAATATTATTGAACAAGTATAAAAAACGAGGGAGGACAACCATTTTGACAATGGCAATCCTGCCAGCCATGGATAGAGGAAGACGGAGCCAACGCTCCGTGTTGTCCTCCAAAAAATCCAGGGCGCGCCCATAGTTCAATCTCACAATGGACACCGCATCCAGGTGGACGTGTATCCCAAGGTATTTGACGGAATCAGCGCACCATTCCAAGGGGAAGGGACAATCCCATTGCGCCGTGGAGGGGGTCAAGGGGAAAATGAGCGACTTATGCCAGTTAATCCGCAGGCCAGAGTAGGAGCCAAATCGTTCGATCTCGCGGATCAAGGGCTCCAAATTGGTATCAGGGGCGCGGACATACAGGACAGTGTCGTCCGCGTACAAAGAAACAAGTAGTGGACCCGTGCGGAATTGTAGACCTCTGTGCAGATGTTTCTCCTGAAAATGACGGACTAAAGGGTCCATCGCCAGAATGTATAGAAGCGGGGACAGGGGACAGCCCTGCCTCGTCCCACGGGAAAGTGCAAAGTTCTCAGTGATGGTGCCGTTCAACCGTATACGCGCCGTAGGCGCAGTATAGAGCAGTTCCACCGTGGCCACAAACAGCGCAGGCATTCCCATTCGGCGCATGACGGATAAAAAAAAGGGCCACTCCAGGGTGTCGAACGCTTTCTCAGCGTCCAGGAAGACCGCAGCCGCAGGGACGGAGGGGTCAATTTTGTGCAGAACCGAGAACAGGGTACGGAGGTTGAAGGAGGTGGACCTGTGCGGGACAAAGCCAGATTGGGCCGGCGCGACCAAGGAGTCCACAAGAAGCGCCAAGCGAATAGCCAGGACCTTTGCCAGAATTTTATAGTCAAGGTTAAGGAGTGACAGGGGGCGGTAAGAGGTACAGAAAGAGGGATCACGCCCGACTTGGGAAGCAGAACTATGACCGCCTCCCGGAGGGTGGGGGGAAGGACGCCCGTCTCCAATGCCTCCGCATAGACCTCCATGAGGCGTGGTACCAGTTCATCTTTGTACTCTTTATAAAAATCAGCAGTGAACCCATCCAGGCCCGGCGCAGAGGAGCTCTTCATCGAATCAATAGCTTCAATAATGTAGTCTGGGGTGATTGGATCCGCCAGGAAATCTTGCATATGCTTTTCGAGATAGACCATGGCTATTTCGTTGAGATAGGGCCCCGGGTCACTGTTGGTATCAGTGAGTGTCGAAGTGTAAAGACGGGTGTAGTAGGACAGAAAGGTATCGCAAATGTCGGGAGTGGAGTAGTGTCGCGCACCCTGAGCGTCGTGTATATCAGTTATGTATGCCGCTTGGTGTGGCGGGCGGAGTAACTGCGCTAGCAACTTGCCCGGCCTTTCCCCCTCCCCGTACTGTCGCGCTGTATAGTGTTTACCTAAGAATCGGAGCTCCCTATCTGCAGCATCCCTAAATTCCAGCAGGAGTTCTAAACGCCTAGCCTCCAGGTCTGGGGAGGGACCCCCAAGGAGCTCCCTATCCAGTGCAGTGAGGTCAGCTTCTATGCGGGTTAGAGTGGCGCGAGTGTCACGAAGGGCCCCCACGTGTTTGGCGATGCAGACCCCCCGAATGGTAGCCTTAAAACCCTCCCACAGTGTGGCCCAGGAGGCCACCGAGCCCGTGTTAGTGTCAAAATAGTCATCTATGGCAGTGCGGACTTCTTCCGTAAAAGTCGGGTCAAGCAAGGCCTTGCCAGGGAACCGCCACTGCTTCTCATACCCGCCCAATCTTGGGACCGCCAGCGACAGCAATACCGGGGAATGATCGGACAGAGTGCGCGGGGGCGTAGAGAGGGTGCGCAGCCACCCAGCCACCCCCGGAGAGAGCAGCCAGTAGTCTATTCTGGAGCTGGTGTTATGGAAGCCCGAGTGGTGCGTGTAAGCAGGGGAGTGCGGATGCGCCCTGGCCTCAACATCTATGAGGGAAAAGTGGGAGCAGATGTCCGCCATCACCGAGCGGGAAAGCGGCTTGCAATCCGGGGAAAGGGAGGTGCTGTCCCTGACAGGGGTCGTCAACAGGTTGAAGTCACCCCCCATCGCCAACAAATCAATGTCCGATCTAAGCAGCAGTAGTTGCAGGTGTTGAAAAAAAGAAGGGGAGTCAACATTAGGGCCGTAGACATATACCATGGCAATTTTGTACCCATACAGCACTCCGGAGAGAAGCACATATCAGCCCTCATCGTCAGACTTGCTATCGAGCAACACAAAGGGGACACGCTTATGCACTAGAATCGCCACCCCCCTTGCGTATCTACTGTAACATGAGAACACTCTGTGTGCACCCCATCCCCTGGCTAGAGAGTGAGTATCCGATGGCAACAGATGGGTTTCCTGCAAGAACAGCACATCCACCTTGTGGCGCATAGCATAGTTCAGAACCTGTCTGCGTTTCCGCGTGGTATTCAGACCACGAACATTCCAAGTCATCAACGTTAGCATGGAGGGGCCAGCTCGAAGACCTAACCCGGCCATGGCAGTATTACATGCACAATCAAAGAAAACTGTGTATCCGGCAAGCCCGGCCAATGATTCTCGCAATAAGATACAACCAAAAAAAACCACAAAAACAGTACACATCCCAACCCCCGCCCACCACCCAGCCTCCCGACATCCCCAGAGAGGCAGTCCCCAATCAAAAGGAAAAAAGGAGCAAACGGTGACATATATGAAAACTACAGTAATAACAAGAACACATGCAGAGAAAAAAAAATCAAACCCTTAAAGAAGGTGAACAAACAGGCGTACACCATGGGGGGTAGCAACGCCTCGCCACGCGGGCTTCCCGGCAAAGCAAACACTATGGCAATAGCCGTGCAACAAACCTGAAAGAAAGAACCATTAAGTCCACATCAGATAACATACAACAAGGAGAAGAGCCTGACGAGTCAGCCAGTGCCTGCATCGGCGAAAAGGTCGGAGCTGGACTGCGTATCAGTGCGTGGTGGTGAATGTCCGCCAGAGCCAGAGGGGGACGAGGACCGTCGTTTCTTGTAGGCGGCACAAAAGTCCTGCGCCTCTGCCGGGGAGTCGAAAATACGGAATCGGCCGTCTGCCTCCACCTTCAATCTCGCCGGATAGAGCATTGCGTATTTTAAACCAAGGTTACGGAGAGCGGACTTGACGCTAGTGTACTTGCGACGGGCCTCCTGCACCATGAGCGTGTGGTCTGGGAAAAAAGACAACTTGCTGCCCTGCCACTGCACGTCTCCCGCCTCGCGTGCAGCGCGGAGTGCGGCATCGCGGTCGCGAAAGTTCATGATGCGGGCAATTATGGGCCTGGGTGGGAGACCCGTGCGGGGCCTGGGCCCCAGGGATCTGTGGGCCCGCTCAACGACGAAGCCAGCAGTGAAAGTGTCCCTTCCAAATAACTCTATGAGCAGGTGTTCCACAAAGGTGTCAAACCGGCCAGTCGTAGTCGTCTCCGCAACGCCCAAGATGCGAATGTTATTGCGCCGGCTACGCGCTTCTAGGTCCTCATTCTTGATAGCCACGTTCTTTAGGATGGTTTCGACCCTCTCCAGCCGTTTCAGGGACTTCGCGGCCCCATCCTCAATGTCCGATATTCTGGACTCCGCTAAATCCAGCCGACGGTCATGGGCCTGTACCGCAGTGTTCATATCCGAAAGGCGCTGGTCCAGTGCGTCAAAGCGAGTGTCCAGTGCCTTGAAGCCAGCGCGCATCTCCCCCATCATGGCGGCCATCATCGCTGTCGCGTCCCCCGCCGTCGCCGCGCCAGCGGCTCCAGAGGCCGGTCCGGGCGGGGGGTCTGTGGGGAGAAGAGGGGTCTTTTCAAAGGGGAGCTTCCGTTGGGCCAAGTCCTTCTTCACCATCCTTAAGCCTGCAAGGGGGGTGCGGTGTCAGCAGTAACCAGCTTCTGCGCCAACACACAAGGCAAGCGGTGACAAGATGGCGGCAGGCACAAGTCCCAGTGAGCCCCGGGGGAGAGCGCAGTGGAATGGAGCGGCAGGCAAGGGCGATAGAGGCACTGTCCTCAGCGATGGCGCCGCTGCGCCTGGCAGCCACGTGCAGTGGGCAGGAGGAGAACAGCGAAGGCCAGGAAGCAGCAGCGTCTCGTGTGTCTCACAGCAGCCTGCAGGGCAGGGAGCGACCCTCTCCTGAAGGAGGTCAGAAGGAAAGGGGGGGAACAGCCGTCCCGCCAGGCGCGAGTGGGGCAGGAACGCAGGGAGCCACCGGTGGGCGCCGCCGGCAATCACGGCCGCTCAAAGCCCAGGGCCCCACCGCCCCCCGCCAAGCACTCCCGCCGGCCGCCCAGAGAGTCTCCGCGCCAGTCCGCCAATCGAGGCCCCGGTCCCAGCGCGCCCACAGGCCGAGGGCTCCGGAGCGCGACAGTAAGCGGGCGCCCCAACCGGGGACTGGGCTCGGACGCAGGGAAGCTCGGCAGCAGGCTCCGCAGACGCAGCAGGGAACAAAGGCCCGGCGGGCGAGGCCCCAGCCGCGTCCCCACGGAGCACCGGTCCCAAGGGGAAGATGGCGCCGAGGTCCGGAGGCCTCGTATCCCCTTCGCCCCACTCACCGCCAAGGTCGCTCCCGCCGGCGTTCAAAGGCTCCAAAGACTCCAGGCACCATCAGGAGGCTCTGCAGGTGAGTTGCCACAGGATAGGCGGACGATTCATGCCGTGTTCCGCTCCGCCGGGAGCCCGCCTGGAGGAGCTTCACCAAAGAGCGGCCATTCCGCTCTCCGCCGTGGCCACGCCCCTCCAGTGACATTGATAGTTGCTCCTTCCACCCCTGCCAGTGATCCTATTGTTACTATCTCGCCATCAGATAAGATACTAATCCGACATCAGCGGCAAACCCAGGCTAAGAAAGGGATAGTTCCGGCAATAGTTCCATCGAGGAAAAGGAAGGTTGGATTTAGCCCTTACTTTGCATCAGGCCAGTAAAGTGGCGAAAACCAAAGGGGTGGTCCGTGTAAGGAAAGGTTGTGCCCAGGATGATGTAATACCTCAGGTTTCTAGTCCAATAATTACCAGCTCCGAGGCCAGTTCCAATTTGATGCTACGCGATTTGGAGGATCGGCTTCTAGCTAACCTTGAGGGGAAAATACAGGCACTGCTTGAGCTTCTAGCTTCTAAACTTGTTGATATTGCTCATAGATTGAGTAATATTGAGAATCAATTCTCATTGTCAAAATGTAACCACTCTGATGTTATGCCTCGCGGCCCTGTTGTTTCAAATTTATCTTCAGTTTCTCTACCAAATCCCCTGCCCATTGAGAAGGTTGTGGTTGCTAATATCCCTGCCCAGGCTCCCCAAATTACAGTGGGTAATCTGTCAGCCCAGGAAGTATTAGTCTCCCGTGGGAGTGATCTTTCTGGGACTACTAGTAGAAGGCTGCCTCAGAGAAATACGAACGCTTATAATTGTAAAGATCATCTCAATTTACCCCCTGAGGCAACACCCTATACCATTGTTTTGACGTATGTACCGCATTTACCAGCTGGTATCGAGGAAGACTGGGTTTCACTTAAGAATAAGGCCCTTCATCTAATAAATGTTAGAACTGGGCTGGGTGGTCACCTATTTGGAGATTTTAAGATGGTACGGAGGATTGCCTGGATAGGGACCTCTAGGAAAACAAGTAGAGGCAACTGTGTGGTGTTGAATTTTGCGTCCCCCCATTTAGTTAAAACTATTCTTGAGAGAGAAGGATCCAGGTATCTGAGCGAGGAAGTTATTAACATTTTACCTTTGGGATTCTTTTATCAGATTTCACCCACATTGCCAATGGCCAGGAATGATCGCAATACTGCATTATATGCCAAGAGAATGTATGAGTATTCTGTTCCCACCTTTAACAGATTTGAAACCTTCAATATTTGGAGGATATAGATTGACTGGGTTTGTCTACTAGATTTGTAAGGGCATCTCCTCCGAAGGGCGGTCAAGATGAGGGTATTCAACCGCTGTCTAAATGTAACAGTGGTGGGGATGTTCGAAATGGACCTGGATGGCGCAAATTATCTTCTATTATGCATCCCTTAGAAACCGGTGGAGTAAGTGACAGAGACTTGGTTCATCCAAGTAATTCCACCAATCAAGTTCCATTTCCATATTTGTTAAATTGTGAACAAGGCCACCAATTAAAAAACAGTGCCTCTCTGGTGCCTAGTACTGTTACTAAAATTGCTTCCCGGAACATTGTGGGGCTCGCAAGCAAAGTAGCTTCCAGTGAATGGAACTCATTTGTCAAGGATCAATATATTATATTATTTCAAGAGACCTGGGCAGTGGACCAGGTATTTTGTGTGTGATACATTATTTTTTCTAAATCAGCTGTGCAGGGTGACAGGGGTAGACCGAAGGGGGGTCTGACACTGTGGGTCAGGCAGCACCATTACTATAAGTTAGTGGAAATTGCTATTGACTCTCGGGATATCCTTATTATTAAGTTATCGCAGTGTAATTCCCCAGACATTTTACTCATTAATGTCTATTCCAGGGGCCAGCAAGGTGGTAAAGCGTCTAATATAGTAGTCCTATTAGACACTTTTTTACCAAATCACAAAGGTCATTGTAATATTATTATAGCCGGGGATTTTAACTGTACATATTAACCTCTAGGTTAGGATGATATGAATCTTAGTTTGGAGGAGGACGATCAATGGTCGATTCCACCTCTTGAACTTCCCCCGATAATAGGTGGATTAGTGCAGCACTCCAACTCAAAGTATTCTGCCTGGAACATGGGTTAAGAGCAGTTAATGGTCGCACTAAATCTGATAAACAAGGGATGCAAACCTATTGTAGTGCTACAAAAACACGGGTTGACCCAAGAAGTCACTGGGACCTGGGCGAAATATTGATACAAACAAAGCGGTCCCAGATAGACACACAATTAACTCAATCGTAACAACAAATAGATACATACAAAGATAATTTTTACAGCATTGTTTTTAATCACGTGTATCGTAAAAAAATCATTCATAAAAATAAATACATAGTAAATCACATATAATGCCCCTAAAACAATGGAGTAGGGAAGGGTAGTGCTGGGATAGTGAAAGTATAGAAAATAGAGTATGGGTCACTAAGACCAAGATACACCAAAATTAAATGATAAATTAACACAATGGAACAATTAATTCATCAACTAATATAAACAACCATGCCTCAAATAAAATCACAAAATGATAAATCAGGGAAGAGGCTGAGCACAAGAGGAAGTGTCGACGTTTCGACCCAAATGGATGCAGGCGTGGTATAAACCTTGCTAGAGGGTCTTCATCATGACAGGGATTGCGGGAGGTGGGGCAATGGATCTGTATAGAGAATTAAAAATATACATTTTTACATTGGGTCACAAAGGATCCCAAAGAGCTCATAAAGTCAATAAAAGGCCGAGAAAGGAACATAGTCAGATATTGTAATCATGAGGGATACATCATAAGTAGCAAGAGAGTAGTTACGAGCAGACATCCTCTGAGGCAAGCTAATTGGAAGAAACCTCAAAAGCAATAACGGTCATTAGTCAATAAGAATCACCGGATGACAAACTAGACAACATCAAACAATTGATACATGGTATACTTATCCGGGACGTGGGCTCAAGTGTGGATCAAGAGAGGGCCCCAGGGTCATGTAAGTATAGAATAGGTCTACAAGACATGTAAACAAGCATACCTTAAATTGATACTGTAATGCAGAGGGTATGGTTCAATAGTAGTAGACTCTTGAAGGTAAGGAAGTGAGGTTACGTCTAAAAAATCAAGAATATTCATTTAGATAATTTAAACAAACGGTTTTACATCAGTGTGAGCCTCACAGCAAGTAACAATTTAGTGCCAGGACTGGATGTAAATTATATAGGTGGGTGACCCAATAAACCCTTGCGAGCTTGGGCTGAAATCTAGTAAATGCAAAGGTGCTTGCAAGGGATTTATTTTAAGTATATGTTCAAACTTGTTTGAAAACAGGAAGCTGATCAAATTTTACTACTAACCATTTTAGGATCAGTCTAAATCAATTAAAACACCTGTTAGACAACATTCATTTAGTAAACAAAGTGGCAATGACTCACTGTAATGAAAAGCTACACGGGAAGTAGTTTTAGTGAAAATTCTTTTTATAAATCAAATATGTATTTTATGGGGTAAAGTATTTATTAAAAACAAATTAAGAATATTCAATGATGTACAAGTGGACAAGATATAGATCAATTATTCTTTAAACACCACTTGCGTTGTGGTCCACTCTTTTTAAATTATAACACAACGTAACTGAGCCAAAATAACTTAAATAACATTGTGCATGAATAATCACGCAAAAAGAATGTGGACTGATGTGTCGATGTTTCGGCCTTATGGTTGACCAATCTTCAAGGCCATCCTCAGGGCTTTCAATCTTAAGACTATTAAGACCCCTGTAAAAGATACAATAGTCATATTGTTACCAATTTGACTTGGCATATTTAACTAACAATTATCTACCCGTGTGCTAAAAAAATAGAAAGGTGAAATCAAACACTGTTCTACTATGCAATGACTCATTAATTTTTTACTGTGCAGAACAGTTTTTAGGAAAAAACCTATCTCAGAAATTTCAAATTGCAATTTGATTTACAGATTCCTTGAATACCTGTAAAAAAAGGTTAATCATTCTTTAATGTGTTAATGAATGAAGTTGGTGTTCCATACTGTATATAATTTCAAAAGGTAGCATACCATTGCTACTCACGTTTAGGAGATCCTATGACTTTATCTATAAACATTCTACTTAGAGAGTACGTTTTCAAACTTAATTATAACGAAAAATACAGGAATTACTAAAGAGTTACCTGTATTTCCTATTGGACAACTTCAATAGCGTGTTTAGGTACAGGACTCTTATTTCTTTGTATCAACTGTACCTGTCTAAGCAAAAAGAGGACTTAATCATATTCTGTATATATCTAAGAATATGTCAGCATATATTTTAATGCATCATCAAATTCAAGTTAGCAGGGCTGCATACCTGTTTGGGCGAAGTTTGTACTGCACTAAAATATAAGCAATCCGTTGTCTCAATAAGGATCTGAAGAGGAAAAAGGACTGGATGTAAGCCTCACTGGTAAAAACCATTTAAACAACACAAACAATAAGTGCGAGGGCCCATATCTGCAATCAGAATGAAACGACACGTATACCTTATCTACAGATGCCGGTGTTTACGGGGCAACATGTCACAGTAGTAATGGATATCGCACTAAACACGTTGGCTAAGCGATTACTGTCTGGTCAACTTGAAAGACGTACCTTACGTCGGTGCCTAATTGGGGATGGAATGGTGCGAGTTACTCGGAATCTACACAAAAGAAAAAGGATGGAAAACACCCAATGTTCACTAGTTGCACCTCATACGGGTGTATACAGTATCGACAGGTGACACAAATTTAACACCACTCGCGTGTGAATTGGCATACCTGTCAGTAGAAAAATGCCGTTGACAGTAGAGAGTTCACACGCAGATGTATAGGGTGGTCGTGGTTGAACACAGGAGTGTAGACTCTGTGGGGTAGCGAGGTGATATATTAGGACCTTCGCTTGTAAACACAACAAACCACTATGGGCGCCTTCTCATTAACATACCTGCCAAAAGCAGAGATGCAGTAGAAAATGGGGGTTCAGCTGTAATTACAAATAATGGCGTGCGTGAGTCACCGCTGCATTGTATGTTGTGGCAGTCGTGGTCAGCCCAACAAAGCAGAATCTATGAAATGATGGCACAGTATATCAGTATAGTGGTCCACACGTTAGTAAAAGTTACGCACAATGCGTTCAAGGCAACATACCTGACAAAGGCAGAAGTACCACGGAACGTGGAGGTTCAATTACGGTTATCGTATGCACCGATGACCGCAGGGTTGATTTGCGGTTCGTAATTCGCAAAGATCAAAGAAACGGGATCTGCAAAATGGCAGGGCAATCTATTAGTGCCGTTGCTAGCTACACGAATGAAGTGCTGGAGTCATAGCATAGGTTAAACCAAAACGTACCGTATGACAGGAACAATTGTGGACTAATCGAGAGATCCTAAACGGCACTGCTCATCGCTGGGCTCCGACGGCAATAACCGCTAAAGTTACTTCCTATAGAGTTCCAATCATGTGACCCACAATAGTCATAGTCACAGAAAGGGGACTAATGGAAAAATAAAATTCTGATGGAAATACTAACTATAACGCTTCCTATTGTGCAGTATCTTAAAGCAGAGGAATTATAAGAAGTCAGCGCATGTCATCATGATCACTCATGTAACCTCTCGTATTGCCCAGGGAATTTGTGTACAGAAAATTATTGTTGAGAAACCAAATAATGCACATTCATAAAAAACAAATTAGGATGGCCCAAACAAGCAGACGCACCGCAGCGGAGACACCGCCCAGCCTGAGCAGGCAGAAACTCGACAGCGGAGCAAGATAGCCAAGACCCGGTCATGAACGCCATGGACCCGGCCCTCCACATGCATACGGGGATGTACCTCCTACAACACTATCATCAGATGGGCCGCCGCAGACGCCGCCGCAGGTACGCAACTACACAAATGCAATACACAACACACAGGCTGACACAGGGTCCAATCACCACACAGACACCCTGCTGGGGGTGACAACACATCCACAAGGGCACCCACACATGACCCACCTGACAACAAGGCACCCCTCAGCATCCGGGACACACATCGTCCGCCAACCAGCAGCAACGTCCGGGTCCCGGTCACGTCACCGCTGCGGTCAACACATGCGCACTATGCAAAAGGCAGGGCCACTCCAAGACATGGGCAAAGCACAAACAGCATAGGGACACACCACCCCCAACCACACAGCAACACAACCCATAAAGTCACAGGCCAGGTGCCCATCCTGTGCACCCCCATGCACACCAACAAGCACTGCAACAACAAGCATAATACACACTCTCTGCACCACACAACACACAACCAGGGAGACAGCCACTGCAGGAGTGCCTGACAAGGAACACACAACACCAGTGCGACACACACTGAAGGTTCACAATCCTTGCCAGCAGATACACACACAAACAAACACACACCCTGGGTGTAGCCATAAACACAACACACACAGAGGGATGCCTCAACAAATGCCTGCACAAGAACAACACACAAACACTACAGGAACACATACTGACCTCCAACAGAAACAGACATACCCTGTAAGCCAACCTGGGGAAAAGCAATGGGAGCACATACACAACAGGAGTACACAACATCTTCACTCAGGAACAAAACACACACACCATAACACAAATCATTTCAATCTTTATTCGGTTTAAAAAACCTTGTAAGATACAAACATACAATCATAATACATCATGTTACAATATAATACATAATGAAACAATTGCAGCGGGTAAAATATCAACACATTTCCTTTGCATAAAATACCTAAAATCAGTTCATTTTTCAAGCCATCCACTTAATTGACTAGATCGTGATTGGCCCCTCTAGTATACAGAACACTAAATATTCAAATTTAATAAAAAAATAATTTAACTGTTTTGTTAAAAAGAAGAATACACATCAGGACAGTAAGCAACAACATTTAGCAGCTGACCAATAACGTAAAAACATGGTAAAACAGCCTATTTCATTAGGTTTTTAAGTTTTTAGGTTTTTCATCCTCCTAATCAAGGCTACACATAGGAGAAAACGACTTAGGCTAAACACAATCGTTTGTGCAGTGTCACCCTTAAAAATTCTAAGTCCAACCTTAATTTGTCTGAAGCCTAGCCTTTTACAGATTGGCTTGAGCCATTTTTTCCTGGCTCTTAGGTAAGCTGGGCATATAAATAAAACATGAGACTCATCCTCTTTCAACCTCATCTCGCATAGCTCACATATATCAGAGCCAGCGGTCCCGGCCAACCCCTTATTACAGGTCCAGCTGGTTGTCCTTTCTTTTAGTTGTAAGATACCATACCGGAACTTTAAATATAGGCTTTTGGCCAGTGGGGGGTAAATTTCATCCATAAGGGGCTCTAAATACATAGTCATTTTAATTTCGAAAAATTTCGAAGTTAGGGTCCCTGTTCTGGGATTTAATAGCACTGAGTTTCTGATATAATCCCAGTACCTTTGCTTCAAAATCTGTTTTGAACTATTTGTGAGGGAATCAGGATCAAACCAAAAGTCACTTAGCCCTAATTTTTCAAACCATTTCTTGACGTACTCTAACCATGGCAAATGCGTGCTATTCCTTATGGCCAATATCTCTTTCAATGCTTCTCTATAATCTGTCAGCTCCTCAACGGACCATAAACGGATCCAATAAAGGAGCGGACGAAGAGAAGCGTAGTCATCTGTACGTCTAAAGCTAAGGTCCCATAATACTGGTGTCAGTGGTGTTGACCCTGGTATCCCTAAAAGTTGCCTAATAAAGGAGTTTTCCCTCACTCGAAAAGTATCCTTTGAGGCATAAGCCCAAAGGTCCGCACCATAAAGTGAGGATGATTGTACTTTATATTTGAATAATTCAATAGCTGGTGAGACTGCTTTAAAATGGCTATTCTTATGCCTCTTTAAAATCGGACACTGATTTTGGGTCAGCCTTAGTTTTGAGTTCTCCAATTGCGTCTTCCATGTGACGTGACTGTCTAAAATAATGCCCAGGTATTTAAAATTGGGGACCTCTTCAATAGGTTCGTTATTTATCTTAAAGACCTTATTAAAACCTTTATGAGGGTTGATTGTCATAACTTTTGTTTTAGAGGAATTAATTTCTAATCCCTTGTCATGACAGTACAAACTAAAAGTATTTAAAAGGTTTTGGAGTCCCCTAGGTGTCTGAGAAATTAAAATCGTGTCGTCTGCAAACAACAGTGCCGGAACGGCTTGCCCGCTCAATTTGGGAGAGTCATGCTCGCAGCCCAAAAGAGTTTCGGGGATGTCATTAACGTACAAGGAGAATAAGGTAGGTGCCATCACACACCCCTGCCTTACCCCTTTTGCTATTTTTATTTTCTCACTAACTTCACCATTAGGTCCCCATCTGACTCGTGCATAGTTATTCTCGTGAAGTCTAATTAAAATTTGAAGGATATTTGCAGGGACGCCCATCTTACTTAGTGTCTTTCATAGGGCTTCCCTGGGAACCATGTCAAAAGCTGCCTTCAAATCAACAAATGCCACGTATATATGGGAACTTCTTATAATCGTGTATTTCCAGACTAAACATAAAAATCTAAAAACCTGGTCTATAGTGCTTATCTTTGATCTAAAACCTGCCTGATATTTTGTGAAAATAAAGTGTTCTTCAATCCAAGAGGTGAGCCGACCAAGAACTTGTCGGGCAAAATTTTTTTGCAACACGTCAATTAGGCTGATAGGCCGATAATGTGAAGGATTTGACCTATCCCCCTTTTTGAACAGTGTTACAATCTCCACCCCCTTCCAGGTTTCTGGAACAGGGGCTCCACAAACAATTTCATTGGATAGTAAATTGATGTAGGGAGCCCAAATATAATTTTCATGTTTCCAAAGATCACCTGGTATTTTATCAGGGCCTGGGGCTTTCCCTGTCTTAACTGCCTTGATTGCTAAAATTGTTTCTGCCAAAGAAAAGACAAGAGGTGTGTCATGGGCTACAAAGGGAGCCTGTAAACTATCCCAGCTTTCAATCTCACTTTGACTTTCACAAGAATAAAGCAGGGTAAAATGCTCAACCCATGTTTTCTCCTCTAGAAATTTGTCTTTGCATTCCGTAGCCCCCCTGGTCCCCTGGTACCTCTAGCAATGAGGCTCCAGAAGGAAGTCTGGTCTCTGCACTTGCATGCATCCAGCAGATCTGACCAAACCCTTTCATCCCACTCTTTTTTGGCCATTTGCAAGGTTCTTTTATACTGAGCTCTCTTAGTTCTCACAATATTCGCTGAGTCCCCCCTAACCGCTGTGATTAGATCTGTTTTAGCTTTCCGGCATTTCTGGTTATACCAAGTAATTCCGGCTTGTTTACTTTTCCGGACGTTTTGTGATCTCTTTACCGCCCTGCTCAAGATCTCACTAAGTTGGTTAATTAGATGTTCGTGGGATTTTACCAAAAGCGGACTTTGGATGGCAATACTGTTCCCTAAGAGGGCAGACATGTGCCTCACAAATACATTGTAAATTTGACTAATAATTTTTGTATTGTCTAAAACCACTGGCCACTTCAGGGATCTACGGTTGTTTGCCACTAGAGGGTCCTGTGGCAAGGGTACTGTGCTACTAACACTTTTATCAAGGGTTATAAAAATCTGGGTCTGTACAGATAGAATCAGAGGATAGTGATCACTCTCTGTACGGTCATCCACCATTAAATCGATGGTCATAGGCCATAGATTTAAAGAAACCAACAAATAATCTAAATGGCTGTAGGTCACCCCTCTAGTAAATGTTGGTTTACTGGGGGAGTCTCATGGCAACCGCCCATTGCAGGCACGTAGGCCTGATTCTAGAGTTAAGTTCAATAGTTGTAAGGCACTCACTGTACAGGGTGCTTTGTAATTTGTATCAACTAAAGGAATATTGTTGACACCGTCCTCATCCTTATAGATGTCTTCTAAACCTATGATAGGTTCAAAACCTCTGTTGAAGTCACCTCCTATAATTATTTTTGCATTTTGATCAAACCCTGTCACAATATTACTCAAGTGGGTTACAACTGATGATTCTGTACATGATCGATGTGGTCTACTATAGATATTGATCACGTAAATGCTGCAACCCATAGTGTTTTTTAACTCAAGTAGTAACAGGTCGGGGTTATTTGTATCAATTTGCTTAAAGGACAGGCCTCTTGTAATTTTTACCCAAATTGTTAGGCCGCCAGAAGGTCTTCCCCCATTTGTATTTACTGCAGGGATGAAGAAGGATCTGTAGTTAACCTTAAAGAAGTTCTCAAGCCCCCAGGTTTCCTGAAACATAATTAAATCCCCACTAGCCAGGTAATCATGCCAGGCCGGATCTGAAAGATTTTTTTTCAGACCTGCAATATTCCAACAAATGATTTTTGTTAATTCCGAAACCCCTGGTTCCTTTGTTACCAGCTGCGGAGTCATTGGTCCATTGACAACTTGATGTGATGTTCGCACCATTGTGTCTACGGAATGCATTAACTGTTGAGGGTTTTCGGCAAGTACAATCTGTTTTGGTGCAACTACAGAGGGCAGACCAGAATGTATATGATTTGCACCACATGACTTTATCAAAGCCCCTCCATCAAGTCAATCGCAGTCGGATAAACCAGCTAGAGCGTCAAACCTATTTGAGGTACTAACTCCCCAATTGTAAGATGGAGCCCCAAAACCCCAACCATTTGTAGGTACATTCCATCTAGATGTAGGTGTGATAGGAAACGGTGGATTCAGGTAAGTACCCGGCCATCCTCCATTATAATTACCATTACCTACAGGTGCTGGGGTGTTAGGGTGCAATAAACGCTGCTGCATACCTGGCCATCCTCCATTGTAACCAACAGTACCTAAAATCCCACAGTTGTTTGGTGGTATACCAAGCCCTCGTCTACCCATTAAATTCAAATTTTGTCCTGGGGTAATATGACGGGGAATATTGTGTTGGTTGACTTGCCATGGGCCAGTCCTATCTTTGGAGACATGGTTTGTATCACACATTGTAGGTCCCCCACCCCATCCATTTTCCCTCGCTATCCAAGCTGGCTTCAGGGGCTTATGGTTATTGGCTTTTTGCGAATCATTGTAAAAGAATTCCAATGTGAGGGGGATTATGGAACTACTTCTTCTTTGTGGTGGTAGTATGTTGGATAGAATATCAGGAAGAGCAGATGGAGTTGCGAAAGTTAGTATCACACAGTCGCCCTTCCATTTCTTTTGTTTATTCCCTATCCATCCAACCCTCCTTGCCATTTTAATTTCGTCAGCCAGCCGTTGTTCCCCCCCCTGGGCTATCCGCAAATTATTTGACAGCCAGTATAATGCCTTGCTTGTTAGCGACGAAGCGGACTCAATTTGACCCGGTGATAGGATGGGTGTATTAGCTAACACTAACACTAGTGGTGATGCTTCAACTACAAATTGTGTAGAGTTATCTTCTATCGCCGGGGGCACTATGTCGTGCGATGGCTCAACTAATTGAACGAGGGGGGCTTCTGATGGCAAGTCATGAACAATATGGCCGGTTTGTGGGCATTCTGAAAGAGTTGGCCCTGGTGGCGTAATATCTGATGTTGACCCAGATTCATTATCTTCCTTTGAGCAATCATGGCCGTTATTGACATTACTTAAAACATTTCCTATGGCATCTGTTAAAACATTTTGAGTACCTCCCAATTTCTTTATCTCTGCAGAAAGTTTATCAATCTTGCTAATAAGTGGTTTGATAATTGTCTGAATTTTAATTTCTAACAGCTCCGCTATTCGTGACATTAAGTCCTCGTCCAACATTTCCCTCGAATTGTTCTCCTCATTGTTCTGATGGGTACTTTTTGGATTTTGCATTGGTATAGCCTTGCTTTTTCCTGAGCGTGGCCCTCCACGTTTATTTTGTAATCTGCGACAGGCTCTGACTGCCCTTGCAGACTGCTTTGCAGGTACTTCATCCACCACTTCCTCTTTTTCATCATTGTCTACAACCTCGATGACAACCTGTGCATCTAACTCGTTGTCCGCATGTTGTTCAATATCCGTCACATTCGTTGTACTGATGTCAATATTATCATTTGATGAAGGAGCTGTTTCAAGAACATCACTATTAAAATCTAATAGCAAGGACTCGTTTGATTGTGAGGAAGTAGGTGGGCTCAGAGAATGGAGAACAGGTGACTGGGACAAACCCAATGATTGTCTGCGCTTGCTGTTTATCTGAGTAACCACTTGAACAAGATAGTTTTCCATAGTGTTCTTGGGTGTTTCAGATACCAAACAATGATTTTTTTTAGGCATTATTATGCAAAATGTGTGATAGTCTTACACCCACAACCCAGTAAAATAACAAGGTATTAGTTTCAATATTTTAAAACAAAAGTCTTACGTCAATGCCTTGTGCAGGTCTCCAATGGACTTATTTCCTGGTTCGTAGAGATGTTTTATCTGCTGTCCGCTTAGCAGAATAGCCGGTCAACAAAAAGGCTTTTCCACCCCCACTGACTGTGGAGTAACAGGAAATACTCCCTAGAGCACAAGGGTAGATTTTTAGAGGGATGGCCTAGCCTGGCCTCCTCGTGCCGATGAGGGCCGTAGAGGGCCCGCCCTTTGCCCGGGCTTAGCCCCGGGCGTCCCGCTCGCGTCCCGCGACGCGGGGCTTCTCCGCCCTTTAACGTCCTCGTTGGCGCTCTCTGGCGCGTGTGCGTCACCCAGAACGCACATAACACAAATCACGCAAGAAGTGCATCTGAAAAACACACACTGCCACATCAAACTGACCACAGATGCACATGAAACCCTAATCAACAACCACCACAAGACATCAGGGGATGCACATCAGGCAATGCCAAGGCCACATACACACAGCACTGCATGTTCAACAAGCAGTGTGTGCATAACAAGCACAACAGCCACACACACACATGATTGACACAACCTCATCACACACACCACAAATCAGCACTGCACAAATACAACAGCACACCCAGGAACTGAAGCAATACCACAGCCAACACCCACACATCCAACACAACAACTACACATGCACCACTCTGGGATACAAGAGCCAAGCCATCTCCACCAGAGCACTAGGCAGCACACACAGCTGAAATGCACATGACCACTACGGAATGAATAATAGCACAAGGACAGTACACATAAACCATTGGGGCAATGTCCAGAGTGGAACAACACTTATGGCCCAAGAACTGCACCACAAAGCACAAGCTCACAAATGAAGTGATGGGGAGGCACACACACATGGAAACCAAGGGGACAGCTGACATCAAAGTGAAATAGCCTGCATGTCAGTAGCAGACATGTAAGGGGTGTACCACACACAAATAGAGGGAGGGAAGACCCACAATGGCAAGGCACAAGTGGCACACATAGAGGATAGCGTAACATCACACACACCATGCCATACAGGAGGAGAAAAACCACCATGTGCCTGCAATGCATGACAAACACAAACACAATGCCAGTGTGGAGCAGCAGGGCCACACAGTCTACACAAACACACCCAAGACACATTGAGGATCAATCAAACACAACACTGATGTGCAACCCACACACTTTGCACACTTCAAACATACCAACACAACAAGGAGGAGTCACACACAACAACATGGACACACCAACACACAGCACAGTGCACTACAAACAGCTCACACAAGTGCATTCAATCTTCTACACAGGGCAAGACAAAACAAACAACAGGCATACAACTCCTGGGTGACACATCTGTGTTTCACACAATACAGGGGCACACATACATCAACTACAAAGGTACACCCTTCACACTGCACACCTCTGCTACACCCAAGACCACACATCTCATGTAGGCCATGGTACCAGGACTAAGGGCCAACACAAGATGACCATACACATACACGGCTGGGCACACATAAAGGAATCCACACACATACATCATGACATATCCCAGCCTGCTTCAAAACCTTTGCACAGCATCACACCCTGTGCGGGCAGAGTCCCCCAACCTGACATGTGAACAGTGTAGGCCACAATAGCAAATCACTAAGAAGATAACTGCATGGCAGGTAAAATAGCCATCACAGATTACACTATTACCAGGGTCAGAATGGACTGAAGACCCTGTCACCCCTGTCTAAAAATCTGATGCCTGCAAAGAGCCTTGCAATGTTGAAGTGATACATAGAGCATGGGGCACAGGCACTCAAATGCATACATAAAAATAACTTTAATCAGCAAGGACACTGACAAAACACACAACAGAAGTAACTGTATTTATTCACATATTGCACAGATGTAGCAGTAGAACAATAGTAGACAACAGCAAGGCACAACATGATGTACAAATGCAAGATACTATGCACAGGTGAAACACAAACAGGAAGGCCGGTGTCCATAGCACAGGTGAGAGGCCAACACAGTAGAGCAACTGGGTCAGTGTCCATGGCAGGTGAGAGGCCAACACAGCAGAGCAACTGGGCCAGTGTCCATGGCAGGTGAGACAGCAAGTACATGAGAGGCTGCACAGGGGAGAGTACAGCACAGCAGAGCAACAGGGCCAGAGTCCATGGCAGGTGAGAGGCCAACACAGCAGAGCAACAGGGCCAGTGTCCATGGCAGGTGAGACAGCAAGTACATGAGAGGCTGCACAGGCGAGAGTACAGCACAGCAGAGCAACAGGGCCAGTGTCCATGGGAGGTGAGAGGCCAACACAGCAGAGCAACAGTGCCAGTGTCCATGGCAGATGAGACAGCAAGTACATGAGAGGCTGCACAGGGGAGAGAACAGCACAGCAGAGCAACAGGGCCAGTGTCCATGGCAGGTGAAAGGCCAACACAGCAGAGCAACAGGGCCAGTGTCCATGGTAGGTGAGACACCAAGTACAGGAGAGGCTGCACAGGGGAGAGTACAGCACAGCAGAGCAACAGGGCCAGTGTCCATAGCAGGTGAGAGGCCAACACAGCAGAGCAACAGGGCCAGTGTCCATGGCAGGTGAGACAGCAAGTACATGAGAGGCTGCACAGGGGAGAGTACAGCACAGCAGAGCAACAGGGCCAGTGTCCATAGCAGGTGAGAGGCCAACACAGCAGAGCAACAGGGCCAGTGTCCATGGCAGGTGAGACAGCAAGTACATGAGAGGCTGCACAGGGGAGAGTACAGCACAGCAGAGCAACAGAGCCAGTGTCCATGGCAGGTGAGAGGCCAACACAGCAGAGCAACAGGGCCTGTGTCCATGGCAGGTGAGAGGCCAACACAGCAGAGCAACAGGGCCTGTGTCAATGGCAGGTGAGAGGCCAACACAGCAGAGCAACAGGGCCAGTGTCCATGGCAGGTGAGAGCCCAACACAGCAGAGCAACAGGGCCAGTGTCAATGGCAGGTGAGAGAGCAAGTAGATGAGAGACTGCACAGGTGGGAGGCCAACACAGAAGAGCAACTGGGCCAGTGTCCATGGCAGGTGAGACAGCAAGTACATGAGAGGCTGCACAGGGGAGAGTACAGCACAGCAGAGCAACAGGGCCAGAGTCCATGGCAGGTGAGAGGCCAACACAGCAGAGCAACAGGGCCAGTGTCCAAGGCAGGTGAGACAGCAAGTACATGAGAGGCTGCACATGGGAGAGTACAGAACAGCAGAGCAACAGGGCCAGCAACACACTCATGTTCTAAACAATGTTCAGGACTAGCACACCTGTATGAGGGGGATGTCAACTCACTCCTGGATGTCATGCAGACTTTTACCTGGCTGTGTGTCGGGAACAGCAAGGCCACTTGACTGTGGTGACAGAGCCCCAGGGGATGTGGGGCTAACAGTGGCTTGGCAAGCTGGAGGGCTGTGTGGACCCGGTGGCATAGTGGCACGTGGAGGTGGAGTCATGCAGACCTCTGACACAGTGTCGGTGGGAGAGGTTGGAGGGGAGCCCTTCCACTTTTTGGGAATATGAAATGGCTTCCCTGTCTTGGGGTTGATGGGAAGTGGTGATGACACACCAGGCACACACCCCAACTGTCCCACATCAGGTACAGACACTGGCACAACCTCTGGAGATGTGCTGGATCCCGCGGAATGCTTGGTCTGGCTACGTCTCTGGACCACCTTCCCTTCTTTGCCAGGTGTATCCCCTACAGTGCCCTCCTTTGCCTTCTTGCCAGGGGTGGTCTCTACAGTGCCCACCTTTGCCTTCTTGCCAGGGGTGGTCTCTACAGTGCCCTCCTTTGCCTTCTTGCCAGGGGTGGTCTCTACAGTGCCTTCCTTTGCCTTCTTGCCAGGTGTATCCCCTACAGTGCCCTCCTTTGCCTTCTTGCCAGGTGTACCCCCTACAGTGCCCTCCTTTGCCTTCTTGCTAGGGGTGGTCTCTACAGTGCCCTCCTCCACCTGCATCAATGGTCTTGGAATTGGGGTAGATGCGGTGGGTGGGTGTGTTCCTGTGCTCTTTCTAGGTGTACCCCTGATATGCAACACCTCCTTAGTGGGCACAGACACTGCATGGGTAGGTTTGTGTGATGTTTTAGTGACAGGAAAGTCTTTTTCTGGTGATGCCTCTGCGGCATGTGAGCCTGATGTCTGACTGATTGCTCTTCTGGCCTTGCTCTTCCCTGACTGGCTCTTGTCTGTGCATTCTGGGGTGGCCATGCTCTTCAGTGGGGATGGTGTCTGTGGGCGGGAGTGTTTGGCTTTTGTCTGTTGTGTGCTCCTTGTGCTGTACCGTTTAGTTGACGCAGGAGAACCGTGCACACTGTCATCTGATGTGGCCATAGACTGGGGGGTGGACAAAGGCACCTGACCTGCAATGGGAGCATGTGCCTGTTGAAGGGCTGATGTGACTGTGGATGACAACGCCTGGACTGTACAGTGTAGCCACCCACGTCAGAGTGTATGCCCTCCATGTATGCAATCACCAGGCCTCATTTTTTGTCATGGTCACTGAAGGCCTTGAGCAGGGGAGTCTGACCCACACAAAGCTGGTGCAGGAGCTCTACACACTGTGCACTGAGGGCAGCAGGGGGGACAGGTGCAGGGGCAGCAGTGCCAGGTGTGAATGTGACTCTTCCCCTCTTAGTGACACGGATACGGGCAGCCCCAGAGGAAGTGAATGGGAGGTTGTGCACTGGCCGCTGGGTGGTAGATGATGATGCAGACTCCCCATCCCCTGTGCCTGCCAACATGGATGCATCCCCGCAGGCATCAGATGATGTGGTACTCTGTGTCTCAGCCACGGATTCCTCCTGCATTCTTCTGTCTCCCTCAGATGCGCTGGTGGGCTCTGTGTCACTGGCCTCCGGTGCAGCTGTGGTGCTACTCTCGCCTCCACTGGTTTCCGGCTCATGTTCCTCCGTGGTCTCTTGCGAATCTGCATTAGAGAGAGATACAGGGTTGTGTAAGTGTCATCATCTGGTCACACCATTTAAAATCAATGCAGTACAGGAGAGCCCCAAACCAACATGGTAACCACCACACCCTGCAATCACTGTGCAGCAACACACTACATAGACCACAACAGTGCCTGTAACGCAGAATAACTGCCATGAATGAGCCATGTTGATGCCCCACAGCACTACACCCTGGCCATGGATGGAGTGTCCCCCCCCTACTTGCCCTGCCCTAGGGACATGATGTGGGTACAACACTTATTACCACTGACAGACCTTCAGGGAACAGGAGGGGACAACACACACACCTATTATGACATTACATGAACAATGCCAAGTAGGCCATAGCAAGCACCATGTGGTAATCTGGGGCACATTGTTGTCAGATGGGTGGGCCTCAACGATCATGGTGCATGCAAAGTAGGCATACATGAAGTCACACTCAGAAAGTTGACACTGCAGTTCACCCCATTACAGATTCCCCACACTATCCCAATGATGAATGACCATGTGGAGCCTAACCCATTTGGCAATGCGAAAGTACAGTAGGGAGTTTCAGCTTAGTAAGGCCAGGGTGGGGCAATGCCTGATACAACCACACATCACAGCAGCCACTCACATTACACAGCACATCACAGCAACACATGCACATCACATGGGTCACCGGTGCCACAGGCCCTGTACACATGCATCCACTCCCAGCAAAAGTCACCCTCCCCAGATACTCACCACCCCTGCCTTGCTGCCGATGCTCCTTCAGACGTGCATCCAGGTCTGGATGAGTCACTGCCAAGATGCGGCCCATTAGTGGAGTCATGCTGCGCCGTGCCAAGCGCCCTGTGCGTGGTAGCATCCCCACGGTCATCTCTGCCACTTGCTTTGCCAGCCGGCTGATGTCGTCCCACCTCTTGTGACAGTGGGTGCATCGTCTGTTGGAAACCCCCAGGGCTCGCACCTTTTCTGCAATGGCCCTCCACAGGGCCTTACGCTGGTGTACCTTCAGCTGCAGGTATGAGAGAAAAGAAGGGTAAATGTCCAGTTACACAATGTCAGATACCAACATCTATCAGTACAGTAGCAAGACACAGACTCACGACTAATTGTAACCTCCCTCCCTCCAAAACTGGGGGACCCCTCACAAGGGCACTCTGCATGGCCCAAACATTTGTGATTGCATGCACACTTTGGGGCGTATAGGCTCCATGATAATCTCACAAATGCAGGATGCCTCAACACAGTATGCATCGACAGAAGTCTGAAATTATACAGGGCACAGATGGGGCATATCTACAATTCAGTGTGAAGGAACAGGAGCAAGGAGCATGTAAGTCTGGTGATGTTTTATCGTTTGGGTGGGCAGGCACTGAACTTAATCCCTGGGTCACACTGACTCAGACTACAGGGGCACACAGAAATATTCACACAAGAAATTACTGTCCTGGCACCTACATGGCTAACATCCGTTGGCTCTGTATGGCTGACAATGTAACACACCCCACTCACACATACAAGTACAGGCATGGAAAAGAGTGACATTGGGACACACACACTCCCTCGCCCTGGAGACAGCTTGTCTGTCAGTGTTTGACACAACCCCACACACTCAGGCATATACTGCAGCTGCACAACTACACGTCTGACACCCCCTGCCCTACATCTACCTTCATGGAGACTTACCACTACATTGGGACCACCAAACAGCCTTGGGTACTGTGCCAGCACCTCGTCCACAAGGAACTCCATCTCCTCATTTGTGAATGGACTGGCACGGATCTTCTCTGTCCAGGCCATCCCTGTGGACATGTAACACCTGTGGTGGAAGTGAGTGGTGAGGGGTCCCAGGCAGCAGGCTCTTCAGGCAGCAGCAGGAGAGGGTCCCAGGCAGCAGCAGGAGAGGGTCCCAGGCAGCAGGCTCTTCAGGCAGCAGCAGGAGAGGGTCCCAGGCAGCAGCAGGAGAGGGTCCCAGGCAGCAGCAGGAGGGAGTCCCAGGCAGCAGCAAGAGAGAGTCCCAGGCAGCAGGCTCTGTGAGCAGTGGAAATGTGAGGCTCACTCCCACAGATTTATAGCCCCCTGGGGTCGTTTGGAGGCTGCAAAGCAGCAACAATTGGTTGTCCAGGTCTGCCTCTTTCAAAAGTATCCAATGACCACCTCCACGGTGGCGGAGCACACCTTCCGCGACTTTCAAATCGCATCATGCCACCGCGATCATCGCTCCCATTGGCTGTAGGCAATGCTCCATGGCGGTGATGCACCGCGGGATCCCGGGGTGCGCTACCGTGATGGTGCATCATTCAAAAGTATCCTATGACCGCCTCCGCGGTGGCGGAGCACAACTTCCGCGACTTTCAAATCTGCATCATGCCACCGTGATCATCGCTCCCATTGGCTGTAGGCAATGCTCCATGGTGTTGATGCACCGCGGGTGCCCGGGGTGCGCTACTGCGATGGTACATCATTCAAAAGTATCCAATGACTACCTCCGCGGTGGCAGAGCATGCCCACCGCCATCTACACATGTCCATATGCCAATGGCTACCGCACTTCTGGAGGGGGTGGTGCTGGTGTCACACAGCTGGGGCCAGGCGGTAGGTACCGCGATTCATGTGGCGGAGCATGCCCACCGTCATCTACACATGTCCATATGCCAATGGCTACCGCACTTGTGTGGGGGGTGGTGCTGGTGTCACACCGCCGGGGCCAGGCGGTAGGTACCGCCCTTTTCATAACATTTAATGCCTATGTCCATCGTGAACACTGTATCAGTACCCAGCAGCAACATGGTGAAGGGCACATCATTTTACACACAATGCCATTCTTCCATGTCATCCACAGGTGGACGCACGTTCTGTGTGACACAATTTGGTCTGTGGTCCCTGCCATGTTAGTTATGCATTTGATGGTTGATGATGCTTGACACTCTTGAGCTGGTGTCAATGATGTTGAAGAAATCAATGTGTTGTGGGTCAGTGCTGACCTTGGCAAGGCTTGTGTCACTGTATGGTATCGAACCAGACTGGTGCTTTCACATCAGCTCATGCACACAACTGAAGGTTTTCCTGCTACTGTGATCATTGTGTTGATGGATGTGTGCAGACTTTACATGGTGCATTGAGGTGTGACAGGTACAGCAGATGGGTATGATACAGTCATGGTAATTTCAGACACATTTGCGGATGTTACAGCACCTGGCGTGCACATGTGAAATGTGTGGCTTAGTATATGTGCATTCACATTCACCGATGTGTTTGTGGCACTTGTGTTTTGTTAGTGGAGAGGTGTGCCCTCTGTGTGTATCAAAAGGCCACCCATGTAACTTGGTGTGCCATGCATCTCTCAGGCAGTCTTTGTTTTTCCGTGACATCGTTGATGGTATGTGCTGTGGCCATCTCATGATGGCTGTCACTGACATTTTCAAATTTACATCTCAACTAGGAGGAGGCCAAATCTCCTACGTCACCTGACAGTGCTGGAGGACATGGAGAATGTTGCAATAATTCGGAAATTCCGCCTGGGCAGACCAACACTGAAGATCCTGTGTGATCTTTTGGAGCCCCTCCTGCAGCCTCGCCGTCACTATCCAACTGCATTCACACCCACATACAAGGTGATGGCAGCCCTCTACTTTTTTGCAACTGGTTCCTTCCAGGAGACCGTGGCTAGCTCTGGAGGGATGTCGCAGCCCATGTTCAGCCAGGTGCTGAGGGATGTTCTTACAGCCATGATGCTCTATAGGAATCACTACATTCATTTCCCTAGGGGAGCAGAATTGGCCGGTGTGAAGGGTGACTTCTATCCCCTTGGGCGTATCCCACATGTTGTTGGTGCCATTGATTGCACCCATGTAGGTCTGGTGCCACCACAGGCAACAGAACACATTTATAGAAACCGTAAACATTATCATTCTATCAATGTGCAGGTGGTGTGCCTTGCGGACTTGACCATTTCCCATGCGTGTGCAAGATTTCCTGGCTCTGCACATGATTCGTACATCATGAGGAACAGCATGGTGCCACGGATGATGGAAAATCTGCATCCAGAGCATACTTGGATTGTGGGTGAGTATGCCTATTGATATGGCGTGCTGTGTGTTACCTGCTGCACTCTGGCTGTGCAAGATTGCAATGGGTGTTTGTCATTCACAGGTGACTCTGCATATCCCAGTAGGCCATGGCTGTTGAGCCCGCAAAGGAATCCCAGGACCCCGGCTGACATCCGGTACAATGAGGCCCATGGCAGGACCCGACGTGTAATTAAGCGGACTTTTGGCGTGCTGAAGTTAAGATTCCGCGGCCTTGACAGGACAGGAGGTGCACTGTTTTCTGTATCGTTTTTGGCCACTATAGGTGTGGCAGGGTATACTCAGACATGAGTCCCTTTCTCACTGCTCCATCAGGATTCAAGCAAGCCGGGCCGAAGAGGCTGAAATGCCAGAAACCGGTCCCCGGTAGCTTGTCTCCTTTCTGGTGAAGAATTGGCTTGGTAGTTTGGTCTGCCCTGTTCCCATGATGCACTGGGCCAGGGACAGACTAATTTGCATATAGCCAGGTTCTGAGCTGGGATGGGGCAGTGAGATAAATAACGGTGATGGATCAAGCCCTGATCTTTGGACTGGGTAAGAGTGGTCTGCTTAATTCAGACACTCTGTTTATCACCACCCCCTTTTCTGTATCGTTTTTGGCCACTATAGGTGTAGCAGGGTATACTCAGACATGAGTCCCTTTCTCACTGCTCCATCAGGATTCAAGCAAGCCGGGCCGAAGAGGCTGAAATGCCAGAAACCGGTCCCCGGTAGCTTGTCTCCTTTCTGGTGAAGAATTGGCTTGGTAGTTTGGTCTGCCCTGTTCCCATGATGCACTGGGCCAGGGACAGACTAATTTGCATATAGCCAGGTTCTGAGCTGGGATGGGGCAATGAGATAAATAACGGTGATGGATCAAGCCCTGATCTTTGGACTGGGTAAGAGTGGTCTGCTTAATTCAGACACTCTGTTCATCACCACCCCCTTTTCTGTATCGTTTTTGGCCACTATAGGTGTGGCTGGGTATACTCAGACATGAGTCCCTTTCTCACTGCTCCATCAGGATTCAAGCAAGCCGGGCCGAAGAGGCTGAAATGCCAGAAACCGGTCCCCGGTAGCTTGTCTCCTTTCTGGTGAAGAATTGGCTTGGTAGTTTGGTCTGCCCTGTTCCCATGATGCACTGGGCCAGGGACAGACTAATTTGCATATAGCCAGGTTCTGAGCTGGGATGGGGCAGTGAGATAAATACTGGTGATGGATCAAGCCCTGATCTTTGGACTGGGTAAGAGTGGTCTGCTTAATTCAGACACTCTGTTCATCACCACCCCCCTTTTCTGTATCGTTTTTGGCCACTATAGGTGTGGCAGGGTATACTCAGACATGAGTCCCTTTCTCACTGCTCCATCAGGATTCAAGCAAGCCGGGCCGAAGAGGCTGAAATGCCAGAAACCGGTCCCCGGTAGCTTGTCTCCTTTCTGGTGAAGAATTGGCTTGATAGTTTGGTCTGCCCTGTTCCCATGATGCACTGGGCCAGGGACAGACTAATTTGCATATAGCCAGGTTCTGAGCTGGGATGGGGCAATGAGATAAATAACGGTGATGGATCAAGCCCTGATCTTTGGACTGGGTAAGAGTGGTCTGCTTAATTCAGACACTCTGTTCATCACCACCCCCTTTTCTGTATCGTTTTTGGCCACTATAGGTGTGGCTGGGTATACTCAGACATGAGTCCCTTTCTCACTGCTCCATCAGGATTCAAGCAAGCCGGGCCGAAGAGGCTGAAATGCCAGAAACCGGTCCCCGGTAGCTTGTCTCCTTTCTGGTGAAGAATTGGCTTGGTAGTTTGGTCTGCCCTGTTCCCATGATGCACTGGGCCAGGGACAGACTAATTTGCATATAGCCAGGTTCTGAGCTGGGATGGGGCAGTGAGATAAATACTGGTGATGGATCAAGCCCTGATCTTTGGACTGGGTAAGAGTGGTCTGCTTAATTCAGACACTCTGTTCATCACCACCCCCCTTTTCTGTATCGTTTTTGGCCACTATAGGTGTGGCAGGGTATACTCAGACATGAGTCCCTTTCTCACTGCTCCATCAGGATTCAAGCAAGCCGGGCCGAAGAGGCTGAAATGCCAGAAACCGGTCCCCGGTAGCTTGTCTCCTTTCTGGTGAAGAATTGGCTTGGTAGTTTGGTCTGCCCTGTTCCCATGATGCACTGGGCCAGGGACAGACTAATTTGCATATAGCCAGGTTCTGAGCTGGGATGGGGCAGTGAGATAAATAACGGTGATGGATCAAGCCCTGATCTTTGGACTGGGTAAGAGTGGTCTGCTTAATTCAGACACTCTGTTCATCACCACCCCCTTTTCTGTATCGTTTTTGGCCACTATAGGTGTGGCAGGGTATACTCAGACATGAGTCCCTTTCTCACTGCTCGATCAGGATTCAAGCAAGCCGGGCCGAAGAGGCTGAAATGCCAGAAACCGGTCCCCGGTAGCTTGTCTCCTTTCTGGTGAAGAATTGGCTTGGTAGTTTGGTCTGCCCTGTTCCCATGATGCACTGGGCCAGGGACAGACTAATTTGCATATAGCCAGGTTCTGAGCTGGGATGGGGCAGTGAGATAAATAACGGTGATGGATCAAGCCCTGATCTTTGGACTGGGTAAGAGTGGTCTGCTTAATTCAGACACTCTGTTCATCACCACCCCCTTTTCTGTATCGTTTTTGGCCACTATAGGTGTGGCAGGGTATACTCAGACATGAGTCCCTTTCTCACTGCTCCATCAGGATTCAAGCAAGCCGGGCCGAAGAGGCTGAAATGCCAGAAACCGGTCCCCGGTAGCTTGTCTCCTTTCTGGTGAAGAATTGGCTTGGTAGTTTGGTCTGCCCTGTTCCCATGATGCACTGGGCCAGGGACAGACTAATTTGCATATAGCCAGGTTCTGAGCTGGGATGGGGCAGTGAGATAAATAACGGTGATGGATCAAGCCCTGATCTTTGGACTGGGTAAGAGTGGTCTGCTTAATTCAGACACTCTGTTCATCACCACCCCCTTTTCTGTATCGTTTTTGGCCACTATAGGTGTGGCAGGGTATACTCAGACATGAGTCCCTTTCTCACTGCTCCATCAGGATTCAAGCAAGCCGGGCCGAAGAGGCTGAAATGCCAGAAACCGGTCCCCGGTAGCTTGTCTCCTTTCTGGTGAAGAATTGGCTTGGTAGTTTGGTCTGCCCTGTTCCCATGATGCACTGGGCCAGGGACAGACTAATTTGCATATAGCCAGGTTCTGAGCTGGGATGGGGCAGTGAGATAAATAACGGTGATGGATCAAGCCCTGATCTTTGGACTGGGTAAGAGTGGTCTGCTTAATTCAGACACTCTGTTCATCACCACCCCCTTTTCTGTATCGTTTTTGGCCACTATAGGTGTGGCAGGGTATACTCAGACATGAGTCCCTTTCTCACTGCTCCATCAGGATTCAAGCAAGCCGGGCCGAAGAGGCTGAAATGCCAGAAACCGGTCCCCGGTAGCTTGTCTCCTTTCTGGTGAAGAATTGGCTTGGTAGTTTGGTCTGCCCTGTTCCCATGATGCACTGGGCCAGGGACAGACTAATTTGCATATAGCCAGGTTCTGAGCTGGGATGGGGCAGTGAGATAAATAACGGTGATGGATCAAGCCCTGATCTTTGGACTGGGTAAGAGTGGTCTGCTTAATTCAGACACTCTGTTCATCACCACCCCCTTTTCTGTATCGTTTTTGGCCACTATAGGTGTGGCAGGGTATACTCAGACATGAGTCCCTTTCTCACTGCTCCATCAGGATTCAAGCAAGCCGGGCCGAAGAGGCTGAAATGCCAGAAACCGGTCCCCGGTAGCTTGTCTCCTTTCTGGTGAAGAATTGGCTTGGTAGTTTGGTCTGCCCTGTTCCCATGATGCACTGGGCCAGGGACAGACTAATTTGCATATAGCCAGGTTCTGAGCTGGGATGGGGCAGTGAGATAAATAACGGTGATGGATCAAGCCCTGATCTTTGGACTGGGTAAGAGTGGTCTGCTTAATTCAGACACTCTGTTCATCACCACCCCCCTTTTCTGTATCGTTTTTGGCCACTATAGGTGTGGCAGGGTATACTCAGACATGAGTCCCTTTCTCACTGCTCCATCAGGATTCAAGCAAGCCGGGCCGAAGAGGCTGAAATGCCAGAAACCGGTCCCCGGTAGCTTGTCTCCTTTCTGGTGAAGAATTGGCTTGGTAGTTTGGTCTGCCCTGTTCCCATGATGCACTGGGCCAGGGACAGACTAATTTGCATATAGCCAGGTTCTGAGCTGGGATGGGGCAGTGAGATAAATAACGGTGATGGATCAAGCCCTGATCTTTGGACTGGGTAAGAGTGGTCTGCTTAATTCAGACACTCTGTTCATCACCACCCCCTTTTCTGTATCGTTTTTGGCCACTATAGGTGTGGCAGGGTATACTCAGACATGAGTCCCTTTCTCACTGCTCCATCAGGATTCAAGCAAGCCGGGCCGAAGAGGCTGAAATGCCAGAAACCGGTCCCCGGTAGCTTGTCTCCTTTCTGGTGAAGAATTGGCTTGGTAGTTTGGTCTGCCCTGTTCCCATGATGCACTGGGCCAGGGACAGACTAATTTGCATATAGCCAGGTTCTGAGCTGGGATGGGGCAGTGAGATAAATAACGGTGATGGATCAAGCCCTGATCTTTGGACTGGGTAAGAGTGGTCTGCTTAATTCAGACACTCTGTTCATCACCACCCCCTTTTCTGTATCGTTTTTGGCCACTATAGGTGTGGCAGGGTATACTCAGACATGAGTCCCTTTCTCACTGCTCCATCAGGATTCAAGCAAGCCGGGCCGAAGAGGCTGAAATGCCAGAAACCGGTCCCCGGTAGCTTGTCTCCTTTCTGGTGAAGAATTGGCTTGGTAGTTTGGTCTGCCCTGTTCCCATGATGCACTGGGCCAGGGACAGACTAATTTGCATATAGCCAGGTTCTGAGCTGGGATGGGGCAGTGAGATAAATAACGGTGATGGATCAAGCCCTGATCTTTGGACTGGGTAAGAGTGGTCTGCTTAATTCAGACACTCTGTTCATCACCACCCCCTTTTCTGTATCGTTTTTGGCCACTATAGGTGTGGCAGGGTATACTCAGACATGAGTCCCTTTCTCACTGCTCCATCAGGATTCAAGCAAGCCGGGCCGAAGAGGCTGAAATGCCAGAAACCGGTCCCCGGTAGCTTGTCTCCTTTCTGGTGAAGAATTGGCTTGGTAGTTTGGTCTGCCCTGTTCCCATGATGCACTGGGCCAGGGACAGACTAATTTGCATATAGCCAGGTTCTGAGCTGGGATGGGGCAGTGAGATAAATAACGGTGATGGATCAAGCCCTGATCTTTGGACTGGGTAAGAGTGGTCTGCTTAATTCAGACACTCTGTTCATCACCACCCCCTTTTCTGTATCGTTTTTGGCCACTATAGGTGTGGCAGGGTATACTCAGACATGAGTCCCTTTCTCACTGCTCCATCAGGATTCAAGCAAGCCGGGCCGAAGAGGCTGAAATGCCAGAAACCGGTCCCCGGTAGCTTGTCTCCTTTCTGGTGAAGAATTGGCTTGGTAGTTTGGTCTGCCCTGTTCCCATGATGCACTGGGCCAGGGACAGACTAATTTGCATATAGCCAGGTTCTGAGCTGGAATGGGGCAGTGAGATAAATAACGGTGATGGATCAAGCCCTGATCTTTGGACTGGGTAAGAGTGGTCTGCTTAATTCAGACACTCTGTTCATCACCACCCCCTTTTCTGTATCGTTTTTGGCCACTATAGGTGTGGCAGGGTATACTCAGACATGAGTCCCTTTCTCACTGCTCCATCAGGATTCAAGCAAGCCGGGCCGAAGAGGCTGAAATGCCAGAAACCGGTCCCCGGTAGCTTGTCTCCTTTCTGGTGAAGAATTGGCTTGGTAGTTTGGTCTGCCCTGTTCCCATGATGCACTGGGCCAGGGACAGACTAATTTGCATATAGGCAGGTTCTGAGCTGGGATGGGGCAGTGAGATAAATAACGGTGATGGATCAAGCCCTGATCTTTGGACTGGGTAAGAGTGGTCTGCTTAATTCAGACACTCTGTTCATCACCACCCCCTTTTCTGTATCGTTTTTGGCCACTATAGGTGTGGCAGGGTATACTCAGACATGAGTCCCTTTCTCACTGCTCCATCAGGATTCAAGCAAGCCGGGCCGAAGAGGCTGAAATGCCAGAAACCGGTCCCCGGTAGCTTGTCTCCTTTCTGGTGAAGAATTGGCTTGGTAGTTTGGTCTGCCCTGTTCCCATGATGCACTGGGCCAGGGACAGACTAATTTGCATATAGCCAGGTTCTGAGCTGGGATGGGGCAGTGAGATAAATAACGGTGATGGATCAAGCCCTGATCTTTGGACTGGGTAAGAGTGGTCTGCTTAATTCAGACACTCTGTTCATCACCACCCCCTTTTCTGTATCGTTTTTGGCCACTATAGGTGTGGCAGGGTATACTCAGACATGAGTCCCTTTCTCACTGCTCCATCAGGATTCAAGCAAGCCGGGCCGAAGAGGCTGAAATGCCAGAAACCGGTCCCCGGTAGCTTGTCTCCTTTCTGGTGAAGAATTGGCTTGGTAGTTTGGTCTGCCCTGTTCCCATGATGCACTGGGCCAGGGACAGACTAATTTGCATATAGCCAGGTTCTGAGCTGGGATGGGGCAGTGAGATAAATAACGGTGATGGATCAAGCCCTGATCTTTGGACTGGGTAAGAGTGGTCTGCTTAATTCAGACACTCTGTTCATCACCACCCCCTTTTCTGTATCGTTTTTGGCCACTATAGGTGTGGCAGGGTATACTCAGATATGAGTCCCTTTCTCACTGCTCCATCAGGATTCAAGCAAGCCGGGCCGAAGAGGCTGAAATGCCAGAAACCGGTCCCCGGTAGCTTGTCTCCTTTCTGGTGAAGAATTGGCTTGGTAGTTTGGTCTGCCCCGTTCCCATGATGCACTGGGCCAGGGACAGACTAATTTGCATATAGCCAGGTTCTGAGCTGGGATGGGGCAGTGAGATAAATAACGGTGATGGATCAAGCCCTGATCTTTGGACTGGGTAAGAGTGGTCTGCTTAATTCAGACACTCTGTTCATCACCACCCCCTTTTCTGTATCGTTTTTGGCCACTATAGGTGTGGCAGGGTATACTGAGACATGAGTCCCTTTCTCACTGCTCCATCAGGATTCAAGCAAGCCGGGCCGAAGAGGCTGAAATGCCAGAAACCGGTCCCCGGTAGCTTGTCTCCTTTCTGGTGAAGAATTGGCTTGGTAGTTTGGTCTGCCCTGTTCCCATGATGCACTGGGCCAGGGACAGACTAATTTGCATATAGCCAGGTTCTGAGCTGGGATGGGGCAGTGAGATAAATAACGGTGATGGATCAAGCCCTGATCTTTGGACTGGGTAAGAGTGGTCTGCTTAATTCAGACACTCTGTTCATCACCACCCCCTTTTCTGTATCGTTTTTGGCCACTATAGGTGTGGCAGGGTATACTCAGACATGAGTCCCTTTCTCACTGCTCCATCAGGATTCAAGCAAGCCGGGCCGAAGAGGCTGAAATGCCAGAAACCGGTCCCCGGTAGCTTGTCTCCTTTCTGGTGAAGAATTGGCTTGGTAGTTTGGTCTGCCCTGTTCCCATGATGCACTGGGCCAGGGACAGACTAATTTTCATATAGGCAGGTTCTGAGCTGGGATGGGGCAGTGAGATAAATAACGGTGATGGATCAAGCCCTGATCTTTGGACTGGGTAAGAGTGGTCTGCTTAATTCAGACACTCTGTTCATCACCACCCCCTTTTCTGTATCGTTTTTGGCCACTATAGGTGTGGCAGGGTATACTCAGACATGAGTCCCTTTCTCACTGCTCCATCAGGATTCAAGCAAGCCGGGCCGAAGAGGCTGAAATGCCAGAAACCGGTCCCCGGTAGCTTGTCTCCTTTCTGGTGAAGAATTGGCTTGGTAGTTTGGTCTGCCCTGTTCCCATGATGCACTGGGCCAGGGACAGACTAATTTGCATATAGCCAGGTTCTGAGCTGGGATGGGGCAGTGAGATAAATAACGGTGATGGATCAAGCCCTGATCTTTGGACTGGGTAAGAGTGGTCTGCTTAATTCAGACACTCTGTTCATCACCACCCCCTTTTCTGTATCGTTTTTGGCCACTATAGGTGTGGCAGGGTATACTCAGACATGAGTCCCTTTCTCACTGCTCCATCAGGATTCAAGCAAGCCGGGCCGAAGAGGCTGAAATGCCAGAAACCGGTCCCCGGTAGCTTGTCTCTTTTCTGGTGAAGAATTGGCTTGGTAGTTTGGTCTGCCCTGTTCCCATGATGCACTGGGCCAGGGACAGACTAATTTGCATATAGCCAGGTTCTGAGCTGGGATGGGGCAGTGAGATAAATAACGGTGATGGATCAAGCCCTGATCTTTGGACTGGGTAAGAGTGGTCTGCTTAATTCAGACACTCTGTTCATCACCACCCCCTTTTCTGTATCGTTTTTGGCCACTATAGGTGTGGCAGGGTATACTCAGACATGAGTCCCTTTCTCACTGCTCCATCAGGATTCAAGCAAGCCGGGCCGAAGAGGCTGAAATGCCAGAAACCGGTCCCCGGTAGCTTGTCTCCTTTCTGGTGAAGAATTGGCTTGGTAGTTTGGTCTGCCCTGTTCCCATGATGCACTGGGCCAGGGACAGACTAATTTGCATATAGCCAGGTTCTGAGCTGGGATGGGGCAGTGAGATAAATAACGGTGATGGATCAAGCCCTGATCTTTGGACTGGGTAAGAGTGGTCTGCTTAATTCAGACACTCTGTTCATCACCACCCCCTTTTCTGTATCGTTTTTGGCCACTATAGGTGTGGCAGGGTATACTCAGACATGAGTCCCTTTCTCACTGCTCCATCAGGATTCAAGCAAGCCGGGCCGAAGAGGCTGAAATGCCAGAAACCGGTCCCCGGTAGCTTGTCTCCTTTCTGGTGAAGAATTGGCTTGGTAGTTTGGTCTGCCCCGTTCCCATGATGCACTGGGCCAGGGACAGACTAATTTGCATATAGCCAGGTTCTGAGCTGGGATGGGGCAGTGAGATAAATAACGGTGATGGATCAAGCCCTGATCTTTGGACTGGGTAAGAGTGGTCTGCTTAATTCAGACACTCTGTTCATCACCACCCCCTTTTCTGTATCGTTTTTGGCCACTATAGGTGTGGCAGGGTATACTCAGACATGAGTCCCTTTCTCACTGCTCCATCAGGATTCAAGCAAGCCGGGCCGAAGAGGCTGAAATGCCAGAAACCGGTCCCCGGTAGCTTGTCTCCTTTCTGGTGAAGAATTGGCTTGGTAGTTTGGTCTGCCCTGTTCCCATGATGCACTGGGCCAGGGACAGACTAATTTGCATATAGCCAGGTTCTGAGCTGGGATGGGGCAGTGAGATAAATAACGGTGATGGATCAAGCCCTGATCTTTGGACTGGGTAAGAGTGGTCTGCTTAATTCAGACACTCTGTTCATCACCACCCCCTTTTCTGTATCGTTTTTGGCCACCATAGGTGTGGCAGGGTATACTCAGACATGAGTCCCTTTCTCACTGCTCCATCAGGATTCAAGCAAGCCGGGCCGAAGAGGCTGAAATGCCAGAAACCGGTCCCCGGTAGCTTGTCTCCTTTCTGGTGAAGAATTGGCTTGGTAGTTTGGTCTGCCCTGTTCCCATGATGCACTGGGCCAGGGACAGACTAATTTGCATATAGCCAGGTTCTGAGCTGGGATGGGGCAGTGAGATAAATAACGGTGATGGATCAAGCCCTGATCTTTGGACTGGGTAAGAGTGGTCTGCTTAATTCAGACACTCTGTTCATCACCACCCCCTTTTCTGTATCGTTTTTGGCCACTATAGGTGTGGCAGGGTATACTCAGACATGAGTCCCTTTCTCACTGCTCCATCAGGATTCAAGCAAGCCGGGCCAAAGAGGCTGAAATGCCAGAAACCGGTCCCCGGTAGCTTGTCTCCTTTCTGGTGAAGAATTGGCTTGGTAGTTTGGTCTGCCCTGTTCCCATGATGCACTGGGCCAGGGACAGACTAATTTGCATATAGCCAGGTTCTGAGCTGGGATGGGGCAGTGAGATAAATAACGGTGATGGATCAAGCCCTGATCTTTGGACTGGGTAAGAGTGGTCTGCTTAATTCAGACACTCTGTTCATCACCACCCCCTTTTCTGTATCGTTTTTGGCCACTATAGGTGTGGCAGGGTATACTCAGACATGAGTCCCTTTCTCACTGCTCCATCAGGATTCAAGCAAGCCGGGCCGAAGAGGCTGAAATGCCAGAAACCGGTCCCCGGTAGCTTGTCTCCTTTCTGGTGAAGAATTGGCTTGGTAGTTTGGTCTGCCCTGTTCCCATGATGCACTGGGCCAGGGACAGACTAATTTGCATATAGCCAGGTTCTGAGCTGGGATGGGGCAGTGAGATAAATAACGGTGATGGATCAAGCCCTGATCTTTGGACTGGGTAAGAGTGGTCTGCTTAATTCAGACACTCTGTTCATCACCACCCCCTTTTCTGTATCGTTTTTGGCCACTATAGGTGTGGCAGGGTATACTCAGACATGAGTCCCTTTCTCACTGCTCCATCAGGATTCAAGCAAGCCGGGCCGAAGAGGCTGAAATGCCAGAAACCGGTCCCCGGTAGCTTGTCTCCTTTCTGGTGAAGAATTGGCTTGGTAGTTTGGTCTGCCCTGTTCCCATGATGCACTGGGCCAGGGATAGACTAATTTGCATATAGCCAGGTTCTGAGCTGGGATGGGGCAGTGAGATAAATAACGGTGATGGATCAAGCCCTGATCTTTGGACTGGGTAAGAGTGGTCTGCTTAATTCAGACACTCTGTTCATCACCACCCCCTTTTCTGTATCGTTTTTGGCCACTATAGGTGTGGCAGGGTATACTCAGACATGAGTCCCTTTCTCACTGCTCCATCAGGATTCAAGCAAGCCGGGCCGAAGAGGCTGAAATGCCAGAAACCGGTCCCCGGTAGCTTGTCTCCTTTCTGGTGAAGAATTGGCTTGGTAGTTTGGTCTGCCCTGTTCCCATGATGCACTGGGCCAGGGACAGACTAATTTGTATATAGCCAGGTTCTGAGCTGGGATGGGGCAGTGAGATAAATAACGGTGATGGATCAAGCCCTGATCTTTGGACTGGGTAAGAGTTGTCTGCTTAATTCAGACACTCTGTTCATCACCACCCCCTTTTCTGTATCGTTTTTGGCCACTATAGGTGTGGCAGGGTATACTCAGACATGAGTCCCTTTCTCACTGCTCCATCAGGATTCAAGCAAGCCGGGCCGAAGAGGCTGAAATGCCAGAAACCGGTCCCCGGTAGCTTGTCTCCTTTCTGGTGAAGAATTGGCTTGGTAGTTTGGTCTGCCCTGTTCCCATGATGCACTGGGCCAGGGACAGACTAATTTGCATATAGCCAGGTTCTGAGCTGGGATGGGGCAGTGAGATAAATAACGGTGATGGATCAAGCCCTGATCTTTGGACTGGGTAAGAGTGGTCTGCTTAATTCAGACACTCTGTTCATCACCACCCCCTTTTCTGTATCAGGAGGTGCACTGGCACACTCGCCTGGGAAGGTCTGCAAGATCGTAGTGGCATGCTATATGCTGCACAACCTGGTCATCCACAAGGGGATCCCCCTGCTCCTGGACGATGGTGAGCAACAAAGGCCACAACCTGCTCCAGGACCTGAGTTCAGTGATGATGACAGTGGAGAGGAGGAAGGAGTTGACCTGTGCCAACAGCTCATAGGGCCCGATGTAGGTCGGTCGGTAACGGCCGAAAATCGGTATTTTCTGCCATGTTCGGCCGTTACCGACCGGTATCGAGCCTTCGGGATGTAGCAGTCCCAAAACCGGCCGAATCGTATAATATACCGAATCGGAAATGTTACCGATTCGTTAGAATACCGAATCGGAATTCACCCCGATTCGGCAAAATATACCGAATCGGTAACAAACCGAATCGGTAAAAAAATGGAATCGGAAAAATCACCGATTCGGTAGATTACCGAATCGGAAAAACACAGAAACGGGAAAATATACCGAATCGGTAAAATTACCTAATCGGTAAAATTACCGATTCGGTATAAAACCGATTCTGTGTGCAAAACTGAAGATTGAGATGTAGGAAAGCTCTGAAATACCGATTTAGCGTCAAATTCGTTATTTAAGAATCGGTATTTACCATAGATTTGAATCAGGTGGTAACCAGGTGCAACCTATAAAAAAGGACCCAAAATGCATCTCTGCTTGCACCATGGCAGCTTTTTATGTCATAGCAAGACGGCTACGGCTACAGCAGGATGGAGAGAGGGAATGGCAGAGAGAGGAGCAGGTGTACAGAGAGCGTCTCACCCTGTCCATGCAGACAGATGCAGAGATCCTACAGAGGTACAGGCTGGACCCAGAGACCATCTTACAGCTCATTAGGGACCTCCAACCCCTGATGCAGCACCCCACCCCAAGGGCACACGCAATCCCAGTGCACGTGCAGGTGCTATGCAGCATACACCTACTTGCGTCTGGCAGCTTTCAAAGTGCAGTAGCTGCGGTAGGAGGGGTGAGCCAGAGCTGCCTGTCCCGGTTCTTCCACAAGTTCCTAGACGCCATGATCGAACGGATGGACCAATACATTTCCTTCCCTGCAACCCATGCTGAACTGGTACAGACAAAAGCAGACTTCTACCAGATGGCAGGATTCCCCCACATCATTGGCTGCATAGATGGCACACACATTCCGATTTGTCCCCCTGCTGACACGGAATACATATACCGAAATCGGAAATCTACGCACACCATAAATGTGCAGGTAATATGTAATGCCAAGTGTATCATCACTGACGTGGTAGCAAAATTTCCAGGGAGTACCCATGACTCCTACATCTTCCAAAATAGTGGCATTTATGGACGGCTGACAGCAGGGGAATTCGGTGAAGGATACCTCCTAGGTAAGACACAGTGTCACACCCCCATAACCTAAATAGCAGTGTGAAGTACATGTATGCATGTGAGTAATGTTACCCCATTCTCTTCTAGGCGACAGTGCATATGCCCTCCGGTCATTCATTCTCACCCCCTACCTCAACCCCTCAACACCCAGCCAAAGGAGGTATAACCGTGCGCACAAAAGCACTAGGAATGTCGTTGAACGGACCTTCGGCATCTGGAAAAGCAGGTTCAGATGCCTGCACAAGACCGGAGGTGCTAGACAATATACCCCCATCACCTGCTGCAAGATTATTGCTGTATCTGCCATGTTGCACAACCTTGCGGTCAAGAAGGGCACAGAGATAGAGTTGTCTGACTACGAGGACCCTGACGATGACATAGCTGTGCCACTAACAGAACCTGCTGGAGTGTCTACACCAAGTGACGGGAGGTACAGACGTGAGGAGATAACAGCCAACTATTTCTGAGTGAGTACAGATGCACAGAGACGTCTATGGATGTTGTAATAACAAAGTTTTACTAATGTTGGCACAAAGTAACTGCACTGATGTGTAACACATTTAACAAAAACTGAATATGTGGGTATAGTAAATAGTCCGGTTTGCATCACCCTCCCTGGCAGTCTTACTTCTTGCTGCGCTTAGCTGACCCACTTGGATGTGGCTCACCCCCTTCTGTGTGTCCTGCTGCCTCTGCGGAGCGCCTGCTGCTCCGGCGCGGCTCAGATACAGCGCTGGCCGGGCTGCTGCGGCTGCTGCTGTCCCCAGCCTCACCCACATCCAGGGCAGGGTTCACCACCGTATTAGAAATGATTAATGCCTCCATGGCAGTGGTGATGCGGGACATGCCCCTGGTCACCTCAGAAGTGTTCTTGGTGAGGCAGTCCTCCATCTTAGCCCCTCGACGGCATAGCTGGGCGGTAGCTACAGCAAGGCGGTTGAGTGACCTGTTTTGCAGCCGGGCATCCCTGCGCCTACAGTGCTCGTGCTCCTCCATCTTACTGCATAGCTGGGTAATGGCAGTAGTCATGCGCCCCAGTCCATTAGCAATTTCCTTGTTGCTCTCCACTAAACTATTGAACCCCTTTCTCATCTCCCCCATGTGCAGGTTGTGCTCCCGCAATTGGCGATGGCAAGCCAGGATCGACTTGGCCTGCATCCTTTGGATCCGGACCATACTCCCCTCCAGCCCTTGAAATACACTGCCCTCCCGTGCTGGTAAAGCAGGGCTGGATGTGCGTGGCCTGCGCCGATTGCTGCTGTCCTGCTGTGTGGGCTGGGGTGCCACGGCTGTTGCAGGGGTGGGTGCTGGAGCCTGAGCCGCTGCTGCCTCCATGATGTTTAATGGTGCAGCGGTGATCCTCCTGGCAGGAGATGTGGCAGGTGGTGGGTGGGTCTGTGTTGGTGAATCTTCAGGTGAGAACTGCAATGGGGGCGTCAGTGACAGTAGGGGGGAGTGCGGAAATGAGAGGGTATATCCTGTGTCTTCCTCATAGCCCATGGCACTGCTGTTCTCCTCCTCCTCCTGTGATGGTACAGTGCTGCTTTGCCCTTCCACCGCACTGTCTGATGCTTCTGGAGATGGAGCTTGTGTACCTGCTGCTCCACTGCCTGATGGTGCCCCTAGGTATAAAGATTCAGAAAAGGGGGTGGTGATGAACAGAGTGTCTGAATTAAGCAGACCACTCTCACCCAGTCCAAAGATCAGGGCTTGATCCATCACCGTGATTTGAGTCCCTTGCTCATTGCACCATCAGGATTCAAGCAAGCCGGGCCGACGACGCCTGAAATGGCAGAAACCGGTCCCCGGAAGCTTGTTTCCTTCACAGTGTAAGAATTGGCTTGGTAGTTTGGTTTGCCCTGTTCCCATCATGCACTGGGACAGGAACAGACTAATTTGCATATAGCCAGGTTCTGAACTGGGATGGTGCAGTGAGCTAAAAAACGGTGTTGGATCTAGCCCTGATCTCTTGACTGGGTGAGAGTATTCTGCTTAATTCAGAAACTCTGTCCATCACCACCCCTTGTTGTTAAATATTTTGTCCACCCTAAGCGTGGAAGGGTATACTCAGATGTGAGTCCCTTGCTCATTGCACCATCAGGATTCAAGCAAGCCGGGCCGATGACGCCTGAAATGGCAGAAACCGGTCCCCGGAAGCTTGTTTCCTTCCCAGTGTAAGAATTGGCTTGGTAGTTTGGTTTGCCCTGTTCCCATCATGCACTGGGACAGGAACAGACTAATTTGCATATAGCCAGGTTCTGAACTGGGATGGTGCAGTGAGCTAAAAAACGGTGTTGGATCTAGCCCTGATCTCTTGCCTGGGTGAGAGTATTCTGCTTAATTCAGAAACTCTGTCCATCACCACCCCTTGTTGTTAAATATTTTGTCCACCCTAAGCGTGGAAGGGTATACTCAGATGTGAGTCCCTTGCTCATTGCACCATCAGGATTCAAGCAAGCCGGGCCGACGACGCCTGAAATGGCAGAAACCGGTCCCCGGAAGCTTGTTTCCTTCCCAGTGTAAGAATTGGCTTGGTAGTTTGGTTTGCCCTGTTCCCATCATGCACTGGGACAGGAACAGACTAATTTGCATATAGCCAAGTTCTGAACTGGGATGGTGCAGTGAGCTAAAAAACGGTGTTGGATCTAGCCCTGATCTCTTGACTGGGTGAGAGTATTCTGCTTAATTCAGAAACTCTGTCCATCACCACCCCTTGTTGTTAAATATCCTAGGTATAAAGAAGCATTTGTGAACTGAGTGCAAATGTCTAACAGTCACTACAATAAAAACATTGCACATGGCATTTTCAATACTCTGTTTCATTTTCTAGGTGCATTTCATTTGGGTGTGCACTGGCATTTGTTACTACATGCAGCTGACTACATTTTCCATGAAGAATTGCACATGTATGTTGCAAGCGGTACTGGGCTGGGGTTTGGCTGTGCATTGGGGCTGAAGGGGAGGTGGCTGGTAGGGTGTGTCATGCTGCGCATGCTTCTTACCTTTTGCTGTGGCTCTGGATGAGCTGTCGAGGTCCCCAACTCCCACAACACTCTCTCTCTCAATTGTCGTGGACACAAGTTCTTCAAGGTCAGTGAGGGGTGGCGCTGGGTTCCTGCCTCCACCTGTTAGTCCTGCCTGCTTGTGCAGCTCGGCCAGTTTCCTCTTTGTGAGGCTGCGAATGTCATAGAACCTCTTCTTGAGGTCGTCCAGGCTCCTGTGGGTGACACCAACTGCATTCACCTTCCCAGCTATTGCAATCCACAGGTTTCTCTTGGTGCTCTCTGGGACTGTGAGGGACAGCCTCCCAAACAGCTGCCTGTGGACCCTCACCACCTCCTCCACTAACATTTGCAGCTCCTTGGTGCTGAACTTTGCCTTGCGTTTGCGATCAGCCTTCTGGCTCTCAGAGCTGCTTGCCATTTCCACTCAGTTCAGGATACTGCTACCACTGCTGCTCACTCAAAATGCTCAGTTCAAACTGCCTCTCCAGAAAGTTCTGATGAGTTGCACCTGCCTGGGTAGCCACTCCCTGCTAGGGTGGGGGAGGGTGCTTCAACCTCATTGGCTGTTGTCATTAGTTTCATTTTCACTTTTTTGCCGAATCCGTATTTACCGAATCGGGATTTACCGAATCGGTAATTGCCGAATCGGCTAAATCCGATTCGGTAAATACCGAATCGGTATTTACAATGCATTCCTATGGGCCTTTTGGCCCATGGGGGTGTATAGCATTTACCGATTCGATAGCTGCCGAGTCGGTATTCGCCGATTCGGTATGTACCGAATCGGCAACTTTCGATTCGGTAATTATCGAACACCGATACCGATTGGTACCGATTCGGTATTTTAACGATTTATTTTACCTACATTTCATTTACCGATTCGGTACGATTCGGTATTTTAAAATCGGTAAATGCGTTTTACCTACATCGGGCCCATAGACCGCTACTTCACTTGAAGGTGGGTGACGAGGTACGACGTGTACATTGTCTGGTGTGGTTGCTGTTGTTGTGAAGGGCTATGCGCGGATGTAACAGACAGGCACACTTTCAGTCACCTGTGTGTGGTAAATGTGACATTGACGTTCCATATGGGGACATATGCTGGACTCTATTTGTTCACACCTGCAGCCCATTGTCTTGTATGCCAGTAGTGTCTTGTGTATGTTTTGTGTAGTGTTTTGCCTGTGATGCCACAATGACACCAGTGACTGTTGTTCTGTTGTGTCTCCCTAGGTGCTTCAGAACAATCCTGCCCTACATACAGTACATCATTTGGACACATCATGGACATTGTCAGCACCGTAAATATTGCACTAAAAACGATAATGCACAAAATCTGGTGCGTCAGGTATTTTATTTGGAAAGTGGACATGTGATTTGTGCATGAATATTTACATGAAGGTGGGGAATGAGCAGTGAGTTGACAGTCACGGTCGATGAGATGCAAGAGTAGACACCATATGGCTGTGGTGACCTAGTCCAACAGACAAGTGCCATTGCCATGGAAATGTGGGGAAAGACAGTCCAAACAGTCAATGCAGTGGGGAAGAGGGTTGCCATCAGGGCTGGCTCCGTGACTGGCGTGTGGCAGGTGCATTGCCTCTGGAGACTCCCAGGCTCTTCTTTGGATGCCCCCTTGATCTTTTTGGCGGTGGGGAGTCTGCTGACTGGCCAGCGGCGTCAGGGGTCTCGCCCATCTCTGTTGGCTCAGGGGAGGATGGTGCACTGTCATCCTGCGGCACAACAGGGGGGGCGGAGGTGTTGGTTGGGACACAGGCCTGTCCCTCTGCAACGCCACTTGCTGGCCCATGAGGTCCACCATCTGTCCAAGGCAGTTGTCGATGGACCTCATCAGCAGGATGAGCTCCCTTAATAGTTCATCAGACCGGCCACTTTGTCCCTGGACCTCTTGGTATGCCTCCACAACTCTGGTGAAGTGATCCAGGGATGGTGTTCACTCCTTCCGAGGTCTGGTGGTGACCCTGGCCCTCCCACCTGCCCTGCTGCCACGGACCTGTTGCCTCGCCACTGTGGGTCCACGCACACTCTCCTGCCCTCCACAGTTGTTGGTGTGGCCTGGTCATCCCCTGGGACAGGGAGGGTGCTGCAGGTGGTACTGGTGGTACTGGCGGTGGTAGTGGTGGTGGCGGTGGTGGAGGCACAGGCCGTGACTGCAGGGGTCTGCTGTGCTGTTGTTGTTGCAGCAGACGTGGTGGTGGGGAGAATGGGGTCTTGGGACCTGTGGGTCTATGGCACACCAGATGGGCCGACCTGGAGCTCTTCGTCCAAATTGTCCTGGGAGTCAACATCTGAGAGTCCATGTATCGGGGATGGAGACTGGCTCTGCTGTTCGTTGTTGTGGTACTCAGCAGTGAGTTCTTCATCACCTGTGGATTAGATGGGGAATGGTCATTGTTGGGCACTGTGTAAGTATTGTATCATCTGCGTATCATCGACTGTCTGTACACTACACAATTATGAAGTCTCCACTAGTATTATTGATTGCAACACTGAGTGTAGTTTCATAGTGCAGAGGAACATCATTTACTCATACATGTGAGGTGTCAATGCATTGCATGCAATTGTTGCTCTGTGTAGGGATGCAGGTCTCACACACACACACATCAGGAAGAGTTAAGATGGCTACCTACCTGTAAGACTGTTTGTTGAACAGTGCAATGGCTGACACATGCTCCTGGGTGGGGGACACCTCCATGCTGCTGGAGTGTGGGACAGGGGGCGTGCTGGGAGTAGTGATACTGGCCTCCCACCCCCAAACAGTGCTCCAATACAAGATGGCTACCTACCTGTAAGTCTGTTTGTTGAACAGTGCAATGGCTGACACATGCTCCTGGGTGGGGGAGGCCTCCATGCTGCTGGAGTGTGGGAAAGGAGGCATGCTGGGAGTAGTGATACTGGCCTCCCACCCTAAACAGTGCTCCAATACAAGATGGCTACCTACCTGTAAGTCTGTTTGTTGAACAGTGCAATGGCTGACACATGCTCCTGTGTGGGGGAGGCCTCCATGCTGCTGGAGTGTGGGACAGGGGGCATGCTGGGAGTAGTGATACTGGCCTCCCACCCCCAAACAGTGCTCCGATACAAGATGGCTACCTACCTGTAAGTCTGTTTGTTGAACAGTGCAATGGCTGACACATGCTCCTGGGTGGGGGAGGCCTCCATGCTGCTGGAGTGTGGGACAGGGGGCATGCTCTGAGTAGTGATACTGGCCTCCCACCCCTAAACAGTGCTCAAATACAAGATGGCTACCTACCTGTAAGTCTGTTTGGTGAACAGTGCAATGGCTGACACATGCTCCTGGGTGGGGGAGGCTTACATGCTGCTGGAGTTTGGGACAGGGGGCATGCTGGGAGTGTTAGTGCAGGCCTCCCTCCAACAGACAGACATCACAAGCAAGATAGCTACCTACCTGTTAGGTGAGGGTGAACAGTGCAATGGCTGACACATGCTTCTGTGTGGTGTTGGGGGATCCATCTTGGTAGGCTGTGGTACAGGGGGTATGGTGTGAGTTGTTGTACAGGACCCCCCTCCCCCATACTGGCCTCCTAAGCAAGATGACTGGCTACCTGTTGGGTGAGTGTGGAGAGTGTGATGGTGTTTGATTTGTGCAAGGAATTTCTTCTCAGTGTGTTGGTTGCCATTTGTTTGTACTTACCAGTCTCCGTTCCCCCGCCTACTCCTGTGAGACTCTCAGGATGCAGTATGGCAAGCACCTTCTCCTCCCAGGATGTACGTTGTTACAACGCATGCTTTTACCACGCAAGCTTTTACAACGCAGGTTTTTCAACGCAAGTCATTACAGCGACTTGCGTTGGGGGGTGCTGGATAGTGAATAGTTACATTTACTATTCCAACTCCATTCCCCGTGGATAGTAGGGAAGGTGTTGGATAGTAAATTAAACTATTACCTATCCTAGAGCGCCCCCCAGCGCAATTCGTTGTAATGACTTGCGTTGATAAACCTGTGTTGTAAAGGTACTGCGTGGTAAAAGTTGCGTCGTAAAGGATGTTTCCCCTCCTCCTATGGTGTGAATATTTTCTGTGGGATGGGAGGGCCACTGCCAGTCACGTTCGCCAGCTCCCAGTTCTTGCTTCTCTTCTCTTTGACAACCCTCTTGAGATCATGCCACCGCTTCATGATCTCCTTCTTGGATCTTGGGGTGGTCCCTACTGCTTTGACCCTTTGTACTATCCTTTCCCACATTTGTGTCCTTGTGGCTAATGGTGTATGTTGGACCAGGCTACCAAACAGTTGTGGCTCTACTCTCACTATCTCATTGACCATGACTGTCAACTCACTCTCTGTGAATTTGGGCATTTTCTGTGATGTCATGGTGTGTGGTGGTTGAAGTGTTTGTGGGTGCAGGTGTGTGGGTGGCGGTTGTGGTGTTGGTGTGTGAGGTGTGTTGTGTGCTGGGGGATTGTTGGTGCTGGTGTGATGGTGGTAGTGATGGTGGTGGTGGATGTGTGTGTGTGCTGTGCTCTTTTGCTTCTCCTGTCAGATGTGGTGTATGGCCTTCTCTTCTGGAGTGTTGCAAAGGATTGTGGTCAGTGAAGGTGGTGGTTTTATACTCTGCTGTGTGGGTGTGTCCAAGTGGAATTTGGCTGTCAGGTGTGTTGTGGGAGTTGTCCTGTGCTTTTATATTTTTATTTGCATTATTTTGTTTTATTTGTATGTGGTTTATGTATTTGGGGGGCATGGCTACTTTGATTTGTGCAATGTTTGGCATCAGTGCAGTGTTTTGGAATCGGTAACAGTGGTTCCCTCCGTGACACCCTTGGGGATATCCTAATTTCCCGTGCGGTGTCTCCGCTTTCCTTGCGGCGGGTTGTTGCTTTTCCACTGCTTTTCCGACCACCGCGGTTGTTTTTTTGCCGTCGGTTTATCCGCGGCCCCGGCGGGCGGTTGTTTCCCACCTCCATGGCGGTCAGGGTGGTTTTCGCCCGCTATCCTAATGAGGCCCTAGGTCTTACAGTGAGGCATTTAGATTACTAAAAACAGCAGTAGATGGCCCCTCAGTGATTGCCACAGCTAAGTTTTTGGGATGGGCGTGGGTGATTCGCTGGAACGAAGGGATGTATGATGTTACAACGCATACTTTTACAACGCCTACCTTTACAACGCGGTTTTTACCACGCATACAATTACAACGCATAGCGCTTTGGGGTGCTGGATAGTGAATAGTTTAATTTACTATTCCAACTCCAGTCCCCGTGGATAGTAGGGAAGGTTATTGGATAGTAAATTAACCTATTCCCTATCCTAGAGCACCCCACAGAGCAATGCGTTGTAATAGTTTGCGTTGTAAAAGTTGCGTTGTAATGGTAGGTCGTTGTAAAAGTTTCGTTGTAAAGGTTGTATACCGGAACGAAGGAAGGTACAGATACATTTTCTCCGTTATTTCTGTGACTATATACATTCCATTGTTATATGAAATTTATTGTATAATATAGGTGCTCGTTTTTAAACCGGCCACTGTGACCGGAGTATTTTAAGACTTTTTATACTATTTATTGTTTTAAAAGGTAATTATTATATGTCCATAGTATAATTAATTGAATTGATATAGGGACTAGTTGTATATTTCTATCTGTTTTATGTGTACGCTTGTGATGACTTTTGTGAGTTTAAAAAAAAATCTAAATAAAGTTATAAACTAAACGAAACGTAATTAATTTCTTACTTATTGACTTTTTTTTTTAACGGTTTTAAATAACGACGTTTTATGAATATTTGTAATATGTATTGCAATGGTTTTAATTAACTATGCAAAAATAAATAAACTTCAAACATCAAACTTCTCCTTTTAGATGGCGTTAACTTTTGGCACTAAACCCTATCTACTATTGTTTGTAGATAGGGTTTAGCATCAAAAAGCATGTGTTGTTGCATGGGAACACCCATGCACCATCCATGTAATGCCCCCTTGGCGCTAAGTAACGCTTCCCTCTGCTTTGCGTGGCTTTTAGGGTACTTTCCAGCACAAAGCAAGTTTTGCACTGTAAAGTAAATTAGTAAAAAAACATTTTGTGGTGGTTAGCATCACTTTTGTCACGCTAACCTAGTGCAAAATAATTGACAATCTCCACTGTTGTGTTACTTAAAAGTGTACATGATAATGCATGTGATACATGTATGCAGTAGTTGGTTGTAACTGTTATTGGCTTTGTTATGTGTCTGGTTGGTACCTATTCAATGCTTTTCCTCTGCCCTAGTTTTGATGCAACTGTGCAGCATGTGGCAATAGGGAGTTTGAATCGAAACATGTGCCGTGGTAGGGCAATGTGCAGGATGGAATCATGGTAATAACTGTAATCAGGGTTGAAACTGCTGCACACCTGCAAGACCTACAGCACAAGGGAAACACATTACATTCAATGGCCATGGAACCCTGAGCAGGCCCAGCACCATAAGCAGCTGAAACATATTTCAGTACTACCACTACTGTACTGAGCATCCCTTTGGTCACGGAGTATGGCTTTTGAAAGACTGTTTAACACATTCACCATTATGTTTTGAGTTGTACATCTAAAATGTTTCGTCAATCAATCAAGGATTTATAAAACGTGGCAAATGACCCGTGAGGTTCTCAAGGCGCTGGAGTTGTTTGCCTTTTTTTGCATGAAAACAAGGGAAAGCAAGGAGAAGACACAAAAAATGGGGGAAAACAAGGAGAAAGCAGTGAAAATGAAGGGAAAGAAAGATGAGAAAAAGCCAGGAGAAAGTAGTGCAACCAAGAGAAATAAAGGAGAAGGCAGGGGTGTAGCAACATAGGCGGCGGTCCACCCCGGGTCGGCACGAATTCCGTAGGTGGCGGCTTCCACTACCCTTACCTGTGGCCATTGTGACATATGTAGGGATCGCCAATACCCCCCTTGTCCCACTTCTCACCTGCAGCCGTCACAATAAATGCAGGGATCGCCAGCACCCCCCTGCTCTCACTTGCGGCTGTTGTGGGGCTAGCAAATGCTGGGGCCACCACGGGCGGCAAAGGGTGTAGCACACCACTGGGTGAAGGCACTCAAAAATTCAAGGAGAATGCACTGAGTACGTGGAGAAAGCAAGGAGAAGGCACAAAAAACTTGTCTTTCTGCAACAAATTGCTCACAAGTTTTTTGCACAAACACAGGGGAAAAACCAAGGAGAAAACAGTGCAAACGAGAAAAAAGCAAGTAGAAAAAAATGAGAGAAAAATCAAGGAGAAAGTGCAACTCAGGGAGAAGGAACCCAAAAACAGTGGGGGGGGGAGGGGGAGAAAGCAAAGGCTGAAAAGCAAAGAGAATGTACTCAAAAAACAGGAAAAAGGCAAGGATAACGCTGTTAAAATGAGGGAAAAACAAGGAGAAGGCACTCAAAAAGCAGGGAAACAGCAAGGAGCAGGCAGGTGCAAGAGTGATGCAGCTGCACGGGGAGTGCTGGACCTGGGAAAAGTTGATCAGCATCCTGATCTGTTTGGAATGCAGGCATACATACTGGTACTACAGTGGAATTTTTTTGTGGTATGTATACATTTGTAAGCAAGAAAGTAAAATAATACCAAATTTGCTAGTATTACACTACACAATTACATTCTGATTGAATTTTATTTTCTCCCACACTCATTTTGATGGCTTAATATCTTGCAAGAGTGATGGACACCTAGTAGTACAGTAGTACTACTAGCTGCTACTAGTGCTACTAGTAACGGAGAACAGTAATGAGCACCTAGCAGTTAGTACTGATATTTCTGGATACAAATACTGGCCTTTTTATTTATTTTCTGAAAAGATTTGAATGTGATTTGTTGATGCAAAGAAGTACTGCTTCTGGGTGTTGTGAAATACCCTGTTGTACCGGAATGCTTCATGAACAACCCTTCTGTAAAGCTTAAGGATGTTGGCACCAGAGGTCACCAAAATACAGACAGGAATTGTTAGCCATGATTCACACCCAAGTCTCTGTGGTCCTTTTATTGTAATGCAACATCGTATCTCAGACAGAGAGTCTTTATTTGTGGCACATGGGTGTCACCACTTAGGCTGGTGCTTCTATAAAAAGTAAAATATGTACTGAAGAGAAAGAAAATCCAGCTTTCATTAGTTTCTGCACATCCCTTAAAAAGTAAGCACCTTCAGACATTTTTCTTAACAGCTGCCTTGATTTCAGTTTTTCTTATCATTTGCACCTAAACTCCATTTTGTATATGTAGCACCAAAAGTTTTTTTTTGATATGCCAACTTGTCTTCCTGACTGCAGACAATGTTGAGTTCCTAGAAGCTATTTAGATCATGGCAACTCATAAGTTATTTGGGGGGGTAGCTTTAAAAAAATCACGGGTGGTCAGGTGAATGTATGTGGGGGGAGGAGCCCCTCACCGTACCCTGAAGGGAGTCTTTCCCTGAGGGTTCATTGCACCACTGCAGAGCCCTCTTTTTCTGCTTCACCCCTTAGAGTATAGACACTTTTCAGAATGTCAAGGAGAAGGTCGTAGTTAGAAGGTTGCAGTTCAAAAGACTGTAGTGAGAAGAGTTATTGAAATGGTGATATTTCTCTTGTATGTGTGTTTGTGTGTCTGTGTGTGTGTATGTGCATGTGTGTGTTGTATAACATTGTTGCCTGGCTTATAACTAGGCTTATAACTAGGTTTAATAATGATATGTCATTAGAATCACTCATTGTCATAAAAGGTTATGTCCTTGGTGAACATATTTCAAAAGTAAGCTCCTCTGGTGGGACAATAACGTTTGAGAGGTGAAAGGTAGAGGCAGGGGGAAGCTCAGTGGTAACAGATACCTTATGTGATTCTTGTGACTGAAGGGAACACAAAGTATTATCTTCCTAAGAAGCGGCATTAGTTGGGTCTGGATAGAAAAAATGTCTGGTTTCTCAGTGAGCAGAAAAGAAGGGCCTTACTGAGAAGTAATTCTACTGCTGAATATACCATAAGTTTGAGAAGTTAAACATAAGGATTGTCAGCAGCCCCATTTTTTGAAAGTTTGAGGTCATAATTGGTCAAATGTTTCCAGGAATGAGGTCCTATCTGTATTGTCCTCTTCCTCACTGCCCTCTCTGGTCTTGGCCTAAAAAGGTTGAGTGTATTGAGGTTAGAGGCAGAAGGGCTGGAACTGGTTCCTTCAAGTTGGTCAGATTAGTTTTACTAACTTATTTAGGAGTTGGTGAGTTAGTAGGAGTGGGAAGTTTTTTGTTTAAAATATTTTTAACTTGTGTCAGAACTTTGTACTATGAATGCCAACACTGCCCATGCTTCCCCTTGAGCCTGGGTATGAGTACTTCATTGTAAAAAAGCACTGTGAAGAACACGCTGGTTGAAGCGAGATAAAAGGGCAGGAAGGGTGAAATTCTGGAGCAGCCCAGCAGACTTTAGAGGACACCACCACCATCTCCATACTCATCCACCACCTATGGTGAGACACCGTAGATATTACATACAGTGATATCAGAAGGAGTATTTATTGTACTCACCACTGTAGGTATCAGTTCAGGCATCCCCATAATATGAGTAAACTCTGATGGTAAACTCAGAGGAGATGGTGAGAAGAGCAAGCAAAACACTTGTGAGCAGGTTGTTGCAGAAAGACAAGTGGGTATACACCAAAGAGAACCGAAAGGTACGTCAAAACAATAAAAGTGCATATGGGCGGTGGGGGGTGACAGGGCTCAAACTGGTACGATCATGGAGAAACCCAAAAAAATGCACAGTAGCCAGATAGAGAGATCTGGGTAGCACAGGGTTAGATACTGTCTCTTGGCATCGTGACCTGGAAGTACTACCTTCTACCATCTTGGATTGAGTAAGGACACGTGCTCAAGGTTGGAGATAGATCCCGTGATGGAATGGGAAGAACTCTAATCCGCTGCGGGCAAATTTCAATGTCTTTTGAAATGTATTATGGGTCTCCATATCCCTTAAGTATATCGACTGCATTTGGGTGACACAATGTTTTTCTGATGCTGATGATGATACTCTTATAACCATGACAATTTGTTATTAAGTTTAAAATAATTATACAAGTTATACAAGGAACATGAATCTATTAATTTTTTTTTATACGAATACAATGCTAGTCATTTTTATGTTATATATTTTTAATGATGTTATTTGAGTATAGTATTTTATATTATTTTATATTAAAGTATAGCAATGACGTATTTATTTATTTTCTATGGGTTCTTTGAGAGAATTGTTTGCATTTTTATTTGATAAATTGGAATATTTTTTGTTTAGTAATTTGTTCATTTCTCATTTGATTTTAATTATTGCATATTTAAGTATTATTACTTCTGTAATCAGGCTTTTTGGTTTTATTGAAACTGAATGTTGATAGGTGTAATGAAAAATATAATGCAGATTAGTAGTTATCAATTCATTTTCTGACATGGACTAGCTGTCGGAAAGTGACTTTGGCGGCCCTTGCGGTCCTTGGCCCTCTCCATATGGGCCTCGGGGGCACCTATGGTGCCCCCCTCAACATCCCTGCAACATGTGGCAGGCACGAATGTGAGCTTGTGCAGCGGGCATTTTCAGCCTGCTGCACAAGTTCTCATGGAGAATGGATGCTTCCGACCACACATAGTGGATCCAAATTAGGGTGGCGGTACAGCCGACCTATGGTCACTCCTTTCCTTCCCCGCAACGGTGTCGTCAGCCCGACCTCGCAATGAGGGCCTTGGTACTTTACGGTTGAGATCCATATTTTAAGTTTAAAAAATTAACTATGGAGGCTGGTTTTAATTTAAATGCCAAATACAGGTTTTACTAAATAAATGCTTTGTCCAATAGTAGTTGAGTTGGTGTTAGGATAGTAAATATGCATTCCCCAAAGTTAAATATTTCCCCCATGGTAGATGTGTTGGAGTTAGAATAGTAAATCTGAACTCCCCTTAATCAAAAACTTACTTCAAGGCTAGTTGATTTGGAGTTGGAAAATTATATCTGGGCTCAGCAAAGTTAAACATATTCTGCAATGAATGTTGGGTTGGAGTTAGAATAATAGAGTTCTAGTCAGTGTTTATTTTTGTAAAACAAAAATGCATTGACCTAATGTTTGTTTACAAGCCTGCAGTCTAGATTGTTGGAGTTTTTCTGCATTTCCATGTATTAGTAAAGAAGAAGTAATGGGAGCTCAACAATCTAAGTATAATGAATTCCTAATAAAAGGGATACCTATTCAAGCTATTCAGTGGTTAGTTTGTAAAAGACTAGGGGGCCCATTAGGATAGCGGGCGCATCGCCCCGCCAGGCTGGCGGTAGCCACCGCCGGCCTGGTGGGGACGATCCGCCAGCCATCCTTGCTCTGAAAACCCCCCGCCATTTTAGGATGCGGGGGGGACCGCAGCGGACGGTAAGACAGGTATAATGTGGTGGCGGTGTCTATGAGACACTGCTAGCCATATAAAGATGGGCCAATTTGAATGCCTTTCTAATCCCTGCGGGGCCCCCCCGCATTTTAAAGTGCAACATGGCAGGCACCGCACGGTGCCTGTCATGTTGTGCTTTGAAATGCTTGACGTGCATTTTAAAACATTGCGGCGGGCGGCGTTTCAGCACCGCCCGCCGCAATTGTAAAAATACAGGATGCACCCGCCACTGTGGCGGGTGCATCCTAATGCCACCATCGGACCCCAGCCCTTATGGCGGGCGGTCCATTTTTCCGATGGGATGGCGGGCGGACAAAGTCCGCCCGTCATCCTAATGGCGGCCTAAGTGCTGGGGCCCAAAGTTTTTTACAGAATCCTGCTGTTCGTGCCATAGAAGGTTGAGGTGCCAAATACCAAGGCTGCGTAGTCTTGATCCCACCGCATGCCTCTTTAATACACACCCAGACACTCTCTGCCACTCACTCTTGGAGGGTCTTTTTATCCTTAATATCTCTCTTTTTCACTGTTTTCCATCTTTTTCTTTCTTTCCGAATTTTGAGGGTTTTTTTTCTTGTTCTGGATCAAAGCTTGTTGAGGAAAATGATCTGCCACACCTCAAAAATGAGTGCTGGTCCACATCTCCCCACCTCCGAACCCACAAGCTCAAATTAATCACTGATTATAATAGTTATACACATGATATAACATATTTAAAAAACAGCTTAATAGGTTTGAGTACAAAATATTTAGATTGTTTCGTTTTAGGAGATATAATTTCTGATGCTTACCTGTAATTACATTTTTTATTTGTTTTAAATATAGATGCTAAAAATAGCTTTATTATGTGCTTGTAATTAGTATATAAATAATATTGATTAGGGCTAAATATAAGTATAAGGATTTTGAAATTATTTTTAAATGTTCTTAAATGTTTGGTTGACAAATATTGCTATTGTAATATATATTGCTATTGTAATATATTTAAAACAGGTGTAAATAATAATAACTGTAAATAACAGTCTAAAATATTCTAATCATTAATCATATTTGAAAATATTTTTTTTGAGAAAGGCATGCTTAAATATTTATTATACACATATAATGCATGTGACACCTTATTTTTGTTAATTCTATATAAAACATATTTACATATTATCTTATAGAAATATAAAATAGTTTTTAAATTACACTTTCTGATAGCTAACCAAAATGTATTTAAGTTTAATAGTTCAAAGAAAAATATATGTGCATATTTAAAACATTAGGGGCCAGATGTAGGTCGCCAAATACCGGTCGGTCACGGCCGAATTCGGCCGTTACCGACCGGTATTTGGCTTTTGAGATGTAGGTGGGTCTGAATTTACAGAATCGGTATATTTACCGATTCGGTAAATTTACCACTTCGGTATTTTACCGAATCGGTAAATATACCGATTCTGTAAATCCATATGTAGGTGGCACTCCTAAGAGTGCCACAGGCCCTTCAGATTCGGTATTTTACCACCCAATCCTATTGGGTGGTAAAATACCGAATTCAGGTGTGCATGCCTGTGTGCCACATGGCACACATGCCTGTACTTGGGGTGCTAGAGGGTGTCAAAGTGACACCCCCTGCACCCTTGCAGGATTCGGTATTTACCGAATCTGTAAATACCGATTCGGTATTTCACATTGATTCCTATGGGCTTCAAGGCCCATAGGAATCAATGTGAAATACCGAATCGGTATTTACAGATTCGGTAAATACCGACTCTTACAGATTCGGTAATTTTTTACCTACATCTGCCTCCTTCCTATTTATATATCACATATTTTATAAACAGTTAACTTAAAAGATGGTTTAATAACATTTATGGTTTTTATATATTTGTAAATACTGGTCATTATATCAATTTACTCAACAATATTTGATATATTTAAAGTTTAATTATTACATTTTAAAACTTTTTTATTTAATAAGCAATTAGTTTTTCTTATCATTTGCACCTAAACTCCATTTTGTATATGTAGCACCAAAAGTTTTTTTTGATATGCCAACTTGTCTTCCTGACTGCAGACAATGTTGAGTTCCTAGAAGCTATTTAGATCATGGCAACTTATAAGTTATTTGGGGGGGTAGCTTTAAAAAAATCACGGGTGGTCAGGTGAATGTATGTGGGGGGAGGAGCCCCTCACCGTACCCTGAAGGGAGTCTTTCCCTGAGGGTTCATTGCACCACTGCAGAGCCCTCTTTTTCTGCTTCACCCCTCAGAGTATAGACACTTTTCAGAATGTCAAGGAGAAGGTCGTAGTTAGAAGGTTGCAGTTCAAAAGACTGTAGTGAGAAGAGTTATTGAAATGGTGATATTTCTCTTGTATGTGTGTTTGTGTGTATGTGCATGTGTGTGTTGTATAACATTGTTGCCTGGCTTATAACTAGGCTTATAACTAGGTTTAATAATGATATGTCATTAGAATCACTCATTGTCATAAAAGGTTATGTCCTTGGTGAACATATTTCAAAAGTAAGCTCCTCTGGTGGGACAATAACGTTTGAGAGGTGAAAGGTAGAGGCAGGGGGAAGCTCAGTGGTAACAGATACCTTATGTGATTCTTGTGACTGAAGGGAACACAAAGTATTATCTTCCTAAGAAGCGGCATTAGTTGGGTCTGGATAGAAAAAATGTCTGGTTTCTCAGTGAGCAGAAAAGAAGGGCCTTACTGAGAAGTAATTCTACTGCTGAATATACCATGTTTAAGAAGTTAAACAAGGATTGTCAGCAGCCCCATTTTTTGAAAGTTTGAGGTCATAATTGGTCAAATGTTTCCAGGAATGAGGTCCTATCTGTATTGTCCTCTTCCTCACTGCCCTCTCTGGTCTTGGCCTAAAAAGGTTGAGTGTATTGAGGTTAGAGGCAGAAGGGCTGGAACTGGTTCCTTCAAGTTGGTCAGATTAGTTTTACTTACTTATTTAGGAGTTGGTGAGTTAGTAGGAGTGGGAAGTTTTTTGTTTAAAATATTTTTAACTTGTGTCAGAACTTTGTACTATGAATGCCAACACTGCCCATGCTTCCCCTTGAGCCTGGGTATGAGTACTTCATTGTAAAAAAGCACGGTGAAGAATACGCTGGTTGAAGCGAGATAAAAGGGCAGGAAGGGTGAAATTTTGGAGCAGCCCAGCAGACTTTAGAGGACACCACCACCATCTCCATACTCATCCACCACCTATGGTGAGACACCGTAGATATTACATACAGTGATATCAGAAGGAGTATTTATTGTACTCACCACTGTAGGTATCAGTTCAGGCATCCCCATAATATGAGTAAACTCTGATGGTAAACTCAGAGGAGATGGTGAGAAGAGCAAGCAAAAAACTTGTGAGCAGGTTGTTGCAGAAAGACAAGTGGGTATACACCAAAGAGAACCGAAAGGTACGTCAAAACAATAAAAGTGCATATGGGCGGTGGGGGGTGACAGGGCTCAAACTGGTACGATCATGGAGAAACCCAAAAAAATGCACAGTAGCCAGATAGAGAGATCTGGGTAGCACAGGGTTAGATACTGTCTCTTGGCATCTTGACCTGGAAGTACTACCTTCTACCATCTTGGATTGAGTAAGGACACGTGCTCAAGGTTGGAGATAGATCCCGTGATGGAATGGGAAGAACTCTAATCCGCTGCGGGCAAATTTCAATGTCTTTTGAAATGTATTATGGGTCTCCATATCCCTTAAGTATATCGACTGCATTTGGGTGTCACAATGTTTTTCTGATGCTGATGATGATACTCTTATAACCATGACAATTTGTTATTAAGTTTAAAATAATTATACAAGTTATACAAGGAACATGAATCTATTAATTCTTTTTTATACGAATACAATGCTTGTCATTTTTATGTTATATATTTTTAATGATGTTATTTGAGTATAGTATTTTATATTATTTTATATTAAAGTATAGCAATGATGTATTTATTTATTTTCTATGGGTTCTTTGAGAGAATTGTTTGCATTTTTATTTGATAAATTGGAATATTTTTTGTTTAGTAATTTGTTCATTTCTCATTTGATTTTAATTATTGCATATTTAAGTATTATTACTTCTGTAATCAGGCTTTTTGGTTTTATTGAAACTGAATGTTGATAGGTGTAATGAAAAATATAATGCAGATTAGTAGTTATCAATTCATTTTCTGACATGGACTAGCTGTCGGAAAGTGACTTTGGCGGCCCTTGCGGTCCTTGGCCCTCTCCATATGGGCCTCGGGGGCACCTATGGTGCCCCCCTCAACATCCCTGCAACATGTGGCAGGCACGAATGTGAGCTTGTGCAGCGGGCATTTTCAGCCTGCTGCACAAGTTCTCATGGAGAATGGATGCTTCCGACCGCACATAGTGGATCCAAATTAGGGTGGCGGTACAGCCGATCTATGGTCACTCCTTTCCTTCCCCCCAACGGTGTCGTCAGCCCGACCTCGCAATGAGGGCCTTGGTACTTTACGGTTGAGATCCATATTTTAAGTTTAAAAAATTAACTATGGAGGCTGGTTTTAATTTAAATGCCAAATACAGATTTTACTAAATAAATGCTTTGTCCAATAGTAGTTGAGTTGGTGTTAGGATAGTAAATATGCATTCCCCAAAGTTAAATATTTCCCCCATGGTAGATGTGTTGGAGTTAGAATAGTAAATCTGAACTCCCCTTAATCAAAAACTTACTTCAAGGCTAGTTGATTTGGAGTTGGAAAATTATATCTGGGCTCAGCAAAGTTAAACATATTCTGCAATGAATGTTGGGTTGGAGTTAGAATAATAGAGTTCTAGTCAGTGTTTATTTTTGTAAAACAAAAATGCATTGACCTAATGTTTGTTTACAAGCCTGCAGTCTAGATTGTTGGAGTTTTTCTGCATTTCCATGTATTAGTAAAGAAGAAGTAATGGGAGCTCAACAATCTAAGTATAATGAATTCCTAATAAAAGGGATACCTATTCAAGCTATTCAGTGGTTAGTTTGTAAAAGACTAGGGGGCCCATTAGGATAGCGGGCGCATCGCCCCGCCAGGCTGGCGGTAGCCACCGCCGGCCTGGTGGGGACGATCCGCCAGCCATCCTTGCTCTGAAAACCCCCCGCCATTTTAGGATGCGGGGGGGACCGCAGCGGACGGTAAGACAGGTATAATGTGGTGGCGGTGTCTATGAGACACTGCTAGCCATATAAAGATGGGCCAATTTGAATGCCTTTCTAATCCCTGCGGGGCCCCCCCCGCATTTTAAAGTGCAACATGGCAGGCACCGCACGGTGCCTGTCATGTTGTGCTTTGAAATGCTTGACGTGCATTTTAAAACATTGCGGCGGGCGGCGTTTCAGCACCGCCCGCCGCAATTGTAAAAATACAGGATGCACCCGTCACTGTGGCGGGCGCATCCTAATGCCACCATCGGACCCCAGCCCTTATGGCGGGCGGTCCATTTTTCCGATGGGATGGCGGGCGGACAAAGTCCGCCCGTCATCCTAATGGGGGCCTAAGTGCTGGGGCCCAAAGTTTTTTACAGAATCCTGCTGTTCGTGCCATAGAAGGTTGAGGTGCCAAATACCAAGGCGGCGTAGTCTTGATCCCACCGCATGCCTCTTTAATACACACCCAGACACTCTCTGCCACTCACTCTTGGAGGGTCTTTTTATCCTTAATATCTCTCTTTTTCACTGTTTTCCATCTTTTTCTTTCTTTCCGAATTTTGAGGGTTTTTTTTCTTGTTCTGGATCAAAGCTTGTTGAGGAAAATGATCTGCCACACCTCAAAAATGAGTGCTGGTCCACATCTCCCCACCTCCGAACCCACAAGCTCAAATTAATCACTGATTATAATAGTTATACACATGATATAACATATTTAAAAAACAGCTTAATAGGTTTGAGTACAAAATATTTAGATTGTTTCGTTTTAGGAGATATAATTTCTGATGCTTACCTGTAATTACATTTTTTATTTGTTTTAAATATAGATGCTAAAAATAGCTTTATTATGTGCTTGTAATTAGTATATAAATAATATTGATTAGGGCTAAATATAAGTATAAGGATTTTGAAATTATTTTTAAATGTTCTTAAATGTTTGGTTGACAAATATTGCTATTGTAATATATATTGCTATTGTAATATATTTAAAACAGGTGTAAATAATAATAACTGTAAATAACAGTCTAAAATATTCTAATCATTAATCATATTTGAAAATATTTTTTTTGAGAAAGGCATGCTTAAATATTTATTATACACATATAATGCATGTGACACCTTATTTTTGTTAATTCTATATAAAACATATTTACATATTATCTTATAGAAATATAAAATAGTTTTTAAATTACACTTTCTGATAGCTAACCAAAATGTATTTAAGTTTAATAGTTCAAAGAAAAATATATGTGCATATTTAAAACATTAGGGGCCAGATGTAGGTCGCCAAATACCGGTCGGTCACGGCCGAATTCGGCCGTTACCGACCGGTATTTGGCTTTTGAGATGTAGGTGGGTCTGAATTTACAGAATCGGTATATTTACCGATTCGGTAAATTTACCACTTCGGTATTTTACCGAATCGGTAAATATACCGATTCTGTAAATCCATATGTAGGTGGCACTCCTAAGAGTGCCACAGGCCCTTCAGATTCGGTATTTTACCACCCAATCCTATTGGGTGGTAAAATACCGAATTCAGGTGTGCATGCCTGTGTGCCACATGGCACACATGCCTGTACTTGGGGTGCTAGAGGGTGTCAAAGTGACACCCCCTGCACCCTTGCAGGATTCGGTATTTACCGAATCTGTAAATACCGATTCGGTATTTCACATTGATTCCTATGGGCTTCAAGGCCCATAGGAATCAATGTGAAATACCGAATCGGTATTTACAGATTCGGTAAATACCGACTCTTACAGATTCGGTAATTTTTTACCTACATCTGCCTCCTTCCTATTTATATATCACATATTTTATAAACAGTTAACTTAAAAGATGGTTTAATAACATTTATGGTTTTTATATATTTGTAAATACTGGTCATTATATCAATTTACTCAACAATATTTGATATATTTAAAGTTTAATTATTACATTTTAAAACTTTTTTATTTAATAAGCAATTAGTTTTTCTTATCATTTGCACCTAAACTCCATTTTGTATATGTAGCACCAAAAGTTTTTTTTGATATGCCAACTTGTCTTCCTGACTGCAGACAATGTTGAGTTCCTAGAAGCTATTTAGATCATGGCAACTTATAAGTTATTTGGGGGGGTAGCTTTAAAAAAATCACGGGTGGTCAGGTGAATGTATGTGGGGGGAGGAGCCCCTCACCGTACCCTGAAGGGAGTCTTTCCCTGAGGGTTCATTGCACCACTGCAGAGCCCTCTTTTTCTGCTTCACCCCTCAGAGTATAGACACTTTTCAGAATGTCAAGGAGAAGGTCGTAGTTAGAAGGTTGCAGTTCAAAAGACTGTAGTGAGAAGAGTTATTGAAATGGTGATATTTCTCTTGTATGTGTGTTTGTGTGTATGTGCATGTGTGTGTTGTATAACATTGTTGCCTGGCTTATAACTAGGCTTATAACTAGGTTTAATAATGATATGTCATTAGAATCACTCATTGTCATAAAAGGTTATGTCCTTGGTGAACATATTTCAAAAGTAAGCTCCTCTGGTGGGACAATAACGTTTGAGAGGTGAAAGGTAGAGGCAGGGGGAAGCTCAGTGGTAACAGATACCTTATGTGATTCTTGTGACTGAAGGGAACACAAAGTATTATCTTCCTAAGAAGCGGCATTAGTTGGGTCTGGATAGAAAAAATGTCTGGTTTCTCAGTGAGCAGAAAAGAAGGGCCTTACTGAGAAGTAATTCTACTGCTGAATATACCATGTTTAAGAAGTTAAACAAGGATTGTCAGCAGCCCCATTTTTTGAAAGTTTGAGGTCATAATTGGTCAAATGTTTCCAGGAATGAGGTCCTATCTGTATTGTCCTCTTCCTCACTGCCCTCTCTGGTCTTGGCCTAAAAAGGTTGAGTGTATTGAGGTTAGAGGCAGAAGGGCTGGAACTGGTTCCTTCAAGTTGGTCAGATTAGTTTTACTTACTTATTTAGGAGTTGGTGAGTTAGTAGGAGTGGGAAGTTTTTTGTTTAAAATATTTTTAACTTGTGTCAGAACTTTGTACTATGAATGCCAACACTGCCCATGCTTCCCCTTGAGCCTGGGTATGAGTACTTCATTGTAAAAAAGCACGGTGAAGAATACGCTGGTTGAAGCGAGATAAAAGGGCAGGAAGGGTGAAATTTTGGAGCAGCCCAGCAGACTTTAGAGGACACCACCACCATCTCCATACTCATCCACCACCTATGGTGAGACACCGTAGATATTACATACAGTGATATCAGAAGGAGTATTTATTGTACTCACCACTGTAGGTATCAGTTCAGGCATCCCCATAATATGAGTAAACTCTGATGGTAAACTCAGAGGAGATGGTGAGAAGAGCAAGCAAAAAACTTGTGAGCAGGTTGTTGCAGAAAGACAAGTGGGTATACACCAAAGAGAACCGAAAGGTACGTCAAAACAATAAAAGTGCATATGGGCGGTGGGGGGTGACAGGGCTCAAACTGGTACGATCATGGAGAAACCCAAAAAAATGCACAGTAGCCAGATAGAGAGATCTGGGTAGCACAGGGTTAGATACTGTCTCTTGGCATCTTGACCTGGAAGTACTACCTTCTACCATCTTGGATTGAGTAAGGACACGTGCTCAAGGTTGGAGATAGATCCCGTGATGGAATGGGAAGAACTCTAATCCGCTGCGGGCAAATTTCAATGTCTTTTGAAATGTATTATGGGTCTCCATATCCCTTAAGTATATCGACTGCATTTGGGTGTCACAATGTTTTTCTGATGCTGATGATGATACTCTTATAACCATGACAATTTGTTATTAAGTTTAAAATAATTATACAAGTTATACAAGGAACATGAATCTATTAATTCTTTTTTATACGAATACAATGCTTGTCATTTTTATGTTATATATTTTTAATGATGTTATTTGAGTATAGTATTTTATATTATTTTATATTAAAGTATAGCAATGATGTATTTATTTATTTTCTATGGGTTCTTTGAGAGAATTGTTTGCATTTTTATTTGATAAATTGGAATATTTTTTGTTTAGTAATTTGTTCATTTCTCATTTGATTTTAATTATTGCATATTTAAGTATTATTACTTCTGTAATCAGGCTTTTTGGTTTTATTGAAACTGAATGTTGATAGGTGTAATGAAAAATATAATGCAGATTAGTAGTTATCAATTCATTTTCTGACATGGACTAGCTGTCGGAAAGTGACTTTGGCGGCCCTTGCGGTCCTTGGCCCTCTCCATATGGGCCTAGGGGGCACCTATGGTGCCCCCCTCAACATCCCTGCAACATGTGGCAGGCACGAATGTGAGCTTGTGCAGCGGGCATTTTCAGCCTGCTGCACAAGTTCTCATGGAGAATGGATGCTTCCGACCGCACATAGTGGATCCAAATTAGGGTGGCGGTACAGCCGACCTATGGTCACTCCTTTCCTTCCCCCCAACGGTGTCGTCAGCCCGACCTCGCAATGAGGGCCTTGGTACTTTACGGTTGAGATCCATATTTTAAGTTTAAAAAATTAACTATGGAGGCTGGTTTTAATTTAAATGCCAAATACAGATTTTACTAAATAAATGCTTTGTCCAATAGTAGTTGAGTTGGTGTTAGGATAGTAAATATGCATTCCCCAAAGTTAAATATTTCCCCCATGGTAGATGTGTTGGAGTTAGAATAGTAAATCTGAACTCCCCTTAATCAAAAACTTACTTCAAGGCTAGTTGATTTGGAGTTGGAAAATTATATCTGGGCTCAGCAAAGTTAAACATATTCTGCAATGAATGTTGGGTTGGAGTTAGAATAATAGAGTTCTAGTCAGTGTTTATTTTTGTAAAACAAAAATGCATTGACCTAATGTTTGTTTACAAGCCTGCAGTCTAGATTGTTGGAGTTTTTCTGCATTTCCATGTATTAGTAAAGAAGAAGTAATGGGAGCTCAACAATCTAAGTATAATGAATTCCTAATAAAAGGGATACCTATTCAAGCTATTCAGTGGTTAGTTTGTAAAAGACTAGGGGGCCCATTAGGATAGCGGGCGCATCGCCCCGCCAGGCTGGCGGTAGCCACCGCCGGCCTGGTGGGGACGATCCGCCAGCCATCCTTGCTCTGAAAACCCCCCGCCATTTTAGGATGCGGGGGGGACCGCAGCGGACGGTAAGACAGGTATAATGTGGTGGCGGTGTCTATGAGACACTGCTAGCCATATAAAGATGGGCCAATTTGAATGCCTTTCTAATCCCTGCGGGGCCCCCCCCGCATTTTAAAGTGCAACATGGCAGGCACCGCACGGTGCCTGTCATGTTGTGCTTTGAAATGCTTGACGTGCATTTTAAAACATTGCGGCGGGCGGCGTTTCAGCACCGCCCGCCGCAATTGTAAAAATACAGGATGCACCCGTCACTGTGGCGGGCGCATCCTAATGCCACCATCGGACCCCAGCCCTTATGGCGGGCGGTCCATTTTTCCGATGGGATGGCGGGCGGACAAAGTCCGCCCGTCATCCTAATGGGGGCCTAAGTGCTGGGGCCCAAAGTTTTTTACAGAATCCTGCTGTTCGTGCCATAGAAGGTTGAGGTGCCAAATACCAAGGCGGCGTAGTCTTGATCCCACCGCATGCCTCTTTAATACACACCCAGACACTCTCTGCCACTCACTCTTGGAGGGTCTTTTTATCCTTAATATCTCTCTTTTTCACTGTTTTCCATCTTTTTCTTTCTTTCCGAATTGTGAGTTTTTTTTTTCTTGTTCTGGATCAAAGCTTGTTGAGGAAAATGATCTGCCACACCTCAAAAATGAGTGCTGGTCCACATCTCCCCACCTCCGAACCCACAAGCTCAAATTAATCACTGATTATAATAGTTATACACATGATATAACATATTTAAAAAACAGCTTAATAGGTTTGAGTACAAAATATTTAGATTGTTTCGTTTTAGGAGATATAATTTCTGATGCTTACCTGTAATTACATTTTTTATTTGTTTTAAATATAGATGCTAAAAATAGCTTTATTATGTGCTTGTAATTAGTATATAAATAATATTGATTATGGCTAAATATAAGTATAAGGATTTTGAAATTATTTTTAAATGTTCTTAAATGTTTGGTTGACAAATATTGCTATTGAAATATATATTGCTATTGTAATATATTTAAAACAGGTGTAAATATTAATAACTGTAAATAACAGTCTAAAATATTCTAATCATTAATCATATTTGAAATTTTTTTTTTGAGAAAGGCATGCTTAAATATTTATTATACACATATAATGCATGTGACACCTTATTTTTGTTAATTCTATATAAAACATATTTACATATTATCTTATAGAAATATAAAATAGTTTTTAAATTACACTTTCTGATAGCTAACCAAAATTTATTTAAGTTTAATAGTTCAAAGAAAAATATATGTGCATATTTAAAACATTAGGGGCCAGATGTAGGTCGCCAAATACCGGTCGGTCACGGCCGAATTCGGCCGTTACCGACCGGTATTTGGCTTTTGAGATGTAGGTGGGTCTGAATTTACAGAATCGGTATATTTACCGATTCGGTAAATTGACCACTTCGGTATTTTACCGAATCGGTAAATATACCGATTCTGTAAATCCATATGTAGGTGACACTCCTAAGAGTGCCACAGGCCCTTCAGATTCGGTATTTTACCACCCAATCCTATTGGGTGGTAAAATACCGAATTCAGGTGTGCATGCACATCTGTGCATGCACACCTGTGCCATGTGGCACACAGACATGCCCTTAGGGCATGTCTGTGTGCCACATGGCACACATGCCTGTACTTGGGGTGCTAGAGGGTGTCAAAGTGCTGGGGCCCAAAGTTTTTTACAGAATCCTGCTGTTCGTGCCATAGAAGGTTGAGGTGCCAAATACCAAGGCGGCGTAGTCTTGATCCCACCGCATGCCTCTTTAATACACACCCAGACACTCTCTGCCACTCACTCTTGGAGGGTCTTTTTATCCTTAATATCTCTCTTTTTCACTGTTTTCCATCTTTTTCTTTCTTTCCGAATTGTGAGGTTTTTTTTTCTTGTTCTGGATCAAAGCTTGTTGAGGAAAATGATCTGCCACACCTCAAAAATGAGTGCTGGTCCACATCTCCCCACCTCCGAACCCACAAGCTCAAATTAATCACTGATTATAATAGTTATACACATGATATAACATATTTAAAAAACAGCTTAATAGGTTTGAGTACAAAATATTTAGATTGTTTCGTTTTAGGAGATATAATTTCTGATGCTTACCTGTAATTACATTTTTTATTTGTTTTAAATATAGATGCTAAAAATAGCTTTATTATGTGCTTGTAATTAGTATATAAATAATATTGATTATGGCTAAATATAAGTATAAGGATTTTGAAATTATTTTTAAATGTTCTTAAATGTTTGGTTGACAAATATTGCTATTGAAATATATATTGCTATTGTAATATATTTAAAACAGGTGTAAATATTAATAACTGTAAATAACAGTCTAAAATATTCTAATCATTAATCATATTTGAAATTTTTTTTTGAGAAAGGCATGCTTAAATATTTATTATACACATATAATGCATGTGACACCTTATTTTTGTTAATTCTATATAAAACATATTTACATATTATCTTATAGAAATATAAAATAGTTTTTAAATTACACTTTCTGATAGCTAACCAAAATATATTTAAGTTTAATAGTTCAAAGAAAAATATATGTGCATATTTAAAACATTAGGGGCCAGATGTAGGTCGCCAAATACCGGTCGGTCACGGCCGAATTCGGCCGTTACCGACCGGTATTTGGCTTTTGAGATGTAGGTGGGTCTGAATTTACAGAATCGGTATATTTACCGATTCGGTAAATTGACCACTTCGGTATTTTACCGAATCGGTAAATATACCGATTCTGTAAATCCATATGTAGGTGACACTCCTAAGAGTGCCACAGGCCCTTCAGATTCGGTATTTTACCACCCAATCCTATTGGGTGGTAAAATACCGAATTCAGGTGTGCATGCACATCTGTGCATGCACACCTGTGCCATGTGGCACACAGACATGCCCTTAGGGCATGTCTGTGTGCCACATGGCACACATGCCTGTACTTGGGGTGCTAGAGGGTGTCAAAGTGACACCCCCTGCACCCTTGCAGGATTCGGTATTTACCGAATCTGTAAATACCGATTCGGTATTTCACATTGATTCCTATGGGCTTCAAGGCCCATAGGAATCAATGTGAAATACCGAATCGGTATTTACAGATTCGGTAAATACCGACTCTTACAGATTCGGTAATTTTTTACCTACATCTGCCTCCTTCCTATTTATGTATCACATATTTTATAAACAGTTAACTTAAAAGATGGTTTAATAACATTTATGGTTTTTATATATTTGTAAATACTGGTCATTATATCAATTTACTCAACAATATTTGATATATTTAAAGTTTAATTATTACATTTTAAAACTTTTTTATTTAATAAGCAATTGTTTAAAATATAATATTACTTTTTTTATTTTAATACAAATATTTTAACATTTCAATGTTGCTTTCACTTTTTTGATTCAGCCCACTGTATTTTCGATTAGCTTTTCATCTTCAGCATGCAGTGGCGTTTGGAGTGTATGGTCATTCCCGATTGCACCTTACCATTTCAAGTAAGATAATTTCTATTCATGATTTTAGGGAATCGTAGGAGGTAAGCTGGGTGAGAATAAGGTATGTGAGAGTTAGTTAAGCTGAAGTGGTTTAGTTATTTTAGGTTTAGGAACATTTTATAGGTAGTTTAATAAGTGCTTTGGGGCCTTGTGTTCATGTAACTTTCGAAATTATTGCTCTATAGATAGAATATTGCACTAATTTGAGAACGGCTATTAAGGGTATTGTGTATTTAACTTTGCAAAGGGTTTGTAACATCGGCGGGGTTTATAGATAATGTTGGTTACTTATAAGATGGTTTTTGGTCCAGGTTGCATTTTTTTATTTTACAAAGAAAATTTGTTGGATTTCTTATATTCAAAATGTATTAATATTTTTCTTTGTTTTCTTGGTTTTCCTGACATGTTATAAAATATGTTTTCTACATTTTGGAGGGATTCAAAGGATTTTGTATCAATTGTTTTCAATTAGTTATTTTTTATCATGGCACATTTGTTTGCAAATTGTGGGTGGGTTTTTTTATATCTTGGATTGCTACTTACGGACTTCCATTTCTTATCCTAAGGTCTCCAGCTGCTGAACTGTAAGTAATTTGCAATTATTTTCTTAAAAATAAAATGTTGCGTGGGACAGATAGAATTTACATGAGTCAGCTTTTTAGACAGATTTGTGATTTATTATATGTTTTTATTTTAAAGTAGTTTAACTTTTGCTATAGATTAGTATGTTATCTTGTATAGTAATGTTGTTTTTATTGTAATGTCAATTAAAACGTTGATACCAATTGTTTTTATGCATTTACAAAAAATATTATAAATATTAATGTGTTTAAGATGATTTTTTTAATTGGACTTATATTTAAATAGGTATTTTTTTTTAGAAAGATTGACTTACTTTTTAAGAAATGCATTATATTATATAGTTACTTTGGCAATGGGCAAAGACACCTAGTGGACCTGTGAGGTGCTCCTTTCAGTTTTACCACTTTGTCTAAACATGTATACGTTAGAGAATAAACATCAACAAATTTGAAGGGTCACAATTATCCAATGTATTCAAACAGGTTTATTATTATTCTTTTTAAATTAAAGAATTTATTGGCCAAAGTGTATTTTCAGATTTTTGCTTTCCCAGGACCTCTTTGTTTCAGATCATTTATGCTAAAAAGTAAACATATGAGCTTGCAATTAGAAGCCTTATACAGGAAAATACATGCACTAAAAATTAACAATGCATAAAAAAAGAAAGGAAATTCCAAATCAATCACAGTTATAAATTACACCTCGCTATGTCACATTAAAATTTAAAGGATATACTCAATGTCATTATACTAATGACAACATTATATTCACATGCATTACATGACAATCACATTTTAATACCAAATGTCCAAAAGATCTCAAATATAAAACTGTTCATGAATCACAATATTTTAACATTACCTCGAACGTTCTCTCATTACACTCCAGTACTACATTACATACTGAGATCCTCCAATGAGACTCTACTGTCTAATGCCTTGCAGATCTCACTGACATACTCAACTCACTCATATACACTACTTATGAAGATTATATCTTGCCCTCGTCCTTCATCAAAGCTCTCTCCGGAGACTCTCTCTAACCCCAGCTCACCATTGTCATTGCTTTGTCATTGCTTGCCTCATTCAAGGTATTCCTCAGCACGCCAAAAGACAGCCAGATCCTCCCACTCCGGGAACATCCTACATTAAACCCTGATTGCTCACCAACTACTCACACATCAATCACCTGCCATTCACCTGCAAGATAAATGAAAAACCAGTCTATGTTCACCACCAAGGTTACAATATTGCTAATCATCTCCAGCACGACTATCAATCTGGCTTCAGATCATGCAGCAGCATGGAACCTGCTACTGTGCACATTATATATGATGCCCTTCTGACCAGAGATGAAGATAACCCATGATGGAACTTTTAGCTGCCTTTGACACAATTGACTATTTCAACCTCTTTGGCACCTTGGAGTCTAGAAAGGGATTCATCTGCAAAGTCCATCACTGTTTCTCCTCCTGACTTACCAACCAACAGCAGTATGTTTACATGGGCACTTCCAGTTTCCTTCCACTCTCCACATCTGCCGAAGCAACAGTGGGGGAAGCTCTTTCTACCTCACAGCTAAGTCCTGGAACGACCTCACCCTGCACCTCCGGACATCACTTTCTCTCCTTGAATTCAGAAAGTGATAAAAAACCTTTCTTTTTGAGTGATCCCAGCATGAACCCAGTCCCTGGATACCATTGCGGGTGATAAGCAGCGCTCTACAAATCCAAACTGATTGATAGATTTCCATATTTGCTTCCATCTTCAATATCCTTACAGATGTTGTTGTGATTGTGTTCTTTTTGTTTACAAGCAGTCCTCTGAAATTCATGGTTGATTCAATTCTTTCATGCGCATTTTATTTTTTGTAATTTTGGCTTCTATCATTTTCCATTCAGTTCGTGACGTTTGTTCTGTCATCCACTTGCATTTTTGTGTCTTGTGAACTGCCCTCTGAGGTCCATCCTTGATGGTTGCTTTGATTTCTCTCCATAGGTCTTGATGGTCCTGATCAAATTCAACATTTCAAAAGTATTTTGAAATGAAATGAATCAGGCATATTTTCAAATAATATTTTGGAAGGAAAATGCCTTTGTTATTCTTCTTCAGCTCGAGTTGAATTTTACAGTTGAGCAATTCATGGTCTGTTTCACATCCTGCTCCAGTGCAGTCTTTGCCACTGGAATTTAGCTCTTACATCGTTTGGCGTGGAGAATATAACCATTTGATACCCGAGTGCTCCAGCTAGTGATATCCAGATCTAAAGAAATCACTTCAGTTAATTGAAAATTGTGCTGGCAATGAGTGGGTTTGTCACACTGTTAAGTTGTTCTCCTGTATCATTTCTGCTTCTAAAGCTCTATTTTTCAACTATGTTATCTTCTTTCCTATTGCCTATTTTGGCAATCCTGTTTCCAACCTAGGAAGCACAACCTGCTGCATATTCTGTCAATTTTGACATGGAATTGATCGTAAAAATGATGGAGTTGGTCTTTATCTACATCAGCTATTAGTGCATTACTTGGATGATTGTCTTGTTGAAGGACTGTCCATGGAATCTGATTGACATAAGTCTATCATCTATGGCATTATATGTAATTACAGTCCTTTCAATGTCCTTTTTTAGGTCGAGCTGGAAAAGCATGCGAAGCATTCGTCCAAGCTCGACAACTAATGTTACTGACTTCTGGGAATGTGAGACACGAGTCGGCCACGCGCTTTTTTTGCCTCGGATTTGTTCTTGTGAGCGCGCTTTGGCTGCTGGATGCTTGCTGTGTGGGCGCGCTTTCGCTTTCGGTTAGGCCACAATTCCCTTGCAATGCGCGCTTCATAGTGATCCTCCCGGGCTATGGTCGGCCAGGGCAACAGCACGTACGGAGCCCCCCCCCCCCAGCCCCCTTTTAAACTTACCGGCCAATCTCGGGGGACTCCACTCTCAGCACGCGGCAGGGGCAGGCACCGGGCATGTGCCTCGTGCCCCCTCCACAGAGTTCACGCTGCGGCTCTTGCCAGCTCCTTTCCCGGGGCTCCCTCTTGGTCAAGGGAGCCCCGCAACACTTGCGCAGACTCCTGCTGGCGGCCCCAGAGCTCTCCACCGCTCACAGGAGCCCCGGGCCGCGAGACGCATTCACTCCGCCTGCCTCCTTTTCCGGTCCGGACGCGGCCCCACCGCCCCCCGTCACAGGTGACCTTGCCTGACTTCCAGGGCGGCCGCGGCGGGATTCCGGGGGCATTTTCTGCCACACAAACCTTGTTAACTTTCCCGGACAGTATTTTTCCTGGTGAAATAGTGGCTGTCCGTGTGCCTTCAGCAGCATGACGGCGTTTCTTGAAAATCCCGACCAATTGTTTCAAAATGTTTGAGTGCTATATTTAGTTGTGCAAATTTAGTGAAAACAAACCACTGAGACGCTGTGTGGCTGCCCTCATAGTTACGGCTTTTTAATGTTGCCTTAAATTCCCTGTTACCAACCTCCCCTAATGTTAAAATGGCTGCTGCTGTTTAGTTGTTATGTTGAGGAACATTGTGAGGCCGCAGGTTCTGTCATCTGGACTGTGTCCTCAGATCCAGAATCTCTAAAACGCGATTCATTACCGTGTATGACTACAGAGAGTATTTTGTGTAACTAATTCGACAGTAGGTGCATACAATAACGGGCACTGAGTCCCAATGATTTCCTGGGGCACCGCATCATTTCAGCCTTCTTTAGAGCACAATATCACAAAAAAGGCTTTGAGTACAATTCTACTCAATTAGGGCATTGGATCACAACTGAAACAGACAAAGAATAAAACTTCACTTACTGCCATAGGAGCAAAGTTTAAATGTGTGCTCCTCCCCTGTAAGTAAGGGCTACTTGTCATAACTATGACATACCTTGGCACAGTTACTAAAGCACCATAGGTCTCTGCTTTCCTTTACTCCACAGGCCTGTTGCAACAAATACCTCCATAACAAGCACTGGCAACGTACACAGGTCTGCATTTGCAGGATTAGTACATTAGAGTGAGACACCCGGGAGGGAGAGGAGAGAAAGGACTGTAGTTATGACCACAACAGTACTATCCTTGCTTGCTACCAACAATCATTGCCATAGCCAATAGGACTCGCATTAGGAAAGTGTAAGCTATTGGCTTTGTGAATAACAATGCTATTAATTTATATATTTTCAAAGCCAACACATATTTAAAAATTGTGTCATTTACAATACCAATAGCTCACACCTAATGCGAGACCTATTGCATTGCAAATGCTTGTTTTAATAGAGTTTTATATACCGCAAACTTGACCCGAATCGGGTATCAGAGCGCTTTACATAGCACCAGTTGCATTACATGAGGAATCATTCATTTTTTTGTTAGGCACAGGGAGATTAAGTAATTTGCCCAGAATCACAGGATGTTCAGCATCATTACCGAAACTCGAACCCAGTTCCTCAGATTCGAGGTAGTCCGTCCTAGCTGTAAGGCTAATTCCTCTCCCTTACAATGCCTGTTTTCCATGTCCTGAGTAGTGACCTTGTGATCCTAATACTCAAATTATCCAACTCAAGACTTAAAACGATCTAGTTCATTGTTTACTTTGTCCAGTTGCATTGGCATATGCTTTATGAATTCCTTGCACTTTCGGGTTTTATTTCCTTGCATGGCAAAAGAGGGCTAAAAGACTTTTCTCCAGTCATGTCACAAATCCCAGCGATACTTCCAAGACTCCTCTACTGCTCCCCAGAAGCATGTTGATTGCCTTTGACCTGAGGGGCCCATCTTCTAGAACTAGACTGATAAACATTCTGGGTTGTACCTCCACCTGTTTTTGAAAATAAATTTGTAGTGGTTTAGCATTGCCTTCTTCTGCACAATGTACTCTGATGTCTTTGCCATCGTTATTGAAGTGATCATCAAAAGTAAACACCAATCAATTCCGCCGCTGCCCAGTAAAAGTAGTAGGCTTTGTTTAGACTTATCTGCAATGGGTGACCTGACAGATGTTAACTCCTTCCGTGCTCATGACGAGCTGAGCTCGTCATGAGGCACGGTGCTCGTGTACTCATGACGAGCTGAGCTCGTCATGAGCCGTGGAACGCTCACACGTGGGGATAATTCCCCTGCTGTGTTGAACGTTCCACGAAAACGGGTGTGGTCGTGAAGAGTGTAGAACCGGCTTTTTGGAGACCTCTCCCCCACTAGGAGAGTCGAAGCCAGTGGTGCAGGGCACACCTTAGACTCTACGGGTTCTCCTTGTTCAAGTCATACATTACCAAAGAGACCAGGACAACCAGCCATAGAGGGAAGTAAGTTATTTATTAGCTCGAGCTAAGGACAGAGGTCCCAGAATGGTACAAAGACAATTCTACGGAGACTGCTGCTTTTACTCCACCTCTTACACATATTTATAGCACTAGCCACGCCCATTTGTACAATACACAGTTCCAAATTTTGATAAGTTCCTCATTCTGCAAGTTCTTCGTCAGTCTTGTGGTGCAATCGTGGACAGAGGACATCTGTTCTCTGATTGCACAATGTCCACAGCTTCCTTGCCCAACTGGTGTGGTCATGGGGCACCGCCTCGTGCTTCCTCTATTAGTTGGTGTGGTCACAGTGCACAGCCTCGTGCTTCCTCTATCAGTTGGTGTGGTCACAGGGCACAGCCTCATGCTTCCTCTATCAGTTGCTGTGGTCACAGGGCAGCTGGTCGTGACAGGTTGAGTTACGAACAATGGACAGGAGGTGGCTGAGTCTCTGACACAACTGGGGGTTGAGGCACACAGGCAGCTTCTCGGAATCGGCTCGACCACAAGGAGCAGGGAGGGTTGGGCAAGTTTCAACAGGGATGTGGAAAGCAATTCTTCATCAGGTTGCCAAGAGCATGGCAACACAAAATGGAGTCATGTGGGTTATTTTAAAATACAGTACAACAGTCCCTCCTTTTGCCATGCAGAGGCAACAATCAGTCGTCAATGTCCTTCATCTCCTGGACCTCTTTCTCGATCATCATCATGGCATTGTGATGTAGAATTTCAGAGAAAAAAAACTGTTTCTTGTCTATTTGGGGCATAATGAATACAAGGTGACTGGGAGAGAAATTTAACCTAATATAATAGATGGTCAGGGCATTAGTGTTGTTAGAGCTCTTCTTTCCAGTGTCCTTTTACAGTGAGCCATCACTGGTAGGCTCCCATTGTTCATCTTAGCGTTGGCGCTGTTGAGCACCGGCGATTGAGCTATGCGTCCAGCTCGGATCCAGATTCCACGTTGCAGGGCGAGGTCGTTCTTTCTCTGGGATCACAATACCTTTTCCCTGTTCACTAACTAATCCATCGCTGGTACCTTAGACAGGGTACCCGCCCCTACTAACCCTATCCTATCTTTGTGCATTGTTCCTTCATCAAGTTGATAAAAAAAAACATGTGAAAAAGGGGGATTTGGGGGAGCCAAAGGAAGAGAGGGTGGAGTGGGTCAGACTGGAGATGGACCAAGGGGGACAGAGGCTCCGCACAAGTGAGCCCACAAATTAGGCCCAATGGGCTGAGACTTCAGGCACAAGTAGACCAACAGGCTGGGGGCTTCTGGACAGCCCTTCTTTCTTTCATTCTCCTTGTTGGTGTTAGTGCCTCGTCCAGCATATCTTTGCTCTGCGGCTCCACCTTGGTCGTGGTCATAGGTGTTCCACGCCTTGCAGTCAGGCGTCCGACCTCTCTCTTCCAATGACTGGAGGGCATTCTTGAATCTAGTAGTGAGTATGAAACTAATTTTTAGAGAACTGGCAGGGGAAGATGTTACACAATTTAGTTTTCTCTCCCAACCCCAAGCAGCTGAAGAAATATGTATCATTTACTAAAAAAGGAAGATACTGTTGATACTCTGAATCTTTGCATCTGTGTATATTATTCAGTCATGAACTTTAACTGTTGTGCAGGTCTACAAACACCTATAGGAATTTCCAGCGTACATATTATCTTTTGTGTCCATTCCTTTCACATTTATGGCTGTTGCAGGAAATCTAAAATTATTAATCATGTAGCCTGTCAAATTCAACTGACTTTTCCAGCAAAAAGAAACCCGTTGTTACAAAGCAAATTCCTGCAGGGCTACATTGTAGTGTTTTATCTAGGAAACCTGAATCGATATCCTATTTCATGCCCTTGTCCGGCTATAATCAATAATATCCATACAACGGCATAGTAATCATATCCATAATTCAGTCGTAGCACATGCTGTCACATTAAGCAAGGCTACTTCTCCGGCCCCCTAGTAAGCACACCGAGTTCTCTAAACAAAACCAAGCCTCCAGCAACCTGGGAAATCCCCCTTGCTATTGTTTTGATTTCGTCCTAGAACTCCTGTAAAGCACTGTAAGAACGGCCAGTTCTTAGTGACATCTTTATTGACGTCTTATGTCCAACCTTACGTCAAACCCGGCACCTTTCAGGTATACATATACCAACGCTGCCTTAAGCAAACACACGGTGGTGAATCTGGAGCAGAGCAGCTATCTACTTCCGAGAGCCCAGCTGATGCGAGAGCCCACGGATGCTGCCCCTCCCTTTTGACGCGCTGAGAAAGACGCTGTCTTTTCTCTTGCCAAGAAATCCAGCTCCGGCGTTTCCAGCCTACCCTTGCGGGTTGCTGGGATATCGAGTCCTGAGAGAGAGATACCAGACCTCCTGCTTTCTATTACCCAGGTACGGAGCTGACTAAACCCTTACAGAGAATTCTTGAGTCAGATTCTTGGCAAAACAAACTTAACTTAAACTGCTACTTACTTACTCCCTCCCACGTATTAGGCTTAGGTCAGGTACACCGGGGTAGGCGTATTTAGAAGCACCAGTTGAGTACGATTAGTCAATGTATATATGTATGTATATATTTTATCTATTTTAAAGTATCATATGGCTAAGAAACCATATCAATGCTTTTACAGTATTATTTTATAATCCTGCTTTTACTGTACGCACTTTACTTTACTATAAGTATTGCAATTGTAGCAATTCATTTCTCTTGCATGAGGAAGGAGACTGCTCAATAAATAACACCTTTTATTGAAAACGCCCATCTCTCTTTTCTCTGCAATCTGGTGAAACTAAGTACGCACCTTTGACTAAGGGAAATAGCTGTCTTTTGTTTTCACACGACTCTAGAGATATACTCTTAATCAGGGAGAGCAAAGCTGTCATGTTTTATGGTTGTCAGAAACTAACAGCCTGATTCATCAAGCCGAAATAGGCTCGGAAAGGGCCAGATTCTGAGAATCTGGCCCTTTGCGAGCGCTATTTTTGCATTTGGGATTCATCATCCCAAATGCAAAAATCGGTAATAGCGATTTCGCTATTTTGCGAGGAATTACATTTAAGGAATCTCTATTTGAGATTCCTTAAATGCAATTCATCATCCATTTAAAAATTGCGAATTCGCAATTTCGGCCCGCTATTTACCGCGAGGTCAAACCTCGTGGTAAATAGCGAAAACTTAGAAAAATGCTTTTAAAAGCTTTTTTCTCAGTTGCATGTTGCACACACACATGTCCTTTGGACATGTGTGTGCGCAACACCTGTTTCAATTTGCATTTAAGGGGTGCTACAGGGTGTCCTTTGGACACCCCTGGCACCCTTTAAATCGCTATCTTATTTGCGATTAGCTAATTGCTAATCGCAAATAAGGAATACTCCCCTTTCATTCCTATGGGCCTTTTGGCCCATAGGAATGAATGGGGAGTTATTCTTTATTTGCGATTAGCAATTTGCTAATCGCAAATAAGGAATTTGTAGGAATCGCATTTCTTTATGCAATTTCTACATGAATCCCGTTTTGCAAGTCCTTAATAGCGATTCGTTATGAATCGCTATTAGGGGCTCGCAAAACGGGAGAATGATGAATCAGGCTGTAAATCCCTTCTTGTCTATCCAGGGAGGTTAAACTCCTCCTCGCTTATTCGAGAAAGTTTCTAGTGACCTCTGAGCTAGCTGGCAAAAACTTAAGTCTAATATAGTCAGTAGAGACCTAGTTAACCTCAGTCCTACGTCTACACTGCTGAATATATTATTCCAATGCGCAGAGCCTATTGGGACTATAGGAACTACACTACATGGCGCCCAACGTTTGGTAAGGCGATAAATCTAACGCAAGACGTTAGAGTAACTCAGTCGTGCTTTTTCAAACAGACCCTTTCTCCCGTAAATACTCCAAAGACGTCTGGAGTGGGTCAAAGGTTAAAATCCGCTGGAACTTAGTAGGAAGAGATTTCTATGTATAGTTTCTGGTTTATTCAAAGTTGAAGGATACAGTGTTCCAAAATATTGTGCACCTAATCTTTGTTTCCTTGAAAACCTGATCTGCAACAAAAACCTTTCTGTCAGTAAAAATGTCAGAAAATGAAGAAGAAAGGGAGACAGCTAGAATAGCAGCTCGACTCCTAGAGGATGACACAAGTCTCCTACAGAGTGACCCGGATGCATTACTCATTCCGGTCAACATAAGAAAAACTATAACTCTTAAACTTATAGAAAATGGACTGACATTGAGAGGTGGTACAGTCATATTCGTAATTGAGGCACATGAATATCGGCAGACAGAGGTATTCTATTCATGGATAAACTTTCCAGCAGCAAACGCTGTCACACATGAATTCCACTATTACAAAACAGAGGAACCACCGGATGAGTACACCCCTTTTGAGGAGGTGGAAATCCCATTAAAATACCAAGAGCACCTGCTCTGGTTTAAAGGCGCCCTAAAACATAATAATCACATCACCAGGCTCGGTCCACTAGGTAGACCAGGAGCAACGTGGCCGGTTCTAGCCAGCTACACACCACATCCAGACATTGAAAAAATGTCAAGTGAAGAACTCTTAGTTAAAATAAAAGAATTAACACAGGCATATAGGGAGTTGGTTCAATTGGCAACGGAGGATATAACATTCCTCCAGAAATTGAAAGAAACAAATATAGCAGAACAACCATTTGAACTTGCCAGAATCATAGAAAAATCCTATGAAGAACTAGGAAGAGATAGTTTGGGAGGGAAACCAGTAAAACCCCAACTAACTGAAAATCCTGAAATAATATTTATTAAAAATAATTTAAACACTCCAAAAAAGAGCTGGGATGGAAATAAACAATCCACTCCCAAAGAAAAAAGATTCCAGTCCAGAGGAAGGTCTCCTCGGCGGAGAGAAAGATCTCCGGACCAAGGACACAAATCTCCCCAGAGGGAGCCCTCTGAGAAAAGATACAACCTTAGAAATAGGGATAATCTAAAGAAAACTGATAGATATCTAGATATTGTTACACGTCCCTCTCGATCTTTTCAGACTTCCACGCAGAAATCGGAAAGAAGAGGACGGTCAGAACAAAGGGAAGAGCACGTCAAGTCCAAAGACAAATAACCTGCTCATCAAAGTAAAAAATTACAATTTCCAAGAAAGAAGGTAGCCAGCATTAAAATAGTCAAACATGCCGAGGATACTGAGGACACAGCTGAAAAACGGAGAGTGGGCCCAGACAGTGCTAGACAGCGCAGCAGAAGTGACCATAGCTCGCAAGATCCTGATGAATCATCTGGAGACAGTGGACACGAATGAATACATTCAGGTGGAAACTGCAGATACCAGAGTTAGCAAACCTCATAAAATATACGAGATAACATTACGTATAGAGGGAGATAAGACTAGGAAAGTAAGGGGTCTATTTTGGGATAACCTTTCCAAAGGCTATGACATCCTTTTAGCTGAAAAAGACTGGCCACCAGAGTTTGTCAGGGAGTGCCCTCATGGCGAAGAAATGATTATGCCTGCCTTCTCAAATCACATTCCAATTCATAAAAAATATACACTTGCAAGAAAGTGGGCAGTAGCCCAACTCCTGCATTATATAAAAATCATGTAGGATGGGATGAGGACTCTCCTCCTCACAAAATCCAGTTAAAATGTCAACCAACTGCACAAAGGCAGTACCCAATTAAGCAAGAAGCTAAAAAACAGGTAAGGGAGATTTTAGATCAACTTGAATACCAGGGGGTGATTGAAACATGCACCTCACAAATGAACAATCCTTTGTTTCCTGTCTCCAAGCCAGACGATTCATATCGTCTAGTTTTGGACTACAGACACCTAAACTCATGTTGCAAAACTTTTGCGGTACAAAACTCACATAGTGCAGCACTAATGAATAACATCGTGCGCAAAAAATACAAAACAACATTAGACATCTCTAATGGATTCTTTTGTCAAAACATTGCACCTGAAAGCAGGTATTTGACCGCTTTCTCAATAATGGGCTCGCAGAAAATTCTGTCGACTCCCACAGGGGTTCAAGAACAGTCCAGGATTATTCTCAGCAAGAGTAACAGAGTTACTACAACTGTATGGTGATGAGGCATTATCTTATGTCGATGACATCTATCTAACAGATGATGACTTGGATACTCACTTGAAAAGAGTGAACTCCATAATACTTGGGTTCGCAGCAGAGGGTTACAAATTCAACTTTAAAAAGTCACGAATTGCCCATCTAACTGTCCTGTTTTTAGGATATGAATTATCAAGTGAAGGCAAAAGCCTGGCAGACAATTTCTTAGAAAATGTGCTGTAATCTAAGCACCAAAAACGCTGAAAAACTTACAATCAATTCTAGGTTTCCTGAATTTCGGAAGAACTTACATTCTAAATTATGCAGAGAGGGTTAAACCTCTCTACGAACTAATAAGACCAGATTTTAAACCAATCAATTGGACTCAAAAACACACAGAAATTATGAGATCATTGCAAACAGACATGTTAGCAAAAACAAAATTACAAACTCGCGATAATACACGCAACCTTGTAATCCGAGTCATCGCAGGAAGATGCGGATTCACGTACCTGACCTCTAATTAGGGAGAAAAGGTACCAATAGCGTACAAATCACACTTGTACTCCCAAACTGAAAAAACATTCAGTCTTGCGGAAAATGTTGTAAATGAGGTTCAAACAGCTGTAGCAAAAGAAAGTGCGCAAGCCCAAGGCAGACGGATTACTGTCTTAACAGCAGAATCAGCCTTCGAGGCATTGACAAGCCCATGTAATTTAACTACCGTGGCATTAGATCCGAAATGGATACAATGGGAAAATTCTCTTGCTACAGAAAAAGTGAAATACTATTTTGACTCGGAAATGAAAAAAATGAAATATCTAACATATGAAAAAGAATATCATCTGCCTGATGACATTCTGCCCATACAACTTTACGCCTGCGTAATATACACAAACAGTTATGCAGAACCCTCAGTTTGGGGAAAACAAGCTTATAACGCTACGTGCGAGGTTGTCAAATGACGGTGGCGCGGACGTAAATTGATGCCACTGGTAACAATGTCACAATCAGTAATTAATAATTCAGGTAAACAAACTGAATTAATAGCTTTAAAAATGGCGCTCGACATTGCCGATCGCGATTTCCCGACACTAATAGTGTGCGATTCGCATGCATTGCTGCGTCAAATCATACAATATTGACTAGCAGAAATGGGTTCAAAACAGTTACAAAGATGACACAGGTGCCACAATCAAGCAGAAATCGCTTGGGAACAAGTAGTTCTTTTGAAGAAAGAACTACAAAAGACTCACGTGATACATACACTGAGTCATCAGCGTGATGGCGTTCACGCTGCAGGGAATTCATTGGCTGAAACAGCCACAGCGGAAGCAACTAAGCCGGCTTCCGTAGCCACAAAAAAGCGTTCAGAAAAATACATAGACGGGGAAACTATGCTGGCGGTAAAAACGTCTTCAAAAGGCGACTGTGCAGCACTACCCGTGTACTATCCACTCAATTATACATACATAATCGATGCAAACTCCGTTCCTTTTGCTCGAATTCCTGGAGTGGGGGATAGAGTAATTCCAAACACGAACAGGAGAGGCTTCTTAACACAAGAAGCACATATGGGATTAGGTCTAAGGCATCAGAAGATCAAGGAATCTCTGACAGAATTACAATCAGAATACTGGTGGCCGGGAATGAGCGTGGATAATCACAAATTTGCAAAAAATTGTGAAAACTGCAACAGAGATCGCAGTGGCGAACCGGCCGACATAGTGCCAGAACACCTAATAGAAAGCATAAGGCGATCTATTCGCATGATTAAACAGGAAACATGCGTCCCAATGTATATTATTTAAGACTAGATTCACTTAAAATGTGGCCCCAGCGCTCGGCTGACGCCAGAACTGTTATAAAAGATTTGCGAGTCTATATCGGCACATACGCAATTGCATGCTACATTCTGACCAGGGTCCTGCTTTTAGCTCTCGAGCTTATAAGGAGGCCATGAACAGCATGGGCTTTGCATTGCGGTACTCTTGCCACTTCCTTCCTGAGGGAAACGGGATTGTGGAAAGAAAAAACCGAGACATAAAGCAATCTATAACGGCAAAGGTATTAGGTACGGGTGATGGGTGGGCCAAACATTTAACAAGTGTCCAACGTAGTCTTAACAATCTGCCAAGAAATTCTCTAAAAGGTTTCAGTCCGTATGAACTATTGTTCGGGACTAGAATGCATATCCAGGACCTTGATAGTCAGACTTCAGTGGTAGAAGGAAAATGCTTTGATATCAAAGATCGTTTGGCTATTTTACAGGACTTAAATGAAACAAGAAAAGACCTGAGCAACGTAAAGCTAAAACAACAGCCAACAACCACTGAAGAGAAACCACCTGTCCCAGCAAGGCCTGTCTGGATTCCAAAGATTGGGGATCTGGTCAGAGAGAAGATCGCGGTGAAGAAGGAATTTGGGCCTTCTTACAGAAAAGCAGTACCTGTCTTAGCTGTCAACGGAACAAGATCAGTTGTACTACTGCCCCTTGCTGGTAAAAAGGAGAACCGAGTTGTATCCATCGACCTGGTTAAACCACAATCATGTGGCCAATAATAAGTAGTAGGCCAAGTGGACTCCCAAGAAATAGCAGAACGCCAAAGTTTGCTACAAAACAAGAGGTTCAAACTGAGAGACTAATCACATTTGATAAAGCTACAGTGAATGAACAAGGACTATGTAACAAAGCCATGGAACTTATGCCTCTTAAAACCCAAATTGCAACAGCTCATCAAGAAACACCTGTCTACAACGATGTAGCCTCAGACTATGCTAATGAAACAAAGAAAATTCCAAAAGCAAATGAAAATCCGGAAGCAATTCCAACAATTGACAGAACTGCATCAGGCTACTTCATCAATTTCGATGACTTTTCTGAGGATCCAAGCGAACCTGAGGAACAGCCAACAGAAACAAAGACTTTTAAAGACAAAGCAAAATAACTCTTTCATCAACTCAAAGAAACCTATCTGATTTCTCCAAGGATTGAATTTTGGTTTGTGCTAGGTGTACTTTTCCTCCTGCTTTGGCTCATCATGGTACTGTGCTTGGGACATTTCATTGAGGGAAAATATAGTACAATGGACACAGCAAGTCAGAACATCAACTTGGTCCTAAAGCCACACAAGTCATCCCACATTGAGAAAAGAGAACTATCATCAGTAAATTTCACAGCCAATCCAATACCCGGTGGGATAGCTTGGGACAAAACAGATTATGAAATTTATGGCCCGGTCGAGCTCTTGAAGTATCCACATCAATTCAAGGTTTCATTAAGTGACTTTGTAAAACCGAGCACATTCTCTGATGATTGAGACTTTGAAAGTATTAATGATTTGATGTCAGATTTAGTTATGTCAGCAAAATTTACAGAACATGATTATTTACAGGGTTCATCAAATTATGAACAGATGTACTGCTACAATCACTATGCTAACCATTATTTGCATAAATCTGCTCAACCTAGAAATGTTTTTAATTATAATCAATGGGAACATTGTGCAACTCCACCAAAAGGCAGTTCAAAAACATTTTTTGATAAATTCCCATACTTCTCAAGGTTTAACACAAGTGATGCAAAAACGTTTTATTACAAACTGTTAAATAAGACAGGAATGAAAACCATGCTGACAAACGCTAAATTAATCTATTCAGAATTTTTTTTTGAAAAAATGACTACATTTGGTTTTGATTTTTGGAAAAATAATATTGAAACAAAAACCATCTGGGGTACCAAAGATTGGCAGGTCCAAGGTATAGAATCATTATTTAGAGCCTGCATGATCCCAGAACAAATTATATTCTTGAATGATACCATTCAACAGACAACCTGTCTTGGCCTAGCCAAAATTAAAGACTTAAACAAACCGTCTATTCCAAAACCAACACCTGACAGTAATAGCACTACAGATGTTGAGATAGACGTATCCCATATTTTTAACCAAAACAGGACACATCCTGATTGGAAAAAATGGTTGATCTGGCCCACAGACACAAATAACTGTCAAGATAGATTCCTGAACAAAATACAGGGGTTCAAATTGACCAGGCCAGACCCTAGATACTCCCAGAGACAACATCCAGGGATAGTTACAACATACAGTGTAGGAAAACTCTGCCTCGAATGGCTACAGACATCCACACAGGCAGAAATTAAGCAACACTTGAATTTACTTAAAGAAGGTGCTGACTTGCGTGATTTCATAATGGGACCACGCAAACAGCGTCAAAAACGTTTCATAGCGGCCAGTATATATGCGGCATACAACGAAGCTTGGAAAGAAACACAAATTGAAACAGCAGAAAAAATACGAGAAATTGACCGTATTAATTTGGAAAAATCACTTTCTGTTGTGGACAATGGGTTAATGACTCTGTCTTCCAGAATATATTCACTGGACAGTATTGTATCATCTGCAATTGATATAATAGAACAGGACTTACTAATGTTACAACACGGTCAGTCCCAACTACGTTCTATTGTACAGCTCGGCTGGACGTTACAAAATCTGCGTTCAGGCTACGTGCCTTGGCGTTTAATCAACACAACGTCATTATTCTCTATCTTTAACCTTACTGATACACAAATCAGCTTGGCACAAAAAGGAGCGGAATATACAATTCTGAGCATTGAAAAACTTGAGAGATTACCATTGACAATGTCAGAACGACCTGTCATTGAATGGATAATACACGGAATCATAACTATTCCGATAACTACTTTCCAATTTAAATACTGCCAAGAGTATATACGAGCAGGCCAGTATGAAAGGTTGGGTAAAGAATACATTAAGTCATCATGGAAAATACCTTATACACACACATGTTATAGTGAAAAAGGACAGAATGTATTTCTTAGTGGTGATAATTGTAAAAGGTCACTAAGTGGTATACTTCTGTGTCAGGGTATAAACCTACATGGGGCCTGTGAGGGGACTTCAAATAACCTTTCATGCCACCAGCATGGCACACCTGCAACTCGAATAGAGCCATTTTTTAGATGGCTTTCTAACGGGAGCTACATTCTAATAGTGGACCACAGATGTTGTGGCTTGGTGCCAGGAAAAGCTTATCTAGTAAGCGTTTCTTCCATGGTCACTTGTTGTATGCAAGTATTGTTTCCAAACAGCCATCCAGACAGGGAGGAAAACATTTGGCCATTTTTGAATATCTCTTCTATTCGAATTGATACTTTAAGCAGAATAAAGTCTGTCCTTTTGCAGACAACTGTGCCCTTGACGTCATCAAAAGAAACGTATGATCTGCAAGTTGCAAGGACAACGGCAGAGATACATAGCGTTTTATCAGCAAATTTCCCCCTACATTTCGCAGAAATGCTAAGCCAAATCCTAAATATGTCCGATATTGGAGGTATCCCGCATGTATTTAAGACAATTTTATCGGGACTGTTAACACCCTTCACAACAGTTCTGGGCATTTTTCCTAATTTTGTCCATTCGGTCTTTGGCGGCCTACCGCTCCTGTTGGGACTCGTAGCAGGCATTTTATTTTTGATTCTCCTGCTTCGTTATGGCAAGCCATGTCACAGACAAGACTCCAGCAACAATGGAAGAAACGATCCTAGCTATACGCTAGCGGGACCGCATAACTAAAGTCCTTGGATTAGCCCGGCTAAGAGATCTGAATATGACCTGGTTTCTTTCATTCAGACCCATCTGGCAGAATTGTATCTTACCTGTGTTAAGATGTATGCTGTGAGGAAAAGAATGCGTGTTAGACGTCTGTCTCACAATACAATCAGAAGTACCATTGGATACAGATACTTTGCTAAGTCCTGTAACGGCTCATGCATCGTGTTGTCCCCAGCGGTTACCCATCCTGATGACGGCATTCGTGGAAACTTCACCACTGCGACTAAAGGGTAGTGAAGTGCAAGATGAGAGCAGCATCAACCAGATATGACCTTCTGTGAGCACTGCTGATCCTGTCATCGATGATAGCAATCATGCTCACGACTGCACAGTTGCGGCATTTTCCAACTTGGTCGAACTTTTACCTGAAGCGGTAAACTGCTTTTTTGAAAGTCTGTCTGAAATGATGTTTTCCCCCGAACAAAAAGAATAACTTTTAAGCAAACTAGTACACAGCGTTCCCTGAACTTTGAATTCGGCCTTCGGCTTTGATAAACAAAAGCTACTGAACATATTTGGAACTATATTTTTTTCTCTCTCTCCTGAAAGCGAAATTACATTTTTTTCTCCGATTCCAAAATATTTACCTTTTTCTTGGCACATGTACTCTGCTAGAAGTAGAACTATTCTTAGAGAACAGAGCTTCTATTTTGGGAACTCTAAAAGACAATATATCACGTCAACCTATAGCACATTTACAGCAACTGTATTTATATGTGATGGAATGGTCTCGCACCTTTTTTCTGTATTAAGAGCCATTTCATGTGTAAATTTCGCAAATCATTCATGCTGATATATATATGCATCCTTTTTTAATGAATGATTACACTGCTTGAAACGCGTACAGTACCTATAATCATTTTCATGTATTTCGCATACACCATTTCAAATGCAAAAAATGTATTTTGGGGTGGGTTGGTATACACATGCACCTTTTATGTTTACTATTGCTTAGTTTTTAGTAATGATGGACATTAATTCATGGAGTGGGTGTAGTGTGTTATCTAGGAAACCTGAATCGATATTCCTATTTCATGCCCTTGTCCGGCTATAATCAATAATATCCATACAACGGCATAGTAATCATATCCATAATTCAGTCGTAGCACATGCTGTCACATTAAGCAAGGCTACTTCTCCGGCCCCCTAGTAAGCACACCGAGTTCTCTAAACAAAACCAAGCCTCCAGCAACCTGGGAAATCCCCCTTGCTATTGTTTTGATTTCGTCCTAGAACTCCTGTAAGGCACTGTAAGAACGGCCAATTCTTAGTGACATCTTTATTGACGTCTTATGTCCAACCTTACGTCAAACCCGGCACCTTTCAGGTATAAATATACCAACGCTGCCTTAAGCAAACACACGGTGGTGAATCTGGAGCAGAGCAGCTATCTACTTCCGAGAGCCCAGCTGATGCGAGAGCCCACGGACGCTGCCCCTCCCTTTTGACGCGCTGAGAAAGACGCTGTCTTTTCTCTTGCCGAGAAATCCAGCTCCGGCGTTTCCAGCCTACCCTTGCGGGTTGCTGGGATATCGAGTCCTGAGAGAGAGATACCAGACTTCCTGCTTTCTATTACCCAGGTACGGAGCTGACTAAACCCTTACAGAGAATTCTTGAGTCAGATTATTGGCAAAACAAACTTAACTTAAACTGCTACTTACTTACTCCCTCCCACGTATTAGGCTTAGGTCAGGTACTATTTAGAAGCACCAGTTGAGTACGATTAGTCAATGTATATATGTATGTATATATTTTATCTATTTTAAAGTATCATAAGGCTAAGAAACCATATCAATGCTTTTACAGTATTATTTTATAATCCTGCTTTTACTGTACGCACTTTACTTTACTATAAGTATTGCAATTGTAGCAATACATTTCTCTTGCATGAGGAAGGAGACTGCTCAATAAATAACACCTTTTATTGAAAACGCCCGTCTCTCTTTTCTCTGCAATCTGGTGAAACTAAGTACGCACCTTTGACTGAGTGAAATAGCTGTCTTTTGTTTACACACGACTCTAGAGATATACTCTTAATCAGGGAGAGCAAAGTTGTCATGTTTTATGGTTGTCAGAAACTAAATCCCTTCTTGTCTATCCAGGGAGGTTAAACTCCTCCTCGCTTATTCGAGAAAGTTTCTAGTGACCTCTGAGCTAGCTGGCAAAAACTTAAGTCTAATATAGTCAGTAGAGACCTAGTTAACCTCAGTCCTACGTCTATACTACACTGCTGAATATATTATTCCAATGCGCAGAGCCTATTGGGACTATAGGACCTACACTACAACATTTTCTTCAAGATCTGATAACTAAAAATAAAAAGTGTGATGCGTTATTATCATGGGCCCTTCCTAGTATTGTGCATCATAATAGTGCACAGGCTGAGTGTTGTCCCACCCTGTTAATGTTTCTTACTTTCAACTAAACATCTTGACCTCAGTTCCCATTCAGCAGGGCTTACTACAACATTCCTTTCACTTTAGTTCAAATAATTTTTTATAAATATTATTCTTATTTCTGCATTATCCTTTACAACCTGGCTACTTCATTAGTTAATGAAGGACTTGCGATGTCCCTACAACTAAAAAAAACCAGGACATTTCACAAAATTAGTAGAAGGACTACGATTTTACTTCAAGCGATGAGCGTGCTCCTCAGCAGAGAATTACAGAACAGTCAATAAGAACATACATAAAATGCAATTTTTTAACCTAGTAGCTTGCCTGTTAATTAAATTGTTTTCTTGAAATAACTGCTAACTATCCCTGTTTTGCAGAACAAGAAAAACACCTCCCACCATTTTTAGTCAACTCTTTATAAAAACCAGGACATGAGCTACATTTCTTGAAATTTGCTGGGACAGCTGGTTAAAAAATGGGACCGTCCTGGCCAAACGGGGACATCTGGTCACTCTACTTATATGTAATGTGTGTGGTAACATGAACGATGGTGGTGGTGCCATTAAGGCATTAAAAACAAAAGCCACCGACATATAGCTCCCTTTTTAAGGGTCAGATTAGGGGACATCAGTCGTCTTACCCGTCCTTTCATTTTTTTTTTTCAGAACAAATTTTATTTGGTTTTAGCAGTTGACAGAATGTAAAAGAAAACACTGCTCCCATTGAAGCAGGAAGACAGTGAGCTTATAAGTGCAATAATGGTCAAGGTATTCAATCAACATGTCCCTAAACCCCCTCCCCGTAAACCAGCCCAGTACCCACCCCCCACCCTGCACGGTGTTTACATTGTCCAGAACCGGAGCTTAAGCATCTCAGTAACAGCATGTGGTTCAGTTCACTCAGGGGCAGTGCGAATTGGGTCTACATCTGTGGCACGTGTTGTCGGGGGGTCCAGTAGCAGGCCCCTATAGTCTGCCCATTTCTTTCAGATCCGATAGCGTTTCTTGGGGCAGCCCCAGGCTTCAAAGATTGGGCGTTCCAGGCCCATGTTGAAATCCATGCCTCGTTTCCACACCCCTACCAGTGGAGCCCTGGGGGCTCTCCAAGCTTGGGCTATGTCCCTCTTGGCCACCGTAAGACCCAGAAGAAGCAGGTGGCGTTTGTATCTATTACCCCCCACTTGTTCCATAACATGAAGGAGGCCCAGTTTCGGTGTGCGAGGGAGTTCCCATGCCAATACTTCCTCGAGACAGTCCCACACGCCAGTCCAAAATCTCTGCAGTCGTACACATCCCCATACCGTATGTAAGAAGGAGCCTATCGCACTTCCACACCTCAGGCACTCTGGGGAGGCTATCAGTCCCGCCTTCCACAGTCGCTCTCTCGTGTAGTACGCCCTATGTAGGTACTTGAATTGGATAAATCTCAGGCGTACTGCTATCGCTGCTCCCCTAGGGGCCTCCAGGGCTTCCCTCCAGTCTTCCTCCTCCAACTCCCCCAGCTCACCCTCCCAGACCGCCCGCAGTTTATCAAGAGAGGGGGAACAATGGGTCACCAGCGTTTGGTATATGGTCGAAATTTTCTTGGTTTCCAATTCACCCATAAATATCTTAGCTTCTAAGGGACTAAATTCTGGTAAAGATGTTAAGTCTGCTATAGCGGGGTCAGAGCGTGTCGGAGCTGTAAATATCTGAAGAATTGGGACTGGGGCATGTCATATTCCTCCCGCAATACCTGGATCGATTTGAGGGTCGTGCCCTTTAGAACGTGGCCCAGCGCCGAGACGCCAATAGCGTCCCAGCCTTCAAAGCCCCACAGTGAAGCCAATCCTGGCAACCTCCCATTGTGCCACAGGGGAGTCTCGCTCGTCAACCTATTCCACCACCCCATGCGGCGGAGAGCGTCGCGCCATACTCTGAAGACTACCTGGGTGACCATCGGAAGTCTTTTCCGGATAGCTGCCGAGTATAGGATAGTGTGGAGCGTGTCCGGGTCCATCATATACCTCTCCAGGGCATAGGTCGGGCCACTTCGATCCCCATACCACCATTCGTTAAGGACAAGTAGGTGCGACGCCTGATAGTAGGACTGGACGTCCGACGTGGCCAGCCCCCCACAGTAGGTCGACAGGAAGCAGGTGCGGAGTGCCACTCTCACTGCTCCCCCGGTCCATAGGAAACGACCCAAGGCGGAGTTCACCTGCCGAAACCACTGCGGCGGAACAGGGTACGGGTGATTTTGCAGTTAGTAGAGGACACGGGGCAGGGCCACCATCTTAAAAATGGCTGAGCGGCCATAGACATTCAGGGGCATCCTGGACCACGTCTGCATATCCGAACGGATTTTGTCCCATACTGGCACTATGTTGCGGGACCACGACACTCCCGGTATATCCGTCAGGAAGACGCCTAAGTATTTAAGGCCTCCCGTCGCTTCCTGCAGACCTGAGGCCCAGGGACCCAAGGTCCCCGCGTCACCCAGGACCCATAATTTCGACTTCCGTAAATTAAGTCCAAGACCTGACACCTCCCCGAAAACGTGCATGATTTCCAGGACCCTCGGCCCTGATTTATTGAGGTCCGTGAGGAAGAAAAGCACGTCGTCAGCATAAAGGGCAATCCTATCAGACGGGCCTCCCACCCACTCCACTCTGCGCATTTGGGCATCAATCCTCACCCAAGCCGCAAGCGGTTCCATAGCTAGCGCGAACAGGTAAGGTGAGAGAGGGCATCCCTGCCGGGTGCCTCGGCCAATGGGGAACGAGCTGGAGACCGCCCCCGCAACCCTGACCGCTGCCGTCAGGTCCGTATATAGCAAGTGGATGTAAGACAGAAAACGTGGGCCCAGATTGAGTCGGAGGAGGAGTGCCCGAAGATAAGGCCAGCTTAGGGAGTCAAAGGCGCGGTCTATATCTGCCAGCAGGAGGGCCGCGGGGATGCCCGCCGCCCGCACCGCCTCCACCACCAAGTGCGCGCACCTTATATTATGTCTCGTTGCTCTGTGGGGCATGAAGCCTGCCTGATCCGCATGGATCAGATCCGTGATATATGGGAGGAGGCGGTTCACCAAAGCCTTTGCCAGTATTTTCGCCTCAACATTCAGCAACGAAATCGGACGATAAGATTCCGGACTATCCTGGGGCCTCCCTGGTTTGCAGAAAACCACAATTTCGGCATGTCGCCATCCTGCTGGCAGTCTTCCACGGTCCCTAGCTACTTCTAGGGCCTTCTTATAGCGCAGCCCTAATTGGAGATGAAACGCCTTCATATATTCACACGGGAATCCGTTGGGCCCAGGGGCCTTGCCCGCGTTCAGTCCGCCTAGAGCTCCCCTTAACTCCTCCGCCGACAACGGGAGGTCCAAGCGATCACGGGCCTCATCCGAGAGCGCCCGGGGTGGAAGGTCAGCGAGGAATCTGTCGATCTCCTCCGCTTGGAGGGATTCCCGTGGGGCATACTGTGTCTCATAATACTGTGCAAACGTCGGGGCTAGAGCCCCGGGGTCCGAGATGGGGTTACCCGCGGCGTCTCGGAGGCCCGGCAGGGGTTGGGCTTGATAGGTATTCTGACATAGTCTATATAGCATCGTGCTAGATTTGTCCCCCCATTGAAAGATTCTGCTCTGCGTAGCGAGCCAAGACTGTCGGGCCTCATCCAACAATAGGGAGGTGTATGACCGCTGGAGGTGCAGTAGCTTGGTCACCTCATCTCCACTCTCTCCCGTCAGGCAGGTCGCCTCTTGGCTTCGCACCTGGGCAGCCGCTTCCGCCAAAGCCAATGTGCGGGTCCTACGTTGCGCGGCGCACCACGCGATGTCCACGCCCCGAAGCACCGGCTTCAGGGCTTCCCACAAGGTCATGGCATCCATACTTGGATCTTCATTCTCCATCCAGTAATGTGCTATTGCCTCCCGCATGTGAGATTGGTAGTCATCGTGCTGCAAGTGCCACGTGGAAAGGCGCCAGCGAAATGGCTGTCGCCGCACACCCAGGCTCAATGACAGTGCGGTCGGGGAGTGGTCTGACAGGCCCCTAGGAAGTATGGAGGTAGAGTCAACCCTTCCTATCCAGGGCTGCGGGACGAACAGGTAGTCTAGGCGGGAGAAGGATTTGTGGACCGCGGAGACAAACGTATATTCGCGATTGCATGCATGTTGGTAGCGCCAGGTGTCAATCCAACCCATCCCTCGCGCCATTCTGCTCAGTCGTGTAGTATTATCAGAGAGCTGACCTCCCCCGGGCCTACAGCGATCAAGTCTCCCATTCATCACGTCGTTCCAATCGCCACCCACAATCGTCAGCACAAGTGGGACGTCCGCCCATACATCAAACAGTCGTTCAATCAGAGCGTCTTGGAGGGGGGGCGGGGCATACACACTGCCAAAGACCACTGGCTCACTCCCCAACCTTCCCTTAATAAACACGTACCGTCCATGCACATCCAGCCACTGTGTGTCATGTGTGTAAGGGACCCTACGATGTATCAGGATTGCGACTCCCCTGGACCCTCTCGTGAACCCAGCATGGAACACTTGTTCATAGCCGTACCTCCGTAAACTAAGGACTTTGGTGCCCATAAGGTGCGTCTCTTGAAGTAACAAAACATCTGCTTTTTCAGTCTTCCCCAACCGTAGAACCGCACTCCGTTTAATTTTATCGAGCATCCCTCTCACGTTCCAGCTCAATATACGCAACGAGGCTCGCGAGATGTTTGCCCCCTGTCCTTCAGCCGCCATCAGTCATCCAAAATCTAAAATCGTCGGGCCACCAAGACCACACACGCACATATCGCTGCCTCCAAGTTCTCGTAAACACCATGCTAGAGCTAGACCCAACTCCCCCCTCCACCATCCCCGGATCACCCAAACCCCCGTCCCCCCCCAACACCCCCTCCCTTGCCCCAAACTGTACCAATGACCCCCCCTCCAACCCCCCACCCCATACCTCAGTAACATTGAAGTACCTGTCGCGGTGCAGGCAATCTCAACCCTCCAACGGGAGGTCCAAGACCCACTGCACCAATGGATCCCACCCAACTACCCACCAAGTACACTACAACCCCCCACCCAGTACGTGGGGATGAACTCCGGAGTAGGCCCGCTCTCATGCGAGCGCCTCCCGACCTACCGCCACCCATGGGTAGGAAATCACGTAGTTCATCTGGGAGTGGCATGTCCAAGAGCAGTGTCAGGCCTGCTCCATCCGTCAAAGTACCACATCAGCCATATAGGCCCAGTTCTGGAATCAGCGTGAATGTGAGGATCTCAAGATTTAGAGGGGGAAGAGTCCGTCCCCCCCCGGTGCCTCAGTCGTCTCGTCGCGGGGAGGCGGGCGCTTCCGGGAGCGTGCCCTCCAGTTACTCCTGCTGCGTGATCTTCTAGGCGTTTTCGGGGGTCCCCAGCGGTCGACGAATCCGAGTTCCTCCTAGGGGGAGTGTTTACTTTGACTCGAACCGTTTCGTCTGTCCACTCAAACACTTCCTCCGGGGAATTAAAGAACTGGGTGCGGGACTGAAACACCACCCGCAGACGTGCCGGGAAGAGTAGAGCATATGGAATTTTGAGCTCTCGCAGACGTGCTTTTGCCGCGGTGAACGACTGTCTCTGCTGCTGGACCAGTTTTGTGTAGTCCGGGAACACAAGGATTTTGTGGTTCTCAAACATTAGAGGGTCTTGGGCTTGGGCTTGACGTAGGATATCGTCCCTATCGTGGTAATTGAGCAATTTGGCTATCACCGAGCGGGGGCGAGCTCCAGTGGGCGGTTTGGGAAGAAGTGCCCGATGCGCCCGCTCCACCACAAAGCAACGCGACAGGGAGTCCGGGGGGAGCCACCCCTCCAGCCATTGGGTCAGGAAGGCCTCCATGTTCCCTTTTTCGCAGTTCTCCGGGAAGCCCACGAAGCGCAGATTGTTCCTTCTGGCCCTCCCTTCCGCGTCCTCCACCCGCAGTGCAAGTCCCTTCTGGATTCCCTCCATAGCGGCAACTTTCTTCTTGAGAATCACCACATCGTCCTCAACCTCCGTGATCCTGGATTCTGTTTCGGTGATGCGTGCGACCGCATTGCGTAGGTCTTTGCGGAGCAGGGTCACGTCGGCTCCAACTGCTCCGATTTTCGCGTCAAGCATGTCCCTCGACTGCGTGATCGCTGCCTTCAACGCTGCATTGTCCGGTCCAGTGCTCTGGGGACCGCCAGAAGCCCCCGCACCCCCACTGGGACCCGCAAACTTGTCCATCGGGCCCTGTTTGGGATTGTTGCCGCTGTTGCCCCCTCTCGTCATGGCGCAGACAAAGTAGTAGTCTCAATCCCGGGGAAATCGGCAGCCGAAGGCACCACTCACTGCACGTGCGTTGTCGGAGGATGGGTGTCTTCGAGCCCCTGTAAGTTACTATGTGTCCAGTGGCCGGAGATAGTGCTGGGTCCACACGGCCGAGCCACGCGGCAACGGGGGCCACTCACTCCACCACAGGTCCGCTAGAGGTAATCCAGAGTCTGTGCCGCGTCTTCCAGCTTCTATGCCCACGTGGCTCAGGGGCCACCGGCCAGTTTGTGTCTGTGGAAGGGCTGTGGGGGTCTGTCCAATCCGCCCCCCCCACCGCGGTCCGACGCGAGCGCCGAGCCGGGGTGCACCCAGTGTCCGGCACCCGGGGAGAGTCCAGCGGAGTCACTGTTCAAGTGAGGAGGGAGGGGGGGGGCCGTTAGGGGAGTCGGTATGGCAGCCGCCTTTCTGGTGTATTGGTATGCCTGTGCCCCGCGGCTCGAAACCGCCGCCGAGTGGGGTCAGGCACGGTCCCGGAGTGTCCCCTCCCCCACTGGGTCACACGCCCCACCACCGCTCCTCACCCTGCTGCAGCCGATGTTAGGGCGCCTTTGCCGTCCTCCTCCAGCCGTCGTTGGCACTGTCGCGCCGAGCGTCCAGGCGCGGGCTCCGCCGCTTCGTCTCACCCGAGCGGCACCTTCCGCCGGCGCACCCCGGCTTCCCCTCGCTTCCGGTCGGGCTAATTGGCAATCGAGGTCCCGGCTGCGGCCAGAGATGAAGGCCCCGTCGTCGTCGGGCTCCCGGCGGCTGTATCTTACTGGCCCCGGGCAGCCGGGGCTCCAAAATCGCCGTCGGGATGTCACCTTCAAAGCCGCTTGTAGCCACTCGAGTTTGGGGGCAGTATGGTCGGGGCGACGCAGGATACAGGCAGGATTAATAATCGGCGGGACGGAGCTCGTTTAGGCTGCGTCCGCCATGTTCGCCGTCTTGGCCACCCGTCCCTTCATTTTTAGCCAATTAAATTCCATCATTTTACAGAAAGGAGGGGTAGTAACATGGCAAAATATGGTATTTTGTTTCTGTCAATTTGTTGAAACACTGTGGTGTTAAAGCCAATTAGACGTGTACTTGTGAGGTACAGTGTCGTCATTTATTAAAAAGTGAATTCACAGCATTCTGTGAAGCGAACGGCTAAGAGTGAGTCCACCCAGTTGTCATATGGAATTGATCCTAGCATGGTCATTCCTGGACAGCGTAGGTAGGCTCAAAGAGAGAGAGAGAGAGAGAGACCACAACAAGTTATCCAGTGCACTTACCACGTAGGACAGTACAGGACAATTCGCATATTAAGTACATAAACCAAAGGGAAACAAAAAATGCACAGTCTTTGTATACACACAATACAAAATAGGACGTGACAATACATGTACCAAGCACGAAGAACAACACACCGTTAGTTACACAAAAGGACTTTTTCATGCACGTCGCCCATCTCATAGTTGACCTGAAAATACTAACTTTTGATGGCTAGACACAGCTACAGTCGTACTAATACTTACAGTGGGGTCCCCCAATCAACTGCGTGAGGAACCATAACTGTAAGTGCAGTGTCAAGGACCAGGCCAGCAGGTTGGCGAATGGATATGGCAGCTGCAGCTGCTGCTCTCAAGCAGCTGGGTAGTGCATGGGCTACGGGATCTAGAACTGCAGAAAAATATGCACAGGGGCGTTGTCTGTCACCAAAACACTGTGTTAGCACTGACAATGCGCAACCATTATGCTTGTGTACAAAAACAAACGAAGGGCTTCTGATAACTAGAGGTGCCTAGCACCGGGGCCGAACACAAAGCTGTTTTCAGTTCTTCAAATGCATGCTGGCACTCATTTGTCCAAGGGAGTGGGTGAGGTACATCTTTAAGTGTGAGGGGCAATAAAGGTTTAATGAGTAAAGAAAAATTGGGTATCCACTGGCGGCAGTAGGAGGTGATACCAATGAAAGCACGGACCTCCTTCTGCGTCTTTGGTGGGGGCTTTCTACTGATTGTTTGTATTCGTTCAGGGGTGAGGCGGTGTCCTTCCTTCGACAGGAGATGACCTAAGTAGGTCACCTCATGTCGACAACATTGGAGTTTGGATAATGAAACTTTGTGATTGAACTGGGCCAGATGTACAATGAGTACAGTGACAATAAGTATTTATTATTATTGTTATTATATTTTATTATTATTTTCTTGGATCGAAATATATATATATTAAGGAATTAAGAGCATGAAAGCATGCAAGAAAGTCACTTAATATGCCACAAAATCATTATTTTTGTGTTTTACATAATCACTCCATGCGATTTCATTTATTTATTTATTTTTAACATTTGTCACCTTCGAATAATTGCGCTTTTCATTGTCTTGTGAAATGTAATTCTAGTTGTATTTTGGAAAGTCATCTGTTTCTCTTCGTTATAGTATCAATCGCAAAACAACATGAAGCTGACTCTAACCCTTTAATTCCCCACCCCTGTGAGGCACGGGAGCGTGGATGGTGTTAGTGGGTCAGGGCCGCTTTTTTACTTTCCTTTGTTTCCCCCTTCGTTTTTAGAAAAACACGAACAGCTTTGCCTGAGCTTAATGCCCATGGTTCAAATACTGAAAGAGACAGTTTCCGTAATACAACACATGGTTCTGATCAGCATGAAAGCAGCACCTTTATCAACACTGCCGTTTCCCTGCACAGACACACTCTTAAAATAGATAGAAGATTGGCGACGAGGACAACGTTCAGCACAAACACTGCAAAAGCACAGTGTGCGGAATGGCGTCAAATAATCAAGGGAAAATCGATGTTATTTTGTGGTAATTTGAATTTTAAAGAATCAGAAACATTATCATATCAAACGATTCACACAAGGTCATGGGATGGAAAGAAAACAAAAATGCACCTGGATTTTTGCCTGAAAACGGAACATGGATCTTGTCCTGACAAAAATGGTGTCACATTTTTGACAGTTCCCACACAAAATCGGACAAAGAATGCCCAAAATCACTAATACTGTACCAGAGAGAAACGATGTTCAGCCCAACTTCTACATAAATGAAAAATGTAAAATTGGCACGAAGATAACAATAGTTCTTAATGAGAGTCATGTAGATGTAATGTTCTCTCTGACAGTATGATTTTATACCCTAGTGGTCCGCTAATGGCATAAACAAAGGCTCCGCACTGGAGGACCCTTGCAGTGAACACAAAAGATCACCTTCGCTGTAGCAGTGTTTGCAGGCCTGAGACGGGCTAGGAAGAGATAGCCATTGAAATGCGAGAGTTTTGAAATAAGGCTCGGCTTGATAAATTCAAATACAAATAGACCCGAATTGCAATTAGCATCGATTCCTCCCAGTTTCCCCTGCGCAGGGAGTGGATGCTGCAGTCAATTCAGGCAGATTTGCCTGGAAATCAAACTCGTTTCCTTCACTGGCATTCTTAACAGATGTGGGCAGAGTCTGATATGAAAATGAGATTTATGACCATGGGGTAATTCCTGGCCGTGTGTTTATTCAGCACGCCTGCCGGCTCGGTGCAGAGCCAGGGCTGGCCAGACCTTGAGCGACCTAGAATGGACGGGCACTGGAGGCACGGCTTGGCAAAGCTAGCGGGGATCTGGCGAAGTGTGGCGCCGTGGACAGTGGTAGGAGCAGTGGCCGCGGGATATAGATCTAACACAAATCGAATTCAGAGTTACCGTGTAATGGGGAGGCGCTTCATACACATTTCATCCCAAAGCATCACAGCCCCTTGTCAAAGTCCTACTTATGAATATCACATTTTGTATGGCTACAGACATAATGCTTACCCGCTGTACATACAGTGCAGTGCACACTTTCAGACAGTGAGCTAATTGTGTAAACGATGTGTAGATTACCGTGTATAACCCACACCACTAAAATACAATGCGCCATTATCAAGTACTACACACCGAAATGCATCATCATCGTAACCCCGACGTACAACACCGCAAAATGATGCGCCATCATCATCAGCACTCCAAGAAGGTGCACCATTGTACTCATCACAGTGCTCTGGGTGGCCCTCGATCTCACCAACGCAGTACCTTGCACAGTTCTTGTCTCCACTAAAGCTGTCCTTAGGGCCCTTATCAACACAACATACACATCATTGCCAGCACCGCAATAGCTTGTGCGTTTCTCATTAGCACAAAAGAGACACCATTATCGGCATCACAATGCCCTCCACAGTCACCGTCATCACAATAAGATCATCTAGGCTCAAGTTCTCATCGACACTACCATACCCTTCAAAGTAATGGGCTCCACAAAAGATGCACCATTGTAAGCATCATCAAACCTTGCATAGTTCTCATTGTCACAAAAAAAAAGCAGGTGGGAGACAAACACTTCCACAGTCCTCTGCACCACAACCTGCTGCACCATAATCGGCGCCACACTATGCTGTATGTGGTTATCACTACAATACACTCCATCATAATACCCTACACAGACATCATCACCGTAAGAGGATGTACCATTGTTAGCACAATACTATCCGGCACAATCCTCGTCATCACAGCAAGATGTATAGCTGTCAGCACCACAACACCACCCACAGCCCTCCTCGCCACCTTAAAATGGATTATACGAGACCCCTATTATCAGCACTACAGTCCCCTGCACTGTCCACACCAGAACGATAGGCTGCTGCTGTCTCTGCACCACAATACCATGCACACTCATCCTCATTACCATGAGATCACCAATAACACGATACAGTGCACAGTTCTCTTCACCAAAACGATGCAGAGTTTTCAGCAAGACAGTACCCTACACAGTGCACGGGACCACGAAAGACGCACCATTATTAGCATCAAAATACCATGCCCAGTACACCTCGCCACAGTAGGCTGCACTCTCATCAGCACCACAATATGCTGCACACAGAGAGGGATCACTAGAGTGAGATGCATCATTTTTAATCTATCATGTATTACTATACCCTCTTCTATTCTCTGATTACAATGATTCTGGGCTTTCTGAATCACACTCATACGCATTATTTTTGCTTCGTTCTTTTTGAATTTGATTTCTTTCTGTTTGATCTCCTTGCGCCAAACCCGAAAGGAATCAAGCATTGCAGGCCTAACTTTTCTCTGAAACAATTTCTCATCTAAATTATCTAATACAGGAGGCTCAAAACTACCATATATTGGCCATTGCAATTCAGTATTACCCTTTGTACTTCATGATTAGAGGTCCCTAAAGGAGGAATCGGACAAGATTCCTCCAATGCGGAGTCCTGTGTACAATAACAACAACACCATTTCCGGAATTTACTAAGTCTAGGCATCTCTAGATGTGTATCCTGGATCCAAACGTCAAAGGGTACAATCGAATATTTACAGCCTATAACTGTGCTTACCCCTTGGCTTCGGCTTTTGCAAAAGTCGAATCAAATACTAAAACCAAAATACAATTCACCAAAGAAGTAGGCCACTCCCACTCTTACCTGACCGTTAATCTTCCGTCACACGGCAAGTGTCACAAAGGTCTCGATCTCCAAAGACTTGGAACCGGAACTGGGGCGTCAGTCGGGGCCGCCGTCAGGTAGCCGATAGGAAGGAGGAATCATGCAATCGGAGACCTTGGGCCCACAAAGACAATTTTCAGCCAATGTAGTGGCGCGCCTCCCTTGGAATTCAATCACGGACCCCTCACGACCACCAAGCTTGATGACGACCACCGAAGACGCCCCACGTTGAGGCGCCAGATTGTAGAACCGGCTTTTTGGAGACCTCTCCCCCACTAGGAGAGTCAAAGCCAGTGGTGCAGGGTACACCTTAGAATCCACGGGTTCTCCTTGTTCAAGTCATACATTACCAAAGAGACCAGGACAACCAGCCATGGAGGAAAGTAAGTTATTTATTAGCTCGAGCTAAGGACAGAGGTCCCAGAATGGTACAAAGACAATTCTACGGAGACTGCTGCTTTTGCTCCACATCTTACACATATTTATAGCACTAGCCATGCCCATTTGTACAATACACAGTTCCACATTTTGATACGTTCCTCATTCTGACAAGTTCTTCGTCAGTCTTGTGGTGCAATCGTGGTCAGAGGACATCTGTTCTCTGATTGCACAATGTCCACAGCCCCGTGCCTCCTTGCCTAACTGGTGTGGTCATGGGGCGCAACCTCGTGCTTCCTCTATTAGTGGGTGTGGTCACAGTGCACAGCCTCGTGCTTCCTCTATAAGGTGGTGTGGTCACAGGGCAGCTGGTCGTGACAGGTTGAGTTACCAACAATGGACAGGATGTGGCTGAGTCTCTGGCACAACTGGGGGGTGAGGCACACAGGCAGCTTCTCGAATCGGCTCGACCACAAGGAGCAGGGAGGGTTGGGCAAGTTTCAACAGGGACGTGGAAAGCAATTATTCATCAGGTTGCCGAGAGCATGGCAACACAAAATGGAGTCATGTGGGTTATTTTAAAGAACAGCTAAACAAGAGCTCAGCTCGTCATGAGCACACGAGCACTGTGCCTCATGATGAGCTGAGCTCGTCATGAGCACCGGGGCACTGGCACGCCCCCCCCCCCCTCATCCCCATCACAGCAGGGGCATTACCCTGGTTATATTATATTATATTATATTATATTATATTATATTATACAAAGGGGTTAAACCCCTGACAGCAAAGCTCCAAGCTTCACTGACCCACTCAAGCTCCCTCGTCCAGTCAAGGCACAATCATGAGATGGAGAACTCAAGATTGCTGGGTGTTTTAAAGGTTGGATTCACAACATAGATATGAATATATCTCTGGTTATAATCCCACTTCCAGTAGATCTTACCCCAAGTACCTACCATGCATAAAGATTCGACAATATACATTAATGTCAACAAGACACATATTGCATAAACATCTAAAAGAAGACAATTGACACAACAACCAACAAATGTTGTAAAGTAATACAACGCATGGTTCTGATCAGCATGAAAGCAGCACCTTTATCAACACTGCCGTTTCCCTGCACAGACACACTCTTAAAATAGATAGAAGATTGGCGACGAGGACAACGTTCAGCACAAACACTGCAAAAGCACAGTGTGCGGAATGGCGTCAAATAATCAAGGGAAAATCGATGTTATTTTGTGGTAATTTGAATTTTAAAGAATCAGAAACATTATCATATCAAACGATTCACACAAGGTCATGGGATGGAAAGAAAACAAAAATGCACCTGGATTTTTGCCTGAAAACGGAACATGGATCTTGTCCTGACAAAAATGGTGTCACATTTTGGACAGTTCCCACACAAAATCGGACAAAGAATGCCCAAAATCACTAATACTGTACCAGAGAGAAACGATGTTCAGCCCAACTTCTACATAAATGAAAAATGTAAAATTGGCACGAAGATAACAATAGTTCTTAATGAGAGTCATGTAGATGTAATGTTCTCTCTGACAGTATGATTTTGTACCCTAGTGGTCCGCTAATGGCATAAACAAAGGCTCCGCACTGGAGGACCCTTGCAGTGAACACAAAAGATCACCTTCGCTGTAGCAGTGTTTGCAGGCCTGAGACGGGCTAGGAAGAGATAGCCATTGAAATGCGAGAGTTTTGAAATAAGGCTCGGCTTGATAAATTCAAATACAAATAGACTCGAATTGCAATTAGCATCGATTCCTCCCAGTTTCCCCTGCGCAGGGAGTGGATGCTGCCGTCAATTCAGGCAGATTTGCCTGGAAATCAAACTCGTTTCCTTCACTGGCATTCTTAACAGATGTGGGCAGAGTCTGATATGAAAATGAGATTTATGACCATGGGGTAATTCCTGGCCGTGTGTTTATTCAGCACGCCTGACGGCTCGGTGCAGAGCCAGGGCTGGCCAGACCTTGAGCGACCTAGAATGGACGGGCACTGGAGGCACGGCTTGGCAAAGCTAGCGGGGATCTGGCGAAGTGTGGCTCCATGGACAGTGGCAGGAGCAGTGGCCGCGGGATATAGATCTAACACAAATCGAATTCAGAGTTACCGTGTAATGGGGAGGCGCTTCATACACATTTCATCCCAAAGCATCACAGCCCCATGTCAAAGTCCTACTTATGAATATCACATTTTGTATGGCTACAGACATAATGCTTACTCGCTGTACATACAGTGCAGTGCACACTTTCAGACAGTGAGCTAATTGTGTAAACGATGTGTAGATTACCGTGTATAACCCACACCACTAAAATACAATGCGTCATTATCAAGTACTACACACCGAAATCCATCATCATCGTAACCCCGACGTACAACACCGCAAAATGATGCGCCATCATCATCAGCACTCCAAGAAGGTGCACCATTGTACTCATCACAGTGCTCTGGGTGGCCCTCGATCTCACCAACGCAGTACCTTGCACAGTTCTTGTCTCCACTAAAGCTGTCCTTAGGGCCCTTATCAACACAACATACACATCATTGCCAGCACCGCAATAGCTTGTGCGTTTCTCATTAGCACAAAAGAGACACCATTATCGGCATCACAATGCCCTCCACAGTCACCGTCATCACAATAAGATCATCTAGGCTCAAGTTCTCATCGACACTACCATACCCTTCAAAGTAATGGGCTCCACAAAAGATGCACCATTGTAAGCATCATCAAACCTTGCATAGTTCTCATTGTCACAATAAAAGCAGGTGGGAGACAAACACTTGCACAGTCCTCTGCACCACAACCTGCTGCACCATAATCGGCGCCACACTATGCTGTACGTGGTTATCACTACAATACACTCCATCATAATACCCTACACAGACATCATCACCGTAAGAGGATGTACCATTGTTAGCACAATACTATCCGGCACAATCCTCGTCATCACAGCAAGATGTATAGCTGTCAGCACCACAACACCACCCACAGCCCTCCTCGCCACCTTAAAATGGATTATACGAGACCCCTATTATCAGTACTACAGTCCCCTGCACTGTCCACACCAGAACGATAGGCTGCTGCTGTCTCTGCACCACAATACCATGCACACTCATCCTCATTACCATGAGATCACCAATACCACGATACAGTGCACAGTTCTCTTCACCAAAACGATGCAGAGTTTTCAGCAAGACAGTACCCTACACAGTGCACGGGACCACGAAAGACGCACCATTATTAGCATCAAAATACCATGCCCAGTACACCTCGCCACAGAAGGCTGCACTCTCATCAGCACCACAATATGCTGCACACAGAGAGGGATCACTAGAGTGAGATGCATCATTTTTAATCTATCATGTATTACTATACCCTCTTCTATTCTCTGATTACAATGATTCTGGGCTTTCTGAATCACACTCATACGCATTATTTTAGCTTCGTTCTTTTTGAGTTTGATTTCTTTCTGTTTGATCTCCTTGCCCCAAACCCGAAAGGAATCAAGCATTGCAGGCCTAACTTTTCTCTGAAACAATTTCTCATCTAAATTATCTAATACAGGAGGCTCAAAACTACCATATATTGGCCATTGCAATTCAGTATTACCCTTTGTACTTCATGATTAGAGGTCCCTAAAGGAGGAATCGGACAAGATTCCTCCAATGCGGAGTCCTGTGTACAATAACAACAACACCATTTCCGGAATTTACTAAGTCTAGGCATCTCTAGATGTGTATCCTGGATCCAAACGTCAAAGGGTACAATCGAATATTTACAGCCTATAACTGTGCTTACCCCTTGGCTTCGGCTTTTGCAAAAGTCGAATCAAATACTAAAACCAAAATACAATTCACCAAAGAAGTAGGCCACTCCCACTCTTACCTGACCGTTAATCTTCCGTCACACGGCAAGTGTCACAAAGGTCTCGATCTCCAAAGACTTGGAACCGGAACTGGGGCATCAGTCGGGGCCGCCGTCAGGTAGCCCATAGGAAGGAGGAATCATGCAATCGGAGACCTCGGGCCCACAAAGACAATTTTCAGCCAATGTAGTGGCGCGCCTCCCTTGGAATTCAATCACGGACCCCTCACGACCACCAGGCTTGATGACGACCACCGAAGACGCCCCACGTTGAGGCGCCAGATTGTAGAACCGGCTTTTTGGAGACCTCTCCCCCACTAGGAGAGTCAAAGCCAGTGGTGCAGGGTACACCTTAGAATCCACGGGTTCTCCTTGTTCAAGTCATACATTACCAAAGAGACCAGGACAACCAGCCATGGAGGAAAGTAAGTTATTTATTAGCTCGAGCTAAGGACAGAGGTCCCAGAATGGTACAAAGACAATTCTACGGAGACTGCTGCTTTTGCTCCACATCTTACACATATTTATAGCACTAGCCATGCCCATTTGTACAATACACAGTTCCACATTTTGATAAGTACCTCATTCTGACAAGTTCTTCGTCAGTCTTGTGGTGCAATCGTGGTCAGAGGACATCTGTTCTTTGATTGCACAATGTCCACAGCCCCGTGCCTCCTTGCCTAACTGGTGTGGTCATGGGGCGCAACCTCGTGCTTCCTCTATTAGTGGGTGTGGTCACAGTGCACAGCCTCGTGCTTCCTCTATAAGGTGGTGTGGTCACAGGGCAGCTGGTCGTGACAGGTTGAGTTGCCAACAATGGACAGGATGTGGCTGAGTCTCTGGCACAACTGGGGGGTGAGGCACACAGGCAGCTTCTCGGAATCGGCTCGACCACAAGGAGCAGGGAGGGTTGGGCAAGTTTCAACAGGGACGTGGAAAGCAATTCTTCATCAGGTTGCAGAGAGCATGGCAACACAAAATGGAGTCATGTGGGTTATTTTAAAGAACAGTTAAACAAGAGCTCAGCTCGTCATGAGCACACGAGCACTGTGCCTCATGATGAGCTGAGCTCGTCATGAGCACCGGGGCGCTGGCACGCCCCCCCCTCTTCCCCATCACAGCAGGGGCATTACCCTGGTTATATTATATTATATTATATTATATTATATTATATTATATTATATTATATTATATTATATTATATTATATTATATTATACAAAGGGGTTAAACCCCTGACAGCAAAGCTCCAAGCTTCACTGACCCACTCAAGCTCCCTCGTCCAGTCAAGGCACAATCATGAGATGGAGAACTCAAGATTGCTGGGTGTTTTAAAGGTTGGATTCACAACATAGATATGAATATATCTCTGGTTATAATCCCACTTCCAGTAGATCTTACCCCAAGTACCTACCATGCATAAAGATTCGACAATATACATTAATGTCAACAAGACACACATTGCATAAACATCTAAAAGAAGACAATGGACACAACAACCAACAAATGTTGTAAAGTAACATATCAAATGACTCTCAACAGTAGTAACCAAGTTATGTCACATAAAACATTGATCAGAACAAATTACAAAGAACATTGCACTGCAGCAAATCAGTCCTTTTTTCTTGGTCATCCCACATTTTTATTTCTTTTTCTGGGACCTAATTTTGCTGGCTTTAGGATTCTGTGAACTTAACCTCTGCTAAATAGTAGTAAAGTGCTGATCTTCCCTTCCAAAGCGTGCTGGATTTCTCTATTTGGCTGATTTATCTTCCTTGTAAGTCCACTGTAAATGCTGTAGAAAGCCCACATACAGCACAGAAGGTTCAGTGCTGCATGTAGGCTGTAGTGTACATTTACTCCACCCACATATGTGACAAAAATAGAGGTCTGCCCGGAGCGTCACTGTGCCCTGGTGGGATGCAGATTAAATGTACCGCAGTGACACATGGTAGGGAAAAATGCATTTCGCATATAGGAAATAGCCTATGTTTAAATATTCTAAAGTCACCCCAAAAGTGTTCTTTTTGCGGCCAAAGGGCAGGGTTCTAAGCAAGGCACGGTACACAGTGGAGTTAGAGTGCCCTCACATTGAAATAAACGCCAAAACTATATGTGTAGACGTTCCCTACCATAGATGGGATTCAAATCTTAAGAAAAGGATACAAAAATGCTTCATAGTTTTTTTCTGCTTAGTTTTTAAAACATTTACTTTTTTCATTTTTTTTGTTTAAGAATGATACAGCCATCAGCATGCATTTAATTCACACGTGATTGCATCGTGCACGAGTGATATCATATCTAAACAAGCATTAGAAATGCAATCGGGCTCGGATTTATTTGAGTTTGACCTAATGCCATTGTAAATGCCAATGTATTGTTGCTATGTGTTATGGAGTGTGTTCATGTGGTGTGTACTGCCAGTGATCTCCTTGTGAGTGTGAGAATATTGCACCGTTACTGCCTGTGATGTCCTTCTTGTGAGTGTGAGAAGCTTGCACCTCTGCTGCCTGTGGTCTCCTTGTGAGTGTAAGAAGCTTGCACTGCTGCTGCCTGTGATGTCGTTCTTGTGAGTGGGAGAAGATTGCACCTCAGCTGCCTGTGGTCTCCTTGTGAGTGTAAGAAGCTTGCACAGCTGCTGCCTGTGATGTCCTACTCACTACTCTACTCTACTCACTACTCTACTCACTACTCTGCACTCACTACTCACTACTCTACTCACTACTCTACTCACTACTCTACTCACTACTCACTACTCTACTCACTACTCTGCACTCACTACTCACTACTCTACTCACTACTCACTACTCTACTCACTACTCTACTCACTACTCTACTCACTACTCACTACTCTGCACTCACTACTCACTACTCTACTCACTACTCACTACTCTGCACTCACTACTCACTACTCTGCTCACTACTCACTACTCTGCTCACTACTCACTACTCTACTCACTACTCACTACTCTGCACTCACTACTCACTGCTCACTACCCTACTCACTACTCACTACTCTGCACTCACTACTCACTACTCTGCTCACTACTCACTACTCTACTCACTACTCACTACTCTACTCACTACTCACTACTCTGCACTCACTACTCACTACTCACTACTCTACTCACTACTCACTACTCTACTCACTACTCACTACTCTACTCACTACTCTGCACTCACTACTCTGCTCACTACTCTACTCACTACTCTACTCACTACTCTACTCACTACTCTACTCACTACTCACTACTCTACTCACTACTCTACTCACTACTCTACTCACTACTCACTACTCACTACTCACTACTCTACTCACTACTCTACTCACTACTCTACTCACTACTCTACTCACTACTCACTACTCTGCACTCACTACTCACTACTCTACTCACTACTCACTACTCTCCACTCACTACTCTACTCCTAATTACAACCCCCTATCACCCCGCCACACGTTTTGTATCTCTTTAAATCTTTCGCTAGTTCTGTCTCTGGTGTGCTATTAAAAACACTGTGCCCGCCTGGGCTTGTCTATCTGTCAGCGGGACAATGCCAGGCGGGCTGGCCACGACAGACAAGCGGAGGCGGCTTTTGGAGCCAACGTGTGCTGGCCTCTTAATGGCTAACGCATTACTCTCTTCGGAGCTGAAGTGGGTGAGCTGAGCAGTTCAGCGGTTGCAAAATTCAACCTTGGCACGCATGGCTTCGTAAGGCTGCCCTCAGAGGCCAGCAATCAACACGGTCACTAAAAGACTGAAATCGGAATTTGGGAATGTATGGAGCTTTTATTTTTTCGTACCCGGACAGTTTTTTTTTTTTGGTCCGGGCTAGACCGTACCACTGTATCAGGGTAAATACAGCAGGGCCACTCAAGGATTGTTCGACTTCAGCCCTAGAGGGGGGCACACCAAGCTAGGCTGACGGTGTATAATTTATATATGTCTAACTGAAGACCTGTGTGTAATGGGGTGCTTCCGTTGTTAAAAGAGATAAAGAAAGCATGACTTGGCACGAAATGTAATAATGAAAGGAAACAGAATATGTACAATACCTTACACTGTGGTAACCCAGTGAGTGCTCCGTTTGTATGTAATTCTTGACATGGGGGTGCTGACACTACGCTTTACTGTATAAATCAGTGGGCAGTAGTGATTCTTGCCGAAAATCAGTTGCCTGCGTTCCCTTAAGCTTAAAGTTCTACAAGAAAACGTTTCTGACGTTTTATGCGCTAGGTTCAACTCAACATTTACCCAGTGACTGAACAGAACAATATTTAATCAGGAAAACTGCACCCAAATCATAGCTTCCCTGCTTGACAAAATGTGTAATCGTTGTGCACGTGAGGAGGACGCGCGCCCGACAAACGCACTGCTCGATGGTGAACGCGCGCACACCATCTGGAATGCATTACACGGCCACCCTGACAGCTCCTAATTGATATTTATGGACGGCCGTGCGCGAAACCGCCGAGAAAATGCCAACATGGACGCCTAATGCCCTATGGCATCAAGACTACTACAAAAACAGCACAGCGACGACCAATCAACATTCAGATAAGAAAAAACTAAGGAATGTGTCTTTCCCGAGGCCCTAAAGACTCTTTTTTTTTTTTTTTTCTGTTACATTAGGATCTCGGAGCTCCGCCCCGAGCCCTAAAAAAGGGTACACTTGGTACAGCCAAGTGCCCGCCCTGGATTTGCAATGCTCCTGGGAACAGACCGGAGCTATATCCACAATTAGCATTGTAAGGTATATTCTACAGTGTTGGACGTGCTGCACAATTCCAATGAAATCAACAGTTGTCCTTTAGGATAAAGTGATACACAAAAAGATGAAACCAAAAAATGTTGGCAGCAATTGGCAAAGGTGACATATTATACATATTCCTAAGTCATTGACAGGCTAACAGATATCAGAGTCCATCTCTCCCACCCCAGAATGGACCCACAACTCACCGAATGACATGTTGACAAGGCCTTAAACACAGAGCACCTGGACAGGTCTGCAACCATCCGGTGATAAAGACATGGAGGAATTCTAAACACTAAAATAAGGATTTCACAAGAAACTATCACCCCACCTTTCGAGGGAGGCCCGCCAGTGACACAGCCTGCCCACCACAATCTACAAGGCACAAGCCACCACTCTCAACCTACATATCCAAACCGTCCACCGCAGCCAGCAACACTCAATCGGTCTACGCATCAGACATGTGCGTTCGTGATTGTGTATTGGAGTCCCCCACCTGGGTCAAGGCTGTTGTGTCCACCCAGCCAACTGCAGCCTCTCCAGCAGGGCCCCCAAAGCCTCCAAATCACGTTCAGCATTTTCATCTGTATAAACTAAGCGCAGGGGTCACTCCTCATCCCTGATTTTTGATACCTTAAACAAAAAAGTACAGTTACCAAAATGTGCTTTAAACAGTCTGAGCAAGAACTGGCTTGAAACGAGTTCTGCCACTCATAGCACCGCCAGATCTGTCAGCCGATGGGTGTTAACTGGTACCCTCTTAACAACTTGGGTGCTCATGACGAGCTCAGCTCATCATGAGGCACAGTGGCGCTGTGCTCATGACGAGCTGAGCTCGACATGACTACCGCGGCGCTCCCACGTGGAGATAATTCCCCTGCTGTGCTGAGCGTTCCATGGAAACGGGCGCAGTTCGTCATGAGCACAGCGCCACCATGCAGCGTGACAAGCTGAGCTCGTCACAAGCACCGCGGCACCGCGCACGGCCCCCCTCCCTCCCGCACCGTGGGGCAATTATCCCCGCGGCGAAGGGGTTAACAAGGATTATCTATCTGAAAGTGGACAGGAACGGTTGGCAAAGGGTAGCTTTATCAGTACCTCATTTAATTAGGTATGACAATGAAGACCTCTTGTATTGATTATCAGGACACTCCAAGACAGCTAGGCTCTATTCATGAGAAGAAAGGAAACCAGATGTGGCCCTGTCAGATGGGAGGAAAATTTACCTGAAAAGGATAGTAGCTTAGTAAAGGTGTCCCTGTGTAAATGTACGATAAGGCAAATATTACATGCTGCAGCAATAGTTAGTATAGGGTGATGGAATTTATCCAGTCACTGGCTACTGCACAGGATATGTCTTGCACACTTACCGTGACCACCTTAGACATCTTTGGACCAGTTAAGATGCCATCTAAAGGAGAAGGTCCTGCCGGAAGAATACTCCTGACCTTGCTTGAAGACGAGAACTCCTTTTTTTCCCCCGTAGATGCCCGGATGTGTGTTCCTCCTCCTTGATTGATCCATGAAGCTAGAGACTTCATGGATTTATGTAAGCCCTGTCCTAATACATGTTGGGTTTGTTTTAGACTTGTCGCTATCCCGTATTAATCCTTGGGGTACTTGACAGTTTAATTAATCGCCTATAATGTTTTTTACGAGCTAATTTACAGAAAACGTTTGGTTACACCAGATTGTGTGATGAAGCCCTTAGATGTGGGACGTTTTACTGGTGCAGGTTTTTCCACATAATCCTGGGCTATATAAATACTACCCAAAGTGGAGGTAGTTATTTGGCATACTTTGCGTAATAGTCTGATGCAGTTTCTTAAGAATAGGTTAGCTAAGACGCTTCTATTAGCCTTGGCAAACACTAGCAGAGTTGCCTCCTTTAGCCTGCATCCTTTTTCTGAATATTTAGTATAGCCAGCAAGTTTTCATGATTAAGATGGATTACCTTAAGCTAGTTACTATATACCCGTGTTTGTATTTTAAACAAATCTACGCACCCTTGAGTGTTAAAACAGCTAATGTGTATATGCATACTCTTGTTTTTTTTCTCTCATTGTTTGCAGGTTTAAAAGGTCTTTTGAATCTACGCAAGACCCTTCGGTATAACCGTGAGTTGTACCGCACTGTTCTGTTGCACAGGTTAGGGTGCGCCTTAGCGAGCGCATACCGCCGTGGGACTTTGTGAGAAGTTGGCCTGGTAGGGGATGTTTCCAATTCTGGAACCACCTACTACCTGACCAAACAATCCCTTATGGTGTCTGGTTGTAAGTCAACCTTATTAGACAAGCTATCCTAGGGGTAGCATGGACTAAGCAGCCTAAAGGCTTAACTTAAGAGGTCGTGTTAAGCGAGCTGTTTTACCACATACAATCCTGTAATATCAAATGAAAGGACACCACACAAGTATATATTATAAAAATATATGTGTTTATTACTAAAAACAATCCCCAGTATTCTTTATGAATAAAGGGGCACAAGCGTTAAATCAAAAGCACAGTTTAAACATACAAAGTTGCACAATTATGGATGAGGGCGGGTGGCCACTCAAACCATATACTAAACAAGTGGTATAAGAGAGGCCACTCAAACAGTGGTTAGGCCTAGGGCCTAGGGAATCGCTGGGAGCAGTCAGGACAAGCAATGCTGAAGTCGGGAATGGCCCTCGGGATTCGGGAGATGTGCGGAAAGCGCACGCATGCACCAATGTTAACCAATGGTGCGTAAAAGTCATAGAGTTAAAGTTTAAGGACACTTCCGCTGGACCTAGAGGAACAAAACTTAACACACAGACCCTAGAGATGTGCACCAGTGTGGGAACACCGGCGGAGCAAAGTTACCTCACCCACAGGAAGTGGGTGCACAGGGTCGAAGTGGCGTCGGGTTTTGACACGCAGGCTCTTGGTGCTTGAAGCTGAAAGGGCTGCAGGCGGGTTAAAGATGAAGTGTCCGGTGGAGTCCAAGGGTGGACTCAAGTTGTAGAGTACCTGAAAGCAGAGGGGACAGAGTCTGGGTCACTCAGCAGTGACCAGGGTGGAACCAGGACGGAACCAGGCAATGTCGTGCGCAATCAGGTGGTCGTCGAGGAGCTTCTCTCCGCTGTCACGTAGGCTCTGGGGCATCTGCGACGTCCAGGAGCAGGTCACGATCTGTCCCACGCAGGCTCTCACCGTCGGTGCAGTCGGCTTCAAGTTTGGAGCAAACAAGCCTTGGCAAGAGCAATCCACGCGGGATCGGAAGATTGCTTCTCACTCGGACCAGGAAGGTCAGAGTCGGGGCTCCTTTTCAGGGGAGCTGGTGTGGATCTGGAGCAACCAGATTCACGAGTCTTCTTAGGTAGTTCGTTGGCACAGGGATCACTAGCCAGCTGGCAAGTGACCGGGCCAACGCGTTGAGCCAAATAGAGCCAAAGGGCCCCACGCAGCACTCGTCGAGTGTGGAGGGCTGAACTTCGGCTCAGGAGCAGCTCAGGGTGGAGGCTTCTCAAACCCCGGTGCACAGCTTCGAGGGTCACTCGTGGGCTGCACGATCAGCGTCTCGTGGTCAATTCAAGATGGCGTGCCCCACGCTTCCGGTCGCCTCCACGGGTCTCAGCTCTGCAGGGACTGTGGATCGGGCTGTTGGAAGGCAGGCAAGCTTGATCTCGTTGATCTCAGTCGCTCGAGTTCCGGCGGGAACTGCAACTAAGTAGACGTCGAGGGCTGGATGGTGCCTGCTGCTGCAGGGTGGTCACTCCTTGACCACAAGGGAGATTCTTCGGGCTTCCACGTTGAGATGGAGGTCCAAGGGTCCAGAGTTTCGTTTCTAATGTTTCTTCCAGGAAATCTGATGTGCATTGGCACTGCTCCCACTCTTATTCCAATCTGGGGGGCGTGATTACCTGCTAGGTCCCCTCCTATGGGTGGGACCCAGGAAGTGGGTGGATACACCCCCTTCCTTTGATCCAGGCCGCCCTGGCACGAGGGCTGGAGTGCCCCAGAACCGGTTTGGCCGGATTATGCAAGGGGCAGCCTTGTGCGCCCCAGGCAGTGTCTGGTTTCTTTCAAACCTCCCTGCTACAATCCACTATCTCCTGTCTGGAGGGCGGTGACACCCTCCTGTGACAGGAAACCCTTTGTCCAGGACCCCTTTGGCTGAGTTTCGGTCAGCTGCAGGGGTCCAGACATTTGTCTGTGGCAGAGGCATCCATTTTGTGGATCTAAGGTCTTTGGAGAAATCAACCGCATTTAAGCAAAGTAACATGTCTTACCCCTCTAGAGGGGTGGAATGCTATCCCCGTCGCCAGAACTGGCGAGGGGATAGTATTCCAAATCGTATGACACCTTACACGACATGTTTTGATAAAGCCAAACCAAAGTTGCTATACAACCGCGAGGATTATAAGGCACTTAAGAGTATATGGTATGGCATTATCCTGAAACAGCTTAGGGAGTTGTTCCCGACAGCTGCAGACAGGCTCAGCTCATGCTAGAGCTCCATCTCACATGAAACCACGCACTCTGCCTCCAGGATTGATGAGGCCTTCCATAGGAGTGGCTCACAGGTTAATATGTGTCCAGATATAGGTTTAGATATAGGTATACTACATCTAAGCAAGGGGTGATTACACCACCTTACCCCAGCTGAGTGATCAGCCAGTTGTGTCAATTTAAGAACCAGCCAGGGGTGGCAAAAGATATGCTGCAGCCCCTGGTAGGCCTTGGTGGCCCCTATGCCCTGGGCACCTATAGTGCATTATACAGGGGCTGACAAGGGGTCCATTTCCAATTGGGGTATGTACCTAGGGTACATGGAATCCATTTTACAGAGAGAGCAGATGGCCTGGGGCCCTGATTAGCAGGGAACCAGGTCAACTAAGTCAAAAAACCAGCTAAACACAGGCAAAGAATCCGGGGTAACCATAGTCAGGTAGCCACCTTCCTACATAACCCCCCCCCCCAAACGAAAGGAGATAAGGCTATCCTTGGCCAGGTAAGCCTATATTGCCTGAGTGGCCATATAAGGAAGTACCTGCACTAGCATGGGTACCCCCTGTCTCATGGTCCACTAAGCAGTCCCTCACCCTTTGGGTATTAGAGGGTCTCCACCATAGGGAATTACTACCTTGGGTGTGTTTATGCAAAGTTAAAGGCTGGTTTGGATATGGAGTATTGAAGTGAGGCTCTACTAAGTTAGGGCTTGGCTTCCTCCAATTATCTTCCACCATGTGTGCCTTTCTTTCTTTAACTGAGTTGCACTGTGCTCTCAGGGTCAACCTCTGGCTACCTAAAGCTGGAGGCTGGGTCCCTCTGTTTGGCTTGCTGGAGGGACAGTTCAGGTTTGGGCCCTTTGGGTCCCAGGTTTGGCTGTGCCCAACAGAATCCATCTGTGGGAGGTCCCTAACTGTTTTTAAGGGGGCTCCCTCAGGAGTTTTTAAAGTTTTCACCTCACTAGGGCTACTAGTTTTGGTGCACCTAATCTGTTGATAGGGGTGCTTTATTTGACAGGGGTCCCTCTGGGTCTCACTGTCCTTCTTGTCCTCTGCAGCCCTGGGCTGGCTAAGGCAAGGGAGAGAGGGGCAGGTTACCTGCTCCAGACTGGGTCCCACCTGAGAAGGGTCCACCGCCATCAGAGGCTCTGTCAGGCCAGGCCTAACAACCTCTGGGGCAGTTCCTTCATCAGGGGTAAGATCAGTTCCCTGAGGAGGCTGATCCTGTCCTAAAGTCTGGTGAGGGGGAGATTTCTCTTCCTCCTCCATGCTCTCAGTTTGTGTGGAGTTATCCATCATTTCAGGCTTCACAACACACATATCAGTTTGAGTTTGGGCTGTGATCATCACAGCCCCACCAACCTTTTCAGGAGGAGACTCAGTTTGGGTTTCTGCTGTTATCATAACAGCTTTGCTATTCTGTTCAGGAAGAGCTTTTGCTAAAGATGGGGCAGCGAGTTTCTCAGCCCTACCAACCTTTTCAGGAAGGACATCTTGAATTGGGGCTGTAGCCATTACAGCCCCACTAACCTTTCCATTGGAATTCACCATTCTAGAATGGGTTTCCTGTTCAACCTCAGCCCAGGCTGAGATTTCCAAATCATTACCAAGTAGGCAGTCTACAGGCAAGTTTGGTGACACTGCCACTCTCTTTGGGCCAATGACACCTCCCCAGCTGAGACTTACTACTGCCATGGGATGATTTGTTTGGATTCCATCAATGTTTGTAACCTGGTATGTGGCACCAGGTAAAAGTTGCTTAGAGGGGACTATGCCATCAGCCACCATGGTGATGCTAGCCCCTGTGTCTCTAAAAGCTTCAACTTTCAAACCATTGATGATGGGTTCTTGTCTATACTTGCTCAAAGTATTTGGGCAAGCAGAGAAGTTGGCAAACCCCATGCCAGTCTCATAAACAAGATCATTGGGTGATGGGGACCTGGATAGGCCAGGGTCCACCTGAGCTCCAACAGTAAACCCACCCAGATTCCTGGGTGTGCTTCCACTTCCTGGGGGATTACTGCTGACAGTAACAGGAGGTGTTGAAGCTGGCTTTGGAGGTATATTTTCTTTATTGTTATTCTTGGGACAACAGTTGTCTGTTTTGTAATGCCCAACCTGTTTACAGGCATAACAATAAGGCTTTTTCTCAGTTGAAGAAGTGTCTTGGGACCCACCCCCATTCTTGGAGTTTTGGGGCCCTGGGGAAGTCTTTTCTTTATTTTTATCCCCACCCTTATCTTGAGGCTTGGTAGACTCCTTCTTCTGGTTACTGTCCTGATTCTTAGGCCTAATCCTGGTTCTGACCCACTTGTCTGCCTTCTTTCCCAATTCTTGGGGAGAGGTCAGATCAGAGTCCACCAGGTGCTGGTGTAAGAGCTGGTTCTGACAATTACTTAGGATCTGCTCCCTCATAATCAAATTATACAATCCTGTAAAGTCATGTACTTTGCTGCCATGTAGCCAACCCTCCAGAGCCTTAGTTGCACAATCAACAAAATCAGTCCAGTCCTGAGTCTGTGTCTTCTGGGTGTCTCTGAACTTCAACCTGTACTGTTCAGTGGTTAAGGCAAACCCATCTATCAGAACACTCTTCAGGACTTTGTAATTGTTTGCACCCTCATGTCTAACAGTGAGGAGCTTATCTCTCCCTTTCTCTGAAAAGGAGTACCATAAGATTGCTGCCCACTGTTCCTCAGGAACCTGCTGTACCATGCAGGCTCTCTCAAGAGCAGTTATCCACTTGTGGATGTCATCCCCTTCCTTGTAGGGGGGCACAATCTTTGTCAGGTTTCTACTATCATAGGACCTGGGTTTCTCTTTAGGAATATTGCTGCCACCAGTGGCATCTAAGCCACACAATTTTTGCTCTCTTGCCAAGGTAAGTCTAGCTTGAGCCAAGGTAAGTTTAGCTTGAGCCAGGGCTACCTCCTCCCTCTCTATCTGGAGTCTGACAGCCCTCATTCTGGCCCTATGCTCAGTCTTTTGAGAGGCAGTCATACCTCTCTCAGATTCTCTGGAGGCACTAGAAATATGAGAGTCTCCTGAGGGAGATCTCACTCTTCTGTTGCCTGGGAGAATAAGACTGTGGGATCTGGGGAGGTGCTGGCCCTCTCCATTTCCCAGTAGGTTTAAATTGGCCTGGCTAAGCCTGGCAAATCCAACCTGGCTACCCTCCTGACCCTGGTCTTCTGTGTCCTCAATCTCTGAGTCCTCATCCACCTCTTCTCCTTCTTCCTCCTGAGGGGTACCAGTTACAGCTGGGTTCTCTCCATCTCCTGACCTTAGGGGAATTCCCTTCGCCCTTTCTAAGTCATCCTGTTCTAGAATGGCTATCAGGATTGGACAGGTGGGGCTTCTGCCCCTTTTTAACCCTCTTGATTTGCACAAGGCAACCAAGTCCTTTCGGGTTAACTTGTCATAGCTGGAAGTTGCCTGGGTAAGGTCAACTGTCACAGGAGTAGACCCTGAGGCTTTTCCTGTGTCAGACATGACTCTAGTGTGGTGTAAGTGATGCACCTACCTACACTAAGTGTTTTCCTACTGTACCTTACTAGTGAGTTGTAGTCAGGGTGTGCTACTCCCTTCAACCTACAACTACTAAGTTCAGTAGAACTTAATATGCTAAGCTTTTGATTTATATGTACCTAGAGGTACTTGATGTGATCTTTCAATTTGATACAAAGATTGCAATGGTAAAACAACAGCAAGCTCAAATCCGCACCGCTGCTCACCAATGTGAGAAGTTGGCCTGGTAGGGGATGTTTCCAATTCTGGAACCACCTACTACCTGACCAAACAATCCCTTATGGTGTCTGGTTGTAAGTCAACCTTATTAGACAAGCTATCCTAGGGGTAGCATGGACTAAGCAGCCTAAAGGCTTAACTTAAGAGGTCGTGTTAAGCGAGCTGTTTTACCACATACAATCCTGTAATATCAAATGAAAGGACACCACACAAGTATATATTATAAAAATATATGTGTTTATTACTAAAAACAATCCCCAGTATTCTTTATGAATAAAGGGGCACAAGCGTTAAATCAAAAGCACAGTTTAAACATACAAAGTTGCACAATTATGGATGAGGGCGGGTGGCCACTCAAACCATATACTAAACAAGTGGTATAAGAGAGGCCACTCGAACAGTGGTTAGGCCTAGGGCCTAGGGAATCGCTGGGAGCAGTCAGGACAAGCAATGCTGAAGTCGGGAATGGCCCTCGGGATTCGGGAGATGTGCGGAAAGCGCACGCATGCACCAATGTTAACCAATGGTGCGTAAAAGTCATAGAGTTAAAGTTTAAGGACACTTCCGCTGGACCTAGAGGAACAAAACTTAACACACAGACCCTAGAGATGTGCACCAGTGTGGGAACACCGGCGGAGCAAAGTTACCTCACCCACAGGAAGTGGGTGCACAGGGTCGAAGTGGCGTCGGGTTTTGACACGCAGGCTCTTGGTGCTTGAAGCTGAAAGGGCTGCAGGCGGGTTGAAGATGAAGTGTCCGGTGGAGTCCAAGGGTGGACTCAAGTTGTAGAGTACCTGAAAGCAGAGGGGACAGAGTCTGGGTCACTCAGCAGTGACCAGGGTGGAACCAGGACGGAACCAGGCAATGTCGTGCGCAATCAGGTGGTCGTCGAGGAGCTTCTCTCCGCTGTCACGTGGGCTCTGGGGCATCTGCGACGTCCAGGAGCAGGTCACGATCTGTCCCACGCAGGCTCTCACTGTCGGTGCAGTCGGCTTCAAGTTTGGAGCAAACAAGCCTTGGCAAGAGCAATCCACGCGGGATCGGAAGATTGCTTCTCACTCGGACCAGGAAGGTCAGAGTCGGGGCTCCTTTTCAGGGGAGCTGGTGTGGATCTGGAGCAACCAGATTCACGAGTCTTCTTAGGTAGTTCGTCGCCTCAGGGACCACTAGCCAGCTGGCAAGTGACCAGGCCAACGCGTTGAGCCAAATAGAGCCAAAGGGCCCCACGCAGCACTCGTCGAGTGTGGAGGGTTGAACTTCGGCTCAGGAGCAGCTCAGGGTGGGGGCTTCTCAAACCCCGGTGCACAGCTTCGAGGGTCACTCGTGGGCTGCACGGTCAGCGTCTCGTGGTCAATTCAAGATGGCGTGCCCCACGCTTCCGGTCGCCTCCACGGGTCTCAGCTCTGCAGGGACTGTGGATCGGGTTGTTGGAAGGCAGGCAAGCTTGATCTCGTTGATCTCAGTCGCTCGAGTTCCGGCGGGAACTGCAACTAAGTAGACGTCGAGGGCTGGATGGTTCCTGCTGCTGCAGGGTGGTCACTCCTTGACCACAAGGGAGATTCTTCGGGCTTCCACGTTGAGATGGAGGTCCAAGGGTCCAGAGTTTCGTTTCTAATGTTTCTTCCAGGAAATCTGATGTGCATTGGCACTGCACCCACTCTTATTCCAATCTGGGGGGGGTGATTACCTGCTAGGTCCCCTCCTATGGGTGGGACCCAGGAAGTGGGTGGATACACCCCCTTCCTTTGATCCAGGCCGCCCTGGCACGAGGGCTGGAGTGCCCCAGAACCGGTTTGGCCGGATTATGCAAGGGGCAGCCTTGTGCGCCCCAGGCAGTGTCTGGTTTCTTTCAAACCTCCCTGCTACAATCCACTATCTCCTGTCTGGAGGGCGGTGACACCCTCCTGTGACAGGAAACCCTTTGTCCAGGACCCCTTTGGCTGAGTTTCGGTCAGCTGCAGGGGTCCAGACATTTGTCTGTGGCAGAGGCATCCATTTTGTGGATCTAAGGTCTTTGGAGAAATCAACCGCATTTAAGCAAAGTAACATGTCTTACCCCTCTAGAGGGGTGGAATGCTATCCCCGTCGCCAGAACTGGCGAGGGGATAGTATTCCAAATCGTATGACACCTTACACGACATGTTTTGATAAAGCCAAACCAAAGTTGCTATATAACCGCGAGGATTATAAGGCACTTAAGAGTATATGGTATGGCATTATCCTGAAACAGCTTAGGGAGTTGTTCCCGACAGCTGCAGACAGGCTCAGCTCATGCTAGAGCTCCATCTCACATGAAACCACGCACTCTGCCTCCAGGATTGATGAGGCCTTCCATAGGAGTGGCTCACAGGTTAATATGTGTCCAGATATAGGTTTAGATATAGGTATACTACATCTAAGCAAGGGGTGATTACACCACCTTACCCCAGCTGAGTGATCAGCCAGTTGTGTCAATTTAAGAACCAGCCAGGGGTGGCAAAAGATATGCTGCAGCCCCTGGTAGGCCTTGGTGGCCCCTATGCCCTGGGCACCTATAGTGCATTATACAGGGGCTGACAAGGGGTCCATTTCCAATTGGGGTATGTACCTAGGGTACATGGAATCCATTTTACAGAGAGAGCAGATGGCCTGGGGCCCTGATGTTGAAAGTTGGACTGAGACCGTCAACATTATCGGCGCCCTCTTGCTCTCCTTAACCTTTTTGTGCGCGTAAAACAGCCGCCATTTTGAACTCCATGGCTTCCCTGCTCTCGCCGAGAGCCAGCGCGCCTCTCTCTCTCCCACTCCTAGCTTCGCCGGCATCCCCCGCATACTGACAACCCCCCTGCCTGCACCTGCCGCGAATCATAAAACCCCTCTTCAGCGCTGCTCTGCGCCAGGCCCTCGTCCTGTTCCCAGCGCGACACCTCCCTTCTTCCCATTTATGATCCCCGGCCCTTTGATGCAAACCCCTTTTCCCCGTGTGCCCGTTTGTCTTCCCCGTTCCCAGGCCGGCACCCAGCTCTGCCGATACCAATCCCTTGCCCCTCCCCGTACAATAGAAAGCTTCCCTCCTCAAAGGACCCCCGAGATGATCAAAGCCCCCCCCCCCATCCCACGAGATCCGATCGAACCCCACACACTCCGTGAATCGGCGGAATATCCAGCTGCGCGATGATCATCACCTATTATGAACGGGGCGGGGACTTCCACTGTAACCTTGCGTGGGAACGGGCTGGGAAGGGGGGGATTCTGAGGATGTCTTTCCGTACATCAAAGTATCGACGAGAATGTGTTACATGCAATAAACAGATAAACGTGTGTATAAGAGGCCAGGCCTCAGGGATGTAGTTAGAGCACCTCAGAACGATACCTTCTGCCCGTTTTGTTGTGTTCTCCTCCGGAGAGAATAAAAACCTTGTTTCCTGCCTTCCAGTCTCCAGCGCCTGCCTCTTCAATAGTTTAACTTCTTTGTGGGTTCAAGAGGCGACACCGCCGGGCAAATACTTAAGGATCTTATATTCTGGTTGGTAGTGCCCCCCAATTATTTTCTACAATTGGCGTCCCAAGCGTGGGGCCCATCAGCGACCCATGGATCCAGTGGGAGAGGTCCTGACGACAAAGTGAACGACTGCAACGATCGGGAACGCGTCTGTCCGATAGACCCTCGTCTGACAGCCGATCATCCGAACTTCACTGGTTCCGAACAGACCTCTCTCGAGTGATCTACGGTCCTGACTGGGAACCATCAGGAGTGCCGCGAGGATAACGGAGAAGAGAGGACGATCGGGCGCTGGATTCGGAAGACAGGAAACTGTCCATGCGGTCCGGGTAAGGTCGTGTAACCACGACAAGTCGCGAAATAATTGCTTGATTGCTTGTTTGTTTAAAAATACTAGTATTGCTCTTTTTATTTATTTGGAGATTCACTGTCTGCAAACGGAGAAACAACGGGCTCTCTCTTTGCAAGCAGTGGAGGATAGGTAGGGCAGCAGCCGTGCTTATTTTTTCTCCCCCACTCAATAATCACTTGAAACTGAACTGTTGTTCGCAAAACTTTTGTTTCCTGGAGATTCCCTGTCTGCAAACAGGGAAGAGACCACCCTTTTTGCAGATAGTGAAAAGGGTAGGTAACGCAGATCTTTGCGGACCTACTCATTCTCCCCATTGTTATTTATTGGTCTTTTGTTATTTTGATCCATGAGGTATTCACTGCCTGCAAACAACGTAGAATAGAAATATTCTGTCCAGTCTTTGCACCTAGTGATAAGATAGGCAGTGCTGACTTTTTAGTCCCTCGTTACGAGCCGTCATGTCTGTCTTCTCCCCACTGATTAGTAGCCTGTTTAGCCCGGACCGCCTATTAGAGATGGACCATCCAGCCCCACTGGAAGGCACCCCTAATAAGGACATGTTCATGAAGCATGGATTGACCGCTATAGCCTATAGTAAACTATGGCATAAATATACAAAAAAGGGTCAAGAAAGTCAATGGCCCCTGATAGGATCCTTCGATGATGATAAAATAAAAACGCTAGAAACTGCCCTGGGTAAAAACAAGACAACACCTACTATGCTTGACAGCTTCGGCATGTGGCGAAAAGAAACTGAACAACGTAAAAAGAAAACTGAGAGTAGGTTGGAAAAAGAGCTGCGAAAAGCAGCCCACCTAGCTGCTCAGAAACTAGAAAAAGAGATAAAAGAAAGAGAGAAAGCTAAACAGAAACTAGAAATGGAAACGCCAAGCCAGTGTCCGGTTAGAACCCCCTCCATGCTCTACCCTGATTTACCCTCGAAACGACAAGCCAATGAGGACCTGCTGTTAGGTCCTCCTATCATCTACATGCCCCCTCCATATGCCCCTTCTCAACCCGTGGCGCAGCACGCGCCACCCCCAGGTACAAACGAAGGTACCGCCACAGCGTCGGCCCCAATGGCCTCTGTGCCAGCCGAACCCCTTGTATTAAAACCCGCATCAACAACAACGTTAGACGACCATGAGACTCGAGGGGCTGGTCCTGCAAGAACAAACAGACTAGACAAAGATGAGCGAGCGGGGATCGACAAAATAGCAAGGACACTGGTAGAAAGGAAGGATGATGAAGAGTACATCACAGATATGTTCAGCTCGTATACAGGGAGTCACAGACGACATTTTACCGTACGACTGTGTTATCATGTCTTGAATGCATACGAGGACCGATATCGAGACAAAGGTCCCGAGAGCCTAAGGACTCTGTACCGGAAGGTCGATATCGGGGATGAGGGCGAGTGTGATGTGTCGGACCTCCTTACGCGTACGCTTGAGGTTTTCCGCCACCTCACTGAACAAAAGCCGGGAGCTAAATCCGTAGCCTCCGTAGTGACCGAACCACAAACCGAGCAATCTAACACCATGATGCCGATACGTGAGGCTGCCCCTTACTGGGTTCCTCCTCGGGGTACAGGGACTCACGATGATGCGAACAACCAAGATGCGAAGGGAAGGGTAGTGTACAACTGGGTCTACCAGCCATGGGACCGGCAAGAGATACTGACATTCCGGAAATCTCTACCCGACCTACGTAAAAACCCCACTGCCTTCTATACTGAATTGGGTACAGCCCTGGGTTCAACGATCATGACCCTGGCTGACATCGACTTGTTCTTCGGGTTATGTCTACCAGCTGATGTGTGGAAGCAAATCCGGAAAGTCGACCACCTTGAGCTGTTTGGACATACCTGGTCACAACTCGATGACCTGGACAAACAACGGGGACCAGGACAAAAGCCGTTGAAATCCATTCTAGACCTCCCAGATAAAATCGTAGAGAAATTAAAAACCCTAATCCCAGAAAAGAAAGTGGACTGGTCGATAGTAACAGCCTGTCGCCAAAAACCCCAGGAGGATGTATCGGAATACTTCTCCCGGTTCGAAACGGTGTTCTCCGATTACAGCGGCCAGGACATGACCACTGCAACCGGACACCATCTGTTTGTCCAGAATTATGTTAAGGGCCTATCATCGGAAATCTCCCAGAAACTACAGGCCAGCGAGAGTAGTTGGGCAGCCTCCAAACCTACAGCGATTCTCCAAATGGCCCAATATTATGAGCATCAGAAAAATGAAAACGATAGGGCGACAGAGAAAAAGAAGAAGGACTTAAAAGAGAGGGTGATGATTGCCAAACTGCAAGGGGTGACTATAGGACGAGACCAATACCGGGGAAACTACCAGACAAACGTCCCTAAGACTACATTTCCCCAGGACCGCACTGTGACTTCCTACAGTGGACGCACAGACCTTAGAGAAGACCAGTGCGCTTTCTGCAAAGGGACTGGCCATTGGAAATCCCAGTGCCCAGTTCTTCTGGAAATGATCAGAAACAAAGACCCCAGGGATGTAGCAAACGGACCGAGACCTAAGGGACAACAACGAGGGCCCCCAAATGACGCGACTAATGACAGATCAAGCAGACCAAATACGTTCGATCGACCCAGGCAGAACCAATATCAACAATCTGACTATGACGATACTCACACCTTCGCATAGGACAGCCAAGGGCGAGGGAGGGATCCAGTCGAGCTCTATGTTGACCAGCAGGGCCCTTACGTCACTGCTAAGGTCCTGGGTACCAAGTCTCCATTTCTGGTAGACACTGGCGCAACACGTAGTGCGTTATCTAAACGACTGATTCCAAGGGCACCCTTGTCTGGCTCACTCATAACATCGACAGGTTTCGATGGAACGCCCTCCACCAACCCTTTGTCTGCCCCGATTCTCTTTGACGTAGAAAACAACACCACCGACACCACGTTCTTGCTTTCCTCCAATAGCCCTGACGCCATTATGGGACTTGACTTACTGAAACACTTCCGAGCGACGATTAGGTGTTCTCAAGATGGAGTTCGAGTGTTTCTTTACGACAACCCCGTTCTGCTTAGACATTGCTCTCCCCGACACATGTTTTCCATCACCGACGTTGACGCGTCCCTGCTTGACACTCTACCTCCGTATCTGTGGGCCAAAGCGGATTCGGACGTAGGGCGTATGTTAATTGACCCAGTGCACATTACTGTCCGACCAGACGCAACACTCCCAAAACTCCCACAATATCGGATATCGCCAGAGGGCGAGAAGGCATTGGTAATGATTATCCAGTCACTGATAGACGCAGGAGTGGTAGAGGAAGTGGTTAGCAACGTTTGCAACAGCCCTATCTTGCCCATTATCAAGAAGCAGGGAGAGGGAGATGAGAGAGCATACCGTTTCATCATCGACCTCCGAGAGATCAACAAAGTGGTGGTACCCCAGTACCCTGTGGTCTCAGACATCACCACCATCCTGACCTTGATTCCATCCACTGCCACCACCTTTTCCGTCATCGACCTCAAGAACGCATTCTTCTCCATCCCCATCCACCCAGACAGCCGATATCTCTTCGGCTTTACCCTAAAAGCCCGCTCATATAGGTTTTGCCGAGCGCCTCAAGGCTACACGGAAAGCCTTAGCATCTACAGCCAGGCCCTCAAAAGACAACTAGACCAAGTCCAGTTACCCGACGGGGTGGTGTTGGTACAATATGTCGATGACATCCTTTTGGCAGCCGACACCACCCCTCTAGCGGTTACCGCCACCATTCAACTCTTGCACTTCCTTCGGAAAATGGCCACAAGGTCTCCAAGAAGAAGTTGCAATTCTGCCTACCCCAGGTCACTTACCTAGGCCACCTTTTGTCCAAAGATGGAAGAAAACTCACCCCTGATCGAATCCAAACCATTCTAGATACCCCTGTCCCTAAAACCCAGAAGCAGGTTCGCTCCCTATTAGGCCTCACCTCCTTCTGCCGACAATGGTTACCAAACTTCAGCCTCGTTGTAAAACCACTGCTTTCTCTGCTAAACAAAGACGTCCCTTTCCCACTCCCTTGGACTCCTGAGTGTCAAACTTCCTTCACAGAACTGCGAGATGCTCTTTGCTCAGCCCCTGTCCTGGGTACCCCTGATTACAGAAAGCCCTTCTCCCTTTACACTCACGAAAGGGAGGGGTGCGCTTTATCTGTCCTGACCCAGGCCATCGGCCCTAAGCAACGACCGTGCGCTTACTTCTCTGCCACTCTTGACCCTGTCGCCAGAGCCTTGCCTGCCTGCCTTCGAGCTGTAGCTGCTGCTGCAGTCTCTATCCGACAGAGTGAGGGGATTGTACTCTCGAATTCCCTCACGGTACTGGTACCCCATGCAGTCGACACCCTCCTGAACCAAACCAAGACACAACATCTGACGAGTGCACGACTGACTGGATACGAACTGACCTTGCTTGCCCCCCATATCACCCTGAAAAGATGCACCACACTGAACCCAGCAACTCTGTTACCCTTGCCAGAGAACGATCCCAATGTGCACCCCGTACATGACTGCGTGACTCTTACGGACGAACAGACCAGGAGTAGGGTCGATCTCAGAGACACGGCTTTCCCTGACCCCGACGGGGAGCTGTGGGTGGACGGTTCTTGCATCAAACTCCCCGATGGTACCACTTCCGCTGCCTATGCAGTCACCACGGCTCGAACTGTAGTAGAAACAGCCCGCATCGCCCAGCGATCTGCCCAGGCAGCGGAACTGATTGCTTTGACGCGAGCCTGCATCCTGGCAACAGGAACCGCAGCGAACATTTACACTGACAGCCAGTATGCCTTCGGGGTGGTTCACCATTTTGGGCTCCTCTGGAGGGAGAGAGGATTCTTGACCTCACACGGCACACCCATTTTGCACGGGGATCTAGTCTCCGCCTTAATTGAAGCTGTCCTCCTCCCCAACAAACTTGCCGTTATCAAATGCCAGGCACACAAGAAAGTGACAGACATTATTGGACAGGGAAATGCACTAGCCGACATCACCGCCCGAACGACAGCTGAAAATAGAACGACAACACATATGTACGTGACCAGGTCACAAGCAGAAAACTGGACTGACGCCAAGGACACAATTAGAGACATACAAACGACTAGCACACAACACGAATTGACTGAATGGACACGGGTGGGATTGAAAGACGATGAAGGCTGCTGGCGGACAAAAGACACGAACAGATGGTTGCTGCCTGATTCGTACTTGATTCCCATATTAACCATGGCACACTCCCCTGCCCACATAGGATCAGCCCCCATGATCGAACTTGTCTCCAGGGTTTGGCACAATGACAAGATCCCAGATTCCGCCAAACGCCTGGTCCAACAATGCTTAATATGCCTACAACACAACCCCGGGAAAGGAACTGTAGTACCCCGGGGGGGATTTGGGGTCCCAAACCACCCATTTGAAGTCCTGCAGATGGACTACATCCAGCTAGACAGATGCCAAGGCCTGAAATATGTACTCGTCGTGGTGTGCGCATTTAGCAAGTGGGTGGAAGCATATCCAACCCGTGACAACACCGCTATGGCCACTGCAAAGGTTCTGTTAAAGGAGTTTTTCCCCCGTTATGGCCTCTGTCGTGTTTTATGGAGTGATAATGGCCCCCACTTTATAGCCAAAGTTATCCAGCTCATCCTAAATGGGCTGGGTATTAAACAGAAATTCCACGCAGTCTTCCACCCTCAATCTGCTGGGCTTGTCGAACGACACAATGCCACACTAAAGCTTAAACTGGCCAAAATAGTGGCTACGACGGGCCTGAAATGGCCAGACGCCCTCCCATTGGCATTGCTATCGATGCGCTCTACCCCCACCCGACATCACTTAACCCCTTACGAAGTTGTCTTCGGTCGACCCATGAGCGTCTGGTCTGCCCCGAAACCAACTTCCATTCATGACGTTCCGGATGTCCTAATGTCTGATTATCTGTACAAATTGACTGAAACTTTGTCTGTCCTTCATCAGCAGGTGCAGCAGGCCATCCCCGATGCTTCCAGGGGTCCGGGTCACGCCATCCAGCCGGGGGACTTCGTGCTGATCCGAAATTTCCAGCGATCAAAGAGTTTGGAACCCCGGTGGACGGGCCCCTGGCAAGTGCTGATCACCACTCGGACCGCACTTCGAGTGGAGGGGAAGAAACACTGGCTGCACGCTCATCACTGCAAAAAGGTCTCTCCAGCCCTGGCCACGACAGACACCGTCAACACCCAAGAAGAGCTCCTGAACCAGGACCGACCATCGTTGAACTGCTACCCTGACACTGAGACACTTGAACTTTCAAAACATCCTGACCCCACTGTGCCATCTCGAGAAGGGTATTTCCTGCGTCGAAAGGAGGGAGCTTCGGCTAAGTAGGCCACGGACTAGGTTAAAGGATCTCAGAACGGTGACCCAAACTACCAAGGGTTACCCGGAGAGAAGCTAAAACTAAGTCTGTGGTCCTGCCCACTACCGAGCACCTTGAAGACGAAGATGATGGAAGCGCCAGATAAGAAGATGATGGAAGCGCCAAACAAGAAGCCGACGGAGACAGCAGGAAATACCCACTACAGAAATCCGAGAATAGACAGACTCCATAGCTCAAAGACAATTGCACTCTTCATCGTAATCCTCCTCTGTTTTCTCCTCATGACTACGCTCTGGATTATGGAAGAACACGCACCTGCTCACGAAACATTCCTAACCACTGCTCAGCCTACCACCATGAAGGAACATTATCTAATTTCGCTCTCTCCTCAACTAAGAGAGAGGCGAAAGGAGTTTTGGAACAACTCTTTCGTGCAGCTACTTCACCAGCACAATCTTGCCACCAATACCACCAACTGCTGGATCTGTGGGTTGCTACCCCATGCCACTGGACATTCAATACCATTCATCCCTTCACCCTTCTCTGTCCACGGCTCCTGCCTTGCCTGGCTGATCCTCCTGCAAGAGAGCTATACGGGCAATGCCACCTCCAGCAGAACTGCAGCACATTCTTCTCATGGGGCCGGGCGAAACAAGACAAAGACACACTTCTGCCCGCTGACCCCCAGCGACTCGATCCAAATGGACATCCCGGCTAAAGAACGAATCGAAATGCAGGTGTTCAACAATCCAACCAGACCCACCTTCTCCTATCTGCGGAAACGAACGGCTGCCACTCTGACTGTGGCCCTGACGGTCATCAACGTCACAGGCCACATGTGTGTAGAAGGACTTGGGACACAGCTGGTGGGTCGCAGCGCTTGCCGCTTTACCAGAACTTTGGACTCCACGGATCCACCTTCCTTTGTGTCATCCCCAAACATGTATTTCATCTGCGGCACGAAGGCCTACACCTGGCTCCCCAAAGGCTGGGGGGGCACTTGCTACATCTCCTTCGTCCTTCCTCCAACTTATGTGGCCCCAGCGAACCACCACAGGCAAAAACGAGCCAAAGACATTGAGCAAGCCGACTCGACAGGGGCGCAGTTCCTCGATGCTATGAAAGGACTCGTCCCCCTCTGGGGCCCGATGGCAAACAGCCGTGCCATCCGACATTTGACTCAGGCAGTCGAGACAACCATGAACATCACAGCGGGCATCTTTGCCAACAACACTGCCGAGCTCCAAGCGGTCCGTTTGGTGGCTCTTCAGAACCGCCTCGTTCTAGATGTGGTTCTGGCGGACCGTGGAGGAGCATGCCGCATTATTGGGTCCAGCTGTTGTACATACATACCGGACAACTCACCCTCAGTGTACAAAGCCATCGAACATCTTCACAGACTCTCTTCGGAAGTTCACCAAGAGCAAGAAGAATGGTCGCTTGGTGGTTGGTTCTGGGACACCGTCAAAAGCTGGGGCTGGAGACTGCTCACCATTATCATGATTCCCGTAGTTGTAATATGTGGCCTATGCTTAGGAATTCAATGTCTGCCACCTATGTGTTCTCTATGTGCGAGTTGCATTTTTCCCAAAACTGTGAACATTGGAAGCGAACATATGAGAGCATTGTATGATACCGAAGTTAGAAATTTGATGAAAATTGACATTGAGTAAAGCAAGGTGGCTAGATATGTTGAAAAGGGGGGACTGTTGAAAGTTGGACTGAGACCGTCAACATTATCGGCGCCCTCTTGCTCTCCTTAACCTTTTTGTGCGCGTAAAACAGCCGCCATTTTGAACACCATGGCTTCCCTGCTCTCGCCGAGAGCCAGCGCGCCTCTCTCTCTCCCACTCCTAGCTTCGCCGGCATCCCCCGCATACTGACAACCCCCCTGCCTGCACCTGCCGCGAATCATAAAACCCCTCTTCAGCGCTGCTCTGCGCCAGGCCCTCGTCCTGTTCCCAGCGCGACACCTCCCTTCTTCCCATTTATGATCCCCGGCCCTTTGATGCAAACCCCTTTTCCCCGTGTGCCCGTTTGTCTTCCCCGTTCCCAGGCCGGCACCCAGCTCTGCCGATACCAATCCCTTGCCCCTCCCCGTACAATAGAAAGCTTCCCTCCTCAAAGGACCCCCGAGATGATCAAAGCCCCCCCCCCATCCCACGAGATCCGATCGAACCCCACACACTCCGTGAATCGGCGGAATATCCAGCTGCGCGATGATCATCACCTATTATGAACGGGGCGGGGACTTCCACTGTAACCTTGCGTGGGAACGGGCTGGGAAGGGGGGGATTCTGAGGATGTCTTTCCGTACATCAAAGTATCGACGAGAATGTGTTACATGCAATAAACAGATAAACGTGTGTATAAGAGGCCAGGCCTCAGGGATGTAGTTAGAGCACCTCAGAACGATACCTTCTGCCCGTTTTGTTGTGTTCTCCTCCGGAGAGAATAAAAACCTTGTTTCCTGCCTTCCAGTCTCCAGCGCCTGCCTCTTCAATAGTTTAACTTCTTTGTGGGTTCAAGAGGCGACACCGCCGGGCAAATACTTAAGGATCTTATATTCTGGTTGGTAGTGCCCCCCAATTATTTTCTACACTGATTAGCAGGGAACCAGGTCAACTAAGTCAAAAAACCAGCTAAACACAGGCAAAAAATCCGGGGTAACCATAGTCAGGTAGCCACCTTCCTACAGACTTTGATTTAGGTCCTGATGAATGCTTTGCTAATGGCACATACAAGCAGAAACATGTCGACCAATTTTTTATAAATTGGGTACTATTAGTTACTTTACAGAACTAACCTACCGCCGTTCACCCCTTTTAATGGTCTTTGGTCAGCCTTTAATAAAGTAGTTGATGGGCTAGTAACAAACACCTTTTAATCTCACTTTACCACTATCACTTAGAACACATGCCTTCAAAGGTTTCCTGCTCCGCTGTAAACCAGGTGTAGAAGCACACCAGGGAAGCATTCTGCTTCTCTGGTGGAACCCTATGATGAAGCATGTCACCAACCAGGTCGGTGAGTGAGGGTTCCTTTTACAAACACTGGTTCTGTTCTTCTTCGCTTAGTGCAACCACCTTTTGAGTTACACTGACAGTCACTCTTTTGTTGTTACTTATAGCTTTATCAGTACCTCATTTGATTAGGGATGACAATAAAGACCTCTTGTATTGATTATCAGGACACTCCAAGACAGCTAGGCTCTATTCATGAGAAGAAAGGAAACCAGATGTGGCCCTGTCAGATGGGAGGAAAACTTACCTGAAAAGGATAGTAGCTTAGTAAAGGTGTCCCTGTGTAAATGTACGATAAGGCAAATATTACATGCTGCAGTAATAGTTAGGATAGGGTGATGGAATGTATCCAGTCACTGGCTTGTGCAAAGGAGATATCTTGCACACTTACCGTGACCTCCTTAGTCATCTTTGGACCAGTTAAGAAGCCATCTAAAGGAGAAGGTCCTGCCGGAAGAATACTCCTGACCTTGCTTGAAGACGAGAACTCACCCAAGGAATCAAGGAACCTTAACTAGTCGCTGCTCCCAGGGACTTGAGCTGCTCTTGGTGATGAAGTATCACCATCATATATTTCTCCTATTTTATTTCAATCTATAACCTGCATAACCACTGCTTACATGTATGTACACATCACTTACTCATCATGTATTCATCATTTACACGCTATTTTGCAAAGCATTTTTCATGTTAATATATTTGGTTTAATAAACTGAATGTACCATATGTTTTTGATTAATTTTAGGTAGAATATGTGCCTCCTAGGGGTCTATTAGAATGGCGGGCGGACTTCATTCCGTCCGCCACCCTAGCGGTGATGTGGCCGGCCGCCAGTGGTGCAGCGGCACCCGCACCGGCAATTAGGATGCCACCGCCACTGTGGCGGTGGCATCCCGCATATATTGCATTGTGGCGGGCGGTACTGTAAGCAGCACCCGCCACAACGCAATATATGCATGTTTTGCATTGGCATGCACAACGTGACAGGCAATGCGTGGCACCTGCCACCTTGTGCATGCCAATGTTGGTACCCCCCAAGTGCAGCCCCCCACTCTCCCACCTCCCAGGGGGTCTGCAACGGGCCCCCAAAGAGAACTCCGCATGCCTTTCCATTTAGAGTCTCCGCCATGGAAAGGCATGAATCCACCACCATCCTAATATGGATGGCGGTGCCTGCAAGGCACGCCACCATATTGTGGGCCATTTCCGCCCGGGAGGCAATCGTGACGATTGCCTACCGGCGGGAAAGCGGCGGACATTCTTTCCGTCCGCAGCGTTTTCCCCCGCCATGCTAATGTGGCGGGGGATAAAAGGCCGACCGGCGAGGTGTTTTGGTGTGCGGATCGCCACTGCAATTAGGGTAGTGGCGATCCGCACGCCATCCTAATAGACCCCTTAATGTTGACACGAGTTGGCCTAGGTTCCTTATTCCATTTTAAAATAAACAATGCATTTCTGTTTGCTGTGCGTAACTTGTTCTGTTTCAGGCACCAGAGACACCATGTTCTCGTTAAAAGTCCTTTCTTCTTTGTTTTTGAAGGTCGTAGAGTAGACGATGGTAGATGTAGGTCGGCAGTTGCGGGGGATGGGAGACAGATTAGCTGAATACTTCCTATGTGAGATACTGTGAGGAATGTGATAAAGGAAGGAAATGGAATTTTATTTTAAAGGAAGCCGACACCAAGTACAGCGAGAAAATTGATGTTTTTTGGTTCTTACTTAACCGGAACCTGTAGAATGTATCTCTCTGACTTTTTGTTTTAAACTTTATTTTCCTCTTCCAGAATACCGTAATCACATCATACATTTTTGTTATTCACCACCACTTCAAATACTTATTATGCCATTCAAGTCCTATATAAAACAATACTTCACAATTCTTCACTTTTTTATGCCACCCTCCAACCTTTCTTTCTCCCTATCCGTTGTTTGTAATTGTTGTCCATTTCTCCAACAGAGCTCATTGAATATTGGTATACCCCTGACTTTCAAACCCATGCACAGAACCCAATGGGATTCAGTGCAGTGTCTCACCCCACTCCAGTTGGGACCAGACCATCTGGTGGCTGCGAGGCAGGGGTTGTAGTCGTGTCATTTAGATAAGCTTTGAAGGGGCCCCATATACCTTTTGGGCGGGATGTGGCAGGCAGGGTGTTGGCATACAAGTCACTGTTTGTGTTGCAATAGGCTAAACTATGCAGCCAGGCCTTTGTTGTGGGTATAGACCTACAGACCCATCTAAGAGCAATCTCACGCTTAGCAAGCAGAAAAGCCATTGACATGAACGTACTTACAGTTTTCAGGTAGTCTAGCACACAGCACAATAATGCGGATTCTGGGTTCGGAGTGACCTCCAGATCTACCATTTTAGTGATTTCCTTGCAAATTGATCTCCGGTATGCCCCAATCTTGGGGCAATCCCAGACCAAATTAGTAAAGTCTGCATGTGGGGCTCCACACTTACGACAAGAATGTGGTCTGTTGGGATCTATGTTATGCAGTTATATTATTCTGGGGACAAGTAGACTCTCCATATAAACTTAAAGTGTAGTAACCTGTGCTTACTATTAATGGAGATCTCTTCAATTTGTGCACAGCAAAAGTCCCAGTGGGAATCCGAAACGGGATATCCCAAATCCCTCCCCCAAGTCTCTCTGATCTTGGTGTCTCTGCTGGGCACCAGAGTCATGCATGTACGATACAATTTTGATACTAGTCGATCGCTTCCCAGGACTGAAATAACCGTGGATAATGGAACAAACTCGTCCGGAGCCAGTGGGAACTCAGCAATTTCTGATCTAATGGCGCTGTGTACCCGCCTTAAGATGAAGCGGTCCATGAATGTGGCCTCGCTATATCTGACGTTCTCAATGTCAACAAAAACATGGCCTTCAGGGAACAGTTCACCTTCCTTGCTGATTGCGAATTTGGTTAATGTCCGCTAGACTATTTTTTCTGACATGATGAGGATCCAAGGATTATTTAATATCGGAATGTCCGGGGAGTACAACGCAGACGCTGCCGTGACTCGCACTCAGTTTTGCCACGCCTAGCTGGTGGTGGAAACAGTTTGGATATCCCAGGGATCCATTGGGTGGCCCGGGGTAAAATTGTGTGCAAGGGCGCAGGCAAGACCAGGTCAGCCTCGGGCCTGGCATAGAGAAGTCTGGCATCTGGGTGATACCAGGAGTGTGCAAAGCGGCACTGTGCTACCAGATAGTACACTTGTAGTTAGGCCCCCCAAACACCCTTCTCTCTTAAGGAAAGGTCATTGCATCCCAGCTAACCCTGGGATTTCCACCACCCCATATAAGCTTGATCAAGTGTGACCTGAGTGTAAGAAAAGAACATTTGGGCAGAGGGATCGAGATATTATTAAATAAGTACAAAAATCTCGGGAACACAATCATCTTGATCAATGCCTCCTGTCCTGCCAGTGAAAGGGGGAGACGTATCCATCTGTCGACTTGTTCCTCCAGGGTATGTATTGCAGGGCCATAATTCAATCTGATAATCTGATCTGGCTCAGAAAGAATATTGATTCCCAGACAGCGTGCAGTGTCGGAGCACCAGGTGAGAGGGAATTCGCATTCCCAACTCTTGGTGCTGGGAGTAAGCAGAAAGATCACTGACTTACCCCAGTTTATCCCCAGGTCCGAATGTGTTCCAAATCTTATGATCTCCCTTATAAGGGGCTCACGTTTTTTTTCCGGGGTACGCACATATAAAATAATATTATCCGCATAGAGGATGTATCTCTCTGACTTCATTTCATGTTTTAACTATGTGGACTGAGTGTGTTGGTCAGACCTTTTGCCCCCAACACCTTTGCAGGTGGACATCTCTCCCCTCTCGAGGCTTCAATATTCCCTTTTTGGTCATAAACTTACTTTCTAGGCAATTTTCTTTTTTTGATTGGAACCTTCATTTGGTTCTATTTGAGATTCAATGCCCACTGACACCTGCTGCTTATGAATTTCACAACTTTAACTGCAACCTCAGATTAGCATAGGGTATGTTTCTAAAGTGGACTGAATCTTCATGAAATTAACTTCTGCTGCGAGGAAATATGGGGTGTGTTATACGGTATGACCTCACTTTGTAAGACACTTACCAATCCCTTTAGGACCTGTAGGTTTCGTGTGGAAAACCTTAGCTCAACCTTGTAGCTGTGGCTCTGAGCTGTCAGGTTTACACAAAGGAACAAGTGATAAGCATTTAACCAGCACCAAAACAATTGAAGAAGAAATACACAAGACACTCAGGAAATCTCAAACCAATGTATTAAAAATAGATTGTATTTTAATATATTTTTAGATATAAAAACAGAAAAGATTTACCAGAGGATTCCGGAGATACAGAATTTACAATGTGAAAATGCATTTGCAAATTCATCAAATTTGAAACTTTAGTAAAACCTTATGTAAAGATCAATGCAATTACTTTAGGTGACCATCTCTGGCAGAGAGCCAGTCAGGGGCACCAGCAAGGTCTGCAGAAACAGTTACCTATGTAGAAGAAGCATTCTTCCGTAAGGTTCAGGCACTTTTATTCCATTGCTGTAGGTTCCCCAGGAAGTGGTCCTGATGCAAGGGATACAGGATGCTGATGATTTTCAAGGATGTTGTAGATGCGATGCTGTAGACGGGGGCCTTCCTACAGCTAATTCACAATCGACAGGTCTGGTGAGGTGATCTGCAACAAGGGTTGACACCCCTCGAAGTACTCTCGGTACTGGCAAACGTCCAGTTGCAACTGGACTACAAGTCACCTGGTATCGCGGTTACAATGGAATACTTCCTTGTACGGCAACTTGCTTTTTGGGCGACCAAGCTGCACTCCAGTGACTCTCCCGGGTCCTGCAGATTCAGGTGCAACTCTAAGCATTGGGTCCTGGTCTATGGTGCTGCACAGCAATGAGAGGTGGCGCCTTGTAGATTTGGGCTTCCAACTCGCTCCAGCAGGTGTACTCAGCTGTCGTAGCCCTGCGTTGAGTACAGGAGGTCAGCCATCTGATCGTTGGAGCCTCTTGATTTGACTAGGCTCCGGAGATGACTTCACCAGTCTGCGATCCTAGTCCATTGAGATCTGTGTCCAGAAAATGCCCACAAGGTAGATGCAGTCGGTAGCCAATGTGCTATAGGTTCTCTCCATCCCGATGACCATTTTATTATCCTTTTTCATGAAGGCAGGAGTGTCATAAATTCTCCCTGGGCCAACATTATTGTTTCCTGCGCATGAGGGAGCTGCAACTTGACCAAATAAATAATAAAATAGCAAATAAGGTATAAAAGTAACAAGTCTGATTGAAAGACAGAGATATTAATAACAACTGAAAGACGACTGATACTGCAAACATGCTGGTCATGTAGCAGTAGCAGCTGAAAGAGGACTGGAACTGAAAACGTGGCACCCATTTTAGAGAGGGCACTCTATTCTCATACCTATCACCGCAACAATTAACCCAGACTAGAAAACCCCAATATTGACAGCTATACTGAGTCTAACATAACACCGATAATTGAGCTGAACACACACCTACTAACTAAACCAGCATCAATATTAACCCCACTGCTATAACGCCCTCACCTCCCACCCCCGGACGTTGACAAGAAATTCAGCCTCGTGGGCCCCTCATCTTGAGTACACCCCTGAAGAATCTGAATTTTTTTCCTGCCGCTATCGCTTTTAACCACCCCCATCCAACAACCAGGATTACCAAGACTACAAAGGCAAAAATATTCATGCCCGCATTGACTCATCCACCTCTACTCTGTTCAGCTTTCTGATACCCGAAGGACCCAACTCCTTCTCCATCATATACCCCCTAACCTTTCAACCAATGCCACCAAAACCTCAAACAAACACCTTGCAACTCTAATCACTAACATCTGCTACAACATCTCCAAGATCCTATTGAAAACCGATCTCATCTTTTACACTCCCGTCCGGCAAAATGTTATACTACCCTATTCAACATCCTCAACATTTCTTCACATTTATCACAGAAACATGGCCATATAACACCTCCTCTCCCATCTGGGACCGACTAGTCCCTCCAGGTTTCTCCATCATGAAGAAGAATAGGGATAATCGCACCAGGGGTGGCAGAGCCATTATCCACAAGAACAAGATCCTCGTGGTTGAAACCAACGCCTGCACCTACCTCACCTATGAACCTATCTGCACAAGCTTAAAGATGAAAACCAATCAAACAACAAAATTCCACCTCCTCTACCAGGCAGCTCTATAAAATTGGTAGAACACCTATCAGAAATGATAACGCACTGCGCACTATCAAATGACAATAACACATTCCTAAGTGATTTTTATCTACACTGAAATGACGAAAATGACTCATCTATTCAGACAGACAGAAAACACACTTTATTCGATTAATTAAAATCATAAAAGTACAGTACACAATACACAGTAAACCAATTCATGTTGTCAATCAATACATATGAGCGATGGTAAAAAAAAAACATCAGCAGCAATTATATAATTCATCAAAGCTAAGAGAAAAATTAAAATAGTATAACATTTCATAAAAATATAAAATTTGGGGTTTCATACAGAAATTAACAGAGGACGTCTTTTTTTTCTAAGGCGAACAGTAGCAACTAGAAAACTAGCAATATTAAACATTTCCCAATTATTATTAAGCATTTGGAGATAAAGTAATGCAGGTCTAACCTGTAAGAAGCCCTTATCCCTCAAGAGAGGGACCAAAAACCTCCTACGAATTTCATTATAATACTCGCAAAACATCATGAAATGCAGTGTATCCTGTGGTGAGAAGTTATCACACTGACACGGGCCTATATCCTCTGGTTTGCACCACCCTGTCAGGGAACCTAGCGAGAAATGAATTAAATTGAGACAAAACCTGATCAGGAGCCTGCAATGGAACAGCTTAGTCACTGTTCTCAAATATGGCTCCATTAATGGTGAGGATTTTGTCAAATAATGAGCCCTGACACAGGGTTTCTTTAGCTCCAGCTCTTTACGTTCCATTATCAGAATATTCATGAATTGAGATGTGACCCATTTCACGTCTTCTTTTTTAATTCCTTCTGGAGCATTAAAAAGTTCAGGGCGCCCCAGTTTCGAAAACATAGACTTAACATAGGACAGCCATGGAATACTGCTGGCTTTTTTCCAGTGTAACACAATCCCTCATGATCAGGTGATTCAGAGATAGATCTGGGTTAAGTCAGGTTTTAAGACAGCATACCAATGGTGCTGTCCTCAACAGATTAGACACATAACCCAGCCCCAATTCCTGATGGATAACAAAAGTTGAAGTTGATTGAGGTACAGACAGGAGAGTACGTACAAATCTGTTTTCTGCTATCTGAACCCCTTCCAGCTGTTTGTAACCCCAGATAGCTGAGCCATACATAGAAATAGCCAAGCATTTGGATCTATATATGCTAAGCATGGCTTCCAGAGGCTTAGCCCCCAAACACTGTGCAAACCCTAATAAAGCTGACATTGATCTAACTACTGCGTATGTTTTAGCTTTCTGTTGGGGAGCCCAGGAACATCTATCGTCAAATAAAACCCCCAGATATGTAAAGGACCTCACCCTGGACACCTCTGCTCTGTTATTGAAAAATATATTTGTTTTTCTGTTTCTTTGGCCCATTGGCATGACATGTGATTTCGGGATGTTCACTATCAAGTCCTGGGACTTCATATAAGTCCCGAAGGCATCCAAAAGCCTCTGGAGGCCTAAAATTGTACGAGCTAGTAACACAGCGTCATCCGCGTATAGGAGAACTGGAATAGTCCTTTCTCCTACACGCGGAATGTCCAAGCTAGCATGATCTAAGGTTTTATCTAACGCATTAATATATAGAGTAAAAAGTAGTGGTGCCAATATACATCCCTGACAGACGCCTCGGCCCGATTTAAAGTGCCTAGTGCATTTACCATCCTGAGTGACCCTAACTGAAGCTGAGAGGTCCCGGTGTAAATCTGCCAAAAAATAAACTAGGTCTGGATCAATGCCCATATCAAGTAAAATAGTCCACAGCTTTGATCTGTTAACCAGATTGAACTCTGAGGAAAGGTCCATAAAAGCCATTTGCAGAGAACCCTTTTTTGCTATAGTATATTTACTTATTAATAGGTATAAATTAAGGCACTGATCCATAAAAAAAACATATTGTAAATTTGATAAAACCTCATTGTCGTTCGCCCAGTCCATGATTTTAACTAGAATCACTTTACCTAAAATTTTGACTGCAGAATCAATCAATGATATTGGTCTATAACACAGTGGATCCCCTCTATGGCCCTTTTTAAAAACTGGTACAATAGTCGACAGGGACCAGGATACAGGAAACCCCTGGGCACCAGAGGCATTAAAAATGTTTGTTAATATCTTAGCCCAGAATTTAGGGTCAGATTAATACAAATCTGCAGGCACACAATCTGGGCCATGTGCTTTATTACTTCCCCCTGGGCCCCCCCATTCCCAGCCCACCAGAGTCACATACGATGCCACAACCCTCCTCGCCCTCAACCCCGGGCGCGCCCCACAATGCTGCGAAGCCACCCCAGGACGTACCCACGGTCCTTTCGCCTGCCTCTCCTGCAAGTTCAACTGTTCCAGGACCCTCACCAAACCCACCTCCTCCACACGCAGCCCTGACGCTAACTACCTAAAGTGCATCCTGCTCAACACCCGCTCAGTCCACAGACACGCAACGGAACTCTGGGACCTACTCGACACTGCCTCACCGGACATCGCCTTCCTTACTGAAACCTGGATGAACACGTAATCAGCACCCGATATCGCCATAGCCATACCGGACGGCTACAAGATTACCCGTAAAGACCGCAACAACCAAACAGGAAGAGGAATCGCCATCATCCATAAGAACACCATCAAAGTCACGACCAGCGCCGATGATACTCTTGCAACCGCCGAACATCTCCACTTTCAGATCCACACCGACCCTAGGTCCACACTCAGAGGCACCCTCATCTACAGGCCTCCAGGCACCCGCACTCAATTCAGCGATGACATCACAGACTTCATCAGCCCACATGCCCTCGCCTCCGAGAACTACATCCTTTTAGGAGACTTCAACTACCACCTTGAAAAGAAACATGACAGCAACACCACCACCCTTCTGGACAACCTGGCCAATCTCGAGCTCAAACAACTCGTTGACACCCCCACCCATGTAGCCGGACACACGCTCGACCCTATCTTCACCTCGAGCAAGCACATCTCCTTCGATCGCACCACAGCCCTCCACTGGACGGACCACAGCTGTGTTCACTTCGGCTACAAAACCACCCTGACCCACAACCGGCCACAACCCATTCCTCGGAGAAACTGGAACAAAATAACTTCCGACCAACTCCTCACATCACTCAACCAAAACCCTCCCACCTTCTCATTGGACCCAAACCAAGCAGCCACCAACCTCAAGCAATGGATCACCCACAGTGCTGACGAATTAGCACCCCTGAAAAAACACCAGATCAAATCAGTCAACAAAAAGGCTCCCTGGTTCAACGATGACCTAAAAAAATCCAAGAAGCTATGCCGCACTCTGGAGAAAACATGGAGAAAAAACCCGACCACAGACAACATGTCCTCCCTTAAGGCAGCCACCCGCAAACACCACCAACTGATTCGATCCGCGAAAAAATCAGCATTCAAAGATCGTCTCGACAACAACTCTCACAACAGCAAGGAACTTTTCAACATCGTCAAAGAATTCACCAACCCCACCGCAGCATCCAACGACATCACTCCATCCCAAGAACTCTGCGACGCGCTATCCTCCTTCTTCTACAACAAAATTGCCGACATCCACAACAGCTTCGAGAACACTCCCAGCGTTCAACCCTCCCCACCCCCCTCAGATCCAACCCCGCCAACTAACAACCTTAGCGCCTGGAACCCAATCACCACTGAAGACACCATCCGCCTAATGAACTCAATCCACTCTGGCTCGCCAACTGACCCCTGCCCCCACCACATCTTCAACAAAGCGGACTACATCATCGCACCCCATCTCCGTGATGTCATCAACTGCTCATTCAGATCTGCCACCTTTCCAGTTAGCTGGAAACACGCCGAACTCAGCGCCCTCCTGAAAAAACCCACAGCAGACCCCTCTGAACTTAAAAACTACCGGCCCATTTCCCTCCTCCCATTCCCGTCCAAAGTCATCGAGAAAGCCGTCAACAGCCAGCTCGCCGCCTTCCTTGAATCCAACAACTCCCTTGACCCTTCTCAATCCGGATTTCGAGCCAAACACAGCACCGAAACTGCCCTCATTGCAGCTACTGACGACATCCGAACTCTACTGGACAACGGTGAAACAGTGGCCCTCATTCTACTCGACCTCTCCGCCGCTTTCGACACAGTCTCCCACAGTACCCTTATACAACGCCTCCGCAACATTGGAATACAAGGCAAAGCATTGGACTGGATCACCTCATTCATCGCTGGGAGAACTCAAAGAGTCCGACTTCCCCCTTTCAACTCTGAGGCCACCGAAGTCATCTGTGGTATACCACAAGGATCTTCACTCAGTCCCACCCTCTTCAACGTTTACATGAGTCCACTTGCCTCCATCGCGCGTCAACACAACCTTAACATCATCTCTTACGCCGACGACACCCAGTTAATCCTTTCCCTCACCAAAGACCCCAACATCGCCAAAAACAATCTTCACGAAGGTACGAAAGAAGTAGCTGAATGGATGAAACATAGCCGCCTAAAACTCAACTCAGACAAAACGGAGGTGTTCATCCTAGGATCTTCCCCCTCCGCATGGGACGACTCTTGGTGGCCTTCCGCTCTGGGAACAGCACCCACACCCACAGACCACGCACGTAACCTTGGCTTCATCCTAGACTCCTCTCTCTCGATGTCCAGACAAGTCAACGCAGTCTCATCCTCTTGCTTCAACGTACTTCGCACTCTCAAAAAGATCTTCCGTTGGATCCCCCTGGAGACAAGAAAGACTGTCACCCACGCACTGGTCACAAGTCGACTGGATTACGGCAACACTCTATACGCCGGAATCACAGCAAAATTACAGAAAAAACTCCAACGCATCCAAAACGCATCAGCAAGACTCATATTAGACATCCCTCGCCAAGATCACATCACCGGACACCTAAAAGACCTCCACTGGCTTCCCGTCAACAAAAGAATTACATTCCGCCTTCTCACCCACGCACACAAGGCCCTCTACAATCTAGGACCCGAATGCCTTAACACTCGCCTGTCCTTCTACAAACCCACCCGCCAACTAAGATCGTCCAATCAAGCCCGTGCCGCGGTCCCGCGCATCCGAAAATCCACCATGGGTGGCAGATCCTTCTCCTTCCTTGCCGCCAAGACCTGGAACTCACTCCCCACTCACCTCCGCCTTACTCAAAATCACATCGCCTTCAGAAAAGATCTTAAAACTTGGATATTTGACAAATAATGAACCCCTTCCCCAAGCGCCTTGAGACCCTCTGGGTGAGCGGTGCGCTATACAAATTCCAGAACTTGAACTTGAACTTGTGCTTTATTACTTGATGTCTCTATTATCGCCCTTTCAATATCCTCCTCCTTAAAAACCAACAGAGGTAAAGCTCTGTCATTGTCTAGGCTGGGGAGGGGTCCAGAATCATATTATAGCCATCTAATCAATCCCTAATCAACCTCCTTCTCCGCAAAGACCTCATCTAATACTGCAAAGGTCAAACGCATACCAGAGGCGCGACCCCGGACGCCATAAAAGCCCACAAAGAGGCGCTAAGTATTGACAGCATTCTTCCAATTCACTGGTCGGACCACCACATCATCCTGTTCCTCCTCAACCAAACAGAAAGGCCCCTCACTTGCACTCATAAAACCTTACAATGGTCCCGCAACATAAGCCAGATTCCCTTAGATGATCTAGAAGACCGAATGATGGCTCTGCTTCCCCTACCAACTGGCAACGTCTCAACAGACTATCTTACGTCCCCCTATACCTCTACAATGTCATCCATCCTTGACCAACTAGCTACCTGGAAACTTACAAAAATTTAAGACACTCCCTAAAGAGACTAGTCAAGTCAAGTCAAGTCAAATAATTTATATAGCGCGCTACATACCCAGAGGGTCTCAAGGCGCTTGAGGAAGGGTGAGGAATTACTTGTCGAATATCCAAGTTTTAAGTTGCTTTCTGAATGCTAGGTGGTTCTGAGTGAGGCGAAGGTGAATGGGGAGTGAGTTCCAGGTTTTAGATGCCAGGTAGGAGAAGGATCTACCTCCCATGGTGGTTTTGTTGATGCGGGGTATGGCAGCAAGGGCTTGGTTGGAGGAGTGTAGCTGGCGGGAGGGGGTGTAGAAGGAAAGTCGTGTGTTGAGGCATTCGGGTCCGAGTTCGTAAAGTGCTTTGTGTGCGTGGGTTAAGAGGCGGAATGTTATTCTCTTATTGACGGGGAGCCAGTGGAGGTTTTTCAGGTGACTAGAAATGTGGTCTTTACGTGGGATGTCTAGTATGAGTCTGGCTGAAGCGTTCTGGATGCGTTGGAGTTTTTTCTGAAGTTTTGCGGTGGTACCGGCGTATAGGGTGTTACCGTAGTCCAGGCGGCTCGTGACCAGTGCGTGGGTGACCGTTTTTCTGGTTTCGGTGGGGATCCAGCTAAATGTTTTTTTGAGCATGCGAAGAATGTTGAAGCACGATGATGAAACGGCGTTGACTTGTCTGTTCATCGAGAGTGAGGAGTCCAGGATGATGCCCAGGTTCCGTGCGTGGTCCGTCGGGGTGGGTGCTTTTCCAAGGGCCTCTGGCCACCAAGAGTCATCCCAGGCGGAAGGGGAGGTGCCTAAGATAAGGACTTCTGTTTTGTCTGAGTTCAGTTTCAGACGGCTGTGTTTCATCCACTCGGCTACTTCTTTCATTCCTTCATGTAGGTTGGTTTTGGCGGTGTTCGGGTCTTTGGTGAGTGAGAGGATCAGTTGAGTGTCATCAGCGTAGGAGATGATGTTGAGGTTGTGTTGGCGTGCGATGGTCGTGAGGGGGCTCATGTATACGTTGAAGAGAGTGGGGCTGAGTGAAGATCCTTGTGGCACGCCGCAAATGACTTCAGTGGCTTCTGACTTGAATGGTGGAAGGCGGACTCTCTGAGTTCTTCCGGTAAGGAACGAGGTGATCCAATCCAGTGCTTTTCCTTGGATTCCAATGTTTCTGAGGCGTTGTAGGAGGGTGTTATGACAGACTGTGTCGAAGGCTGCGGAGAGGTCAAGGAGGATGAGGGCGACTGTGTCTCCATTGTCCAGTAGGATTCGAATGTCGTCTGTTGCTGCGATGAGTGCGGTCTCAGTGCTGTGTTTTGCTCGGAAGCCGGACTGTGAGGGGTCGAGGGATTTGTTGGTTTCGAGGAAGGCGGCGAGCTGGCTGTTGACGGCTTTCTCGATGACTTTGGCCGGGAATGGTAGGAGCGAGATGGGGCGGTAGTTTTTGAGTTCGGTGGGGTCAGCTGTGGGTTTTTTCAGAAGGGCGCTGAGTTTGGCGTGTTTCCAGCTTTCCGGGAAGGTGGCAGAGTTGAGGGAGCAGTTGATGACGTCTCGGAGGTGTGGTGCTATGATGGAGTCAGCTTTGTTGAAGATATGGTGAGGGCATGGGTCTGTGGGGGATCCTGAGTGAATGGAGTTCATCAGGCGGATGGTGTCCTCAGTGGAGATTGGGTTCCAATCAGTAAGGATGTTCTGATTGGGGGGTGAGGGTACGGCAGAAGGTTGGGTGGGTTGGTCTCCGTGTTGGTTGTCGAAGCTGTTGTGGATGTCTGCGATTTTGTTGTGGAAGAACGAGGCAAGGGAGTCGCAGAGGGTTTGAGAGGGAGTGATGTAGTTGGAGTTGGCTGAGGGGTTGGTAAATTCTTTGACGATGTTGAATAATTCCTTGCTGTTGTGGGCGTTGTTGTCTAGACGTTCTTTAAGTGCAGCTTTCTTGGCAGTCCGGCTCAGTTGGTGGTGTGTGCGGGTGGCGTTTTTGAGGGCGTCCTTGGTGCTGGTGTTTGGGTCTTTTTTCCAGGCCTTCACAAGGGAGCGACAGAGTTTCTTGGATGTCTTAAGATCATCGTTGAACCAGGGAGCGTTTTTGCTGCCTAGTTTGATTTGACGTTTTTTCAAAGGTGCTAGGTTGTCTGCGCTATTCGTTAGCCATTGAGTGAGGTTAGTGGTTGCTTCGTTGGCGTTCGAAGAGTGGGCCGGGGGATTTTGAAGAAGCGATGAGGAGATCTGGTCGATGGTGATTTTGTTCCAGTTTCTTCGCAAAGTGGGTTGAGGAAGGTTGTGGGTTGTGGTCTTTTTGTAGACAAAGTGAACACAGCTGTGGTCCGTCCAATGGAGAACTGTGGTGTGACTGAAGGAGATATGTTTGCTGGAGGTGAAGATGGGGTCGAGTGTGTGGCCTGCGTAGTGAGTGGGGGTGTTAACAAGTTGTTTGAGTCCGAGGTTGGCCAGATTGTCCAGAAGGGTGGTGGCGTTGTTGTCGTTGCTCTTTTCCAGGTGAAAATTGAGGTCTCCCAGTAGTATGTAGTGCTCGGAGGGGAGGGCATGTGGGGTGATAAAGTCAGTGATGTCTTCACTGAATTGTGCACGGGGTCCTGGTGGCCTGTAGAGAAGGGTGCCTCGGAGTGTGGTCTTGGGGTCGGTGTGGATCTGGAAGTGAAGGTGTTCGGCGCTAGCGAGGTTGGCGTCTGAGCTGGTTGAAATGCGGATGGAATTCTTATGGACGATTGCGATGCCTCCTCCTGTTTGTTTGATGCGGTCCATACGGATGATCTTGTAGCCTTCCGGGATGGCAATGGTGATGTCTGGGGCTGAGGATGCGTTCATCCATGTTTCTGTTAGGAAGGCGACGTCCGGAGAGATGGTGTCTAGTAGATTCCAAAGGTCGATGGCGTGTCTGTGGACCGATCGGGTGTTGAGCAGGATGCATTTTAGGTGGTTGGGGTCAGATCTCTGTTTGGTGTTCGTGGATGGGGGGTTGGTCTTGGTGTCGTCATACTTGCAGGAGATGCATGTGAAGGGTCCATGGGTGTGTCCAGGAGCGGCTTGGGCGCAGTTGGGGAGTCGGCCTGGGTTAAGGGCTAAGAGGGTGGAGGCGTCGTAAGTGATGCGGGTGGGGTTGGTGGTACGGGGGCCAGGGGGTCTGGCGCTGGGCGCGGGCTTGGCGCAGACGGGCGCAGGCGGGCTTACCTTTGGCGCACCTTCGGCACGACTGGGGCGCGATCGCTGCGCGTGAACACTGCGCGCAAGAGTATCTGTCATATGTGGAAAGTGGAAGGGGAGGGGCGAGGGAGGAGCAGCTGGGAGGCGGGTGCGGGGGGATATCCGGCCAGGGGGGCACGACAACAACAACAGAAATGGCTGCAAGATAAACACCGGAGCAGCGTGGGGATACAGACGATCTAACCACACTGAGCGAGTAAAAATTCAAAATCGCGCTCTATGTCAGTCTAGCGCTACAATTGCAATTTACTTGGCAATAGCGAGTGAAACAGCGCTACGATACCAAATGGAGGCTTCAGTGGGGCTGGGAGTAGCGTGAGGGAGCGTCCGCTTCTGATGTGAGTCAGGGCGGTCACAGCTTGCAGAGGGGAGAGCGGCGCTTACAATGCTTGTGGGAGGGAGGAGCAGCTGGGAGGCGGGTGCGTGGGGGATATCCGGCCAGGGGGGCACAACAACAACAACAGAAATGGCTGCAAGATAAACACCGGAGCAGCGTGGGGATACAGACGATCTAACCACACTGAGCGAGTAAAAATTCAAAATCGCGCTCTATGTCAGTCTAGCGCTACAATTGCAATTTACTTGGCAATAGCGAGTGAAACAGCGCTACGATACCAAATGGAGGCTTCAGTGGGGCTGGGAGCAGCGTGAGGGAGCGTCCGCTTCTGATGTGAGTCAGGGCGGTCACAGCTTGCAGAGGGGAGAGCGGCGCTTACAATGCTTGTGGGAGGGAGGAGCAGCTGGGAGGCGGGTGCGTGGGGGATATCCGGCCAGGGGGGCACGACAACAACAACAGAAATGGCTGCAAGATAAACACCGGAGCAGCGTGGGGATACAGACGATCTAACCACACTGAGCGAGTAAAAATTCAAAATCGCGCTCTATGTCAGTCTAGCGCTACAATTGCAATTTACTTGGCAATAGCGAGTGAAACAGCGCTACGATACCAAATGGAGGCTTCCGTGGGGCTGGGAGCAGCGTGAGGGAGCGTCCGCTTCTGATGCGAGTCAGGGCGGTCACTGGTTTAAAGGACTGGTTCAATAAAGATCTCAGCGCAGAAAGAAGACAACTAAGAGCGGCTGAAGAACTGTAGAGAACAAAACCCTCCCCTACCCACCTTCATCAACTTAGTCAAGAATGCAAACATTATTAAAATCACATCATAAAAGAAAAAGCTGCATTCTTTCAACAAACCCTAGACAAAGCACAAAATCACTCCAAAGAACTGTTTAACATCATTAAACAACAAACCTCTAATCTGGCAAACCTAAACCCCCATGTCTCTGAAGAACACTGTGACAATTTTGCGAAATTCTTTAATGACAAAATCAGGAAGATTGAACTGTCCATGGACCACCAACCCCTTTGATCCACCAGAAACCCCTTTCACCCGATTATGAAAGAAACCAACACACCAGCGCCCTCGCTGAACTCACAAGGGACCTCTCCGCACCTGGTACCAGATGGAGGTAACACCAAACCAGGACCTCCATTAACCCCCAGTAGCTGGAAGACATCTCGGCAGAAGACATTTCAAAGATGATCCTGAATTCAAAACCCTCCTCTCACCTAGCAGATCCTCTCCTAGCCTCTCTAGCTAAAAACGTCAACCACACCATAACCCCACTCTGGACAAAGTTAATCAACAGCTCCCTAAACACTGAATTGATGCCCGACTGCTTTAAACTAGGAAATCCCCCTAGCTTAAAAAACCTGGTGCTAACCCAAACAACCTCAACAACTTCAGACCCATTTCCAACCTTCCCTGCCTGGCAAAAATACTTGATGTTGGACTGGGCCCTTCTGGCAGGTCCACCCCTGAAGTTGTGCTTGTTATATGTGACCTGGGGATGGTGATTCCCACTCTGAGTGCGTGTAGATGAGAGAAGCCTGCGCTCCCATAGGACTGCAGGGGGAATGGGTGTGTCCCTGATAGTTCCTGGTGCGTGGGGGGGTACAGGCTCGAGTCTGGTATGTATGGACTCGTGTGATTGAATGCTGTAAGATGATGTATGCGATGTGTGTGTGTCTAAAAGAGAAGTGTCACTTCTAGACATCGGTGTGTGTGTGCAGTAAGTATGCTGGCGCGTGATTGGCTGAAGTGAGGGAGGGGCTGTGCCTGTATCCTGTATGGGTCTGGGCTGCCCCCACAATGCTGGCTCCACCCACCTGGGGTGCGTCTGGTGTCCTAGCCTGGCCAGTAACAAGAAATTCCTTATAACCAGTTCTAGCTGGTTCTCATCCTGCCTGCCCCTTTTTAGACAAAGGGATCTCCTGTATAAATGGAGGGTGTGCCCTTTTCTCTGTCTCTTTTTCCTGCTTGGCCTGACTGGCATCCTGCCAGGGGCATGCTGCTGCTGGGTCTCAGGGGAAGGGCTTGCCTCCCTGAGCCCTGCCCTGCTCCTGATCTACTGGGATCCTGGACTTCCTTTGGTCTCTGATATCTATGGCCCTAGCGCTTGGGAGCGCTTCCCTGCTATCCTAGCACCTTGGGGCGCTCCATTCCCGCTTCTAGCGCTTGGGGAGCGCTTTCCGGCTGTCTTAGCGCCTTGGGGCGCTGACTTTCTGCCCCCCAGCGCTGGGAGCGCTCTACTCTTCCAGCCGGTGCCCACCCGGCATCGGCCTGTTCGTGTGAGGGGGACCGAGCCCCCAGCGAGTGCCTACCTCGCTTGCCCCCGTCCTTGCTGCCCTAATCGAGGGATCCTGGCCCTCGTCAATTTCCCCCCGAGTTCACCGCCGCAGCCCGGGACCCCGCCTGAGGCCCGCCCCTGGGCCGCGCTCTGATAGGCTGCCGGCCCGATGACGCCTCCCCGGGCCGCGGTCTGATTGGCCGGCGACCCGGGGAGCTGGAGAGGCGGAGGGGAGAGCCGAGCATGCAGGGAGCGGCGGGAGCCTACTCCGCGCCCCTACGTCCCCCAGAAGAAGTGCCGCTTCCCCCCCGGGGCCCCCCAGGAGCGAGAGGGAGCCCCGGAGAGCGAGGAGAGACCGGTGCGACCAACAGCCGGTGAGTGCTGCCGGAGAGGAGGCAGGGCTTCGGGGCACATTGTCGGTTCCCGCCCCTCCAGCGCGAGCACACATGTGCTTGAAGGCCCGCGGGGCCCCCAGTGATGTTGGGTCCCCTGAGGGGGGGGCCCCGCCCGCCAGTAGCTTCGTCCCTGGGCCCCGCGAGGCTTCGTCGAAGCCCATGGGGGCCCCCAGTGATGCCGGGTCCCCCGAGAGGGACCCCTGAGCCCCGCAGCTTGACCCCTGAGCCCGAGAGGCTCCATCATGGCCCGTGGGGCCACCCGTGATGCCGGGTCCCCCGAGGGGGACCCCGCCTGCCCTGCCTTGACCCCTGAGCCCCGAGAGGCTCCACCTCCGGCCTGAGCCCCGAGAGGCTCCTTCTGTATTTTTACCCCCGAGCCCCAAGAGGGTCCAGCTGCATCTTTGACCCCCGAGCCCCGAGGAGGATCCAACGGGTCCTTGCCCCTGAGCCCCGAGAGGCTCCAGCTATAATCCCTGAGCCCCGAGGAGGCTCCACCACGTGTCCCTGGCCCTCCGAGCCTGCGAGGCTCCCACAATGGCCCCATCCTTGCGCTACAGCTGCCCAGCACTTTGTGGGCAGCTGCCCCGTTTAGGTTTAGTGTAGGCTACCTGCAGCGTACCCTGACATTGAGACTTTGGGCGTCCTAGCCCCCGAAGGCCCGTTGGCCTGTTGAAAGTACTAGCTAAATGTAACTGTGCTCCTTGAGAGTTATTCTGTGTTTCCTTCCTACAGGTACGTCTGTGATGTCATGTACCTTGCCATTCCTTCCCTCCTGTATAACCTTGCCTCATGTATGTTGATACTGGTTAGAGTGAGTTCTATTGCTAGTCCTATGAAACCCCGGGGCGTGACGTATTCTAATGCTAAGCTCCTGGTGATTATGTGTTTTAGTCCTAGTTCGAGGAAGCTCCCAGTTGTTATATGTTCTAATGCCAGCTCCATCATGTGCATATTCCTGGCAGTGGTCCCATGGCCCTGTCCTGTATATATTCCCTTGTAAACCCTGCCCGTGCCCCTGGCACCCTGTAAAGTATGTGTTCCTATGTGTCCTTTTTAATACAAAGACTATTTTCATATATACCTGGTGTGGAGTTCCTTTTGTGGGGGGCCCGGGAGGTTGTTGCTGGGGGTGCGTGCGCAAATGCTTTACACATGACCTCCGAGATAGGCCTTGCTGCTCGCGCCACGTTACCTAGAGGGCGAGTAGGGGTTGTCTTGGTGGGTGACCCCCTGGCCCTGACGGGGGAGTGGTGGTCTCTGACTGACTGTGGCGCAAGCTCTGGTCGGCCGGGGATCCCATTTCCTACACTTGAGAAATGTTTTCTCTCCCAACTCAATCAACACATTGACTCAAACAATCTCCTCGACTCACTAAAGTCAGGTTTTGAGACAGGATGCAGCACGGAAACTGCTCTACTGAACATAAGGGATGACATAAACAAGGCACTGGACTCATCCTCCTAGACCTATCAAGGGACATTCATACAGTGGACCACAGCCTGCTTCTAGAATCCTCATAAAAATGATCAGAACCGACAGCTTGGTCCTGAAATTGTTCTCCTCTTACCTCCATAATCGCTCCCAAATTAACAACTCATCCTCCAATTTGTTCGCCGTTACCAGAGGTGTGCCTCAAGGCTCAGTAATCTCTCCTACACTCTTAAGTGTTTACATGGAGCCCCTCACATCCATTCTCAAACAATCAAACATCCTCTACCACGTCTACGCCGATTACACCCAGATCTATCTAGAAATAACCTCACTAGAAGACCTATGGAGACTTAACCTCATCCTCAAAAAGATCCAAAACTGGCACTCACTCAACCATCTGAAAGTCATCCAGGATAAGACGGAAATCCTACTCCTATCCAACAATGGACAAACCACCCAAGTTCAGGAATTCTATGAACTGCAAACTGACACTATCAAAATCTGTCAAATCTTTGGGGATCTCTCTTGACCCAAGCCTGAGAATGAGCCACCACATGAAGAACTCAGCTAAGAGCACACTCTACAATCGGAAACTCCTACACAAAACCAAACCCTTCATCCCCCCCCCCAATGATCTAAAAACCCCCACCCAAGTGATGGTACTATCCAGACTGGACTACGGGAATGCCACCCTCACGCGTTGATCAAGCAAGCATACGGTGCATTCCTGCCCTTTTCTTTTGACACACGGCAGCACAGCAAGATTCCTAGTTGTGCCACTGGCGTAATGAAAACTGAGGGGGACTCCCTGCCCTCCAGTCTCAATCACAAGCTCTCTGGCCAGAGTGCAGTGCCAAGGGGGCCTCCTGGAGCTTGGGACCCCCCCCCGCACCGCTAGGGCTGCGAGGGTCTGTGTTCCGCCCCTGAGCGACGCCGCCCTGCTCCAAAGCCTCATAAATGAGGCCGTGGACTGAAATGGATGGCGCAAGAAACAAGTGGCAGATGTTAATAATATAACATATTATCTCTCCACCTGTAGTGGAATGCAGATTATTGCATGGGAAGAACCACAACTTATTGTGTGGTGTATAGTTTCATGTGCTGTGTTGCATCTCATAAACAAGTGTGCATTCTAAAACAGGTATAGACATACAGCTTTTCTAGACTTGGAGAACTGAGTCCGGAAAACATATCTTCATAACTCTGATCAAATCTATATGTCCTATACATTTGAGAAGGTGTTGATAAACTGCCGCCCTGATAGTTTTGGCCACTCCTCCTACATACTCCCAACTTTCTTAACATGAGCATACCACATATCTGGAAAGAGTGTAGAGCTTGTCTGCTACTCACACAATATTTCTTCGTAGGGCGATATATCTCACGTATTTGTCATATAGCAAACATTTTTGGGGATTAGCAAATCAACGCAAATTGTTATTTGACTTTGGTTTGTATGAAAACATCACGCAAAGAAACACTTCTTTGCATTATTTTGCGTCACGTGTGGCTATATGGAGGGTATGTGGGCATTTCCATGCTAACACCCATTCTTTTTTAAGCTAAACCCTATCTACTTACATTTGTTCACAGAGTTTAGCGACAAAAGTTAACGCCACTGAAAAGGAGGTGTTAAAAGGTAGAATTTTTTCTTTCTCCTTGCTTTTCGGACTTACCATGCGTGCTCCACTGTGCAGCACACATACAAAGTAGGAAAAGATTTGAAACTTGTCCAGCCCTAGTACTTTATACAGGAAAGTAATCCTTCCTATGCAAAACCTATGCTAGACTCAGGCACGCACTCTAGCACCCTAGCACTCTGGCACTAATGTGTGTGCCTGGTGAACGGCAGCTAAAATCAGTGTGGCGCTAGAGAGAGGGGAGGACAGAGACATACCCCCAGATGCATCAAGCATCCATTTTGCGATTCCTTGTTAGCGAAAAATAAGGATTCGCTAATAAGGAATAGCTTAAAAAATAGCGATTTCTTAAAATTCCTTAATTGCGACTCGCAAATTGCGACTCGCAATTAAGGAATACCTCCCCATTCATTCCAATGGGCCTAGAGGCCCATAGGAATGAATGGGAAGACAATCTCAATTTGCGATTCTCAATTAGAGAATCGCAAATTGAGATTGCAATTTCAAGGGTGCCAGGGTGTCAAAAGGACACCCTGTTGCACTCCTGAAATCTGCTTATGGGCACATCTTGCACACACAGATGCCCTAAGGGCATGTCTGTGTGTAAAATGGAACATTGCAAAAAATGCACTTTAGTGCATTTTTCAACGTTTTTACAAATTACCATGAAGTTCAACTTCATGGTAATTTGTGCCCCCTATTAGCGAAATCGCTAATTTTTTAACTTGAATGCATTGCATTTAAGGAATCTCAATTTGAGATTCCTTAAATGCAATAGCAATTTAAGTAATCCCAATTTTGCGATTTCTTAAATTACGATTTTTGCATTTGGGAAGATGCATCCCAAATGCAAAAATACCGGTCGCAAAGGGGCAGATTCTGAGAATCTGCCCCTTTGTGAGTGGATTTTAGTTGATGCATCTGGGCCATATTTCAGTAAATATGGCGCTATCCTGCTCCCTCGCTGTCACGCAACGCAGCCTCTTTCGGTGCTGCGCTGCGTTGCGTGACACCTTGTGAATCTGGCATGCGTGTGGTGAATGTCCTTTACACTTAAGTTTTCAAAGGGAAATTTAGTAATGCGGGGAAAAAATGTCAGGAAAAAGGCAAGTTGTGAAGTTAATGTTCAGGAAAGGAAGAGGCGGCTGCTAGGCTTGTAAGGCGATCTGGCCCCGCTCCTCGGGGGCTCAGTCTCCGTGGGAAAAGGCGACCAATGGTGGGAGGGCAGGAGTTAGCAGCTGGCAGAGCGGCGGCTAATCCCAGTTTCCTCAGTTTGACACCATGGAAACTGTACCGTTAAATATACCAGAGGAGAGGGCCATGGGGCCTTTTATTGATGAAGATTCCCATGGGAAGCTGAGAGTTTATTTTGGTGCTTGTAGAGCACTCAGCTGGAACTAATCACGGGCGGTTAGCAGGATGCGCAGAATCCAATTACTAAAAAAAAAAAAAGTCTAAAAGAAAGTTTTGGGAGAACAGAGGGGGCGCTGGCGTTTTCTGCAATACTTAAAGGAATCTAAAAATGAACTATTCGGGTGAGAAAGAGTCATAAACCCAGCGACAACCCTTGACTTATTGCATGTTGGATGAAGGCCAGCTCCTGCTATGCAGTAACGAGGCGCTCCGAGGCGCTAGACATGCCGGGCCTGCAGGGAGCAGGCAGGGGGCTGGGGTTTACTGCCGGGCCCAGGTGACGGCTGCAGGGGAAGGCGGAGGCCTGCTCCCCAGGGGGCCTCTCCAGTTATTTCCAATAAAGGATTTATTGGAATGTTATGGTTGCTGCACATGTGGCGCGCAGTGTGACGCGAGCCAGCGCGCGCAAGGGCGAAATGAACAATTTATCCATTCCTGATGTGGCGGTCATGGAAGAGGGTGAGAATCTGGGAGAAATGTGTTTGGAAGAAGCGTGATGACAGGGGCGGAGAATGAATGAGTGGATGAATGAAGATATATATATTTAGCGTGACAGCTACTCCAAAAGCGTGTCCCGGCGGTGATCACGAATACCTTTTAAAGACTGGCAAACTTACCAAAGAAAGCCGTGCCTTTGTACTGCGGTCAGGGAAAAGATATTGGTGTGCCAAGAAGTCACCTATTGAAATGTTCCAAAGCTCACCTCTCCAAGGAACACTGCCTCAGATAGGCTGACCTCTGACCCCTTCTACCAGCTCCACCTCCTCCCTCTATACACCCCCTCTGGAGCTTGCCTCTGTGCAGAGCTCTGTTTCTGGTCAGCTAGGGTCGTGTTTTAAAAATAGAGAAACGTCATACCTCCTGACCCTCACCTCCGGGCGCCGTCCCGCATAGAACGCAGCCTGTGCAAACTTCTCATCGTGCAAACGTAGGTGGTGAAGTACAGGGAACACCACAATCAGGTAAAGTGCAAAGCCCCTCAGAGTTTGCAGCAGGGGCGGCCTTAGGCATGTGCAAGCTGTGCACCTGCACAGGGCCACCAAACCCCAGGGGCCACCACGCCAATATATATCCTTAATATATTAATCCTCTGAGGATGGATACATATTTGCGTGGCGGCCCCTGGCAGGGATTTGGTGGACTCCGGCTCTGTTCCACTTCCAAACACCCTGACCCCCTCCCCTCTTTACTGGCCTGCGCGCTCCGCCCCGCCCGGACCCCCTCTTCCGGGCCCCCTACCTACGCTCCCTGCCCAGGGCCACCATGAGCCTAGAGCCGCCCCTGTTTGCAGACCTATGACGAGTAGTAAAAATACTCCATGTCCTTACAGTCTCATGTCCGGTCCTGTAAGGGCATGAGGCTGCAGGGATTTACAGGGCACACCCCACTATCTTCTTTGCCCCTGCCCCTTACTGCCCAGCAGTACTTTATATAAGATCTCCCTTCGCCCTTTCTTTTTGGAGGTTGAGTCCACCCTGGTGGTACAATCCTATTAGGGTGGGGAGAGGTTGCACGTGAGGTAGCATATCGCATATGTCACCCTCAGGCTGGACTACGGGAACGCACTCCACGTAAGACTCACCGCACACCTCCTACCGAGACTTCCGACCATAAACTCTGCAGCCAGACTCATCCTCAGCCTTTCACGACCAGCCCACATCACACCCCACCTGAGGCAACTCCACTGCCTCCCCATACAGAAGAGATGCCAATTGAAGCTGCTGACCCACGCACAGACACAACTCTATACAACCAAGGACTCACCTACTTTAATCACCACTGGGGGCCCGAGCATGTAAAGGGCGCACTTTCTCTGTCTGTGGCTGGTGCAACTTAAGACAGGTGCATTGGTCGCAAACAGGGGAAGTGCGCCCTATTACATGGAATGCACTGCCCCCAGCGCAGCATGGGACTTGCGCTGCCCTGGGGGAGGTGCATTCATGTGAAAACCAGAATGGCTGCTTTAAAGCCGCTCCGTGTTTTCCCAGTGCAGGCGGCAGACAATCTGTCTGCACTTTTAAAGGGCTGAACCTCGCAGGCGGGTGCATATACTGCACACACCTGCAATGGGATGTCTGGGCTACCCCTTTCAGATGGCTACTCTCAGGGGGTGCACTGACAGTGCACCAACTTTTAGATGGTGTACTGTCAGTACGCAGTCTGAGAGCTTCTTTGCCTCTGCACGCCCGTCTGTAATACGAGGCGGGCATAGAGTCTAAGGGATTCCCTAATTTACATGGGCCGCACCCCCATGCAATTGAGGGAAGGGCCCCTGAAGATAGCGCTGGCGTTTTATGTGTGCCATGGCTATCGGTATTACAGAAGAGGCCGCACAAATGTCTGCAGTGCCTTCTGTAATACCAAAATGCACCGGGCGCCCAATGCGGGCAATTGCTTTTGCACCCCTGTGGCACCTACTGTAATACAGCCCTTGGACGTCCATCAACCATCTACTCTCCACCGCTCTCTCACTTACCTATACTCCATGCATCTACCGTAGCAGAGGTGGAAGACGATCCTTCTCCTACATCACAGCAAAGACCTGGAACAGCCTCCCCACGTACCTTCGGACCATCGCCTCACTTCCGGAATTCCAAATGTCCCTCAAGACCTGGCTGTTCGAATAAGCCTAAGGTGACCCACAAGTGCCTGGATATTCTATCGGGTGATTAGCTACATTTTATAATTCCTGATTAATTGACTGATTGACTTGCATCTGATGTCAGGGTTTTCTGAAGAGAAAAACAATAACACACCTTAAGAAATACAATATCAACATGCAGTCGATGCAGTTGTTTTAGCACCATAAGACTTGACATGTGACAGTAGTAGTGTCACACTGTAAAACGGTGGTCAGCACTGCACTCAGATGAGGAAGTGGGTAGATAAAATACTTGTGGCTAATCTTAAAAAAACTCCCCATTATTAAGTGTGAATGGCAGTGGCGAATGCTTGTGTTGCTAACCTCCTTAGAGTGCAGATGACAGCAACGTACTTCATGCCATGATTGTTTCTTGAACCACTTTGACTATGAATGAGTCTTGCTCTGTGTGTGTAGTTTTGGTCCAAGAGTTTGTTGAAGTGTCATTTATATTCTAGACCAGTCCACAGGACAGTCATCAAGGATCTCATTTATTAGAAGTGACAGATCGTTGCGTGAAAGCACCGATGCGTCACTTCTCAGTGCGCCCTCCTTGCGACATGATTGATGCGTCACACTTACAATATGATGCATCATGTCGCAAGGAGTTACAGATAGACGTATCTGTATGGCGCAAAAGTGACGCATTGGTGGAGTGTGTCACAAAAGTGAAGCAACTCCAGCAATGTGTCCTTTCACATGGGGCAAGCCCCATGTGAAAGGACCTGCGTCAGTCTTACGCCTGCTGTGAGGCAGGCGTAGGATATTGACGTATTTGCGTCCTAGAAGTGGTGCAGTGAAATCTCATAGATTTCACTGCGTCACCTCTACGACCCTTTCTTGCGTCAATACGCCCCCCATGCATACATTATACCTGGCGCAGGTATAATGTGGCGCAGGGGTTTACAAAGTGACGCATCTACCTAGATGCGTCACTTTGTACATATGGCGCAACCAGGTGCATTTTTTATGCTACTGGTGCGTCACAAAAAGTGACGCACCCTCGGCATAAAAGTGACGCACGGCCTCATAAATGAGGCCCCAGGTATCTGGGGTGAGTGTGAGTGGCAGGCTTTTGCTGCTTTACATCGTTGTCCACCTCAGTTCCGTTCTTTGAAGGGGTATTCACTCAGAGATAATTTAGAGCCTAATTGGGTGTAAATGCAATGGAGTACTCTGTCCGCCAAACACTCGGTACGCCCACCTCTTTTAAAGAATGGCAAACCATACGTTTTCTGTTGATTGACCCCTGTTGGCTTCATCAATGGAATATTCCCTCCGACGATCCAATGGAGAGGAGGACATCACATCGCTCGCCCTATTTACAGTGTAGGGTGTATGCCTGTTTTTTCCTGTCCATTCCTGCCAGGTAAAAACCTAGGGGTGAGGGACTGAAAAAATAATATCCCCGAACCATCATATGATGTCCATTTGCTTTTTGTTTGATTTTTATGAAGCAAGCTCCTGCTTTAGGAGTTTGTATCTAGAAAAAAAAACGCTAAAAGTTGTATGTACTTCTTTAAAAACGAACAGCAGGCATCCACCAAACCTTTTGTACAAAAAAAAAAGAAAAAAAAAAAAAAGAAGAGGTTTGAGGTATTGTCCTCCACCAAGCTAAGAAATGGAGTATGTCAGTCAAACACTGAATCAGGCCCGGAGTCGACTCTGCAGCCTAAGCAATGGTGCATCACACACTGGCCCCCGACGTGGGCGACATTGGTGCAGGCGACACCGACACGTGTATGGGAGCCTGCAAGCAGCATTTATAGAGACCGACAAGCATCTGAAGCACTCTATGGTGTCGCACCATCCGGGCTGTACTTCTGTCACTGTATTTGTCGCGTCGTTATACTCCAAGCACGACAGGAGTCATCCGATTTATTCAGGTACTTTTATTGATCTTGTGGTTACAGCATGCGATCACACGTCCTGCCCCCTGCCCAGTTCCTGGCTCTCTGCCGTCCCCCACTCCTTGACCGGAAGGGGTGTCCGGTTCCTTGCTCCCCGCCCACCAGTCGGGTCCAGGGTCCTAGTGCCCTGTGCCCAGGCCACGTCAGTATTTGTGACTGAAGTGGACACCTGCAGAGCTACACCGCTCCCACTGCTGAAGAGGGGATCGAAACATCTTCCCAACATCCACAACAGACTGCTACAATGCCAGTCATACATGTCTCGCCTGGATTTAGCTTCTCTGTGGTTTCTCCCCACCCTCTTTCTTCTCCTTGTTCTTCTATTCCTCATTTCACCCCACTTTCTCTTCTCTCCATCTCATTCCTGTACCTTTCAACCTCCTCTGTATCTCTGTGATCGCCTCTCCTTTTCTTACTGACTGCATCTCTTAGGTCTCTCCTGCATCTCTCTATTCGCCTGCCATCTCTTTATGTGCTTCTCTAGCTCTCTTGTAAGCCTCCATTGGTCCCTCAATCCCCTATCGCTCTCTCTCCGTTCTCTCTTGTATCTCTCATTCTTCCCCTCGGCTGTCTATTCTGCCCTGTATCTCTCTAGTCACTCCACCCTTCCTTGTATGTCCCCACTCTCCTCGTTGTCTTATCCCTGGCATTTCTACATCGCATCTATTAACTTTACCTGTACCTTTCTATTCTCTTCATTATGTTTTTATTCTTTCTGATATCTCTGTATTCTTCCAGGTAATATCTCCATATATCCAGATCTAGATGTAGCCTTAAAGCCTGTGACAATGGCACCCTATAAAGTAATCCCCAGATAGGTACTTGAAAAAACATATCTGTACCATAAGCCTTTTAAGTGGACTGCAGCGGATGTATGAATGAATGAATGAGGTACTTATAAAGCACGCTGTCACTCAAACTAGAGCATTCTTGCTGTAGGTCAAAGCACCATTTCTCAAACAGACCATTGCAAAGAGAACTAAAGAAGAAGAGGAGAGAGAGGCAACGGACAGGGACCACACAAATATATTTGATGATGACAACATGCATTTGGCCCCGGGACCAGGAACAGCCAGGTCTACCACTACTTCAAACGGGCTCCATTCGTAAAGAGTGAAGCGAACCAGGAAGTTGGTTCCAAGCTTTTGATCCTAAGACCATAAATAATTGACCTCCTATGGATTTAAGCCTAAAAGTGTGAGCTTTCAACAAGTTGGCGTTAGAAGATCTACGAGTCCTCTGAGTCTTATAATTACAAAAGTGATGGAATAGATATTTGGGGCAAGTGGCACACAAGGCCCTAAAATCCAGTATCAGAATTTAGAATAGAATCCTCTTATGGATAGACAATGCCAATACCAACAAACTTTATTCGACGTACAGGTCATGAAAGCACGATACATACAGTACAATGCAATTCTCTGTGTGCTTTAGTCACAGAGCTGTGCTTGGGGTGTTTATGCACAAGTCTGGTGGTCGAATTGTGGACCACCTGAAGCCCTGTGGAGCAGTTGCTTTGAAATGCCTCCATGATGACTATGACAGTAGTCAAACCTCAAAGTTATGAGCGCAAAAACAACAGTTTTCCTTGCTGCTAGTGGAAGGAAATCGAAGAATGTTTTAGAGATTTAATCAGACAGAAGCTTGTGGCAGCTACTGACAGTACATGTGGACAAAAGGACACAGCATTGTCAAATTTAACTCTTAGGTTTTTTTGCACCTTTGACTGGAGGTGGAGGAGCGGGCATGGAGCTAGGCCTGGGCATAAAATTCCTCTCGGCACGTAGAGTTTGCAGAGTTTTTTCCACTGCACGCTCCGCCTAGCACGCGTAGTTTCGAGGAAGCTACGTTTTTCCGTCACTCGCACTCGCCACCAATAAGTTGGCGAGGGCGAGCAAGCCAAATCTTACTCCAGACCTCCTGCCAGCTAGATTTCTCAACGCGAATGGTCACGGATGGCTGCTACAGCTTGTGTTGAGAAACCTTTCGTTCACATTGAGGAAGCTGACACTCGAGTAGAACATCTACTCGAGCATCAGAAGGAGCAGCACCTTCTTGTGCTGTGATTGGTGCAGTTTGTGCTGATTTTCCAGTGTGGGACAAACACCCGGTGCTAAATATCAGCGCGGATGGTGCGCCCTAAAGCAATCTGCCGCTTGTGGAACTCTGCGTAGCGTGGCACAGTTTTTTGGTCACCCCGCCCAGGCCTACATGGAGCTTTGTAGGGATGTCTGCGTCGCCATCCCTCTGGGCCACAGTACCACTGCTCTATATGCCCCTCCCCTCTCTCTGCACTTCAGGGTAATTTGGAACAGGAGATACTCCCAACCCAATTGGCACTCTCTGTAATGGGCAAAGCCATCCATTACCTCATGTCTCAATACAATGTTTAGTGACGCTCCCGCCCCTCAGGTTTGGTGGCTTCACAGATGTAGGTTGTGTCCGAACAGTATGTGTTCTCGACACGCTCATCTGTAGCCAGCATACTTTGGAGCCCAAAGCTCCAGTTGCCTTCAGCGCCAGCCCCTCTCGGTTCTAGTCCTGCTCTTGTGAGCCGGCTGTTTCTTCTGTGACGTCTTGATGAACCACATGACATGTAAACCTCTTGCCCCAGTGCTACCCCTGTCACTCTGGACTTTAATCTGCTCTATACTAGGTTGTCTGAGCTTTTGACGACTGCCATGTCTTCTAGGCCAGGGAAATAGCTGCTGTGTGATACAGTGATCGACAGATTCCACCTTTTAACTACTTGGAAACTGAATGCACCCTTCCACTACAAAGATAAACTAACGACCTAATGTACCACCTTGATTTGTCTAATCTGGTAAACTAAGTAGAAGAACCTATGCAGGTCTGAAACGGCGCGTGCTTCTGTCCAATGGTGAAGGAAGAAATCCTGAAGCGGTGAAGTGTTGGTTAATATTGCATGATTTTAGGTAGGTTTTTTCAGCTCTGTTCTAGTGAAACTGGTGATACAACATTTCTCAAATATTGTTCTTTTGTTGACTTCTAACAGTGTGCTCACCAGCAGATGACGTATGTACTAATATGACTAATTAAGATAACCTCCCTTATATAGGCCTGTAAAAGGCTTCAATTGAGATGCAGGTCTGTAGAGGCCTGAGAAGGGGAAACATCCTTTACAACGCAACTTTTACCACGCAGTGCCTTTACGATGCAACTATTACAACGCATGTCATTACAACGCTTAGCGCTGGGGGGCGCTCTAGGATAGGGAATAGATTTAATTTACTATCCAACACCTTCCCTACTATCCACAGGGACTGGAGTTGGAATAGTAAATTAAACTATTCACTATCCAGCACCCCTAAGCGCTATGCGTTGTAAAGGCATGCGTTGTAAAAACTACGTTGTAAAGGCATGCGTGGTAAAAGCATGCGTTGTAATGTCATACATCCCCTGAGAAGTCCAGCAATTCTTTTATTTATTTATTTAATGCGATTTTCTATAGCGCAAACATTACCCGAAGGTGTCCAGAGCGCTTTACAAAAGAACCAGTTGCGATACATAAGGATTTAGGATTACATGAGTTACATAAAAGATAAAAACAGGAAAAAAAATTGCAAATGTACAAGTTGCAAAGTCACACAGGGAAGAGATACAAATAGAAAAAATTGCAAATGTACAAGTCGTAAAGTCACTCAAGGAAGAGATACAAATGGATAAACTCTAAGAGTCACATAGAAATGGTAGATAGTACAAAGGTCTACTACATATACTAGTAGTTAGAGTTATCTCTATATACATATATATATACAAATAGTAGATTTTCTCAGGATTCCATTTTACCAGCGATTCGGCTTGGACAAGTATATATCACATATTTACAGAGTGAAAAGAGAAATAAAAGAAATGAAAAATTCTACCCCTCTTGTTGATTTGTGAATTCAGATCTTGCTTAGGGTCCATGCTCCTTATGTCACTGGGGGAAACAGGGCTAATATGCAGCTTTGATAAGCATCCGATGCAGGTTAAGAGACACTAAGTTGCAGTGTTTTCAAAATAAACTTTCAATGAACTTGCTTTGAAACCACAAAGGCTTAAAGTGGAGCCCTCAAACCCACCTAAACTTGACAGAAAAGCCCACATAATATATGGTCAAATAAATGGACACCAAATAGGGGGGGACAAGGGAAACAAAGAACTTTCTGGACTTTGCAGTTGTGATTACTTTTTAGATTACTCGTTCTTACAAAACTTTAACAGGGACTTGTTTTGTGTGCTTCTGTACTTAATTTTGGCTAAGTTCGCGCCAAGGTTGCTGCCCCAGGCAGGTAGACACCCCAGGTGGCAGGGTGTTCAGTGCCATGATAACACTTCTTCTTTACATTTAAGTTAATTATGTATGATACAGACAGCCTGATTCATCAATCTCCAGTTTTGCGAGCCCCTAATAGCGATTCATAAGGAATCGCTATTAAGGACTTGCAAAACGGGATTCATGTAGGAATAGCAAAAAATATTGTGATTCCTACATGTTCCTTATTTGCGATTAGCAAATTGCTAATCGCAAATAAGGATTAACTCCCATTCATTCCTATGGGCCTGTAGGCCCATAGGAATGCATGGGGAGTTATTCCTTATTTGCGATTAGCAATTAGCTAATCGCAAATAAGGATGCGATTTCATGGGTGCAGGGGTGTCCAAAGGACACCCTGTAGCACCCCTGAAATGTAATCTACATTGGTGTTGCACACACACATGTCCAAAGGACATGTGTGTGTGTAACATGCAACTTAGAAAAATGCATTTAAATGCATTTTTTTAAGTTTTTGCTATTTACCACGAGGTCTGACCTCTCGGTAAATAGCGGCCCAAAATTGCAATTTCGCAATTTTAAAATGATTTGTGAATAGCATTTAAGGAATCTCTAATAGAGATTCCTTAAATGCTAATACTCGCATATTTGCGAATTCTTTATTAGCGATTTTTGCATTTGGGATGATGAATCCCAAATGCAAAAATTGCACTCGCAAAGGGCCAGATTCTCAGAATCTGGCCCTTTTGCGAGCGCATTTAGGTTCATGAATCAGGCTGATAATCCCTAACAGTTGTAACTATTAGATGTGCAAATATTGATGGCATAGCAACCATTTGTGTTTGCCCTGAAGGAATCAAATGCAAAGAAAAACTCAATTTTGAGTAAGAGGAACCTTTTGGATGTGACCGACAGGTGCTTGCAAAGATGGTAGAGCCGGAGGAGGTTGGGTAAAGGAAACGCCTCCTGGTGACAAGAGCATGGGCAGTACAGAGGATCTAAAAAAATGTTTATTTCATTAAATAATTAGAAAGCCTGGATGAGCACAGGAAGCAAAGTGCATACTTTGCATGTGACATACGGAAAGAGAGGGCAGAAGCAGCACAGTAAGGAGACAGCAACAAACACACACGTGCTATTCCACGGAGTGATGAATATAAAACAGAAACAAGCACCAAACAACAAGCACTGGGCAAGCCAGCAGGTCTGACTTGTATTTTCAATTACAAGCCAAACCCATTGGCTTTGACAATACATAAAACGGATGTATGGCGTTACAACGCATGCTTTTACCACGCATGCTGTTACAACGCAGGTTTTACTACGCATACCATTACAACGCATTACACTTGGGGGTGCTGGATAGTGAATAGTTTAATTTACTATTCCAACTCCAGTCCCCGTGGACACTAGGGAAGGTGTTGGATAGTAAATTAAACGTATTCCTTATCCTAGAGCGCCCCCCCAGTGTAATGCGTTGTAATGGTTTTCGTTGTAAAACCTGCGTTGTAACAGCACTGCGTGGTAAAAGTTGCGTTGTAAAGGATGTTCCCCCATAAAACGCACATTAACATGCAACAGAAATTAAATTGATTCTGAGAAGTTTATGTCGATCATGCAAATGGATATTGAGTTCATAGGTATGGAGGTAAATGTCCCTTTTACATGATGAACAAAAATAAATGCTTATTAAATACAACACCGTATAGTTTATCGATATGAACTGATATCAAGCGGTGTGCATGTTTTCATTCACTCAAAATTCAGTTCCGTACTTTTTGATATACTGCTTAGGGTGCCAAAAATATCATCCAACGGAACTTTATATATTATTAACATGCAAGAAACCTGAAGACAAACATAAAATAAAAGATTCAGAAAGGTAGTGTCTTGATCTGAAATGCCAATATTACTTATAGCTGAAAGTGCCTCGTCATTGGTGAGTTTGTGTGCGGTATTTTGGATGGGTGAGCGGGTGAATGCAAGAATGAGGCAGTGGGTGGATGAGAAGAAGCAAGGATGCAAGGACTGAGCGGCCCAGCGATTGGTCTGGCTACCAACACACATCTTGACCGGTCCAGTGATTGGTCTGGCTACCAGCACACAGCTTGAACAGCCAAGTGATTGGTCTGGCTACCAGCACACAGCTTGAACAGCCAAGTGATTGGTCTGGCTACCAGCACACAGCTTGAGCGGTTTAGTGATTGGTCTGGCTACCAGCACACAGCTTGAGGCGCCCGTGATTGGTCTGGCTACCAGCACACAGCTTGAGCGGACCAGTGATTGGTCTGGCTACCAGAAAACTGCTTGAGCAGACTAGTGATTGGTCTGGCTACCAGCACACAGCTTGACAAGCCCAGTGATTGATGTGGCTACCAACACACAGCTTGACCAGCCAAGTGATCGGTCTGGCTACCAGCACACAGCTTGAGGCGCCCGTGATTGGTCTGGCTATCATCACACAGCTTGAGCGGACCAGTGATTGGTCTGGCTACCTGCACACATCTTGAGCGGTTTAGTGATTGGTCTGGCTACCAGCACACAGCTTGAGGCGCCCGTGATTGGTCTGGCTACCAGCACACAGCTTGAGCGGACCAGTGATTGGTCTGGCTACCAGAAAACTGCTTGAGCAGACTAGTGATTGGTGTGGCTACCAACACACAGCTTGACCAGCCCAGTGATTGATGTGGCTACCAACACACAGCTTGACCAGCCCAGTGATCGGTCTGGCTACCAGCACACAGCTTGAGCGGACCAGTGATTGGTCTGGCTACCAGCACACATCTTGAGCGGCCCGGTGAGTGGTCTGGCTATCAGCACACAGCTTTAATGAAGATGGGGTCATGCTACAGAAATGGTGTATACATAGACACGCACATTCGTACATACATACAATCAATGAATCAATCAATCAGTAGATTTGTAGAGCGTTTCTTGTCACCCGTGACGGTATCCAAGTGCTACATACATGCAATAGCAATAAATCAAACAGGTAACATGCTGCTACTGAAGTGTTATTAGCAGCAGGGAGTAAAATCATTTCTCCAAATAGAACTTCAGTACGCTTGCAAAACAATTGAAGAAACATTTACCTTGTCCTCAGAATTGAACTGTGAGCCAGATGTATGAAAGTTACATTTTGCGATTCTCAAATAGCGATTTTTAGAGAATCGCTATTTGAGAATCGCAAAATGCTATGCATGTAGGATTTGCAAATAATTTTGTGAATCCTACATATTCCTTAATTGCGAATCGCAAATTGCAATTTGCAATTCGAAATTAAGGAATACCTCCCAATTCATTCCTATGGTCCTAGAGGCCCATAGGAATGAATGGGAAGACATTCTCAATTTGCGATTATCAATTAGAGAATTGCAAATTGAGAATGCAATTTCAAGGGTGCCAGGGTGTCAAAACGAAATGTGCATGAGTGCCCACGTGCATGAGTGCCCATGTGGCACACATACATGCCGATGACATCCGATCCCTGCTCGACAACGGAGAAACAGCGGCCCTCGTCCTCCTGGACCTCTCCGCGGCCTTCGACACTGTCTGCCACCGTACCCTAGTACAGCGCCTCAGCAACGTCGGAATCCAGGAGAAGGCACTGGAGTGGATCATCTCCTTCCTCGCCGGAAGGACACAGAGAGTCCGCCTCCCCCCGTTCAGATCGGAGGCCACCGAAGTCATCTGCGGCGTTCCTCAAGGCTCCTCGCTCAGCCCAACACTCTTCAACGTCTACATGAGCCCCCTCACAGCCATCGCACGCCAGCACAACCTCCACATCATCTCCTACGCCGACGACACCCAGCTAATCCTCTCCCTCACCAACGACCCCGCCACCGCCAGAGCCAACCTACACGAAGGGATGACAGACGTAGCCAAATGGATGTCGAACAGCCGCCTGAAACTGAACTCGGACAAGACGGAAGTCCTCATCCTGGGGTCATCACCCTCCGCCTGGGACGACTCCCGGTGGCCTCCCGCCCTGGGCAGCGCACCCAAACCCACAGACCACGCACGCAACCTGGGCTTCATCCTGGACTCCTGCCTCTCCATGACCAGACAAGTCAACGCCGTCTCCTCGTCGTGCTTCAACATCCTGCGCATGCTACGTAAGATCTTCCAATGGATCCCCACCGAGACGAGGAAGACGGTCACCCAGGCCCTCGTCACCAGCCGTCTGGACTACGGCAACTCCCTCTACGCCGGAACCACCGCCAAACTCCAGAAGAGACTCCAGCGGATCCAGAACACTTCAGCACTACTCATCCTGACCATCCCCCGCCGCAGCCACATCTCCGGACACCTGAGAGACCTGCACTGGCTCCCGGTCAACAAGAGAATCACCTTCCGGCTCCTCACCCACGCACACAAAGCCCTACACAACCAAGGCCCAGGATACCTCAACAGCCGCCTCAACTTCTATGCTCCCAAACGCCAGCTTCGATCGACCAGCCACGCCCTCGCCGACGTCCCCGCATCCGAAGAGCCACCACAGGAGGAAGGTCCTTCTCCTACCTGGCCGCCAAGACTTGGAACGCCCTTCCGACCCACCTCCGCCTGACCCAAGACCACCTCGCCTTCAGGAAGCAGCTCAAGACCTGGCTGTTCGAGCAGTAGCGGACCCCCTCCCCCAGCGCCTTGAGACCCTCCGGGTGAGTAGTGCGCTATATAAATGCTTTGATTGATTGATTGATTGATGCCCTATGGGCATGTATGTGTGCCACATGGCACTTTGAAAAATGCAAAAAAGTGCATTTTTCAAAGAAATCGCAAATTACCACCAACTTGAAGTTGGTGGTAATTTGCGATTCCTTATTGCCAAATCGCACTTTTTCTGGGCCTCATACATTGCATTTAAGGAATCGCAATTAGCGATTCCTTAAATGCAGTCGCAAAATAGGGAATCGCAAATTTGCGATTTCTTATTTTTTGAGGCTGTTTTGCTTACATACATACGACTTAGCTATTTTGCGATCGCAAATGCCGAAATTCGGCGAATTTCGGCATTTGAGATCGCAAAATTGCCTTCATACATATATCCCTGTTTAACCAATACCAGCCCTGGCAAAAATGTTCCACTTAGCCCCGTTCCCTTCCACTCCTCACTCTGTCCCTCTCTATCTCTCTCACTCCATACATGCTTAGTTGGAACCATCACGCTTCATTAGTGCCCACAGTAGTCTCCGGGACTTCACAGGAAGTGACACGTGAGCCAGGGCTTAATTTTCAAAAACTACCCTTTAGGGCTCTGGTCAGGAGGTCACTACAGCTTGCACCATTCATTGTTAGTGTTGTCAATGACACTACCAACACAACTACTAACCAACATACTCCTACAAATGTGACCATTCATAGTATTCCTATCCCCAAGGCTATAAGAATGACACGGTGGCAGGGATTAGTCATTGTTCATGTATATTCAATTAATAAACAGCTGATGTGCTTATATCCAATTGGCAGACAGCGCCAAAATGTGGCAGACTGTCATAAGGGCCGGTGCTGACATTTAAATGCCGGTGGTAAGCACCAGAAAGCACCAGCTCAAATTAAGCACTGCATGTGACTGACTTTTTTTTCAGTTCATAAAGAATTTTATTAGGTACAAAGGAAGGTATCAATAGATAATGCATGAAAAATGAAAGGGTGACAAAACAAAAGAAAAAAGGAAAACTAAAGCAAACAGGAAAATACTGCAAAGGAAGCAATTACATAAGGTAATCCTGGGTAACAAGGCTAACACAAGTGCTGTAATGATTGAACATAAACTCAAAGTAAGGTACATACATATCAAATGATAATAAAGAAAGGAAGGAATGTAAGGGTGTTCAAGGAGGTTTGGGGACCTCCTGTTGGGTGAGCTGTGGACGAAATGAGCGAAGAGCACAGTTATCCAGATACAATACAACAGGGAGCCAGAGGCTCCGCCCTTTTCGAAGCCATCTGGATGGGGAAGACAAAAGTAGTATCCAGCCTATGGTTGTGACAAACATTATAGCACCATGCTTTGAGGGAAATGTTGGATGAAGCCTTCCAATTAATGGTAATCTGCTGAAAAGCAACTGCCAACAGTAAATCAAGAATACGTACATCAAGTTCAGAGTCCTCCCAGCAAGGCTTCCTAAAAAGATGTGAGCATAAGAAAAGGGAATGCGAGTATGAAAAATTACATTAATTTGAGCCCACACCTGTATCCAAAAGTCATGTATGGACTGGCAAAGAAATAACATGTGGAACAAGGTAGCATTCGGGGAGGAGCAAGACCAGCATATATCTGGAGTAGTAGAAAATCGCTTATTAAGGGTAAAAGGTGTGAGGAGCAATCTGTTGTAGACAAAGAACATGGTTTGCGTGAGGGTCGCCGCTCTAGACGACTTGCGAACCTTAGTCCATATCTTGTCCCATAAGGATATAGGCCATGTTGTGGCAAAATCACATTCCCACTGCACCTCCACCTTAGACTTAGGCCTAATGGATTCATTGGATTGAAGGTATTTGTAGATGGCAGAAGCCTTAGAGGTAGTGCGGAGAAGAGAATGTAGTCGTGCAGCAGGAGTGAGGGGTGAAGGTGATGCCTGTGCTTGCAAAAGTCGGGTGTATGTGGCCGTCACCGTCGCCTTAAGCATAAGGTATTGGGGAGCGAAGGATGTAGGCATACCAAAGGACAAGCGGAGAGTTGGGAAAGGCAGAAAGGTGGAGTGTGAGAATAGTTGCGACACCCAGACCACTCCTCTGTGCCTCCAGGATTTCCAGTAGAAGGGCTTGTTGCGGATAAGGAGATGTGCATTGTGCCAGATACTGGAAGAGAGGAAGTCGGCAATGGTGGTGGGTGGGGGGTCAGGAGTCGAAGATAGAAGGAGTTTGGTAGTGAATTTATGAATGGGCGTGGAAACTGAAGAGGGCTTACAGGAAAAGGAGATGTACTCAGCAAAAGAAAAGGGGGACAGGAAGTGGCGCTCAACCTTAGCCCATAAAGGACAAGGAGAGATGGGATCCTGCAGCCAAAAGGATGCCTGCCGTAGTAAGAAAGCTTTTTGATAGGCTGGAAAATCCGGAAAGTTGACCCCACCTTCCGATGCAGGGCGAATTACCCTGGCAAGGGACATCCTGGACTTCTTGTTGTTCCATAAGAATGAGGACAAAACTGAGTTGATTTTCCTGAAAAACTTGGCAGGAATGGGAACAGGGATATTAGAAATTGTGTAGAGGATTATGGGGGACAGCATCATCTTAATAGTGTTGAGGCGGCCCCACCAAGATAGATAAAGGGGATGCCACCTGGCAGTTAGATCCGAAATCTTCTGGATACATTTATTGAAGCAGAGGGAAACAGTATCTGAAATGAATGGGGTGATATGGAGGCCTAAGTACTTAATATGTGACGAGCTCCAGGTAAAATTGGAAGCACTGAAATCAGGCTTAAAAGTAAACTTTCGTCAGGGGCAAGATTTTGCATTTATCATTATTGAGCTTATAGCCAGAGATCAAGGAATAATTCTGTACTTCCTCCAGGAAAGCAGGAATTGAGTGCGCAGGATTGGAGATGAACAGCAGAATATCATCTCCGTAAGCAGCGAGTTTGATATGAGAGTTAGTGGTCTGAAAACCGTGAATGTCAGGATTTGGACGCAGTTTGGATAAAAAAGGCTCCAAGGCCAAATTAAATAGGAAGGGAGAAAGGGGACAACCTTGGCGGACGCCCCTGCCGAGATCAAAGAAAGGAGAGATCTGACCATTCGCGCAGACTGCTGCATGTGAGTGGGAGTACAGCAGAGAGACCAAAGAAATAAAGTTGGGGCCAAAACCAAACCATTTGAGGGTATGAAAAAGGTAAGACCATTCAACCCTGTCAAATGCCTTCTCAGCATCTAAGGCGATCGCAGCGAGAGAGTGCTGTAAACGCGGGGATTTTGTCAGAATGTTGAACAGCAACCTAGTGTTATCAGTGATGAATCGGCCTTTCACAAAACCAGATTGTTCTTCACCCAAAAGGTCGGGAAGCAAAAGGTCCAAGCGTGCCGCCAGCGATTTAGCAAATATTTTGTAGTCAATATTGACTAGGGAGATAGGTCTGTAATTCTTGCAGTGCTTGGCATCTTTCCCCTCCTTGGGTATCAAACATATATGAGCATCAGAGAAGGTCCCAGATGAGCTCCCTAGGACAGTAAACGTGTTCGGGAGAGAGTGAAGTTTTGGAATGAGTAACTTTGAAAAGTGAAGATAGAACTCAACGGTAAAACCATCAGGCCCAGGTGCTTCATTCAGTTTAAGATGCTGAAGCGCAGTGAGTAGTTCCCTTTGGGAGATATCGGATTCCAGGTGGAAAGGTCCAAAGGGAAGTGTTCAGGCTTTTGAATAGTAGAAAATAAATGTGTGAACGAGTGTAGAGAAGGTTGGGTTTCAGAGGAATATAAAGTCTTATAAAAAAGGGAAAACTCAGTTAAAATATCAGTGTCCTTATGCTTAAGGTTAGAGTTAGAGTCATAAATGGCTTCAATATTCAAATTGTTATGTTTGACCTTCAAGTAATTGGCAAGAATCTTCCCAGCTTTGTTTTTGCCCCCATAAAACTTAGCACTAGACTTTAACAAGTACAATGAAGCATCCTCTGTAGATTTTTTGTTAAACTGCATTTTAGCCGCCACAAGAGCATTCAGGCTACACTGTGAATGGGAGGTAAAGTAGGCGTGTTCCAATCTCTTAATATCACAGAGAAGGTCCCCCGTATATTTACGGGCAGTGTAACGCTTCTTGGCCACGAAGCAAATAATAAAATCTTGCGCCGCAGTTTTGAATGCGTCCCAAATAGTAGGCGTCGGGATAGAAGGGGTGTCATTGAACAAGAAAAACTCATCGAAAAAAGCGGTAAAGGAGGCTGTACATTTAGGATCCAAAAGAAGAGCGTTATTGTAGGAGAGTAGGGTCTGCTATCCTATGGTCACCCCAAATTTTTGCTTTTTGCTTCGCTGGTTTTCGACTACTGAGGCTGTGGGCCTGCTGATCAGACCCCCAGCCTACTGTTCTCTCACTAAATTAATGATACATGTGCTATAGGCACATACCACAATTGGAAATGGACTCCTTGTCAGCCCCTGTATAATGCACTATAGGTGCCCAGGGCATAGGGGCCACCAAGGCCTACCAGGGGCTGCAGCATATCTTTTGCCACCCCTGGCTGGTTCTTAAATTGACACAACTGGCTGATCACTCAGCTGGGGTAAGGTGGTGTAATCACCCCTTACTTAGATATAGTATACCTATAACTAAACCTATATCTGGACACATATTAACCTGTGAGCCACTCCTATGGAAGGCCTCATCAATCCTGGAGGCAGAGTGCGTGGTTTAATGTGAGATGGAGCTCTAGCATGAGCTGAGCCTGTCTGCAGCTGTCGGGAACAACTCCCTAAGCTGTTTCAGGATAATGCCATACCATATACTCTTAAGTGCATTATAATCCTCGCGGTTATATAGCAACTTTGGTTTGGCTTTATCAAAACATGTCGTGTAAGGTGTCATACGATTTGGAATACTATCCCCTCGCCAGTTCTGGCGATGGGGATAGCATTCCACCCCTCTAGAGGGGTAAGACATGTTACTTTACTTAAATGCGGTTAATTTCTAAAAGGACCTTGGATCCACAAAATGGATGCCTCTGCCACAGACACGAGTCTGACCCGGGAAAGCTGACCGAAACTCAGCCAAATGGGGCCTGGACAAAGGGTTTCCTGTCGCAGGGAGGTGTTACACCCCCCCAGACAGGAGATAATGGATTGTAGCAGGGAGGTTTGAAAGAAACCAGACACTGCATGGGGAGCACAAGGCTGCCCCTTGCATAATCCGGCCAAACCGGTTCTGGGGCACTCCAGCCCTCGTGCCAGGGCGGCCTGGATCAAAGGAAAGGGGTGTATCCACCCCCTTCCTGGGTCCCACCCATAGGAGGGGACCTAGCAGGTAATCCAGCCCCCCAGATTCGAATAAGAGTGGGAGCAGTGCCAATGCACTTCAGATTATCCTGATGAAACATAAGAAACGAAACTCTGGACCCTTCGACATCCTACTCGACGTAGAAGCCCGAAGAATCTCCCTTGTGGTCAAGGAGTGACCACCCTGTGCAAACAGGCACCATCCAGCCATCGACGTCTGCTTTGTCGCAGTTCCCGCCGGTACTCAAGTGACAGAGATCGACGAGATTAAGCTTGCCTGCCTTCTAACAGCCCGATCCACAGTCCCTGCAGAGCTGAGACCCGTGGAGGCGACCGGAAGCGTGGGGCACGCCATCTTGGAAAGACCACGAGACGCTGACCGTGCAGCCCACGAGTGACCCTCGAAGCTGTACACCGGGGTTTGAGAAGCCCCAACCCTGAGCCACACTTGCACCGAAGTTCAGCCCTCCACACTCGACGAGTGCTGCGTGGGGCCCTTCTGCTTCTTTTGGCTCAACGCGTTGGCCCGATCACTTGCCAGCCGGCTTGTGGCCCCTGTGCCGACGACACTTGAAATTCGACCTGCGATTCTGGTTGCTCCAGATTTGCACCAGCTTCCCTGAAATGGAGCCCCCACTCTGACCCTCCTGGTTCGAGTGAGAAGCAATCTCCCGGTTCCGCGTGGATTGCTTTTGCCAAGTGTTGTTTGCTCCAATCTTGAAGCCGACAGCGCCGACGGCGAGAGCCTGCATGGGACAGATCGTGACCTGCTCCTGGACGTCATAGATGCCCCAGAGCCCACGTGACAGCGGAGAGAAGCTCCTCGACGACCACCTGATTGCGGCCGACATTGCCTGGTTCCGTCCTGGTTCCACCCTGGTCACTGCTGAGTGACCCAGACTCTGTCCCCTCTGCTTTCAGGTACTTTTCGACTTGAGTCCACCCTTGGACTCCACCGGACACTTCTCTTTCACCCCGCCTGCAGCCCTTTCAGCTTCAAGCACCAAGAGCCTGCGTGACGAAACCCGACTCAACTTCGACCCTGTGCACCCGCTTCCTGTGGGTGAGGTAACTTTGCTCCGCCGGTGTTCCCACACTGGTACACATCTCTAGGGTCTGTGTCTTAAGTTTTGTTCCTCTAGGTTCAGCGGAAGTGTCCTTAAACTTTAACTTTACAACTTTTACGCACCATTGGTTAACATTGGTGCATGCGTGCGCTTTCTGCACTGCACCCGAATCCCGCGGGCTTTTCCCGACTTCAGCATTGCTTGTCCCGACTGCTCCCAGCGATTCCCTAGGCCCTAGGCCTAACCACTGTTCGATTGGTATCTCTTATACCACTTGTTTAGTATATGGTCTGAGTGGCCCCTCGCCCTCATCCATATTTGTGCAACTTTGTATGTTATACTGTGCTTTTGATTTAACGCTTGTGCCCCTTTATTCATAAAGAGTACTGGGGATTACTGTGAGTAATAAATACATATATTTTTATAATATATACTTGTGTGGTGTCCTTTCATTTGATATTACAGGATTGTATGTGGTAAAACAGCTCGCTTAACACGACCTCTTAAGTTAAGCCTTTAGGCTGCTTAGTCCATGCTACCCCTAGGATAGCTTGTCTAATAAGGTTGACTTACAACCAGACACCATAAGGGATTGTTTGGTCTGATAACCGGTGGTTCCAGAATTGGAAACATCACCTATCAGGCCAACTTCTCACAGTTATTAAAGCGCCATCTCTTAGGTCCTACAGATCTGGGGAGTAAGTCAATATTAATCAAAACAGGGGCGTGATCGGAAAGTAAGATTGGGCCAATTTCAGCAATATTCAGGGTTTGAGCAATGCTGTGAGAAACAAAAATGTAATCAATTCGTGTCTGAGAGTGGTGGGAGGGAGAATAAAAAGTACATTCTTTTAGAGTCGGGTTACAAAGTCGCCAAGTATCTACCAGCTTGTGCTGGGAAATAGCCTGGGTAAAGAGCTTGTGGGGTTTGTTAGGAACATAATGGGCAGCAGAGTTCCTATCAACAAAAGGATCCAAGGGATGGTTACAGTCACCAGCAAGGATGAAGTTGTCATCCATGAACGGGGTGATGTGGCGGGAAAAATCAGCCCAAAAAGAGGCTCGCCTACAGTGGGAGCATATACATTAAGGAAAGAGATTGGAACACCTCTAAGTGATAATTTAACATATGTCCATCTTCCATTAGTGTCCGACTCCTGGGCAATCAAAGAAAGGGGAAGAGATTTACGACATAGGATAGCTACCCCATTGCGTTTGCCGTCTCCCTGTGAATAAAAAACCTCCCCAACCCAACCTCTTTTAAGTTTTAAAGATTCAGTGTCAGACAGGTGAGTTTCCTGCAAGAAAGCCACATCAACATTCAGCTTAGCTAAGTGAGACAAAATTCGTTGACGTTTGATTGGGGAATTAATACCCTTGACATTCCATGTGATTATATTAAGTGACATATTATATACAAATCTATAATGAACACATTGGTAAAATCAGAGAAACACCCATGAGAAAAATTGAAAATGGAAGAAAGAAATGACCATCAAAAATAAAAAAGAAGAAGAAATGAAAGAAGAGAACAGCAAATGTGAAAAGAGAAACAGGGAGAAAAAACACGAAAAAGGTAAGAAGGAGAAAAAGGGACAATGGAGTAGAAGAAGTAATGACATGAGCAAGAATAAGTCCTAAAGACAAATATATGTAATTTGAGAACAAATAACAAAGAAGGAATACTTGAAAGGGGATGTAGAGCAAACCGAAGCACAAAAGGAAGAAACAAAGGAATAAACGAAAAGGGAACATACCTACAAAAGGAGAAAATGAGAGGAAACGGAGGGGGGATGGGACCACACGGGTAGGACGACACATCCAGGGTCGGCTGGGCGGGGAACCAGGGAGACACCGTCAGACGGGGAAGGGTTCCTGTGGGGGTGAAAAAGGAGAATCAAGGGTTAGGGCATACAGGGAAGTCAAACCGGTATAACACAAAACAGTGAGTAACATTACAACGCAATAAAGGTGAGAACCTGCAAATTAACACTTCATAAAGAGCAACAAAAAAGGCAAGTTGCCCCAACATTATGAGAAGACCCCTTAAAGAGGAGAAAAACAGAATGCAACAACATTAGGAGAATAAACAAAACCGTAGTTCATCCAGGTGCAGAGGACGAGGGACCCGAAGAGTCCATGGCAGAAGTCTTATGTGCATTGATGAAACTCTGTAGGCGAACTGGGTCTTCATAAGTAGTAGTCTTATTGTTGTAGGTGACCTTGAACAAACACGGATGATAAAGGCCATATCTTGCTCCCATCACACGAAGATCCTCTCTCAAGCCTAGAAAAGCCTTTCGTCGATTGGTAGTAGCTTTTGCATAATCCTGAGCAAAGAACAGGGAGGAGCCAGACCACGTCAGCTTTGGAGAGGATTTGGCAGCTGACAAGACCCTCAGGAGATCAGTGTACTCTAGGAAGTAGAGAATGACACCTCTGGGCCTATGTGAGGGGGAGGCAGAAGTAGACGGGCGCCCCAATCGATGTGCACGCTGGATATTGAGATTAGGGCCCTCTGGTAAGCGCAATAGCTTGGGAAGGAATGATTTCAAGAAGGTGAGTGAGTCCGATCCCTCAAGTCCCTCTGCCAGGCCATAAATGCGGAGGTTGTTCCGCATGTTTCTGTTTTCTGATTCCTCCACCTGTCACTGAAGAGCAGACACCTGAGAGTTTAAGTGGGAGACTGTGGAACAGGTTTCTTGAAGTGAGTCAACAGAGTGCTCGACGGAGGTCACCCTGGTTTCCATTTGTGACCAGTTATCCGTGAGGGCCTGGAGATTGACGTTGGTTTCCTACATGAAAGGGCGGAGAGACCTAATTTCCTCCAGGAAAGGACGGAATGACCTGATTTCGTCCAACAGCAACTCCATAGAGACAGGCGCAGACTGTTTGAGAGGCGAGGGAGGGTCCTTCTTCAGTCTTTTGATAGTAGCCTTCCCCAATGAGGGTTGGGAGGGTTCCATTGGTGTATCTGAACCAGATGAGGTGAGGGAATCCTCTATTTTAGAGAAGGCGGAGAAGACCTTAGAATTCTTGACAATGGCCATTCTAGTGTAACAAGGCAAGTGCGACATGGACTTAAGCCTACCCATAAAGCAGAGGGTAGGATTCGTCAGTAAGGCAATGCACGCGAAATGCACAGAGGAATAAACCAGGACACCAAAGGGCTTTAGCAGAGTTAAAGAAGGTGGCTTGAATACAGCGCGAGTCAAACGTGCATTAAGGGAGTACCTCTGTTGAAGCAAGATTCAATTACGCACCACAAACAAGGCAGCCATCCAGGAGCTGAGTAGAACTACCAGAATGAAGATGAGGCAATGCTTGTCTTCAGGAAAAACAAGGCGAGAGCATTGGAAGGCAGCGATGAGCGAGGCCGTAGTCACATTGCAGACTGCGTCAAACATATGAGGAAAAAGCTACCAGCGTACACCTACATCAAAGGCCAGCAGGTAAAGTGTAGTGAAGAAACACTTGAGGAGATAAGAAATTACAGTTGCATATCAATGAAGCCACATGTAATCTGTAGCATTCATATTTCAGGAAAAATGTCAAAGAACCATGAGGCGTTATTGAAAACAAAGCGTGTGGAGCATTCAGTAGGCCAGGCAGGAGATTAAGTGCAGCAAAAAGTAGACTGCAGGTGCTGTCATGAGAGGAGAAGGGCGCTGTGTGGCTTAAAATGGCGGTCGCGGCAGCAACAAGCTTAATAAACACTCATTTTGTCAGATAATTGCAGCTATGCACCATGGGGGAAGTTTCTATACATTGCCAAGTCGTCTGGTGTTGCAATCACGGTGAAAGGTCCAAAGCGCGGATTATTGAGGAAATGTGCGCACCTAGCGGTAATGCCTACGATGGCGGCCGCGCCGACGGCATACCGCGCACAACTCACTGTGATTAAATACTCCTCCTGGGGTTGAAACCAAAGTCACTAAGCACCTCAGAGTCAGCAGGGCGTGTTCCGGAATGAAAGCAGCATCCCGCAGCAGGAAAAAACTCGCCAGGAACAAACAGCCTGATTCATCAAGCTAAATAGCGCCCGCAATAGCTGCGAAAAAGCAATTGCGGGCGCAATGTCGGTAATCGGCATTCATCATTGAATCGCAAACACAAAATAGCGAATACGCAATAATAATCGCACAATCCCGGTAGGAGAGCACTAGCGATTCGGAAAAAGCGACTATCCACGGATTATGCGAAATAATTAGCGGTTTCGCTAAACAATCGCAATCGGTATTCATGATTTGCCGCAAATAGAGAAAAACCCAAAAATCGCATTTTGCGCGGCGCAAATTAAGGACAACTCAAAGCAGGTGGTAACCATAAAAGCCATGTAAAAAAAAAATTCAAAAAACAGTTGGCCAATCAGAAACAGGTTCAGGGCTGACCAATCACACATAAGGACATACAGCAGCTGCATTAGGAGTTCCACAATGCCAGGAATGTACATGGTCGTGAGGCGCCGAAGGCTACAGCGAGCAGCACGGAGGAGAGGCCAGATGCAGGAGAGGATATTCCACCAGCGGGTGACCTTGCTGGGGCAAACAAGAGAGCAGATTTATGCTAAATACAGGCTAAATGGGGAAATGATAATGCAGCTCATACACGACCTTGACCCCCTGATGCAGCACCCAACAAGGCGTACCAATGCGGTGCCTACACATGTGCAGGTATTGTGTAGCCTGCTCCTCCTGGCCTCTGGGAGCTTCCAGGGAATAGTAGCGGCTGCTGGGGGGATATCCCAGCCCACCATGTCACGCTGCCTCAAGACTTTTGTTGACGCAATGCTGACCCAGCTACACCGATACATAACATTTCCCACCAGCCAACAGGAATTGCAGTTAACCAAGCTACAATTCTACAATGTAGCACATTTTCCTCATGTACTCGGATGCATAGACTGTACCCACGTCGCCATCTGCCCACCAGCTGCCACGGAGTATATGTTCCGCAATCGGAAGTCCTATCACTCCCTCAACATACAGATGGTCTGCAATGCCAAGACTTTCATCACTGACATTGTGGCCCAGTACCCAGGGAGTACCCATGACTCCTATATATTCCGGCACAGCGGCCTACACACACGACTGGCAAGGGGAGACTTTGGGGAAGGACACCTACTTGGTAAGTACACTTTGTCGACAATGTCACATTGCTATGAAGTAGCAGCGCAGCACAGGCACTCACCCTCTGCTCCTCTCATTCAGGTGACAGTGGCTACGCCCTCCGTGATTACCTCCTCACCCCATACCTGAACCCTGCTACACCCCAGCAACTGCGCTACAATGTTGCGCACATTCGGACAAGGAACTGCATAGAAAGGACATTTGGGTTGCTCAAAAGCAGGTTCCGCATACTGCACAAGACAGGTGGGGCCATGTATTACAGTCCTGCAATGTGCTGCCGCATTGTGGCTGTCTGCGCAATACTGCATAACATTGCAACCAAGCGCCGGATACCAGTCGACATATCTGGCAGTGAATCAGAAGGGGACGACCGGCCACCTGCTCATGCGCGCCTTGCACACGGGGAGAATCCTGCTGAAGGCCACAGACGTCGCAACCACATCACACTGAACAGTTTCTGATGCACCCTCCACCCTCACCCCACAAATCACAAATGCATGCAAAAATCAAAAATGACACTACGCCAATGTGTGCTGTTAAAATAAATATATTTGTTTCATTCACAATAATGGTAAAACTATTAATGTTGACTTAGCTAACAGTATTTCTGCATACTGCTGTGTGAAAGGACAGGGCAGGCTTATACTCAGCCTGTGCCTGTAAGAGTCATAGAAAGTCATGTGCGCCTCCTGCGCGTACCACCCAAACGCCTCTGTGGCTCCTCGTCTTCCATGGCACGTGTTGCTGGTGTGGGCCTGGTGCTGCGCCTGAGTGTCCCTATGTGTGAGGCAGAGTGGCTGCTCAAACTAGATGTCCCCTCACTGGCATCATCACCACCAACAGTGGCAGGTAGATCAGGACGGTGTAGTGCTGTCACGGCACTGGTCAGGTGCTCAAGGACCCTGGCCACATCCTCGCAGCACTGGATGAGCTGCAGCTGCTGCGCAAGGGACCGCCGCGACAACTGTGATGTGGCATTGCTCATTATATAATTAGACCTGGTGTAGGCGCTCAGCCTGGTCAATAGCTGCCGGTGGCGGCGGCGTGCTGCGTTGCGCTGCGATGTATTTGCAGCAGTGCTGGCCTCCATGGCTGCAGTCATGCGGGCCATACCCTCCCCCACACCTGCCATGGCTGCAGTCATGCTGGCCATTCCCTCACCCACACCTGCCATGGCTGCAGTCATGCTGGCCATCCGGTCCCCCACTCCGGCAACATTGCGCCCAATGTTGTACAGCTGTAGCTGTATGGCACCTTGCTGCCGTGCTTGCAGCTGATGGATACGGAGCATGCGTCTTTCCACGCTCACTCTCAGCAGCGCCGGTCCATTCCCCCTCCTGCTGCTAGGTGCATTGGTCTGCAGGCGAGGCGTGCCACGCCTGCTCTGCTGGCCTGACACAGTGGGTGGCCGCTGTGTTGGCGCTGTCGCAGGCCCTTATGTAGAAGCACCAGCTGCTGGTGGTGTCACGGCAGGCGTTGTTGGTGCGGCAGGGGCTGGAGGCACCCTGGGGGTGGATCTGGCTGCGGTAGTATTTGCTGCGCCAGACGCAGGAGGCACACTGGTGGTGGATCTGGCTGCGGTAGTATTTGCTGGGGCAGGGGCTGGTGGCACACTGGTGGTGGATCTGGCCGCGGTAGTATTTGCTGGGGCAGGGGCTGGTGGCACACTGGTGGTGGATCTGGCCGCGGTAGTATTTGCTGCGCCAGACGCAGGAGGCACACTGGTGGTGGATCTGGCTGCGGTAGTATTTGCTGGGGCAGGGGCTGGTGGCACACTGGTGGTGGATCTGGCCGCGGGAGTAGTTGCTGGGGCAGGGGCTGGTGGCTGTGTATGTGGCGGCACCTCCTCCTCATCCGGTGCCTCCTCATCAATTTGCAGCCTCTCGCTGTCGCTGCTGTCTGCACCACCTGTGAGGGGAAGTGGACGTTCATTAGTTGCATGTATCTGTCACACGTGCAGTTGCTACATGCATGCTGGGTGACATTCCCTGACTGGCTATGGCTTTGCGTACTTTGGAACCTGTCTGTCTGCATTGTGGTAAAACTACATTGTGGCCACACTACATGTCCCACAATGCTTCAGGGCATTACCTGATGTGCAACGATGGCATGACTATGGAACAATATGGGAGGCTAATTGGTCATGGACATTCATAGGGGACAGGGTCGCAGTCGCATGCCACTTACCTCGGGTGTCTTGGGTGGTGCGGGATGAGTCCATACGAGTCACTCCGATGACCGCCTCTGTCTCCAGGGTGTTCTCTACCTGGTCCTCCATGGGGGTGTTTGGAGGGACTGTAGGTTCTCCCCCTCCTGTGCCCGATGATTCTCCAAGGCGCTCTGCCACCCTCTCCTTGGCACGACCCCGGAGGTCGTACCAGCGTTTTTTCAGTTCGTCCTGTGACCTGTCGGCCACACCCACGGAGTTCACCGTTGACGCTATACCCTGCCAGATCCTGCGTTTTTCCTGTTCTGCCACCCTCCTGGAGTCCTTCCCAAACAGTTTGGAGTGGTTGGCCACCACCCCTTCAATTAAATGCTCCAGCTCCTGCTCGGAGAATTTCAGCTTTCTCTTCCGCCCTGTGGTGTTGCTGGGCCCAGGAACTGGCTCCTCTGACATTGCTGCACTGTACTTGCTCAGTACTTTCCTCACAGATTTGCTGGAGCTCTTCCAGTTGCTGACTCGAGGTCTGCCTCACTGTGGTGTATGGGGGTGGGCCCTGGCTGCTTCCTGGTTGTGATGTCATCGCTGTGCTCGACATGCGACTTCCCGTTTTCCCGATCTCGCGCTATTTTAGGTCCCGCTATTGACGATCTCGCTATTAGAGAAATCGCTATTTCGACAACGATGTTGCCGGAAATAGCGATTTATATGCGAATTTCGAAAGTCGCAACCGGTATTAGCAGCCGCGTGCGAATCGCTTTTTTTTCTCTAAATTATTAATGAATACCGTTTTGCGTGTCCTTTATAGCGAGTCGCTATAATTCGCTATTAGGGCCACGCAAAACGTCCCGTTGATGAATCAGGCTGAAAGTGTCTCCCGGACCCGCTATCACCTTCGGGCGCCAAGCCACGCCCCTGCATGTGACTGACTTAAACAAGGTCTGACGCTCATGACATACCACATTTAGCACTCAATCAATCAATCAGGATTTGTAGAGCGCACTACTGACCCGTGAGGGTCCCAAGGTGCTGCGGGAGGGTGGGTGGAGCTCCGTTGGGGTCATTCCGAAAGCCAGGTCCTGAGGTCCCTCCTGAATTGGTGCAGCGTCGGGCTCCATTGGAGGTGGAGGGGGAGTTTGTTCCAGGACTTGGCACCGATGGCACGTGATTGCTCCCACCTAAGAAAGTATAGAGTGCCTCAGGGCTTTAAGTGGGACAGGTCCCTCTGGGTCTCAGACCCGGCAGTAATTAAGAAAGGACATTGAAACGACAGACCCTCAATTTATGCCCTCAACCAACAAGGACAAACTGTTGAACAAAGAATTAAAAAAATGTTTAGGTAATCCATGCCGATGATTTGGTTCCTGTTTATATTTCACTTTTTACTTAATATTGCATTCCTAATAGTGGTAGCTATATCCAGGATGTTGTGGTTTTTTATTTGCATTTAACATGTTACACTTATATAGTCAGGGCCAGCTTTTGGCATTGTCGAGCTGGGTGCAGGCCAGGGCGCTAACACTCTGAGAGGCACACAGAGTTGGGTGCGTTAAGGTTATGCAGACAGCAGCGCCCACTCACCTTGCTCCAGCCTTGTCCATGTGTCCCTGCGTGCTCGTTTGTCTGTCAGATTTGTCATTTAAAGTAGTGTTTCATGATGATACCATAGGTGATTTTGTTCACACCCCATTACCCCCCTTCCTTGCCCTTCCTCTACCTTCTCACCCCTGCTGACACACACCAACAACACCCCCAAAAGCTTGGGGCAGCCAAGCTATGCGCGATTGAGGTGAGCTGGGGAAGGTCCAGGGAGGTTTGTGTTCAGGGACCATTCACTGCTCAGCAAGGGACTGATCAGTGAATACAAAAGGGGCCCTCTGATGCCTCATTGTAGTCAGTAGCATCAGCAAGGGCCCCAAGGAGCCCCAAGCCTCCAACTTCTGGAACTCCCTCCCTTCTGAAATCCGCTTTTGTCCCAACCTCCTTGGCTTCAGAAAACTTCTGAAAACTTTGCTCTTTCGACAGGCTTTCTAATTCCTCTCTCTGAATCTGGGATTTCTACCAAACTAGCGCCATGAAACCTCCCCGATGTAAGTGTGCTCTACAAATTCTTATTGACATGACATGACATGGCAAGGGGCCACGCTTCTCTCCGCCCATAGTCCTATCTTAGCAAGGGCCGACTCTTTCTATGGTGCATACTTTCACCTGAGTCGCCACCAGGTGTTTAGAACGACTGGAACTCTGGAGAGGAGTCTGAAGGCAGCACAAGTGTCTCATAGGGCCTGTCAATGGGTCCACAAGGTGATCAAAATACAGGCACATCCAATCGTTGGCCTCTCTGCAGAGCACACAAAATAATAGTCAACTATTCCAGCTACAACTGTGATTCTGTGCAAATGTGTGTTCAAGTAGGTACACAGGTGTCAAAATATTGACAAGGCGAAAATAAATGAAAATGCAGTGCTTACAGGTGAGTGGGTGTGTTGTGTGTTTGGGGGTGGTGAGGCGCAGAAGATGTGAGGAAGTGCTTTCAGGAGACAGTGAAAAGAGGGCGCTGAAGAGGAAAGAGATGCGGTGTAAAATAGCAGATGGAGACGATGTGGAGAGGAAAAGGGCACACATGTCTAACCCAGAGTGAACCTAGCAGGAGACACTGAAAAATACTACCACTTTTGTTTAATAAAAGTTTAAAAAAAGTTAACTTACCTTTGCCTGCCCTTCCGGAGTCGAGTCGAGGAAGCAGCCGCAGGCACCCTCTTCTCGCCTAAGCCAATCACAACGCTGCAATGGCAGTGTTGTTATCCAGCTGGGACGCCGACCCCACAGGCCTCTATGGGGAGGCCATTTACTCTATGTAGGCAGCATGCAGCCTACATAGAGAAAATGCAGAATGCGTATGACTGGTTTGGTTGGCCCTGGGGCCGACCAAACAGCACCCACAACAGTGGCCAGCCCCTCTCCTCTTCTATATGTGTGACAAGCCACTCCTCCCCAGCCCTTGAGCAGGACTGCCCTCCCGCCCCACCCCAACCAAACCCTGCCTTCTGCTTTCTCGAAGCGCGAGAAGCAGAAACATAAAACTGTATTTGAAATACTATTTTATGTTTCTGCTTCTCGCACTGTGAGAAAGGAGTGGGGCGACGCTCCTCCGCCCACATGGAGGAGCTGCCCCTCTAAGCCACGCCCTTGGTAACATAGGCAACGCTCTTTTTAGAGACCTCACACATTTGTCATCCAACTAAAAACTATGGGAGTGCCTCCCCTAAAATAGCAACAAAAATAACAAATCAAAAGTAAACCCTTTCAAGTCTTATTGCTACAAGGATCTAGTTATGTTACAGAAATAACACGTGAAGTGTTCCCCAGAAGTGCGCAAGTGTTTGCACCCTGCTCACAGCCGGACAGCCGAATGGTGGTCAGCAGACGCCCTGTTGTGATTGGAAACATGTCACATGTGCATCTTGCCAACCACGAATGCACCCAGACTTCATCCTCCCTTGGCCACATTAGTCCACTTCCGCAATGCAGCAGTGAGCAGTAGTGCTATTATCATAACATAAACTAACATAAAGTGAGAAACCCCAACACGAAAATTTGAAAAAAATTGAAAAGCTGCAACCATGTCTTCAGTTCCTGCAGTACTCACTTGTGGAGAGCTCACCCAAAGCAAGAGAAAGGGATCCTCCTGTATCGCTCTTCAGTGGCAGACTGAAGTCGCCGCTCTTTAGAGTCCATGTTGATATGTTTTTTATCAGGCCTTGGTAGCGACGTTATTGGTGTAGAGGAAATAATTGTATCTTATATGCGTATTTTACAGCTCAAGGGTTGACACTGTCCATCTCTTGTAGCCTCAGTGCAATGTCCTCAAGCCAGGGTTGCAATATGTTTACATTTTTAATAAAATACATATTTAATACATTCTTAATACCATTATCATCTTGGAAGGGAAGGGAATATCTTCAGCCAATCTGAATTCTTAGCTAGAATGTCTTAAATGTTGGCACTAATAAACAAAATAGTGGTGTCGTGTGGCTGTGTGTCAGAGGAGAGTGTGTGTTTGGGTGGGTGAATGCGGGTGGGTGTGTTAGTGTGTGGGTGAGTGTGTGTGGGTGTGTATGTGCGTGTGAGTGTGTGTTTGGGTGGGTGAGTGTGGGTGTGTGTGTGAAGAAATGTGTGTGTATGTGTGTGTGTGATTGGGTGGATGTGTGAGTGTGTGTGTATGTAGGTGGGTATATGTGGGTGTCTGTGTGAAGGAATGATGTGTGTGTGCATGTTTAAAGTGAGTTTGGGTGGATGTGTTTGTGTAGGTGGGTAAGTGTGGATGTGTCAATCAATCAATCATGGGCTTTTTAAGCGCGCTACTCACCCATGAGGTTCTCAAGGCGCTGGGGGTGGGGAGCAGCTCTGGTCAGTCGAAGAGCCAGGTCTTGAGGGTCTTCCTGAAGATGTGCAGGGTGGGTGGGGTCTGTTTATTGATGGGAGTTTGTTCCAGGTCTTGGCTGCAATGTAGGAGAAGGTTCTTCCACCTGTTCTTGCTCTACGGATGCGCCGGGGTTCGGTGAAAGCGAGGTTGGCAGATCGGAGGTTCCTCTTGGGTACGTGGAAGGAGATTCTGTCATTGAGGTAATGGGGTCTGGTGTTGGGGAGGCATTTGTAGGTGTGGGTGAGTTTTTTGAATGTTACTCTCTTCTCAATGGGGAGCCAGTGGAGGTTATGTAGGTGTTGGGTAATGTGCTCTATGTGTGTGAGTGTGTGTGAGTGTGTGTGTGTGTGTGTGTGTGTGTGTGTGTGTGTGTGTGTGTTTCGGTGGGTGAGTGTGGATGGGTGTGTGAGTGTGTGGGTGTGTGTGTGTATGTATGCGTGAGTGTGTGTGTGATTGAGTGTATTCGTGTTTTCGTTCCAAGATTTTGGAAGCTTTATATAAGGTTCACAATAATCAAACACTGAATGAACTTATCTCGAGGAGGTCTTGAGATGAGGTCATATTCTATGACAACATCCGGCAGAGGCTCGAGGCTCTTTCGGCAGTGGCATTCCCTGTCCAGCAGCATTTGCCTATGTGACTGTAGCAGTTGATGTGACATCCTGGAGAAGATGACTTTGGCTCACATTACCTGTGTTTACGCGAACTCCACAGGCAATAAGTGGGGATACAAGTGGTTCAAGCGGCAAGGTCTAAAAACTCTGCAAAACAAATGATATTTTGTGCTAAAAACCTGATGTAGATGCAACACAAAAGGGGTTTTGCATAACAGAGCACTAACCGTCTATGATGTAGATCAACAGAGCATAGAGTGCAGGAAATGCATAAACATCCACAGGTATCATGGAAGCCAGAAATACTGAAATAGTGTGACTTGGCTGTGGGTGCGACCCTAATGCCAAATGAAGCCAGACAAGGGGGGGCGGTATATTGATGTCCAACAAAGTGTAACTGAAACAAAACGACCTACCCTTCGATGACAGCTGTTGCGTTTACCTTTGTGTAGTGTCCTGCGAGACACGTTCTAGTGTCCTGCAGGAAGTTGTCATACCAGCCAGGGCCAGACTGGGAGCCACAACCGGCCCCGGCAGAGTGCTCGGTCCCGCACCCCCTCCCTCCCTCCCTCACTCGGTAGGGGTTGGAGGTGCCGCCGAGCTCTTTGCCGGGGCCGGTTTTCTGCCGATTTTGGTATTGGGCTGATTTTGCAGCTTAGCTGCAAAATCGGCCCTATAACAAAAATGGCCCCCAGGGGCCCAAAACCGGCCCTCACCCGTGCTGCGCACCGGGGGACTGCCCGGTGCCCGCTATGGCCAGTCCGGCCCTGATACCAGCCACTCCCTCGAGGGCTGGACCCACTGCACCCCCCACCCTTCCATCACAGGTGCCACGAGTGACGTGGCCCCGTCAATAAAAGGGCCCGGGTGCACGTGCTCATGGCCAGTTACCACACTACTGTGCCTGGGTGTCCGTGTCTCTCATTCGCATAATGTGGGCCTGAGCCCCAACATCACAATTTGGCTTGTAAATTGTAGTTTGGGTACAAATCTTACACAAGATAGTGCTGGTGTGCCTCTGGACTACAGAGCCACGATAAAACAGCTTTTTGATGTGAGTGCAACCCGTGACTTTATTTTATTTATTTATTTTATTTATGCATTTTTATATAGCACGGACTTTACCCGAAGGCGTCAGAGCGCTTCACAATAGGAACAGAAATGAAACATAATGAGAAATATTACGAAAGAACATATTACAAAAGCATATGTTACGTTACATAAGGTAATAGTGACAATTGTGGGCAAACAAAATACATGAGGTAGTAAATATTGTGAGCAACCAAAAATACATGAGGTAGTAAAGATAATAGTGACAATTGTGAGCAAACAAAATACATGAGGTAGTAAAAATTGTGAGCAACCAAAAATACATGAGGTAGTAAAGATAATAGTGACAATTGTGAGCAAACAAAATACATGAGGTAGTAAAAATTGTGAGCAACCAAAATTACATGAGGTAGTAAAAAGTGCACCAGAGGAAAAGTGACAAGTGTGCAGTTACAAGAGAATCATGAGAAAAATGACATCATCACAGCGCGACTCTAGCAGTGCTCAGCTGCTGATTCTCATTGTGCATTGCGGGAATGTTACTAGAGTTGGGGCTGTGTTTTATGGTGCTCTCATGTTGTCAAGTAGTTCACCCTCCGGGCTCGTGCTTGCATTCCAGTCTGCTGACAATTCCTTCATGTCTCCGGTTTTTGTTGTGTGACGTAAGGAGGTGGAACATGAACGAGCCTTTCTATTGGACACAGACATGCTTCCCATGCGACGTCATCTCAGTGCTCTTATCCTTATCCAAACATTCATGCTTTATGACTTCCCTCCCACCCACGCTGGCGAGAGAGTAGTTAGGCTTTAAATAATGTCTCCATAAAAATATAATCGGGATTGCCGTGGCAGGGGATGTAATGTGCTATTACAGCAGGAAGCTCGAAGAAAGCAACCACTGCACTTCCTTCTTGCAGGCGAAGCAGAACTGAACCCCGGGCCAAGTGAGTCAATGATGTTTGGAAAAGGATCTGGGAGTTATTATCGTTAATGGGACATTAAACCTGGGAACCAGCCTGTGGTGGAACCGTGGTGATGAACTTGGCAGCAAACGGCGTGCGGTCCACATGGGCCGAGGCAGCCGCCATTTTGTCGGTTTCTTCCTCAGCTGTAATATTTTTTTTTAACCTTGGGTTTTTATTGAGTTTTCTCAGACATAGTCATTAGTGCAATGATTATGGCAATAGCAGTGTTATAACATTGGGAAGGAGTGGAGAAGCGTGGCTCAGTGGTGTTGGACAGGCCGCATGTTCGAGCTGTACCCCCTCCCCGCAATGGGACCAGGACCCTGGCTCTCCCTGCATCCCCAGCCAGAGTCCACCAACGACCACCCGAAGTACCCTGCAATCCCTCCACTACAAGACACCAGCTCCGGACCCAGCTGGCCCGGGTCACCATCTACCCCACGACATCGACCCGGCCGCCATCTTGGGGCACTGCAGCACGAGGCCGCGTGGCCTCAACTCGACCCTCACCCTGGGCCCGGCCGGGCCCGACATCGAGGCACCAACCTCCCCCCAGGAGGCAGAGTGACCACTTGGCGAGTCAATGGGAGAAGGAATCGTCAACGGCTCTCCTCCGCCAGGTGTCGATCACCCCAGGCCGCCTGGGCGCTGGCTCCACCCCCCTGCTGGGTGTCTGGACTCCCTCATCCCGGACCTCCCGGCCCCCAGGCGCGAGGGTCCGGACATCAAAGGGGACCAGACCTATAACTGGGGCAGGACCAGACCAGGAAGGCAGTTGTATCCTGGAGTCGAGAGACCCGAGAAGAACTCATCCGTGACTTGGCCTGCTGGCGCTGCCGCGGCCCTCTGCCTCGTGAAACCACCGTCTTGGCCTGCTGGCGCTGCCGCGGCCCTCTGCCTCGTGAAACCATCGTCTTGGCCTGCTGGCGCTGCCGCGGCCCTCTGCCTCGTGAAACCATCGTCTTGGCCTGCTGGCGCTGCCGCGGCCCTCTGCCTCGTGAAACCATCGTCTTGGCCTGCTGGCGCTGCCGCGGCCCTCTGCCTCGTGAAACCATCTTGGCCTGCTGGCGCTGCCGCGGCCCTCTGCTTTATGAGACTATCACCTTGGCCTGCTGGCGCTGCCGCGGCCCGATCCACAGACCCTCCAGCTCGAGGATTGTGAGCTCGCCTTTTACCACCACCTGTACCGATCCGGTACTAAGACTGTCCCGCTACCCCCTTTCCCTACAGAGACTAGAAGTGAGAGGACCCCCGGGTCCAAGTTATCCTGTATCGCTGATATCCTTGCCTTAAGAACCTTATATAAAGCCTTGAACTCGACTTGGTGTGGTGCCTGTTTGTGGGGAGGGAGGGTACTTGTCTGTACGATCGCCGGAGACGGTCCCCCTCGGGGATCTCTCCCTCGGTATCCGGCCGACCCTCAGGGTCCCCGTCTAACATTGGTGGCCAGCGACGGGATCCGAACCTACGCATAATCGTACAGAAAGTCACTCGCCCCACCACACACAACAACCATGTCAATAGAGAGCGGAACAACGGAAAAATTTCAGATGGAAAAATTGGAAGACTACAACCACCGGGAACTGAAGCAATATTGCATAGAACTTGGACTTCCAACCACAGGTCTTAGCACAAAGGAAGACTTCAAACGAGCCCTAGAAGCTTGGGCAGAAACGGGTACGGCCGTACCCCGAACACAAACAACCGAAACGAGCCCCGCACCAACTAAAGAAAGAACGGATCTCTCCCTGGAAGAGATCCGAGAAAGAGAAAAAACCAGACTCCACGAATTAGAACTTGCCCGACTTCGCTTGGATGGGGAACTCAAGCTGGCAGAACAAAAAATAACCCTGGAACACTTACGACTCAGGGAAGAGCGGGAAGACAAGCAAAGACAGAGGGAGCTAGAGGAAAAGAGACTAGAATACGAACATGAGCGCAATCTCAAAGCACTGGAGATTCAGAAACAGAATAAAGACCTCGGGCTCCCCGAACGACCGACCCCGTCTGCCTCGACCGAACCCAAGGTTCACATCCCCAAAGATGTCATCCGGGAATACCACAAGAACGATGATATCCAGCAGTGGTTTAAAGCCTATGAGGTGGCAATGACCTCCCACCGGATTCCCCGAAGCGATTGGGGAGCCGGATTATGGGGGAGGTTTGTCAACGAAGGGCGGGACGCCCTGCTGCAACTCCTGGACCAGCTGATGACCTCCTACGACCACATGAAGGCCGCCCTCCTCACTCGATACGGGCTCACACCTGAGATGTACCGCCACCGGTTCCGCGACTGCAAACGGATTCCGGGTACAACTTGGGTGGAGTACGTGAACTTTTTTAGCCGAGCCTTCGAGGGGTGGATCAAGGGCAACAAAGTAACCACCTACGACCAACTCTTTGACCTTATCGTATGGGAACACCTGTCGAACAACTGCTTCGTGGAGCTCCGGCAACACCTCCTGGACAGCAAGCTAACCGACCCTCGACAACTCGCCGCCGAAGCCGACCGGTGGGAAAGCACCCGAGTTGGCCGGAGCGCACCCAGCGAAGTATCCAGATCGTATCGCCCCCGAGGGGGAGGAGGAAGTCAGGGTCGGGGGAGAGACCCCGGCCCCTCGTCACCCCCCAGAAACCCCTCGACCCCGGTTGGCCGGGGAAGCCCTGCCGTCCGGGCCGGCTTCCGGGCCAACATTACGTGCCACAGGTGCCAGCGACCCGGCCACTACGCCAGTGATCCCAACTGCCCAAAGAACCCGAACACTACTCCCCGCCAAGTTGCAGCGGCGGCCCTAGGGGAAGAAATAATCCCGGAAGACCAAGAGGAGTACGAGACCGATCCCTCTGAATGGGCACCCGCCGCCATGGCACTGGTCTGCTTAGGGGAGAGAGACATGATTCCGCGGGCCCCCCTTCCCGCCAACACACAGAAGTACGGTCAATGGGTCAACATCAATGGCCGCCGGGCGGAAGCCCTCCGCGACACCGGGGCCAGTGTAACGGCGGTCCGACGCCACCTCGTCACTCCAGACCAAATCTTGCCGAACATTCTTTGCCCTGTTCGATCAGCCGACAACTCCGAAAGCCTATGCCACATGGCCTGCGTCCCCTTCGAGTGGGGAGGAGTAACAGGGATGTTAAAAGTAACTGTCCGCGATGATGCCCCCGTGGACTGCCTCCTAGGAAACGACCTTGAAAGCTCTCCCTGGGCAGCTGTCGAAGGGAGGGAGCACCTGGGGATGCTTGGCCTCCCCGAATGGGTCTGCGTCACGACCCGGTCCATGACCGCCCGCGCGGTCCCCAGCCCAGAAGAGCCCGAGTGGCCAGAACCTCCTCCCGCGCTCATCCCAGAGGAGGCCGCCCCAGAAGCCATTCCCTTGACCCAAACCGAAGAAGGACCCGACCAGCTTCGGGACGTCCCTGACCTGGCACAATGGCGGCAGGAGGGAGGCCCCACGCAGGAACAATTCCGGGCCGAGCAACAAACCTGTCCTTCTCTCGAAGGACTCCGGCAGCAAGCCCTGGCCCAGAGCACCGGGGATACCTCGGGGGCCCACTGGATCTACTGGGACCAAGACCTGCTCTACAGCGAGCAGAAAATTGCAGAACTAGGGGCCAGTCGGGTGCTGGTGGTGCCCCTTCGCTTCCGAGACTTCCTCCTGAACTTAGCCCACGATGTCCCCCTTGCCGGACACCTGGGGCAGGATAAAACCTACGACCGCCTGGTGACCCATTTTTTCTGGCCCCACATGCGGAAGGATGTCACCAACCACTGCAAGGCCTGCCCCACCTGCCAGGCCAGCGGAAAAAGTGGCCGAAAAATCAAAGCACCATTACAACCCTTTCCTGTCGTCACCACCCCGTTTGAACGAGTGGGAATAGACATTGTGGGGCCCCTCGACCCTCGAACAGCCCAAGGACACCGGTTCATCCTGGTCCTGGTAGACCACGCCACCCGCTATCCCGAGGCCATCCCTCTTCGGACTGTGACGGCCCCCGTGGTGGGCCGGGCCCTGATGGGGATCTTCTCCCGGGTGGGGTTCCCCCGGGAGGTCGTCAGTGACAGGGGCACGAACTTTATCTCCAGATATATGAAGTCCCTCTGGCAGCAATGCGGGGTCACCTACAAATTCACGACCCCCTATCACCCGCAAGGAAACGGACTGGTCGAGAGATTCAACCGCACCCTCAAGGGGATGATTATGGGTCTAGAAGAACCCCTTCGACGCCAGTGGGACGTACTGCTGCCATGCCTCCTGTTTGCCTATCGGGAGGTCCCGCAGAAGTCCCTCGGCTTCAGCCCCTTTGAACTACTGTACGGACACCCCGTCCGGGGCCCCCTCAGCCTAGTCAAGGAAGGTTGGGAGCAGCCTCCCCAGAAAACTCCCCCGGACATCTACCGGTATCTCCTGGCTCTCCGCAACCAGACCCGGCGGTTCCGAGACACCGCCAAAGCCAACCTCGAGGCCAGTCAGGAGGACATGAAGAGGTGGTACGATCAGCACACGTCCTCCATTGAGTTCGAACCTGGACAACAGGTCTGGGTGATGTCCCCGGTTGAGCCCTGTGCCCTCCAAGACAGATGGTCCGGGCCCTTCAAGGTAATCGAACGCAAGGGGCCCGTCACCTATTTAATCGACATGGAGACTGCCCGGAACCCCCTACGGGTCCTCCATGCCAACAGGCTCAAACCCCATTTTGTGCGATCCGAACTCAGCCTCCTAATGGCTACCGATACTGGGACAGAAGAAGACTCCGAACCCCTTCCGGACTTACTGAGGGCCTTCGAGCAGGATGGCTCAGTGGAAGGGGTCCAGCTCTCCGAGGCCCTGTCCCCGGAGCAACGCCAAGACTGCCAGACGCTCCTGAGGCAGTTCGCCTCCCTGTTCTCCCTCACCCCCGGAGTCACCCCCTGGTGCCTCCACGATGTGGACACCGGGGACAGCCCTCCTATTCGACACCGAGCATACCGCGTACCAGACCGGGTACGAGCCTGCATCCAGACCGAGGTGTCCAAGATGCTGACCCTAGGAGTAATCGAACCCTCAGACAGTCCCTGGGCGAGCCCAGTCGTCCTGGTTCCCAAGGCAGCTGCCCCGGGCGTTGCCCCTGAGCTCCGGTTCTGCGTGGACTATCGAGGGCTGAATGCAGTTACCCGGACCGACGCTCATCCCATCCCCCGGGCAGACGAGCTAATCGACCGGATGGGGGCCGCCCGCTACCTGAGCATCTTCGACTTAACAGCGGGCTACTGGCAGATCGGCCTCACCCCTAGGGCCCAAGAACGATCCGCCTTCTCTACCCCAGACGGGCACTACCACTTTAAAGTCATGCCCTTCGGCATGAAAAACGCCCCGGCAACGTTCCAACGGCTGGTAAACCAGGTACTGGCGGGCCTGGAAGACTTCAGCGCCGCCTACCTGGACGACATTGCTGTGTACAGCCACCAGTGGACCGACCACCTCCGCCACCTGCGGGAGGTTCTACTCGCCCTCCAGCAAGCCGGGCTCACCATCAAGGCCAGCAAGTGCCAAGTTGGCCAGGGGTCCGTGACCTACCTGGGACACCAAGTGGGAAGCGGGCTGGTGGCCCCTCTCCAACTCAAGATTGCTGCCATCCAGGCCTGGCAACCCCCTACGAGCCAAACGGAGGTCCGGGCCTTCCTGGGGCTCACCGGATACTACCGGCGGTTCGTGAAGGACTATGGCAGCATCGTGGGGCCCCTCACAGAGCTCACCTCCAAAAAGAGCCCCAAAACCGTCAACTGGACCCCGGGCTGCCAATCAGCCTTCGAGAAGCTAAAGACCGCCATGTGCACGGCCCCCGTGCTCCAGGCTCCCGACTACAGCCGGGAATTCATTGTGCAGACGGACGCCTCCGATCATGGTGTGGGGGCCGTCCTCTCCCAACTCAACGCCGAAGGGGTCGACCATCCGGTGGTCTTCATCAGCAGACGCCTCTTGCCCCGAGAACAGCGCTGGAGCACCATTGAGAGGGAGGCCTTCGCCGTAGTCTGGGCACTCAAGAAGCTCCGGCCATACCTCTTCGGCACCCACTTCCGGGTGCAAACAGACCACCGACCCCTGCAATGGCTGATGCAAATGCGGGGGGAGAACCCGAAGCTGTTGCGCTGGTCCATCTCCCTGCAGGGGATGGACTTCACGGTGGAACATCGTCCAGGCCAGGACCACGCCAACGCCGACGGCCTGTCACGCTTTTTCCGCCTCAGCGAGGAGAGTCCCCAGGAAGATGGCTGACTCTCCCCGCCTTCAGCTGGGGGGGACGCATGTTGGACAGGCCGCATGTTCGAGCTGTACCCCCTCCCCGCAATGGGACCAGGACCCTGGCTCTCCCTGCATCCCCAGCCAGAGTCCACCAACGACCACCCGAAGTACCCTGCAATCCCTCCACTACAAGACACCAGCTCCGGACCCAGCTGGCCCGGGTCACCATCTACCCCACGACATCGACCCGGCCGCCATCTTGGGGCACTGCAGCACGAGGCCGCGTGGCCTCAACTCGACCCTCACCCTGGGCCCGGCCGGGCCCGACATCGAGGCACCAACCTCCCCCCAGGAGGCAGAGTGACCACTTGGCGAGTCAATGGGAGAAGGAATCGTCAACGGCTCTCCTCCGCCAGGTGTCGATCACCCCAGGCCGCCTGGGCGCTGGCTCCACCCCCCTGCTGGGTGTCTGGACTCCCTCATCCCGGACCTCCCGGCCCCCAGGCGCGAGGGTCCGGACATCAAAGGGGACCAGACCTATAACTGGGGCAGGACCAGACCAGGAAGGCAGTTGTATCCTGGAGTCGAGAGACCCGAGAAGAACTCATCCGTGACTTGGCCTGCTGGCGCTGCCGCGGCCCTCTGCCTCGTGAAACCACCGTCTTGGCCTGCTGGCGCTGCCGCGGCCCTCTGCCTCGTGAAACCATCGTCTTGGCCTGCTGGCGCTGCCGCGGCCCTCTGCCTCGTGAAACCATCGTCTTGGCCTGCTGGCGCTGCCGCGGCCCTCTGCCTCGTGAAACCATCTTGGCCTGCTGGCGCTGCCGCGGCCCTCTGCTTTATGAGACTATCACCTTGGCCTGCTGGCGCTGCCGCGGCCCGATCCACAGACCCTCCAGCTCGAGGATTGTGAGCTCGCCTTTTACCACCACCTGTACCGATCCGGTACTAAGACTGTCCCGCTACCCCCTTTCCCTACAGAGACTAGAAGTGAGAGGACCCCCGGGTCCAAGTTATCCTGTATCGCTGATATCCTTGCCTTAAGAACCTTATATAAAGCCTTGAACTCGACTTGGTGTGGTGCCTGTTTGTGGGGAGGGAGGGTACTTGTCTGTACGATCGCCGGAGACGGTCCCCCTCGGGGATCTCTCCCTCGGTATCCGGCCGACCCTCAGGGTGTCCCCGTCTAACAAGTGGTTAGAGGTGGCCGACCCGGAAGCTGAGATCGGCCGTGGACCAGGGTTCGATTCCCCGCCTCGGCGGGTCTCGGGCTCAAAAATTCCACGGACTCGACCGTGAACCAGGGTTCGATTCCCCGCCTCGGCGGGTCTCGGGCTCAAAAATTCCACGGACTCGACAATTCTCGCTCCGGCGCCTACTCGACTCACAGGGTCACACTCTGCGACTCTGGGCAATAGCTTGCTTAATCTCCACTACGGCCCCTCGCAGCGGGATGCCTGGCATTCACCTTGTGGATACCCTGCCGGGGTATCTCACAGGGGAATTCCAGGACGGGTTCCCTAAGCAAGTGCCTTGATGCCTTCGGGTGATACGTGCGCTATATAAGTCGCAATACATACATACAGGGAAGCAGCACAGACAACTGACACCAGGTTTGTGTGGAACAGGCTGCTTTATTGAAACAGGTACACACCACAAACAACCTAGACCTTTGCCTTACTAAACTACAACCTCACTATACAGAGATAATCACCTCTGATATGTACCCCCACCCCTAAAATATCAATCCCCTCCACAACAGCTTAAATCAGCAATATCCTACTCGCACCAGAGCTGGTCAACTGGAACTGAGACCTTTAAAATCCCTTCCCTTTTTCCTACCTCTATTAACATTCCAACCCACTCAACTTCCCATCCTAACCTCAGGGGCGGCCTTAGGCATGTGCAAGCTGTGCACCTGCACAGGGCCACCAAACCCCAGGGGCCACCACGCCAATAAATATCCTTAATATAATAATCCTCTGAGGATGGATACATATTTACATGGTGGCCCCTGGCAGGGATTTGGCGGCCTCGTGGCCCCTGGCAGGGATTTGGCGGCCTCTGGCTCTGTTCCACTTCCAAACACCCTGAACCCCCCCCCCCTCTTCACTGGCCTCCGCGCACCGCCCCACCTGGACCCCCTCTTCCAGGGCCGCTATCTTCGCTCCCTGCCCAGGGCCGCCATGAGCCTAGAGCTGCCCCTGCTAACCTTGAACTTGCCTAGCCGTTCCCTTTCACCCCTTCCGTGCTGCCATCTGCCATTGGCCGACGGCGGCACTACCTCCCAAGTGCTGCCGTCGGCCAATGACCGACGCAGCCCTGCCCGTTTTGCGAAAGTGCTGCACTTCCGCAAAATCGCGGCCGCCGTAAACGGGTTAAGCCTGAGCTGCCACTGACAAAAACAATACACTTTTGTAAATCATGGCAACTTCTTAGCAAGCTGCCACCCAGAAAAGGGGGAGGAAATGCTCCCCCCATTTTCTGCCTCCCCCCCACTGCCTAACCCCTGTCTAACCTGTAAAATTAGAGGTGCCCCACCAATTAATATTCAGCACCTTGGCCAAAACTAACTTTAAGTAAGTAAGTAAAATGGTTTATACAGCTGAAAATACCAGAACGTGTCTTAGCGCTGGTAGTGACCCCTCAGGTAACGAGCTGTAGACAAGAACTCACCACTACAGTTAAATTAAACATTCAGTAAAAAGCCTGGTCGTCAATTGCTTCCTGAATAGTAACAGGCTGGATTGGCAGTGTAGTGTTAAAGGTAACAAGTTGCAGAGTTTTCCCACACAGTGGGAGGACATCCTTCCACCCCATCTTGTTTTCTTTGTTCTGAGAGCGGTTATCGTTTTAGTTGAGCTAGTCCTTAGATGCCTGCTGGGGGTCTACCAAGCGAACAGTTTGTGAAAGTATACTGGACCTGGCTGGTGAAGCGCTTTATGGACCAAAGTGCCTTGAAAATGATCCCCTTCCTGACAGATAGCCAATACAGGCCTTGCAATGATGCGGAGATGGGTGCAAATTTAGGGATTTAAAGAGAATTCTAGCCGCTGCGTTTTGTAAAGATTGCAGTTTTTTCACCTGTTGCCTCTGTGTCCCCAGGTACAGACCGTTACGAGTAATCAATTTGGAGGTGACAAGTGCCACCATCACTATCTTTTGTATCTCCTAGGGGATGAATGGGAAAATCTTCTTAAGGACCTTAAGCAGAAAGAAACTAGAAAAGAGGTGATTTGATTTATTAGCTCAGAGAATCCAAGTTTAGTGTCGAAGATAACGCCCAGATTTTTAGCGTTTGCACCGGGACTGGAAGCGGGCCAAGATCATCTGGCCACCAAAACGAGTTCCAGAAGGGGGTGTCCTTCCCAAAGAGCAGGACCTCGGTTTTTTCTGAGTTCTGTTTCAGGCAGTTCCTTCGTATCCAATCAGAGATATGGGTCATGCAGCTGCAGAAGTTGTTTGCTTCCTTTATGATGTTAGCCGATATAGACACCACAATCTGCGTATCGTCGGCATAGGAGAACACTGCAAAACCATAGCTTCTCATAAGATTGACCAAAGGAAGGAATAACCTAGATGTTAAAAGTGTAAGGCTGAGTGGGGAGCCCATAGGGGAGGGACAAAGGGGCGAAACTCACCTCACCCATCTCTACTCGCTGTTGCCTGCCCTCTAGAGATGATCTCAGCAAAAGCCAGAGCAGAGTCCTGAACGCCCAGCTGCTGAAGCCTGTTTATGAGGATCGGATGATGGACCCTATCAAAGGCCGCAGAGAGATCTAATAAAATCAATGCAGCTGTGTCTCCCTTATCAATCACCATCTTCAGATCTTCTGATGCAGCTACCAGCGCTGAAACTGTACAGTGGTTGGCTCTGAAACCGAACTGTGAGGGATCCAGAAGCCGGTTCATATATAAAAATGCAAAGATTTTCTCATTCATTGCCTTTTCCAAATCTTTGCGGGAAGAGGGAGGTGAGATATGGGCCTATAGTTCTTTACATCTTTAGGGACTAACAAGGGTTTATTCATGAAAGGCAGGATGGAGGCATTCTTCCAATGCCTGGGAACTGCCCTACTTTCAATATTTTATTAAATAGTTCTCTGAGTGGGCCTGCACCTGCGCTAGAGAGTGTATTGAAGACCTGTGGAGGACAATGGTCTGAGGGCGCTCCGGATTTAATGGACTGACTTGGGTAGATCAACTTTTCTTGTGTTAGAGGGGTAAACCGTTCCAATTTATGATGGCTGGACACTTGTAGCAATTTATTGGGCCCTTTCGTTTGTCAGGGTTAAGGCCCCTCCTATGTTCCCTGTCATCTGAGTGAGATTAGAGTCTTAAAAAATCAAGTTAACTTTAGTCTGGAGAATTTCTGCAACCTTGTTACAGAAGGATTGATCAAGGTTAAACATGTTATTATTGCTCTAGTTTGAAAAGGACTTCACTACTTTAAATAATTCACTTGTGGAGTTTTTTGCAGAGCCATGTTTTTTCCGCAACGTATTTGGACTTTGCGGCTTTGATTAGCTCCTTATACTCTGCCAGCATCTCCTTATATTTGAGCTTTTCCTGTTGGGCGTACTGCTTTCGCCACCTACGCTCTTGGGATCTACATTTCATTTGGAGGGTTGTTAGTTCTTCAGTGTACCAGGGGGTTGAAGGTTTTTTCCTGAAACGCTTCATTAACTTTTCTGGCACCTACCTGAGGTTAGCTGAGTCCAGCCAGTGTGTATTTGGATGCTGCCATGTCCACATTTTTGTCTAAAACCAGGTTTGAGTTCGAAAGATTTTTCCTCAGCTCGGCCACATTAATCTTTTTCCAGGGTCGCAACTTAAAGTATCATACCCCCAGATGCATCAACAACCCATTTTGCGATTCCTTAATAGCGAAAAATACCGATTCGCTATTAAGGAATAGCAAAATGGAATGCATCAAGAAATCACTAAAAAAAGCGATTTCTTCTAATTCCTTAATTGCGACTCGCAAATTGCGAGTCGCAATTAAGGAATACCTCCCCATTCATTCCTATGGGCCTAGAGGCCCATAGGAATGAATGGGAAGACATTCTCAATTTGCGAACCGCAATTAGCGAATCGCAAATTGAGATTGAGATTTCAAGGGTGCAGGGGTGTCCAAAGGACACCCTGTTGCACCCCTGAAATTGATCTGTGCACATATGTTGCGCAACATGAAACTTTGAAAAATGCACTTTAGTGCATTTTTCAAAGTTTTTGCAAATTACCATGAAGTTGTACTTCATGGTAATTTGCGTGCCCTATTAGCGAATTCGCTATTTTTAAAACTTTCATGCATTGCATTTAAGGAATCTCAATTTGAGATTCCTTAAATGCAAATAATCGCAATTTAGCGATTTCTAAATTTGCGATTTTTGCATTTGGGATGATGCATCCCAAATGCAAAAATACCGGTCGCAAAAGGGCAGATTCTGAGAATCTGCCCCTTTGCGAGCGGATTTTTGTTTGATGCATCTAGCTGATAGTGTATTTGTGCTTTGGCCGCTATTTGAGGGAACCTTAAGTGAGAAAAAGATGGCCTATGGTCCGACCAGACTACGGGTAGGACCTTGTTTATTCTAAGATTCTGATTGTTTGTAGATACCCGATTTAGTGTGGTTTGCTATGTGAGTAGGTTCCTCAATTAATTGCTTTAGTTCAAAGCACTTAAGATTGTCCACGAGGTGATTCGAGTCCTGGTTATTTGTAAGTTCTAAATTAAAATTAAAATCGCCCATGAACGTGAAACTCGTATAGTCAGCACATGATTCCATGGAGTCATGGATCTTTTGGATGAATTTCCTCTGGAGCCTGGTTGTCCATATATCAATAATTCCTGAAATCCATATGTATTACTCAGTTTCAAGTTGGAACAGAGTGCCTCAGACTCAAGGTGGAAAACTGGATGAAAGTATGCTTTGATTGACTTAATATATACAATATCCAATCTTTCAACATTATAACCCATAGGGATTGCAGTTTTAAAATCCAGGTCTGCCCATCCAAGTCTCTGTTAAAAATATCATATCAGGTTTGAATGTGCGCCATAAAGTCTGCAAAACTCATATTTATGTTTAATGATAGATATTGCGTTAAGCACTGTAAAGGAGAACTACCACCATAGAGTCTGCCTCTCTGTTGACTATGCCTTGTAGACTGTAGGGACATGCAGGATGTGGGACTCTTTGTTAAATACAAACTTACACCTTTGACAATTAAAATCTTCATGGTTCATGTCCCATTTATGGGTCTGACAGAGATTCCCCTGTACCTCCTTCACTGTGACCTATAGTTTCCCAACATTGTATTTAGCAGATTCTGCATTGAAAGTTTTTTCTTGCCTGGCAAACGGGCTTCCATGGCCCCTAAGTCAATCTCAATACCCAGAAAAGACAAGACCGTGCTGGGTCCCACCATCTTCTCCTGGGCCAATGGCACCCCTAAGTCTCCCAGGAGCTCCTGGAAGCTTACCAGCAGTTGCTAACACTATTCGGAACGGGGTTTTTCTAGAAAAAAGTAATTGTCCAGGTAATGCATCATATTGTCGTGCCTCGTGTACCACGTGAAAAGCCACTGCAGAAACATGCTGAAGCATTCAAATAATGCACACAAAAAGGAGCAACTCATTGGAAGCGCTTTGTCCACATACCATCTGCCCTCAAATGTAATGCCTAGCAGCTGAAAGTCGGCAGGTAGGACTGCCAACAAGTCAAAGGCTGACTTGATGTTGCTCTTTGCCATAAGTGGCCCCACCCCCCTCTTTCCACTAAAGCTAGGGCCACATCCACTGATGGATATGTCACCAAAACCTGTTCCGCTGGTATGAAGTCATTGACTGACTGTCCCTCAGGCCAGGAAAGGTGGTGAATTAGCCTAAACTGTCCCTACTGTTTGTTGGGAACTACTATGAGGTGCTCCATAGGTCAGTCTTCGAAGGGGCCCACCAACCTACCCTTCTGAATCTCTTTGAGTAATTTATCCCTCACAACTTGTGCATGCTCGCTTGCAGACTTCAAGTTAGCTGCCCATCGGTGAACACTTGGGTCATAGTAATCTAATCTACAACCTTCTGTGAAACCTTGTAGTGGTAGCCTAGCATCATTCTTCCTGTCACATTGTGAGAGCCAAAATTTCAGTCTATCTAACTTAATGGCCATGCAAACATTTTCCTCCAGGTCCCTGTCCACCACTACCGGCTCTGTAGCCTGTCCATGTTGCTGCCCTGTTGCAACCCCCTTGCTGCCCTCACTGGGCCCCCTGCAGCTGCCCATAACTTGTTGAGTAACTAGAAGACACGCCTGCCCGAAACTATTGACCAATGGGTGTCTGCCTGCACATTTGGAACATTCATGTTGGAATTAACAAAATTCCTTTGTGTAGAGTCCTTTATTGTGGCCCGAACAAACTCCACTCTGGCACCCCGTCCTTTACCCAAAACCCCCACCTCTCCCCAGGTGGGGCGCCCCTGAAAAGGGCTTATACACATTCCGTAATCCGCTAGCGGTAAAAACCATCTTACCAAATTTAGGCGAGTTCCCGCATTGAGTATTTGTGTCTATAACCATATGCGCTTGGAATTCTTCGTCGTACTGGGCTCAGGCATAACCTCCATAATTCAGCTGTGCATTTCTGATAACATCCATGTATTTAAAGAGTGCTACCAACCTCTGCTCTGAACTTTTCACAGTACACAGTCGCATATATAAGAAATGCTGCTGTCCAATTTTCTATCATCATCGGAACCTTCGGCCATTTGGACAACTCCAATTCTTCTTCTTTAGAACCCTCTTTAGACCTAAGCTCCCAATGTATCAGCTTCAGCATGTCAACGTATCCCGCCTTCCAAATCCTCTCCTTAGTGGATGGCATGAGGTGGGCCGGCAATGTCTTAGGTTTCCATATCAGGCAACTTTTTGAATATCACCTCTTTACTTTCCAGCGTTCCTGCCTTACTCGTCCCTGTAGTTGTGCCCCCTTTTATCTTCTCCCCCAGACTCTGGACCCGCACCAGTGTCTGTGAACCTACTTAATCAGTTTAATTGTACATAAAAAGTAAACAATATATAAAAATACATTTTAATAAAAATATCTTTAAAACTACATAAATTATCTATATAAAAATATAAAATTAAACACACAGGCACATAATAACAATATATATTTTACCAATATTAACAAAAAAATAATAAATAAACTATTCCCCCTCCAATGTCTATAACAGTAGCGAAAGCGTTACACACACAGGAGGGGTACACTTACCTATTCCCACTTCAGTCTGTGCAATATCAGGGAAAGCACTGGACTTAGGAGGGCTGAAGTTACTATTCCCAGTCAGTCTGTGCAACAGTAGGGAAAGCGTAAAAATTACTATTCCCACTCCAGTCAGTTCAACTCTAGGGAAAGCATGGAACTGAGGAGGGGTAAAATGTACTATTATGACTCCAGTCTGTGCAAGAGTAGGGAAAGTATTGGACTCAGGGGGGGTAGAAATTACTATTCCCATGCCAGCCGGTGTAATAGTAGGGTAAGCGTTGGATTGTAGAGGGGTAAAATGTACTATATAAAATGTACTATTCTCACTCCAGTCTGTGCAACAGTAGGGAAAGCGTTGGACTCAGGAGGCATAAAATGTACTATTTCCCACTCCAGCTGGTTCAACTGTAGGGAAAGCGTTGGACTCAGGAGGCATAAAATTTACTATTTCCCACTCCAGCTGGTTCAACTGTAGGGAACGCGTTGGACTCAGGAAAGGAAAAAATGAATATTCCCACTCCAGTCGTGCAACAGTAAGAAAAGTGTTAGATTGAGGAGGAGTGACATTTACTACTCCCACTCCATTCTGTGCAACAGTAGGGAAAGCGTTGGACTCAGGAGGGGGAAAATTTACTATTCCCACACCAGTCCGTGCAACTGTAGAGAGAGAGTAGTTCACTTCAAACACATTTTAACAACTCTATTAAATTATAAAAAGATAACTATTTAAATTAAAAAAATTATGTCTAAATTTTAACAAAAATTAGACCAAATAACATATTTATCATATTGCTTAATAAATATTTAAAATTAAAACAAATGATACTAATGTGATTACAATACTGCACTATAATCTCAAAACAACACACACCTAAAATATAACTTAAATATGATAATTTCACAATTTACATAATTATCAAATACATAATTAATAACACATTAGAAATTAATTATTCATAAATTATTTCTTAATTGACTTCCCACACTGTACCTCTAAAAACCCAACAAACCGCAGCTAAAATATATCTTAAAAATTATAACAATTACACAATTTACATAATTAATTTTCAGTTAAACAATTAATAACATTTGACTAATAATAAATAAATTATATTTAATTAACTTCTCACCCTTTACCCCTTCAAACCCAACAACCCGCACCTGAAATATATCTTACACCCTTTACATAGTGAATTGTGAATTAAACTGATAATGATTAACTAATGATTAATTATTCATATTCAATTATTTTCCCACCCTTTACCCCTACAAACCCCAGAACCTGCACCAAAAATATAAATATAAAATATTTAATTGATTACACAATTTACATGAATAATTATCAGTTAAATAATTAATAATCATTCCAAATTAATCATTGACTAATTATAATTCAATCACTTCCCATCGTGTACCCCTACAAACCTCACAACCCACACCTAAAACATAACTTAAAAAATACATTAGTTAAACAATTTACATAATTATTTATCAATTAAATAATTAATATTATTCAAGGCCGGACTGGCTACCGGGCGTTTTGGCATACTGCCGAGCTGGGGGCTGATTTCACTGCGGTGGGGGCTGATTTCGTTGATGGGGACCTGCGTGTGCTTCGAAGTAAACAAAGCAAAACAAATTTTTTTCAGCACACGCTGGTCCCCACCAAGGAAATCAGCCCTCTGCTCGGCAGCATGCCAAAATGCCCGGTAGCCAGTCCAGCCCTGATAATAGTTAATAAGGATTTTTAAAATAATTATAAGTATATCATGTCTAACACTGTACTGGTCCAAACCCCACAACCCTTTACATCACAAAAAATTACTGTAAACAATTAAATTAAATTGAATTACATATAAAAACAAAGCAATTACAATCTGTATACAAAAATTAACAATCATTATACAAACTATTTATAACATGTAATTAAAATATATACTAAAATACATAAAAATAATTAAAAAACAATATTATTTGAAACAATATTTTTGCAAACTATATTAACAACAGATATTTTCACCATCGATATTAACAACAATGATATTTTTGTAAACAATATTAACATAGATATTTTTAACGTCGATATTACTTACCTTAAAAAAATCGATATTCTTCTCAACGATATTCCTGCATCATGATATTTGTGGATCACGATATTAAAAACTTGATATTTCTGCATCTCAAATATTTTATCCGTATACCGCGTGAGGTCTGCACCTCAGTAACTTACCTGGTGTCAAGGTCGATGCCCTCTCAGGTGCACGCCGCTTTGCCATCTTCACTTGTTGCCAGGTCCTCACCCATGCTCCGGAGGGCTGCCACACATGTTTGAGGGGCAGATTGGTAAGAAGACTCCCTGCACCTTCCTGCCACCAGTTCAAAACCTCTGCCTGCCCCTCATCATCATCCCATAGCTCCCCCTCCTCTAAGCTTTCTCAATCATAGTCCAGTATGGATTATCAGTTTCCGCTCCGAACCCCATTTGCTCATCGTCATCCACCCGCCTCTTCAAGGGCCTGCTTGCATGTATTAAGCGCTCGTATGCAAACCTACCAGGGGGGCATACCTGGCCCTCCCCTCTCCACGATGCAGGATGCATTGTCCCGTGCATCTTCCTGCAAGGGGATGCTCCGAATCCTTCCACCAGTTGCGCTGCTGTGGCCACACCAGACCTTCTTGGGGCAGTGATGATGTTATCCCACGACATCTTCCAGATAGACGAACGGGCTGCGCTGTCTCTTCCCCTCAGGGTGAGTAGGCCACACATGACTCTCCCGAGTCAGGCCCCTCAGCCATTGTGCCAACCTGAAAAATAGAATCAAGGCTGGTGTGTGGGTAAAATTCACCCCATGCTGGAGCTCCTCTCCTGCCCTCCCCTTTTTAACACCACTTAGCCTTATCCCCTCCGCCTGCTCTCCCACGGTTTGACACCTACCTGCAATGATAAAGTGACCTCCCCTGCCACCTCTTCACCCACCCCTGACCTCTGCCTTGCCACAGCATTGGCTACCATGCCATATACCCTGCTCTGGGGTTTCACTGCTAATGCACCTGAATCCCTCCCCAGCCGTGGCCTGAAAGTCCTGTATAAATCCTCCCTCTGATCCTCCACCTCCTCCTCCTCCTCCTCCTCATCCTCCTCCTCCTCCTCCTCTCCCACACTCCATTCCAGGCTAGCTGCCGCCACAACTGGGCGTCACCTGCCAGCAAGCTGCAACTCATCCCCTCCCACGCTTGCTCCCCAAGTATCGGGAGTAGGAAGCATAAGGTGCCAAGGCATTAGTGAGGCACAGGTATAGGCCAAAGTAGTGAAGCACCACAGACTGACGACATGTGGGTGGGATGGGAGCATGTGTTAAGGGGTGAAAGAGGTGTAGTAAATGCTCCAACGACCACGAAGGCAGCGTCTGTGTCGCCATATCGTGAAGGTAGCGTTGGGTGAACCACTACGCCACACACTGCAGCTGAGCAGCAAGGTAATGGTGCTCGAAGTTGGGAGCCAACCAACCTGCCCCTGTCAGTCAGCAGGTACACTGTTGTTAGCGTCACATGGCAGCGAGTGCCGTGCCAGATGAAATCGCCAAGCAGGGGCTCAAGTGTAGTAAATATGGATTTCTGCAAGTAAATGGAGAAGTTAACAAAATAATAAAGTAAGCACAGCAGCATCACCATTTTAGAGTAATCCCTCCCGCCACAGATAGTGGCAAAATCATCCAAAAAGGAGATTTGCCCATGGAGGGAGGACACCACCCGGTCCACATTTCCATCCTTTAGCGCCACTGCGTCATGATAAATCTGAACACGGAGGTAGCGGATCATGTCTGGCTTCCATTGTACCAGCTCCTCTCCCAGCTGGAGGGCAGCGTCGGTTGCCTTGGCTGACTAAGGAAGGAGGCAAGATTTGCCACAATTTACTCTTACAGACAGTGGCGAAGGTGGTGAGGAGTTGTTCAATCATGGGCTAAGGCTCAAAGGCATCTTGCACATATAGGAGCAAGTCATCAACATAGAGCGAGACAATTATGTATTCCATCTCTCGGATGTATGACATTACAACGCATGCTTTTACCACGCATGCCTTTACAACGCGGTTTTTACAACGCATACCTTTACAACGCAAAGTGCTTTGGGGCGCTGGATAGTGAATTGTTTAATTTACTATTCCAACTCGAGTCCCCGTGGATAGTAGGGAAGGTGTTGGATAGTAAATTAAACCTATTCCCTATCCTAGAGCGCCCCCCAGCACAATGCGTTGTAATGGTTTGCGTTGTAAAAGTTGCGTCGTAAAGGCACTGCGTGGTAAAAGTTGCATTGTAAAGGATGTTTCCTCATCTCTCAGCTGGATCCCCCAATCTCGCCCCTGAGCTCTAAGTCTGTGTGTTTGGTGCTCCATAGCCAGAGAGAAGAGAGGAGAGTGGACTACCCTGGGGAGGAGTGGACAGCCCTGGTGAGTGCCACGTTAAATTTAGATAGGTCTAGAGATGTACTTGCCAGTCTTCACGTGGGCGAGACCTAAGCAAAACTCAGCCAGTACGGCAAAAAGGTACTTCCATCCCAGGAGTCCAAGGCCTTCTACAGGTCCCGTACTGGCAGCCCGATTGTGGCCAGCAGCCCGGTGCTTGCTCCAGAACCCGAAAGTGGAAGTGGAGGTTCAGAGACGTGCTGCGACCTGAAGTTATTTTAGTTTTTGTGGACCAGCTGCAGAATCACGGGCACCAATTGGTCTGCCAGGAGTTTACCAAGAATTTTGCTGTTCGCTTTAAGCATGGCTAAGGGTCAGCAGAAGCTGAGATTGGATGCTCAACACCTGGCTTAGGTATGGATACAATCAGTGCATCCTGGAGGGACAGGAGCATGAAAGTGCTTTGTCGTACAGGGCTTGAAGGCAAGTGACTAGCTATGTGGCATGTGATTTATAGAACTCTTGAGGGAGTCTGTTGGGGCCTGGAGTTTTACCCAATGCCAGTGACCTTCTGGTTGTGTAGCATAGTCTTGTAGCACTTCAAAATTCTTTGTGTATGAATTGAAGATCGGCCAGTTTGCCAAGGAGCTTATCTTGTTTTTCATGTAGACACGTGATCTCTCAATTGCCGCCAGCACTAGGTCTGTTTGTCCTTGGCAGGCGGGTGCGGAGTCTGCTTGCTACTGTGAGGGTCAGTTCTTTCCTCTGCACTGTGTCCAGTGTGCGATTTTTGGGATTGTACAGTGGACCGGAGCACCCCATTGTAGAGTGTCTCAATTTCTCACGGGCAGGTTCAGGTGGAGGAAGTGTGGGGGTTCAATAGGATTCCCGTATGCCAAGCAAAGAAGACTCCTGTCATCTCAGATAAAGGGGTCTCTACACAACAGTCGAAGCAAAATGCTAGGAGCAGTGGCTTTTGCAGCAAATCCTGTCAGGGTCCCTTCTCTCTCGAGCCCCAGCTGGTATCAAGAGCCTTTAGTTAAGGCTGTCTCAGGGCTGACTGCAAGGGTCTTGGCTTCCCTAGTCCCCTTGGCAAAAGGCAAACATCCAGTCACCCCAGCTCTTCAAGCTATGGTGCGTAACTGTATGGGTGAGTGAGTAGGTGTGTGAGTAGCTGCATGGGTGTATGAGTGTCTAAATGTCTGTTTGACTTGATGTGTGAGTGGCTGCATTGGTGAGTGAGTGGGTGCATGAGTGGCTGTATGGGTAGGTTAGTGGTTGTGTGCGTGGCATTATGAGTGAATGGATGTGTGAATGGTACCTTGGATCAATGAGTCAATGTGTGAGTACTTGTAAGGGTCTGTGAATGGATATGTGAGTGGTTGAGTGGGAGTGGGTGTATGAGAGGTTGTATGGGGTGTGAGTGGGTGCGTGAGTGGTTTCAGTGATGTCATTTGAGATGTCATTAGTGATGTCACTGACCATGTCATGAGTGATGTAATATGTGAGGTCATAAGCAGTGCATTACGGGGGGCATAAGTTATAATTAGCTCAGGTAACTATAACTGCTGAATTTCTATGGTTTTGTAGGAGTGAAATCTGAGCCTAACTATAACATCCCGGTAACCTTTGTTTTTGTCAGTGAGCTTCTAAGGTTTTTTAATTTTCTATTTCCCAACTATAACATCCATGCAACATTTTGTATTTTACAGTGAATTTCTAAGTTTTTTTAAATGTATTTACTAACTGTAACTGTAACCTTTGAGACTGGGTGTGTGAGTACCTGTGTGGGTGTGTTAGTGTGTCTGAGTGGGTCTGTGAGCGAGTACGTAGTTCTGTGAGTGGGTGTGCAAGTGCCTGTATGGGTCTGTGAGTGGGTGTGTGCGGGTCTGTGCTGGTCTGTGAGTAGGTGTGCGAGTAGCTGTGTGGGTCTGTGAGTGGGCGTTTTAAGTTTCTGTGTGTGTCTGTGAGTGGGTACATGAGTGGTACTATGGATTTTAGGCATTTACATAGTTAGGGTATTTAAAAGGGGGAACCATGGGCTCTGCTCTCCAGCCGCGGCCCGTGGAGGGAGTTGTGGTGGGGCAGGGAGGCGGGGCGAGAGAGGGGCAGGGTGGGGGGTGATAAACACCGGAATATGGATGATTACAGGTAAGTAAACAATGTAATTAATAAAACAAATTTTGTTCCGTGCCCTGCATCGCAAAATGCGTTGCAGAGCGCGCTACAAAATTAGTTTTATTAATTAAATTGTTTACTTACCTGTAATCATCCATATTCCGTATTCCCTGCCCCACCGCAACTCCCTCCACGGGCCGTGGCTCCTGCTCTCACCAGGGCACAACAAGAAAGAACCCACTTATTACAGTCACTACTGAAGAGAGTACACTCTGATACATTATAACAACACATTCACCTCTATTTAGGATTTCAGATTTTTTTTCAAGTGGAATTACAAAGAAAACACACTTGCTTTCCTTTCCCCAACCCCAAGAAGTTCGGATAATGTGTCCTTTACTGAAGTGGAGTGTTACCTGGAGCACCTGCTATGTTTATATTTGTAAGTGCTTCCCGTTGAAGTTTAACTTATGTGAAATAAGCATCAGAGAAAGGATGGAACCCCACCTGCCTATTTATCCAACAAGAGGCCACAGTTATTCACAACATTTCTACCCAACTGGAGTACTATCTACTGTATAATTAGTCAGTGCTACCTCGTTGGGTAAATGTCTAGTGCAAGTTTTACACTAGAGCTGTATAAAGGCGAACAAGGAAATGTTTCCAGTCAACTTCAATGTGTGTAAGTTTGGCAAAGTGATTGTTCCTCGAGTGTCTTCATACAGAAGTCTGTGATAATATGAATCCCTGTATATAGACGGTGACAATACTACAAAGTGCGGAATTGCCGACAAAGGAGGGTACATGTATATGTGGAGGGTGAGCCGCTCTGGTACCCCCCCCCTAGAGCCTAGCCCCCAAAAATATGGGGGAGGGGGCTGCACGGCCTCCCTCCCTGAGTCAATTTTGCCCCCAGGGACTCAATCCTCTTGGGCCCGGCCTTAATGGAATGGGGAGGGGTGCCGCGCAGCTCCCCTCCAATGGCTGATTTCAGCTCCAGGAACCCCACCCGGCACAAAAAACTAATGAGGGAGGAAGGCTGATTTCAGACCTGGCCTGACATTCAATGAATGGGGGAGGTGTGCTGTGTGGCCCCCCACCCCGAGCTGATTTCAGCTTGGGGACCCCAGGGCCAGGCCATGTCTCACTGGGTGCCCTGATCCCATGCAAAAACAACAGTTGATGGACAGAATGCAGAACAATGTCATACATTCACCCCAGTACAGAGATCTGTGCCTAAATCCATCGTTTTTTGCACCCCACACCACCCCAGTTCAGACATGGCCATATGCAAATCAGCCTTGACCCTGTGCCTCATGGGAATGGTCCAGCCCGAACTGCCAAGCCATGTATTTCCTGGACCGGAATCAAGCATCCTAGGACCGGTTTCTGGCTATCAGCCGTCTTCAGCCAGGATAGCTTGACTCCAGTGGTGTGGAGAGCATGGGACTCACGTCTGAGCATACCCATCCCACTCGGGGTGACAAATGCAAAAACAACAGTTGATGGACAGAATGCAGAACAATGTCATACATTCACCCCAGTACAGAGATCTGGGCCTAAATCCATTGTTTCTTTGCACTCCACACCACCCCAGTTCAGACATGGCCATATGCAAATCAGCCTTGACCCTGTGCCACATGGGAACAGTCCAGCCTGAACTGCCAAGCCATGTCTTTCCTGGACCGGAATCAAGCATCCTAGGACAGGTTTCTGTCAATCAGCCGTCTTCAGCCTGGATAGCTTGACTCCAGTGGTGTGGAGGGCATGGGACTCACGTCTCACTCGGGGTGACAAATGTAAAAAACAACAGTTGATGGACAGAATGCAGAACAATGTCATACATTCACCCCAGTACAGAGATCTGGGTCTAAATCCATCATTTTTTTTCACTCCACACCACCCCAGTTCACACATGGCCATATGCAAATCAGCCTTGACCCTGTGCCTCATGGGAACAGTCCAGCCCGAACTGCCAAGCCATGTCTTTCCTGGACCGGTATCAAGCATCCTAGGACCGGTTTCTGGCTATCAGCTGTCATCAGCCAGGATAGCTTGACTCCAGTGGTGTGGAGAGCATGGGACTCACGTCTGAGCATACCCATCCCACTCGGGGTGACAAATGCAAAAACAACAGTTGATGGACAGAATGCAGAACAATGTCATACATTCACCCCATGTGCAGAGATCTGGGCCTAAATCCATCGTTTTTTTGCACTCCACACCACCCCAGTTCAGACATGGCCATATGCAAATCAGACTTGACCCTGTGCCTCATGCGAACAGTCCAGCCCGAACTGCCATGCAGGGCACCCAGTTTGCATGTTGGGGACCATGGGGAGAGCCTCAAGTTCCTCGTGGTCCCAGCCTGCTCCACGCCTCCTGCGGGAGCCAGCATTGCTCTAGCACATAGGGGGCTAAAACCGAGTCCACTTCCTGGTTGAAGTGTTAGCAGTCAATCAGTGCTCTGCAGATCTTTGCACAAGCTTGTCATTATTCGTGAAGGCTTTGCGGTAATAGATATATACCTTTGGATTTCTTTATTTTCTTGAAAACTACTAAACAGATTTACACCGAATAACTGTAAGCACAATTGGTGAACAAAAAGCTTCCTTTCTTCCAGATTTAGTGTAATTCCGTACATAGGTTCGGGCTGTAGGCTTGTATAAAGACTCTATGGGAATTAACATGGGAAACACACTTTTCTACCCCTCCCCCTTTAACACTCAGTGTTGACACATTGAGGAGGGATTTTTTGTGAACAATATTTAAGCCACGAAATTTATATCTGGCAATATTTTTGTTAACTATGGGTAGTAATTGTACTAGTTGAAAGAAGTTCTAGTTCTGAGAGTTGGTCAGCACCAGTCCATTAAAAGCACCAATAACAATCCTAAGAAAATAATTGAGGACAATAACTCCCTTCCCAAATGAAAAAAAATATGTGTAATACAAAAGACCATACAATTCATTCATTGGACACCCAAAAAAATTATGTTGCACATCACAACTGAATGCACCGATCCCCAAATTATTGTATTTTCCACCGTTCCTCAAAACAATAAAGAAGAATGTCACTCACATTTGAGGGAAATGTGAGATCACATGATTGAAGTGAACACCCACCATCTTGAAGTTAGCAGACAGGTACTACAAAAACATTGCCCATCTTGAGAGAGACGAGTTGACACACACATTTTGGAAGAATTACCCAGTTTGAGAGAGACGAGTTGGCACACACACTGTAGAAGAGTTACTTATATTAAGAGAGACAAGTTGGCACACACACTGTTGAAGAATTACCCATCTTGAGAGAGAGAGAGGAGTTGGCACACACAATGTGGAAGAATTACCCACCTTGAGAGGGATGCGTTGGCACACGCAACGTGGAAGAATTACCCATCTTGAGAGAAACAAGTTGGCACACACAACATGGTAAAATTGCCCACCTTGAGAGAGAAGAGTTGGCACACACAATGTGGAAGAATTACCCATCTTGAGAGAGACAGGTTGACACACACAATGTGGAAGAATTACCCATCCTGAGAGAGATGAGTTGGCGCACACAATATGGAAGAATTACCCATCTTGAGAGACGAGTTGCCACACACAATGTGGAAGAATTATGAATGAATTATTTTTATTTTAATAAAGCGCTACGTTCACTCCAAGGAGCATCTCTGCGTGCTATCAGAAAGTAATCGAGAAACTAGCAGACAGTAATCGAGAGGTCGGAGGAGTTGCATTAAAAATGAAGATCATATGAGGGTGAACACGATGTTATCAGGAGCAGAGAAAATTCATGTTTTCAATAGGTTCCTGAACAGAAGTTCTGATTGAGCCAATCTCAGTTGGAGAAGCAAAATGTTCCAGGCTTTGGTTCCTGGAACACCTATGGTTTTGCCTCCTATAGTTTTCAAACAGTAGCTCTGGGGCTGCTAGAAAGTTACCCAAAGATGACATCAAAAGGCGTTGTGTGGTATATGGGCATATTCTGGACCTAAGATATGTCGGCCCTGAAGCTTTTATGTCTTTATAAGTGAATGTTAAAACTTTAAACAGGATCCTTTTATGAATTGGCAACCAGTGCAGCCGTTGGAGTGCTGCTGTTGAAGGGGATCCTCTGGGTAGCCTAAGCACCAACCTGGCCACTGCATTCTTGACCACCTGTAACTTTTTTAAACAGCCTTATTTACTCCTGCATACAGGATGTTGCAGTAGTCCAATCACGATAGAACCAGTGCTACAGCAACTGTCTTCTTAGCATTCATAGGGAGTAGGTCTAGGAACTTTCTCAAGGTTTTTATGGTATGAAAGCACATGCCTGCCACTGCAAGTACTTGGCTGTGGAAGGATAGAGTGGGATCAAACTTAATCCCTAGGTTCTGTGATGTGTTCGCAGTATTTTGAGGTGGAACCATGTTTGCAGGCCACCATTAACTGGGCGTGAAGGGATTGGTTTTCCCGAACAGCATGATTTCAGTTTTTCGGCTGTTACATTTCAGATGATTGAGTTTCATCTAGTTCATGACTGCCGTTAGGGAGTGATAGAATTTTTCTCCCACCGCGGTGGAGTTTTTGTCAAGGGTAAGGATGATCTGTGTGTCATCTGCGTATGTAATGGCTTTGACATCGAAAGAATCTATTAGGACAGTCTGTGGGGTCATATAGAGGTTAAATAATGTTGGGCTTAAGGAAGAGCCCTGTGGCACCCCCAATATTAGCTGTTTTTCTGCAGACTTGTGGCAGCCGAGGGTAAATATGTTACGTCTGTCCTCTAAAAAAGAAGAAAACAAGGCAAGCGCCTTATTAGTAACGCCACTAGTCACGAGTCTATCTCACAAAATGTCGTGGGAGACCGTGTCGAACGCGGCCGATAAATCCAACAGAATCAGTACTGCATCCTTCACCTGGTCTAAGGCAAGCTTTAGGGTTTCCGTAGTGTCCGATTGTTTTTGATGTAGAATGTTTTCCTTCTTCAGAAAGTCATTTAGTTGCTTGTTGGCCAACTTCTCCACTAATTTGCTCGGCCATGGTAACAATGGTAACAATTGAGAGGGGCAAGTTGGCACACACAATGTGGCCGAAATACCCACCATTAGAGAGAGTAGTTGGAGCACACCATGTGGAAGAATTACCCATCTAGAAATAGAGGAGTTGCACACAAAATGTGAAGAATTACCCACTTTGAGAGGGAGAAGTTGGCACACACAATTTGGAAGAATTACCCAGCTTGAGAGAGATGAGTTGGCGCACACAATGTGGAAGAATTACCCAGCTTGAGAGAGACGAGCTGGCACACACTATGTTGAAGAATTAGCCAACTTGAGAGAGAGGAGTTGGTGCACACAATGTGGAAGAATGACCCTCTTTGAGAGGGACGAGTTGGTGCACACAATGTGAAAGAATTACCCACATTGAGAGAGGGGAGTTGGCATCCACAATGTGGAAATTTACTCAGCTTGAGAGAGACGAGTTGGCACAGACAATGTGGAAGAATTACCCACCTTGAGAGATAGGAGTTGGCATACAAAATTTGGAAGAATTCACAACCTTGAGAGTGAAGAGTTGGCACACACAACGTGGAAGAACTACCCACCCGAAGAAAGAGTATTTGGCACACACAATGTGCAAGAATTGCCCATCTAGAGAGAGAGGAGATGGCACACACAATGTGGAACAATTACCCATATTGAGAAAGATGACTTGGATTACACAATGTGGAAAAATTACCCATCTTGAGAGACGAGTTGCCACACACAATGTGGAAGAATTACCCACCTTGAGAGAGAGAGGAGTTGGCCCACAAAATGGCGAAGTATTACCAACGTTTAGAGAGAGAGAGACGTTGGCACACACAATGTGGTTTCGCCTGCCTCAATAATGAAGTGGTTGAATGAATGGCAGATGGTAAAATATATTTGTGGGAGATACTAAATCCCCTATATAAAAAATATGTATATTTGAAATGGGCATGTATTAGATTAGTATCCTCTCATGTTAGTAAAAACATCACACCCTGTAGCATAAGGTAGTTCAATATGTGATGTCACCCACTGTGCATGCATTAGCTATTTGACTTCATGTCTGAAACGTTGGACTGTGTGATCCTTGTAAGACCATATGCAGTTAATACGAATTACCCATTTTATTGTCAAAATATAACTTGAGTGAAAATGTGATTTGTATGTTGGGTATAGCATACAAAACAAAATCACATTTCTTCACTCACAGTGTTATTCCTGGGTCAGTAGTTAATAAAAGCCATTGCAAACTGCTGACTGTTCAGTGGCCTATGTGACAGGTGTCGGCAGCCGCAGCAATGGTTCCCAGTAGGCAGCGGTCCACATCACTAAAACCCCCTCACACTTGACACTAATTGGCATTGTTGTCGACAGCCTCGGTAGAAAGGGCTGAATGAGCATGACGAGTGGCCGAATATTCACCCGCTTGATGCAATCCTTCCAGTGCAGGAATGGAGCCCAACGGTTCCGCGTGCGACCGTATACGCTGCAGACAGCGGAAAGGCACCACCATCCCTGTCTGCCAATCACACTGAAACTGATGTGACTCTGAATGGATGAAACCACCCCAAATAACCACCGGATCAATAAAAATGGCAACAAATGTATCTAATTGGATAAACCTGTAGACAATGAGAGAAATTGACCTTTGTACGCGCAAGCACAGCTGGAAAGCAGTGAAGCTCTGCGCGGCATAAGGAGAGAGTGCAGTGTGAAGAAAAGCAAGGAAGGAGGTTACTGCTGGACGAGGTGTTGGAAGGGGAGGGGGTCTTCACCTTCTTCCTGTGTGGTGTTGGGAAGGCGTTTGTTATGTTATTATGTTATTTGGTATTTTTAGATTTAGTTTGTCAGACTTGTTTTGGGATGGAGTTCTTGGTCTTTCCAACTTAGACTGAAGCACTTACTACACATACGGAGGAGTATCTTCAGGGCTATTATTACAAGAGACAATTGCTAAAGCTTTGAAATATAGCACTCTATTTGCAAATTCAATTTTTTTTATCTATAAAAGTTTAATATAGCGCAAACATGACCCATGAGTGTATCAGAGAGCATAAAAAATGGCCATGGGGAACAATACAATTAAAAATTAAATACAAAAATTAAATAAAAAAATAGGATTTAAGCATAATATGTAATCCGGTGTCGATTTTCAGGCAAGGTCACAACATTTAGCATTACACTTGAAGAGCACCCCTGAGCCACAGGCTGGGTGCTGGATAGACTAATCCTGCAAAGTGTCTTTTCACAAAGTGTCACAGACCCCCAGCCTCATTCATATTTATGAGGCAGGATGAGTGTTTAGACTTCAAGAAGGACGACCTACAAGGGACAGCACACCTCCACCCCTTCATTCACTTGCGTAGTGTGCAGAGGTAATGAACCTTGGTTAACTGGTTAACTTCTGGCTTACAAGTATTTGCATTGTAAACAATGCAATTAACAATTATATTTGTAGTTTGCAAGCTGACTTTACTACATCACATTTTGATATTTTGCATTTCCAAAGCTTGCCACTGTGCTCAGCGCTGACTGCACACATGAAAAGCATTTTGGACATGTTGGGCCAGAAATATTGCACATTGTGCAAAGAGTAAAAACCAACACAGATCCATATATATTATAAATGGCCTGCTGGTGCTTACCACCACTGCGCTGGTGCAGTACCAGGCAGCGTAGCACCATGTACAACCTTTGCACCTTGGTGTAGACTTGTGCTGGGCAGTCTAGCATAGATCCATACTGGAACTAAACCCTTCCTGTACAAAATCCTATGCCTAGACAAAGGGCCTGATTACGAGTTTTGCAGTCTGACTGCCAAAGACCGCGGCCTTATCCCCTAATAGACCACAGTTCCTAGATGACTGTGGTGTCTGCGGTGTAGCTTCAGAGAGCTTGCATCAGTGAAGAATAGTTTTCTATACATATCGATTTCTGTGTGAGCATTTTCGACTGCATATGTGTCGCCTGCACTCATAGACATGATACGTGTGGAAAAATACCACCTACCCACTGTTGGAGTCCGCGCCATATGTGGGCGGTCCAAACAATGTGTTTATGGTACAAAGAACACTTACTAGTTTATCACCCTAGACAGGGTCCTATTCCTCAGGGTGAAGATGCTGCTGTGAAGGTGGGACCTGCAGAAAGGGATCCATGTTGAGCTCTGATGGGAAGAACAGGAGAGGGGTGAGTATACACCTCAAATCCTTTGTTTCCTCTGACCTTAGGATTGCGGTCCCACCGCCGTGGTCGGCTCATCGGAAAGCCAGTTTGTAATAGGAACAGCGGTGAGACTCCTCTATACCGCCCTGTGGCAGATGAATTTCCCCAACCACAGAGGTCTGCTGATGACAGACGGTGTCGGCGGTTTGACCGCGGTCTTTGCAAAGGCAATCCAACAATCTCGTAAAACGGTGGTCGGACCGCCAAACACGCAAGAAGGTCCAGAGTCTTACAAATTCTACACATTGTATGTGTGCTTTGCAGTGCAGTGCAGCACGCATGCAATGTGTGGAATGTTTGAGAATGAGATCATGTCTCCTTATTAGCACCAGGCTCAAAGAGGCGTTTTGTTTTGATGCAAAGCGTCAAAAAATATGGGTGCTTGAACTGATCTGCCCAAGGTACACCCAAGTAACTCCATTTAATGCAAATGGGCACAAAGAACTATTTGTGCAACTTACCAGCACAAAAACATATTTGCATGGATGTGTGCTGCTTTGATCACTTTGTGTCCCTTTGTCCTGGTGCAGATCCTTAGTAAGCCTTTCTGAAAGTCCCTTTCTTATGTAAATTAGATATGAAATCATTGCACAGTTAATCTACTGAATGAACACTTTAACATGCTCATCAGTGCCTATCAGTCTCTGTTTTACTGCTTAGCTCTGACTAGGATGGCCAACCTTACCTACTGGCCACAAGGTTTTTGATGTGTTCTCTTATTTTGTCATGTTGTAAAAAGGGGAATTTCGTCTCTCTTTTCTGATCTAAATTTGTTTGCAAAATGGACAGAAGATAAAGTTTAATTCTGCCCACTCCCTTTTGCTTTCTGAAATCTTGACTTTTGCACTGTGCCTTTCACTTCTGCCCGCTGGCATGTTCTTTCCTAGTTACAGTTGCCAGGTGCCCTCTTCCCGCTGTGTCTTCAGCGTCAGATTCCCTCACCTGAATGTGGCAGGTCTTATAAGCACCTGGTGAGGCCGCTAACATGCCCCTTGGTCTCCCATCTCCATTAATACCAAGTTATTTCCTTTGGCTTAGGAAGTGTGTTACATCCTGGTAAGGAATTCCAGAAGACTTGGAAAGGTTACAGATGATAAGTGTATTCTTCTTAGATGGTTAGATAGGTTTTCCAGTATATAATAATCAAAGCCCCACCAGCGGTAGGGTGTTAAAATATCGATTACAAAAATATCGTTGACAAAAATATCGTTGTAAAAATATTGTTTACAAAAATATCGACACCCTATACCTAAACAGGTAAGAACATAAATATCGACTCAAAAATATCGTTGTAATAAATATTGTTGTAAAAAATATCGAATTTTTAAATTAATTAAAATTACATTCAATATTAAATAAATATAAGTACTATTAACAAAATACATTACATTACTTTTATTTTTTGACTATTGAAAACAAATTAACTACACTTTTTCATTATAAACTTAATAAATGTGTACATATACATATATTTAACACATTACTTTATATAACAACAATAATACATACATATAATTAAAATATAAAATATATTATTAATTAAAACATTTGATAGCGAAGTGGTAAAAATTACTATTCCCACTCCAGAGGGTACAACAGTAGGGAAAGCGTTGGATAGCGTAGGGGTTTACATTACTATTCCCACTCCAGAGGGTGCAACAGTAGGGAAAGCGTTGGATAGCGTAGTGGTTTAAAATACTATTTCCACTCCAGAGGGTGCAACAGTAGGGAAAGCGCTGGATAGCGTAGGGGTTTAAATTACTATTCCCACTCCAGAGGGTGCAACAGTAGGGAAAGCGTTGGATAGCGTAGGGGTAAAAATTACTATTTCCACTCCAGAGAGTGCAACAGTAGGGAAAGCGTTGGATAGCGTAGGGGTAAAAATTACTATTCCCACTCCAGAGGGTGCAACAGTAGGGAAAGCGTTGGATAGCGTAGGGGTAAACATTACTATTCCCACTCCAGAGGGTGCAACAGTAGGGAAAGCGTTGGATAGCGTAGGGGTAAAAATTACTATTCCCACTCCAGAGGGTGCAACAGTAGGGAAAGCGTTGGATAGCGTAGGGGTAAAAATTACTATTCCCACTCCAGAGGGTGCAACAGTAGGGAAAGCGTTGGATAGCGTAGGGGTTTAAATTACTATTCCCACCCCAGAGGGTGCAACAGTAGGGAAAGCGTTGGATAGCGTAGGGGTAAAAATTACTATTCCCACTCCAGAGGGTGCAACAGTAGGGAAAGCGTTGGATAGCGTAGGGGTAAAAATTACTATTCCCACTCCAGAGGGTGCAACAGTAGGGAAAACGTTGGATAGCGTAGGGGTAAAAATTACTATTCCCACTCCAGAGGGTGCAACAGTAGGGAAAGCGTTGGATAGCGTTGGGGTAAAAATTACTATGCCCACTCCAGAGGGTGCAACAGTAGGGAAAGCGTTGGATAGTGTAGGGGTAAAAATTACTATTCCCACTCCAGAGGGTGCAACAGTAGGGAAAGCGTTGGATAGTGTAGGGGTTTAAAATTACTAAATGTATTTATAATGTTTAAAAATTAACAAATCTTTATTTTTATTTAATTAATCATTAATTAAATAATTATTCAATTAAAATGTAATTAATTCACTACTTTTTCACTTAAAAATTCAACTACACACACCTAAAATTTATTAAACAATTAACATAATTAATTTACATAATCATTAATCAATTAACTAATTGAAATTAATTAATTTTTATTTTTTACACTATTTATATTCAATTAACACATTAATTAATCAATTATTTTATTATATTTACAATGTTTAAAAATTACAAATCGTTATTTTTATTTAATTAATCATTAATTAAATATTTATTCAATTAAAATGTAATTAATTCACTACTTTTTCACTTAAAAATTCAACTACACACACCTAAAATGAATTAAACAATTAACATAATTAATTTACATAATTATTAATCAATTAACTAATTGAAATTAATTAACTATTATTTATTACACTATTTATATTCAATTAACACATTAATTAATCAATTATTTTATTATATTTAAATTACTTCCCACCCTACTCCCCTATAAACCCACAACCCGCTACGGAACTATTAACACTAAATTCAACATAAAATATGGTATTAACTAATAAAATACTACAAAAAATACTACTTTGACAACCAATACTCATTAAAAACACTTAATTACTTATTATTATTTAAAAAACGATATTTTTGTAAACGATGTTTTTGTAAACGATATTTATTACAACTATATTAATGTTAACGATATTACTTACCTGTCTGTCGATATTCTTGTCAAACTATATTTTTTGAATCGATATTTCTTCTTGTCGATATTTCTGCGGCGATATTAATGTTAGTCGATATTTTTACGACGATATTCCTGCTCTGTACCCCACCAGGAGCATCCTCTCTGCTGCTCAGCCCAGGATCCAACTGACAGTCCACTCACAGCAAACCAAACATTCCAATGACATCACACTCACACTAACATTCCACTCACACTGGCTGAACAGCAGAGGCAGAGAAACAGGGAAGATGTAAGGTAAAAACCTTAGATATAACAAAGTGGTCCATGTTACTCAGCGCTAGGATGTCCTGGGGATGAGCATACGCCTTCCAGCTATAAGTGTTCTCTTATGTTTGTGCAATAATTAAAGTCATAGCTGCTGCTCTCAATGTCCCATGTGCCCAAGATCTTTCTGTGACTCCGCTCCAGGTGTTATTTCACCCTGAGGCTTGCTGGTCGTCCAGTTGAGATCAGGGCCGGACTGTCCATTCGGCCTCCCTGGCATTTTCCCTGTAGGTAACTGTCGAGTGGCTGCTCTAAGGATCGAATGTGCTGAAATGAACCTCTGTGCCCCCCATGTCCCATGTTATTGGCAGCCTCCTGCAGCGTGGGGTCGGTTTGAACATTTGTGCCTGGACAGATTTCGGTTTCTTGCCCAGCCTTGATTGTGGTTCACATTGATACACGCTGGTCTGTGATCGTCTTTCTAGACACATTGGTACCTGCCTTCTCACGATTACAGGACCCTAGAAACACCAACTCCCTCTCTTCAGAAGGCTCAGTCCTTGCTAAGAGCCTGCCTTTCATTGTCTTCTAGCACTGCTAGCCTCCTTACCGAGTTAAACTCTCGCCACTGACATCCACCTTAATCTGCAGATTGCAAAAACAAATCCTGGCCCAACTCAACCTCTCATTCTTCTGAGGAAGCAGAAATGGGCAACTTTGTGGGTGTAGGCTTTCAGTTTTCCCAGCCATGATTATCATGACTTGGAGGACTATATTTAGAAAAAATATAGCCACAGGTTCAGGGCAGGTGGCTTGAGATTCACATGAAGTTTCAGTGAATCAAAGTTGGACTAAAAACAATGAGGTCAGGGATGCTATTGCTGACCTTCCAAAGAAAGAAGTCCCAGGCTCAGATGTGTTCCACTCGATGTTTTTAAATCCAACGTTGACTTATGGGCCCCCTTCCTAACCCTCTATGCCAACACAGCTATTCAAGGAGGCATTCCTTCCTCGTGGTCTAAATCCGGCATCATCTCGTTTCTTACTAAGGGTAACAAGGATGACCCCTGCTGTTATCGGTCAATATCCTTCATAGAGTCAACAGTCAAAGTGAGGGGGGGGGAGAGTGCTGTTGAGGTTAACTGTGTGGGCTAGTGAACATCAGATCTGTCTGATGTGCAATACCACTGGTGCATGGTGGACCAAGGTCTTAACTTCTACCTACGTAAAGCCAAGAACACCAAGGCAAAGTGGGGCTCCCTTCATTTGGGGTTCATGGACTTTAGCTCAGCCTTTGACAGGTTTAACCTGGACAACCTCAAACCTACCACAAAATACTCCAAGACTAGTATCATGGTACTGGACCTAAAAGCACCAAACGCAGAATCCATGATATCAAAGGAAATATTCTAAGCAAGGTCAAGACATTTACCGACCTCGGGATGATCTTCCACTTCTCCCTCAGTTGGTTTCCATTGAACAGCGCCAGAAGACACGCCTTCTCAAGAAGTCTTGTTTGGGTGTTTGACTTTGCTTCCAAATTGGGCAAAAGTGTGTGTCCGCAATGATAATAAGTGTCATACCATTGCAACATATGGTGCTGAGCCCTGGGGGCACTCTAACCCATCACTTGTCCAAACTACAGAGAGCAGTTTTTTCAAGCGCTTACATTCTCTACCCTGCAGCGTGTCCTCCTTTAAAGTTCACGAAGAGCTAGCCATTGGCTATGTTTCTGATCTAGTCCAGTTTGGCCCCTTGTCTTTGTGGTTAGCTGTTTAGATTAAAAAGGACCTTAGGTTCCATGGAGTCATTATTAAAGAGTGTCTAAACCTTGACTATGCCAACAGAATTCCATGGCTTACATATGTCAGGGCGTGGCTCTTTAGACCCGGATGCTCTGACCTGTTACGCCGCCCAGTATCCATATCTAAGGCTGGCATTACTTGTGTAAGGGAGGCACTTATGTCATTCAAATCTGAAGCTACAGAATCTACAGCTCTGAGTATGTCATCGGTGAGATCCTATGTCTTGGTCCAAACTTTGCCCTTACTGGAGCCCTACCTCACCTAAGGGCTCTCTAATAAACAGGGAGACATAGCATCAAGCACAACGTTAACATTATCGCCGCTTTAGCGGCAGAAAACTGCAGCTAAAGCGGCGATAATGGGCTTGATAATACGCCGTAGAGAATTCCCATAGAAGCCCATGTTCACACCAAAACATGGGCTTCTATGGGAATTCACAAGGGCGTATTATCAAGCCAATGCAGTTTTCTGCCGCTAAAGCAGCGATAATGTTAACACCGTTTCTTGATAATATGCCCCAGGGTTTTTACTTATTCGCTTCAGGTTCAGTCTAATACATCATTCACTACAAGTTTCGAAGGGCAGGTCGCATGATGGATTACACACTCCCTATTGATGCGATGGTCGTTCAGCTCAAACTACTACGCACTCTGTCCTAATATGTCCTTTTTATCTGTCCATACATAAAAACTTTTTGAAACTGATCTTGGCGGAGCTTAATTTCAGACATATCAGGCCAACCTGGCTGTTTTGCAGATGTTGACAGATTTGAGAACTAGTTATCATGCGGCGTGTTTTGTTATATTGCACAATTAACATAAGAAACACAATGATTTGTGACTGATGTGAAGGTCCTGGTGACTGTATACTCCTCTGTATTGCTTTTAGTCGAACTTGAAGCTGGATCCATAATGTGCTTATTAACATATTGACCTTATACGATACTTGAGAAAGGAGCCTATCACATCAATGGCCATTCATAGGACATGGGGAGTAGTGTCAAAATAGACGGGAAGAAGTTGTTCCTACTATGAGGATTGACTGGCGTGCTGTCCTTCTATCCGTCTGCCCAGAGACCGGTCAACGGGTTCTAACTTGGGCTTCGAGCCAGGAGTTAAGAGTTCAAGTCTGCTTCTAAGCAAAAGTAGCTACGTCGAGTGTTCTCCTGATGAGTGTTGGCCAATGTGTAGGCTGCTAGAGGTCTCGGTCACAGTCCAGGGTACCGCCGCACTAGGGGGCATATTACCAACAACCAGCGATATTTATCGCTAAATGGGCTTAGCGAGTTTTTTTTATCGCCATATCGCCAAGCATTGCCGGATATTATCGCAGAGATAACGTGCTTTTAGCAACGTTTATCTCTAAAGCGATAAAATATCCAGCGATAGCGGCGAAATGCGTGAATATCGCTGAGAATACAGCGATATTCACGCATTAACGCTTATAGGGTCTTAGCCATAATATCCACCTCCCATTGGATATAATGGCTAAGAATTGGTCTGAGCAGGCGTTAGGATTTGGCGATATTTGCGCTTAGCGCAAATATTTTAATCGCTACGCCTGCGTTGATAATAGGCGATAGAGATGTTAGTGACTGTTTTTAGTCGCTTACAGATTGGGTACGCCCACTTTGCATGTCATTTGCGATAAATATTGCTGACATGCAAAGCGGGACACAAACCACTCGCTATCACCTATAAGCTGTCGCTAACTACTGTTAGCGACAGCTTGCTAATAGGGCGATAGAATTATCACCGCTTAGCGGCCGAAAACGCTGTTAAAGCGGCGATAATCTCTTATCGCCCTCCTTGATAATATGCCCCTAGGTCCTCAGCGTCACACTCCTGCCCTCCCCTGTGGGCCAATGTTACAGTTGTAATTCTCCTCCTGGCTTCAGCCCCGAGAGGATTCCGTGGAAGAACAAGCAGAGATCTTTGAATCCTGGATACTGATAGCGTGGCCAAGATTTACGACAAAGTCACGCAACTGTGGTAAATAAATAAATAATACCCTATTTTTGACTAGACTTATAGCATAACAGATAGCTCAATAAATAAGAGTCAAGATTCGAGGTAGTAGGAGTTTCTGCAGGTTTATTACAGCATAAGGACAGGATCAGGACAACCTGCATGGGAACAGGACAATAAGGCCCGGCAGCTGCCGGGGCTGGGTCTGGGATGAGCGCGCTAACATTCAATAACAAAACATTGACTTATATACATAGCGCAAACACATAGCATTACATTGCAGTAGGCGTAACAGTAGGTGGAGTAGAAGGCGTGACGCGTAGCAGTCGCGAGAGATAACAGAAATAAGAGGTGTAACTGGGAGTTTACTTAGACATGTGATGCAAAACGTAACAGAATATGTCATGAATGGGCGGAAACATTGGAGGGGGCTACCTAAGGAGCCGGGACCTCTAACCTGATGGTGCGCGAAAACTAGCAATGACGTGTTACTAGGAGAAGCTGGGGGCTACGAACTCTGTGCTAGGAGCAGAGACTAGAGTCTGGAGGGTCGGAGCGACATGTACCTAAACCCTATCTGGTATCTGATGTTTAGGGAACATGTTGATATAAACTAGAAGTCATGAGGGGAGAGGCTATCCTGATTTCTAAGACTGGACCATGCATTATTCTATATGTAGTACGTGATGAAGAATATTAAATGACCATTAAATACAGTATTTCTCTAACGTGGAGACGAGAAGGCTAGACAATGACGGAAACTATTGATGCAGTTCAGTAGCTTAGGAATGCAGAGGAGGAGGACTGAACTGATAACTGGAACTATAACATACTTTTGGCAGACTCAGAGGCAGAGCCAAGCTGCACCGGGCACTGCGAGGCAGGAAGTAAGTGAAGGGTCGAGGATACAGGTGGGGGCTGTATCGCTCCTCAGCGAGGCTTTCAGGAGACAGGAGCTGAATCTGTGGTCCGGGCCCTTTTGAGGCCTGGAAACGGAGACTTTATAATTGAATAACGTGCACACTGAGAAACGTGGCAACATTACTTACATAGGCCTGATATTCGTAGTATTCACGAAGACTGGAAACTGACATACTAGAGGTGGACACAACTGGAATTGCGTCATTAATCAGGCATGGGGAATAACATATGCATATTGATCATGCACACATAACATATGATGGATGAGGCGTAGGGACACAGAACATGGCAAAATTTACTTTTCCACATTCCCTCCTTGTCACTACGTTTCCATCAGGAAACATCAATATTCATGATACCGTCTATCATTTCATACAGTACCATTTGCTCGTCTCGAATTGTCTTGGAACGGGATTTAGAACAGGGCTTGGGACGGGAATACAAGAGGTAGCACACATGCTGCAAATCGCAGGGCCACATTGTATACAGAGGCAGCAGCTTAATATGATCGCTACTGCAATACCTAGAAAGGACAGGACTTTCCAACCCCATGCGGAAATTATATTCCAGAACCAACCGGACCATGTCCAGGTGCCTGGATCTTGGTGTAACAGATGGGCAATTTTATGGAGTCTGGTTATAGCTGAATAAACAGACGGCGCGTTATTTGGAATGAAAATACAACAACTGGATCCGAGAACTCTACAGGCCCCGCCCCTATCGGCCAGTATGACGTCAAGGACGAGACGATTCTGTAAAACGACAATTCTCATAAAGGATTGCTCTTCAGTTAAGTTACCTAGAGCGGAGGCAGTCTCATCTACTACTGCTTCAAGGGTTCTTGTTAACCTACGAATGAGTTTACTATTTACAACTGTACCTAAATAAGGGAAAACACCTTTATCAATATCAATGAATTGCTCTGCGGCGGTTTCAGTAAAATCGACAATCGGGAGATTTCTCTTGTGTCTAGTGTGTACTAAGAAAGAATTCCTATGATAGTCAGGTGGGGCTAGAAAAACAGGTGGCAGTAGGAAAGCAATGTAACAGGTTCCCTCCCAATCGAGGGGCAGACGGACATATGCAGTTTGACCACAAACGAAATAAGAATGACGTGAAGCTTTGAAAATAGATTTCCTACCGTCACCATACTTGATAACAGTAGTACATTCACTATGACCTATATGTACAGAACCATAACTACGGACACATAATTCGCCTTTGACTGGTAGTACTGAAATAGCGGGTGAGTCTGGAGTAGTATCAGACTGAACATTCAGAACCATGAAATTCGACGAATAATTTCCTAAATTATATACTTCATTTTCTAAATCTAAACCTGTTCTGTGGGGGAGACCTTGCTTGTCTGGGAAACATGTACTGTTAAGAAAAGACATATCTGTTGAGGACGACGTTAACGTGGACCATGCTCCACACGAACCATTGTGTGAGAATGGATAAGGAAAGAGTGGCAGAACTCCCTTCGGTGTCTGGAAAGGGGGGAGTCGACCACACACCCAACAATTAGTGGCATTGCTGGTCTGGTGTGAATAATGTAACATACGGATAAATGTGTTATTACGCATAGCGAGGCGGTATGAATATTCGTGAGGAGGCAGATCACTAAACGTGTGCTCTACTGTAGCATGAGCAGACATATTTACATGAGGAACTGAAAAACACAGATAGAAAGCATAGCTGGTGCAGGAAATCATTATGCTGAGAAATAATATGAAACTCAGAAAAACGATACATTTGATTGAACTTTGACTGACTCTCTCACTATGGGGGTCTATTTTATACATGTCAGAAACAGTCTAACCGTTTCACCTAGGGGAGGACTTATACAATCAAACTGACTGACTTATTAGACCTGAGCTTTAACTTATACTCCTGTTGCGGAGTTTTCTCTAACAAGGGAGGGGTTGTAATAATGTCTTGTGCGGGACAGTCCTTTAAAACAATGTTCTGGCAATCCTTCGAATCCTGGGAAATGTTCTTGGAAATGTTTTTGAAGACTGGTTTCGATCCTTTGAAAAGTTTTACATGAGAAAGGTGGACCCACCCCTTCCTGCCTTCCAACTTGACGGCAGTTCGGGTGGTCAAGAGGACCTGACGTGGCTCCTTCCAACGTGGTTCCAGCGGACTTGATCTGTCGAAATTTCTGATCATCACAAGGGAGCCTGGAACGATCTCGTGCGGTGCCACCTCGGTATTGTCTGGAAATGCGGCGGCAACCTGTGAACGACATGAGTTGAGGGCAGACATCAAGGAAGCTAGGTAATCTGTCAGCATAATACATGAAACATCGGTAATACTTCGGGGTCTAGGAGTACCCCACATGTTAGGGGGGCGGCCGAATACGACCTCATACGGGGACAGACCTGATCTGGAATGTGCGACCATACGCATGTAAAATAAAGCGACTGGCAGAGCTACTAGCCAGTCCACACCCTTATCTTTACAGACTTTTGCAATGCGGATTTTCAGAGTCTGATTATGCCTTTCGACTAGTCCAGCTGCTTCTGGATGGCGTACACAATGAAACTTCCACTGGTACCCTAACAAAAGGGACACGTGTTTCATGAGTTCAGATGAGAATGGCTGGCCGTTATCAGAATATACGACTCTAGGGAGTCCGTATCTAGGGAAAAATTCACGAACCAACTGCTTGGCAGTGGTCGCGGCTGTGTAATCTGGGACTGGATATGCTTCTGTCCACCTGGACAAAGCGCATACAACTACAAGGACATACTTGAAACCTCGACATCGCTCCATCTGAATATAATCCATCTGGAGGACCTCAAAAGGGTGGTCAGGGGGCTGGAAACCACCTTGTTCCACCGGGACACTTTTACCTGGATTAAACTGACAACATATCATACAGGTACGGACTTTCTGCTTGGCTGCAGCTCGTAAATGCTTGTTGAACCAAATGTTCTGGATACTGTCTAACATAGCTTTTTCTCCTAAATGTGCTGGACTATGTGCGGTATTGATAATGACTTGAACCATAGAATCGGGGAGAAACCATGTGGCTCTACCCTTCGTTAACCATCCTTGATCTGTCTGGACCCCTCCTTGTTCAGACCATTTCTTGATTTCATCGGGAGTAGCATGTGACTGGATATCTATGACATCTTGAGTAGGGTCCTTAACTGTCATGCATGTAGTCAGATCTGGAATATGTGTCTGATTAACTGGAATGTCTGGAGTCTGTGCTGTAAGCTTGGCTGTGCGGTCTGCTAAATCATTACCTTGGGAAATAATGTCTGTAACTTTCGTATGTGCTTTGCACTTCATGATAGCAATAGATGTCGGTAAATGTATGGCATCTAACAGGGCTTGAATAAGGAGACCATGCTGAATCTTGGTTCCATGAGAAGTCATAAAACCTCTCTCCTGCCAGAGTACTCCGAAGTCGTGTACAACTCCGAATGCGTAACGTGAATCTGTGTAAACATTAACCTTCAGGTTCTTGGCATGTATACAGGCTTGTGTCAGAGCGACTAGCTCTGCTGCTTGAGCGGACAGAGTATCAATACGGTGTGTTTCAATAACTTCAGTGTCAGTAGTCACTGCATACGCGGCGACTAGTTCTCCTGTACTAGTTCTCATACATGAACCATCCACATAAAGTGTCAGGTCAGGATCTGGTAACGGAATGTCTGTCAGGTCTTGTCTTGGCTTTGTCGTAATGTTAACTACTTCCACACAATCATGTGGGTCTGGATTTGAATTAACTGATGGTAACAGTGTAGCAGGATTCAGAACGTTGCAGCGTCTAATTTCTATGTGTGGCTGGAACAGTGTCAATTCATAACCTGTTAAACGTGCAATTGTCAAGTGCTGAGTTTGTGTTCGGTTTAAAAGAACTTCTACTGAATGTGGGACCTGTACTGTCAGGGAATGTCCTAAAACTATAGAATCACTTTGTCTGATAGCTAGTGCTGTGGCTGCAACTGACTTGAGGCACGCAGGCAACGCCTGGGCGACTGGATCTAATGTACTAGAAAAATAAGCACAGGGCTTGTATTGACCTGCTTGATCTTGTGTGAGAACAGATAATGCTGTACCTTTGCGTTCTGTAACGAAAAGTGTAAAAGGCTTACTGTAGTTCGGTGTAGCTAGAACTGGAGCTTGACATAGGGCTTTCTTTAACTCGTTGAAACTAAGTGTATGGTCAGATGTCCAAGGGAGGACAGTCGATACGGCTGCCTCCTGTGTCGTTAACTGTATCAGTGGCTTGGCTAGAAATGCATACTGGGGAATCCATTGTCTACAATAAGAAGTAAGGCCGATAAAAGCACGTACCTCCTTCTGGGTTCTGGGCTGGGGAAGACTCGCTATTAACTGGATACGGTCGGGTGTCAACTGCCTACCCCTCTTGGACAGCAAGTGTCCTAAGTATACCACTTGCTGGACACAGAATTGAAGCTTCGAAGGTGACACCTTGTGCCCCATCTCGGCAAGGAAATACAAAACTGTAAGTGATGCACGCTCGCAGTCACGTTCAGAACGGGCTGTGATCAGTAGATCATCGACATACTGGAGCAGGGCACTGTCAGTTGGCATGTGAATGTTGTCTAGTTGTCTCTTAAGTGCTTGACTGTAAATACTAGGGCTTTCTGTGAAACCTTGAGGAGCGCGTGTAAACATATAGCTCCTTCCATTTAAACAAAATCCGAAAAGAAACTGGCTGTCTGGATGAATTGGAACACTAAAAAATGCATTCTTGAGGTCTATGACAGTGAAAAACATGGCTTCGGAATCAATGGCTGTTAACAGGGAAGAAATGTCTGGGACAACTGGGTACTGAGGAATGATACATTTATTAAGCTCTCGTAAATCAATCACTAATCGATATACTGGGGGTGCATTTGGATCAGTACGTTTCATGACTGGAATGATCGGAGAATTACATACATTGGAGTCAGTTTCTACAACTACTCCTTGAGCCATGAGCTCGTCAATAATTTTGGATAAGGCTGCTACAGCCTCAGGTGGCAATCTGTACTGTCTGATTCGTGGTAACACTACACCTGGTTTGAGAGTCACACGATAGGGTGTGATTTGCATGTAACCTACATCAGTTGGACCTTGCGCCCATAAATGCTGTGGAACATTAGACAATCTTGAATCAAAATCTCGTAATACATAGTGACCCTTAAAGTCACGTAGGAACAGACGTATTCCCTCTGGGGAACAGCAAATAACTGCACCTAATTCTTTCAATGTCTTAATGCCTAATAGATTTTCTGGACATGACTTAGTAAGTAACAGATCAGTAGTACGGGACAATGGACCTACTTCTAGAGTAACTGGCTTTGATATCTCATTAACTATGGGTTTTCCTGAAAATCCAAGGGAAACATTTCTTGAGCCTGAGAGCGGAGCCCCTGGAACTTCGGCGTGACTAATTGTGGTCCTACTTGCCCCTGTATCGATCAAAAACTTTCTGTCTTTCCCTAATACTTGACTATGAACATAGGGACCTTCTTGGTCGACAGGTATCTCGATGAGAGGCAAGCCTACCTCCCTCTCTAGGCTGTTTCATGAATATGACTGGTACTCTGGATACTCGGACTGTGCATACTGGTACATCTGTGATGTAACGTGCTGTGTTGCAGCAATAGGCTGCGGTACTGTAACTGTCTGTGATGCATTCTGTGACTGAGGAGTCTGTGAAACTTGTTCTTGTCTCGGCGGACGTGGTCTTTCTTTAGTCTTACCAGTAGCTATGTTGTGTTTCAGAACTGCACACTCGTTTATAAAATGACCTGGCTGTTTACAATAATTGCAGTTCCCTTTAACGGGAGCCGCAGGATGACTGGCTTGATTCGGACCCCTCTTCTGACTGTCTTGAGGAATAGATTGTGCAACTAGCACTTTCATTTTCGTGTCTTTCATACGTTTTCTTTCGTGTTCTTGCTCTTCTCTGATTCTATTCTGGTGATACTGGAGCATCTGGAGCATCTGGGACGGAGTATTAGCTTGCCAGGTGCTTTCGACTTTCAAAACTCGATTTTTAATTTGTGGACTTGAATTCTCGACTAATTTGGTAACGAAAAGATGAGGGTATGACTCACTACTTGTCTTGAGACCACTGTTAATACTGAAACATTTCTCAAATCTAGAATAAAAATCACTAATATCCTCATCTTGTTTCTGTTTACAGGCTGAGATTGCATCCCAGTCTTCTTTCCTAGTTGTCAATAATCTGGGTAAAACTTGAATCAATAATTCTGGTAATTCTTTACATTTATCTCCAAGACCGGTACCTGGTACTCGTGCCTTGTCTTCAGCTTCTAGAGCTGTCCAATCGATCTTTTTCTCTCCCACCTCCCATTCTTTTTCCTTTAACTTTTCATACACCCCTGCGGGTAACAGGACCTTTAACATTTTAATGATATCTGGGTAAGTGTATTCTCCCATACGGAGCATGTCTTTTAATTCTCTATGGAACCCTGCTGGATCTTTGTCATGACAGGGAATTAATTTCTTCATTTCAAGAAGTTCCATCTTTGATATCGGAGTGTATACAAACACTCGTTGCATTACGCCACCCGCCCCTTGGACTGGGTGGACTTCTCGTAACGGATTCTGTCTGTCTATGTAGAATGGTTTACTTTCTGGGGGTGAGACATGAACAAAATGCGGGTTCAAAAACGTTCTATACTTGTGACGCTGTTCTAGAATGACACTAACTAAATCGGTACCTAGACCTCTCCATCTATACTGGAGTAACTCGTTCAGGATATCGTGTAACGGACCTGGATCAGAATGTTGACCCTCATACAGGGTAATGAGGTGCTGGATCATATACATACCCACCAGTCGTTGCTCGGCTGGGGGCAGTTTCAGAAACATTTGTGCCACTATTTCGTCTGGAAAAGTGGTAGAATCAGTAATCCATCGGACTGCTGATCGGGCTAGTTCTTGTTCGTGCATGGTACTTAATTCGCTATAACCGACTCGTGATTTCAGAATGTGATCGGTAGCTTGAAATACTTGTTCTAGAGAACCTCGTTCTGGTGCTGGATGATGAAAAATAGACTTAGGTTCTGGACGTAAATGGCGATCTGGAAATCTGGATTTTCCTACATACGCTATTCTGGCGGGATTCTCGTCTTCCTCTTCAGGATCAGAGATACTTTCTTTCTCGCTTACTTGTGCTGCTTTACGCTGTTCGTGTAACCTTATTATTTCTTTACGAATTTTCTTGTACATACTTTCCATGGCACTAATGGTCTTGTGCTTACCCTCGGCTATATTATCACTCCACCTTGTCAGGATTCTCATTTCGGCGGGATCTTTAGACGGGTAATCTTGTTCTCTTATTAGACAATTGATCAGGAACTTTAATATCATGAGCTGAATCTCGGCTTTCCTTTGAGACATAATCTCGCCAATACTTTCTGGATCATCCCCTGTACGGATGAAACGATATATTCTGTCTAGATCTTCTTTCATATTTGGTAAGGTGACTAGATACTCGGTCACTCTTCTTACACGTAAGGAATATAAAACCATATTATACTCGCCTGGGACTGTGTCATAGACACATTCGGCAAGGGCTTGTCTGATTTCTGTAACAGACTTATTACTTTTAGGAGTACGCTGTGATGCTTGAGCATGTAATTCGAGTGCTGATAAACGCTTGTGTGGCGGCGGGGTTTGAGGAGGACCTCCTCCTGCGGCCCCTATACTAGAATCGTCGACTGACATTCTTCGTGCTTGCAGGGTCGGTAATTGTAACGTGGGCTGAACTTGTATGGCAGGCTGACCCGGGGGTACCGTAACAGGTACTCCGGTATCTGGAGGAACGGGAAGTGCCTGATTTACAGGGACAGGTGGAGCGCGAACTGGATTTGCATATTCTGGGACTGTGTCGTCCAAATAGGACGAAATAAAAATATCAGCTGCGGTCGGTTTGTGACGTAGCTTGGTCGGAACTAATGGTGGCGGGAAATTACTGGGTGCCTCTGGGGTCGCTTTTGGCAAGCCTTCGGCAAGGAGAGGATACATACCCTTAATAAGGGCATGCCTCTGTCTGTCTGACTGTTCGGCTTTGACTTGTTCACCTATCTCGATTAATTCTCTTTCTTGGGCTCGTTCTTGGGATTCTCTACTTAACTCTGACTTTCTGACTTCCTTCTCCGTTCTTCTATGCGCTTCCTTACGCCATAACTCGATGGCATCTTTCTGTGACTGTCTGGCTTTCTTTTTCCATAATGCTTCTTCTACTCGCATGATACATTCGGCATCCCATGTACCCGATACGGGCCATCTATACTTTTCTTCTAACTGTTTGGTATACTCTACCCATAAATCTAGATACATTATGGCGCTTATGCCATGTTTCTGATACATAAAGTGACCTGGACTGTCCCTAAGCGGAACAGGAACTGCTGCTTCCAGCAGACCCTTTCTAGTTTTTAACTGACGTAACTTGGAAAAGAGCGGCATTCTAAACTTGAATCGGAACACAATACAATACACGAAAAACAATAACAATTGGGAAAACAATTCAGGCATACCACGACGTTGAAAATACATTAAACAACATTATAAATAACAGTTCGAACAGAATACTACCTGAAAATACTGAAAACAGAAACAGAACAGAATTCTCGAGAACGGAACAGACTAGAGTTACTGGATGCACTGCTGTAACAGTACGGAACATACCGGTCCCATAAAGGAACGCATCAAGACCCGTATCCACCTAGGTGAACACTTCGTTTGTGGGCTTGGGTACCACCAACCCACGGACCAGAGTCAATTTAGACTGACCCTGTCTAGACACTACCCCAGCAATGGTACTCACCGGGCAGCACGGAACGGAAGGCCTCGGACGGGACTGGACTACGACGACGAACTTCGGACTTCGGACTTCAGTTACGGGTGGGCCTCCGGATACCTCGGACCTTGGACTCTCGGCTTGGGCTCTGGTCGGGACTCGCCGCGTTCCTCCACCGTCTCGTTCGGATGCTGGACCGCCTCCTCCGTCTCCTCCGTGGGCCTGAGGGATACTTGGAGCAGAAATATCTGCCAGTGCACGGTATGGTTCCGTCACGACTGCAGAGGGTCAGGGGGTCGGCGTGGCTTCACCGACGCGTGGGGAAAGGGCAAGTCCCTGTTCGGGCGCCATTATGTGGTAAATAAATAAATAATACCCTATTTTTGACTAGACTTATAGCATAACAGATAGCTCAATAAATAAGAGTCAAGATTCGAGGTAGTAGGAGTTTCTGCAGGTTTATTACAGCATAAGGACAGGATCAGGACAACCTGCATGGGAACAGGACAATAAGGCCCGGCAGCTGCCGGGGCTGGGTCTGGGATGAGCGCGCTAACATTCAATAACAAAACATTGACTTATATACATAGCGCAAACACATAGCATTACATTGCAGTAGGCGTAACAGTAGGTGGAGTAGAAGGCGTGACGCGTAGCAGTCGCGAGAGATAACAGAAATAAGAGGTGTAACTGGGAGTTTACTTAGACATGTGATGCAAAACGTAACAGAATATGTCATGAATGGGCGGAAACATTGGAGGGGGCTACCTAAGGAGCCGGGACCTCTAACCTGATGGTGCGCGAAAACTAGCAATGACGTGTTACTAGGAGAAGCTGGGGGCTACGAACTCTGTGCTAGGAGCAGAGACTAGAGTCTGGAGGGTCGGAGCGACATGTACCTAAACCCTATCTGGTATCTGATGTTTAGGGAACATGTTGATATAAACTAGAAGTCATGAGGGGAGAGGCTATCCTGATTTCTAAGACTGGACCATGCATTATTCTATATGTAGTACGTGATGAAGAATATTAAATGACCATTAAATACAGTATTTCTCTAACGTGGAGACGAGAAGGCTAGACAATGACGGAAACTATTGATGCAGTTCAGTAGCTTAGGAATGCAGAGGAGGAGGACTGAACTGATAACTGGAACTATAACATACTTTTGGCAGACTCAGAGGCAGAGCCAAGCTGCACCGGGCACTGCGAGGCAGGAAGTAAGTGAAGGGTCGAGGATACAGGTGGGGGCTGTATCGCTCCTCAGCGAGGCTTTCAGGAGACAGGAGCTGAATCTGTGGTCCGGGCCCTTTTGAGGCCTGGAAACGGAGACTTTATAATTGAATAACGTGCACACTGAGAAACGTGGCAACATTACTTACATAGGCCTGATATTCGTAGTATTCACGAAGACTGGAAACTGACATACTAGAGGTGGACACAACTGGAATTGCGTCATTAATCAGGCATGGGGAATAACATATGCATATTGATCATGCACACATAACATATGATGGATGAGGCGTAGGGACACAGAACATGGCAAAATTTACTTTTCCACACAACCCAGCAAAGCAACTAAAGTTGTGTTACCTTTTTAGGAAATCTGGGCCAGTAATGGTAGAGGCCAGAGACTTGCCATCCTGGTAGCCCACAGTGCCATGGCTTCCTGTGGGATGTTGGTAGCCCTTCACAATCAGATGCCAACAAATGGAGATGCCAGACAAGCGATTTTACCTCCAAGTTGTGTCCTGGTGCGATTGTGGGGTATATAGGCTGCTGTCAGCATGTTGAGGTGACTGGTTGTGATTTATACTGCTGGCATCTCTGAGAGCGGCTTTTACCCATGCTTTTTTAAGGCGGTAAATTTATTGTGATTTTAAATGTAGTTGTAATTATATAGCGCTTACTACCCTTGACGAGGCATCAAAACGCTACTTCGGCGAGTAGCACGCTACTAAGGAGCCCATAAAGGATTAGTGGTGAATTAGTATAGTGAAATATGACATAATTTGAGCGATAGATATGGCAGTCTGTTGTTTAGATTGAGAAGGATAGTGGAGGGATAGAAGAGGGGAAAGGTTTGCTTTTATATAGCACTTGCTACCCCTGATGAGGTGTTGAAGCGCTTTTTGACGAGTAGCACGCTACACGCTAATCTGTATATTTTAGTTTTTTCTCAGGGGCTTTAAATCTGCCTTATTTACTTTTGGGTGAAATACCACAAGTGATATTATGTAAATCTTGACATATGCAAATCCTATAATTTTCGTTCATTCTGTCTTTACCTGCTGATTTTCAGAATTAGCTCCATACCCTAAAAGTTGGCAAAATTGCCCACAATTAAATAATGATCAACATCCTCACCTATGTAGCTCTACGAAGCACAAGCATTAAAGCGCTGTCGAATAAACTGATTTAATGAAACGAACAGAGACTTGGCAACCTAGAATTTCCAAGTTAATTATTACAGAGACGGTAGGTATGCAATCTAGCGCCAAGAAGTTAAGTGCTATAAAGAAGGCCGGCGGTATTTCACTGCACTCCGCCCGCCTTCCTTGCACATTTCTCGACATGGCCTCTCTGCGGGAGCAGGTAATGGCAGCCCCTGCTCGCCCCCGTGTCAGGGGACGGTACTTAGGCCGTGATTTACGGCCCTCGGCTGTGGTTACCTGAAATGTCAGCTGAGGGCCAGGGAATTAAGGGCGAGTGAGAGCGACAGGGGCCGAGCGGGAGGCGGCGAGGGATGCGAAGGAAGGCTGGGAAGTCATGATTGGGTGAACGCACACCTGGAGAAGCTATTCACGGGCAGTAACTTGGCAGTGAAGAAACACCGGCCACCTGTAATACAATAAAATACATTACAGGGTAAACGCGTCCACAGAGCCCCGGGCGCCGGCGGCCAGCAGCGGAACCCTTGAAGCCAGGCCCGAGGTGAAGATTTAAAGCTTGTGTCACGTGCTCAGAGCTCACCCTGGTGCTGTGTGGGTGCAGAATATATATTTATTTATGCGTTTTTATACAGCGCGGACTTTACCAGAAGGTGTCAGAGCGCTTCACAATAGGAACAGTAATGATACATGAGGAGAAAGAAAATTACAAGTGAACAAATTACAAAAGCAAACGTTAGGTTACACGAGGCAATAGTGACAATTGTCAGCAAACAAAATACAAGAGGTAGCAAACGGTACATTACAGGAGGAAAAAGAGACATGTGTGCAAGTTACACCTTTCTGGGGATAAACTGACCAATGCAAATTGGAATTTGGGTTGGTTTGGATGGAAAAGTCACGCAAAGCAGCGGAAAATTATGCTTTGCATTACTGTGCGTCAAGGGAGCGTTACATGGGTGGTGCATAGGCGTTCTTATGCACTCACCCATGCCTATTGACGCAAAACCCGATCTAACAACATGAGTGGGCAGGGTTTAGTGCCCAAATTGACTCTGCTAAAAAGCAGGCGTTAAAAAGAGAAATGTTTGAATTTCTCATTTCTTTTCCGACTTTGCATGTGTGCAGCACTCTAAGGCACACATACCAAGTAGGATTTTTTTTAGCTTGCCTAGGCATAGTATTTTGCACAGGAAGGCTACTCTTCATGTACAATGCATGTGGTAGACTCGGCACACACTGTAGTACCATGGCGCTAAGGTGTGAGACTGGCACACGGAAGCTGAAATCAGCGCCAGCGCTAGGGAGAGGGGTGGAGAGAGTCATATCTCTGTGAATAAGGCACTCTCCTGCTCCCTCCATTTCACGCAGCGCAGCCTCTTTAGGTCCTGCACGGCGTTGCGTGACACCTTTGTGAATCTGGGCTGCGGCATTTTGAACATTCTGTAGTTTCCTGAGCTCTTTCTGGGTGACACTGGTGTAGAGTGCGTTGACGTGAGTCTGCTGGTGATGAGTGCGTGGGTGACAGATTTACTCCCAACATCAGAATTTCCCTGTGTCTAACCCACAAAGCTGTTTGTGTGCTTAAACTCAGCTCACAAACGTGGCAATGACTTGACCTATAAGTGGAAATTCACTTTTCAAATTCACCAAAAAGGAATTAACTCAAGTATAAACCCACTATGGTGTCATGCATGACTAAAGCTACTCCTAAGAATGAGGACTGGACGTTCCAGAGCAGAGATCTCGTGGAGAGTTTGGGAACAACCACAAACACTGGAGATTTACTCCTGCCAGTGGCAGGAGTAAATCTATTTCTAGGATGGAAATGGAATTGCAACATCCCTAAAATCGATGTTGTTTTAGGGGACAATCTTTCTCTGCGTGGAAATATATTTTCTATGTGCAGAACAAAAAGTACAGGTACACGAATGGTAAGGTATTTTTTTGTATGTAAAGTGCCCAGTGCAGTCTGTGCTGCCTTCGCATGATCATGAACGAAAACACGCAAAACCTTCCTCAATGTGCTCTTGGATTTGGAAACGTATGACTGTCATAGCCTTCCTAGAGTAACTGAGATGTCGGCAGATGGCAAGGGAATTAAGGGCGAGCGAGAGCCACACGGGCTGGGCGGGAGGTGGTGACGGGTGCGAAGGAAGGGCAGGGGACCATGTTTAGCATTAGGGACAGCGGGGAGAGTGCCAGTCTGATGGTGATGCAAACGCATGCAACACTAACCCACACATTTGTAAGTTTGCATCCACAAATACTGTGTACATGGAGCGTAGTTTTGGGGGTCACCCCCTCACCCGTAATAAGTGTATTTTTATGAAAAATAGTTGGGCACAGGTGCTTTTAGTCGGGGATGGTGAGATGTTTATCGATTTCACCAGGAATGTTTGCATGCACGGAGAAAAACGAAGACACGCTCTCTCTCTCTGTTTTGAAAGAGTTGAAAAATGTTAGGGGCATATTATCAAGGGCCATTATCGCCGCTTTAGCGGGACTTTTTCCCGCTAATGCGGCGATTATTTTATCGCCCTATTACCAAGCTGTTGCTAACACCAGTTAGCGACAGCTTGTAGGCGATAGCGGGTATTTAGGGGCCCACTTTGCATGTCAGCGATACTTATCACTAATGACATGCAAAGTGGGCGTGCCAAGATGTTAGCAACTGAAAACAGTCGCTAACATCGCTATCTCCTATTACCTACAAAGGTGTAGTTTTGGAAATATCTCCAAAAGCTAACACCTGCCCAGAGCAGTTCTTAGCCATGTTATCCAATGGGAGGTGGATAACATGGCTAAGAGCATTGTCACGATAATGTGTGAATATTGCTGTATTTCCAGCGATATTCACGCATTCCAAATGCTTTTTATTGTTTCTGAGATAAACCTTGATGATAGCAAGGTATCTCAGAAATAAAAATCGTCGTAGCGCGGCGATAAAATTATTCCCGCTAACCCTGCTTAGCGATAAATATCGCTATTGCTAGGTAATATACCCCTTGGTTATTTTACAAAATATTGTGTTTTCTCTCACTTAATATCCCTGCCAATCCACATTCCTCTCCCTTTCCACTGCCCCTTAAGCCCCTATATTGCACTCTGGTTGTCATATGATGTATATTAACATTATATCCCAGCGCAATTGTTGGAAAATCTGAAGCTCACACCCCCCAAATCTTACTGACCAAGCTACACCCCTGATTGTGCCGTCATTCCCACAACTGGAACCTCATACATTTACAACTAAAAATGAAGTTGGGGATAAGTGTGATTCCATGTTCAGAAAGGGAGGAACCATACACCATTAATGTGTAAAACAAGTAATTTCTCAATCAGTAATGTTTTTATTGCGGGGAAAAAAAGAAAAATACATAAAGTGGCAATGAACATTGTCCTCCATGAACTCAGTCCGCATGAGTACTTTTAGTGGAGGCGTATTTGCTGAAATGTATGTTCTGCATAGATTCCCGTGAGAAGTACAGAGTAGCCTTGGGAATCTGCAGAAACGCAACCTACTACAGGTACGCCACGAGCCAGAACTTTTTTCCTGGCTCGTAACTCGTTCTGCTTTGCAAAGCGGAAGGAGGCCCTCCTCCTCGTAGGGTTTTGCAATGAAATGTATCAATAATATGTGAATGCAATTGGGTCGCAAATGTTTGAAACCTTACAAACTCGCTAGTTGGCATGGCAACTGATTTACAAAGGAGGATCTGTGCTGCCCCAGGGGAAATCTCAAACTATTTACCCAGGATGCTTTTTAAGGCAGTACAAACGAGCGATGCACTCTGGGCCTCATTTATGAGGAATTGGCGTAGGGCAGAAGCGCAAGTCTTCTTGCTGCACTACCCTACGCCAATGTCAAAGAGCAAGAATGCACAGTATTTAACCCCTTCCCCACGGGGCTAATTCCCCTGCTGTGCTGGGTGGAGAGGGGGTGCGCGCAGCGCCGCGGTGCTCGTGACTAGCTCGGCAGGTCATGCAGCGTAGTGGTGCTGCGCTCATGACGAGTTGAGCTCGTCACGACCATGCCGGTTCCAATGGAACGCCCAGCACAACAGCGGCATTATCCCCCCGTGGGCACGGCGCAACGGTCATGACGAACTCAGCTCGTCATGAGCACAGCGCGACTGTGCCTCATCATGAGCACGGAACGGGTTAAGAAATGTTGTGCATTCCTGTTCTTTCCCCCTGCGCTGGTGCACAGTTTGCTGCCTGCCGCTAATGTAGGCACCCTTACACCAGGGTGCAAGGGTGCCTCGATTGCAGGCAGGATTGTTTTTATTCAGTATGGGGCACCTCCCAGCACAAAAGCAATCAAGAGAGGCATTTGAACAAGGAGAGATAAGAAATAAACATATTTCTCCTTGTTACACTTGCTCTGGGGAGGCATCAGATTTTTGCACTCCCCAGGTTTACATGCTCTTGTAAATCTGGGCATGCACCAAAGTCCATGGGTGCTGCGTGGGAAAACCCGCTGCAAAGCCCATGGTACGCCTCCGTGAGACACATTAAGGCAAGGCAGCGACTTGCGCTGCTTTGTCCTACTCCATATCTTTGAAGCCATGAAAATCCACTCAGAGTGGCTTGGTCTCGCCTCATAGATATGATTGAGAGGCCTGCACCGCCAGAGCATCAACAAAAGTGACACTCTGCTGACGGAAGCCTCTCATAAATAATCCCCTCTGTCTCTTCACCCTTTCCCGCTTTAGGATTTAGGTCAGACAGCTTCAGGGGACCAGTGCCTTCTTTCCACTTGACTTTCCAGAAGTAATTGTATTTTTCAAAGCAGTGTCTGATCTCTTAAGGAACACAAGCTGCTTCAAAAAGAATGTTTCTCAGTTGGGTATGCCAAGGGATGTAGGTCTGGTATCCCCTGCAGCAGGGGTGGCTGATTTACATGGGCGAAAGGGGCGTAGCCCCACCATTCATAAGAGGAGAAGAGAGAATGTCAGGGACACAAGCTCTTCTCCCCATAAAGGGCTTCTACTTGGTGAAGACCAAGAATGGAAATGTTTTGGTTTTTATAGATGGAGAGTTCAACTGCACATGCCTGGAAAAGGGTCTTACTAGGTATAAAGGGAAACGCCAGCCAGCTTACATTGATAGGCGGGCAAGGCCAGCTTGAAGCACAACCTGGAATATCTGACCTGGGTGATGAGGGTTGTGGCTATGGTGGAGTCAGTTCAGCAAAGCTGAGCTAGCTGTAGGAGCAGGTGGGTTGACAGAGTCAAGGTGGAAGTGAGTGGGTGGCAGTAGGCTGGACCGATGTGTGCTTGGGCTAAACCCACTTTATGTTTCGGCAGCACTCAGGTAGGCTACCTTAAAACACGCATGTTTCACGACAAAACTAAACTCCTCTGCCAGATAATAGAACACTCCTCCAAATCATATAAATCAGCGGTAGCAATCACACTAGATGCAGAAAAGGATTTCGACAGAGTATCATGGAAATTCCTAGAGAAGAGCATGTAAGCATACAACTTAGGAGATAGCTTCACGAAGAAAGTCATGGCACTGTATAAAAAAAACCCAAGGCACAGATTGCTATAAATGGAACTACATCGCCCTACTTTAAACTCGAAAGAGGAACGAGACAAGGCTGCCTGCTATCCCCTCTGCTTTTCCTGCTGGTGCTCGAACCCCTGATTAAGGACATTCTAGCAAACAGAAATATAGCGGGCATAACTATAACCAACACTACAGCTAAGCTTGCAGCCTAAGCAGACGACCTGCACGCACTCCTACTCCTTGAGTTGTTTCAGCGCCAGGATGCCTGCCAGGCGATAGTGCGCTTTATAAGCTCTATAAAATAAATAAATAAATAAATCCATACCAGCACTCATGCACACAATCGAAACATACGCCAAACACTCAAGATACAAGCTCAATAGAGACAAATCGGAATGCATGCCCCTCAACATGCACACAACTAAAGAGATAATAGGAAACTCAGGACTGGCCTGGCAACCCGGGTCTGTAAAATATTTAGGCATCCAATTCTGAAAAAACCTGAGAATCACTCTAGAACAGAATGAGAAAGCCACACTGGATAAGATCAAAGGTTTACTAGAATCCTGGTCACCCAAGTTCATCACCTGGTGGGGCAGGATAGACACAGTCAAAATTATGATTACGCCCATTGTGAACTATCTGTCAGGAATACTACCCATGGCATTCAGTGACAAATTTCACAATAAGATTGACCAAATGCTAAACAAGTTCATATGGAGAGATAAGAAACCTAGAATAGGCCTAAAAAGACTTAGACTGGAGAAAAAGCTAGGGGGGCTCAACGTGGCTGACCTAACAACCTTTCAGACAGCCTTTATAGCCAGACAAGGAATGCACTGGGTACTCCCAAGCCAAACATACACATCAACATGGCTCTTAATTGAGAGGGCCATTTTAAACAACACTGATCCCCTAACTCTCCTCAGCGCCAATAAGCAGGCTGAATTGAAAAATACAATCTTCAAGATCACAAGACAAGCGCTGCTCAAAGTTGACTAGAAGCTCGAGCACAGCATCAGAAACTCACAATGGGAAGCACTCTGGGCTAATCCCAAGATTAAATATTTTTTATTTATTTATTTATTTAAGTTTTGTATAGCGCTAGCTAGACCCGAAGGTATCAGAGCGCTTCTCATCGAATACAAATAAGCATCAACAAGACAGGTAGGTCGAAGCAGGGTAGGGATAATATGGGGAAGTAAAAGTCTATACAATATCAGCATGAGGGCACAACATGGCGGAGATCAAGGGAGAGTCATCTGGTTCTCTCTAGGACCATAGAGATAGTGAACTATCAAAGTCAGACAAGGGATTCTCATTACGATCCAGCGCACTCAAGAAAGAAGGCTCTGAGTAGTATCTTGAATTACGGGAAGGAGGCGGTCATCCTGATGTGGGGGGATGGAGTTTCATATCTTTGGAACATTACCCGCAAAGGACCTGTTAGATGTTTTACGTTTCTGTGATTTCAGAGGAATGAGTAGTAGCGTGTTAGAGCTTCTGAGGTTCCTAGACTGACCGGCTCTATTGAGTTTATTGGCCAGATATTCCGGTTTTCCTGTATGCAGGGCTTTGTGTGTGAGGCAGGCTCTGCGGAAGTTGGCTCGTAGGTTAATAGGAAGCCATTTCAGATCCTTGAGAGCTGGGGTGATGTGCTCATATTTCTTAGTTCCCGTGACCTTTCTTGTTGCAGCATTAAGGGTGGCAGTCAAAGGACCTAGGTGGGATTTGGCTGTTCCAGTCAGGGTAGCAATGCCATAGTCAATCCTGGAGAGTACCAGTGCCTGAGTGGCCTGTTTCAGGTCTTTCAAGGGTGGGAAGGGTTTGAGTTTGTAGAGAAGTTCCAAGTTAAGGAGAGCACTTTGGCAGTTTTAGAGATGTGTACTTTCATGTCCAGTTTTGGGTCCAGAGTGATCCCCAGTGATTTGGCGGAGGTTGTAGGAACAAGAGGAACATTGAGTATTTGGGGATCTTCACTTTTGTTTGAGATGAGGAGCACTTCTGTCTTTTCTTCATTAAGTTTGAGGTGGTTGGATGAGAGCCAGTGTTGGACCTCTGAGAGTGTGCCATTTAGTCTGTGTATGTCTGCAATCGAAGTGGTTTCCAGGTAGAGTTGTGTGTCATCCGCATAGAGGTGAAAGGGGATGTTGGAGTTCCTTAGAATTGTAGTGAGGGGCTCCATGTAGATGTTGAAAAGTCGTGGAGAGAGTACTGACCCCTGTGGGACTCCTCTAGTAATGGGGAGGGGGTCCGATTTGAAGCTTTTAATTTTGATTATTTGTGCGCGGTTGTTGAGAAAGGAGGCGCAATATAGGGGGAAACCCCTAGACATAAAGTCATGGAGAGAGCTAGGCTTCCCCTACCCAGTGCAGCTAGAAGCAGAAAGGTCTCCGCACACGTTCAACTACCTGAAAGCTCAACACACACAGCCAGACAGAGAACTATATAATTTCCTGGCTATCAAAACAGCCATAACAAAATCAAAGCTTACTAAGCACAAACCCTCAATCTTCCACTACATGGAAACAATAAACACGAAGGGTCACCAGGTCTCACACCTGTACAAACTACTTCGCCCCACATCCACCAGACTCAACGCCAAAAATACCAACTACTGGGAAGCTCAACTAGGTACCAAACTCACGGAACAGGAACTAGAAACCTTTTAGGCAACCCCATCGAAAAACATGATATCACCAGTACTAGCACAAATGAAATTCTGGCTACTACATCAAGCATACTGGACGCCAGCGCGCCTAGCATCAATAGGACTGAAAGATAACGATAGATGCTGGAACTGCGAAACAGAAAAAGGCGACCTCGCACACCTCATATACCACTGCAGTAAGGTCAGCAAATTCCAGGGGAAGGTAATCAATTTCATCAACAAAACGATAGGCTGCACTCTTGACCGAGCTTTCGCCACAACTACCACTGCTCACATCACGACAGACGTACCCACCCAACAGGACAGATACCTCTTAGACTTCCTCTTGACGACAGCAGTGAAAACAGTTCTAGAAAATGGAAAGATACTTCCAAAGTAACATTCAAAGGGTGGCTGAACTGGGTGACATTTCTCAGAGGAGCGGACAACACTGCACTCAGACACACACCATGGAAGAACCCAAACAAGAAAATGTGGGCAAAACTAGACCTATTCCTAAACCCATACAAACCACCATGAAGAACAAAAAACCCAGAACTAAACCTGCTAAACACGACTCCAATACGACCTGTCGACCTGTCACTAAATATCCGCCCTCCAATTCTATGTTCTATGTCACGTTTTTTATGTTCCAACTACACTGCAACCACCCGCATCAACCTTTATGTTAAATGTCATATGTCATATGTGCGCAGGAACTAGGGGCAGATACGAGAAGACTGTACAATCAATCTCCGAACCAGATGTAAGCACAACAACCACCACCGAAACCCCCAATGCCCTATGCAATTGCCCAACAAACCTGTGTTTGTTTGTATGTCATTTTTGTATTCTGAAACATGTAAATACCAATAAAAATACTTTTAAAAAAACCACTAATTGCTAATCAGACAGAAGTCTAGTAACAATGCTCCTGCCGGACTCATCCCTACCTCATCCAAATATCTAATTAGGTACTGGGGTTTGAAGCTGGGCGAGGCTAGGGAGGAGTAGTGTTACACACATGTAAGATCTGCTGGCTCCTGGACTTAGGAGCAGTTCCTTGAGCACGCATGTGCCTGGTGAAACACACACCCTTCAGTCTGTGGTCTATCTCAAATGGCCCTTTCTCTTTAAATCTGACTTGAATTATAATAATACCTTGACCGTTCACTTTTACCATCTGTGCCTCAGATCCCATTCCTACCAAATTTGGAAATGTAAAGTCGTTTGCATTGTGCATTGATCTGTTTGAGATTGATTTTCCAAACATTGACAGATGGAATCATGGAATTGTGTAGTCGTATCAGGATAATGCATTGTCGATGTACATTTTGGTACTATTTGTATTGAACCCCCGCTTCTCTAATTGAATATGACATGTTCCTTTTCATTGTATCACTTTATGTGCATTCAATAGCCTCACTTGTAGTGACATCACACATCCTTGGACTTCAATGGATGACCCATGCTACTTTGTCTTAACATTCATTACTGGCTTTCTTCTGTGGCTGAGACTTCTGCAGGGTTAGTAACATATTATGCACCGAGAAGGCCCCTTCTAATTTTGACAGGAAAAAAATATACATCTTTGTGTCCACAATTGCATCCAAGATTTTACAAGTATTGCTTTCTTTCAATAAATCCTGTCCGTCCTAGCAGATACAAGCCCAACTTTTAGACAAAATAAGGACGACTGAAAACAGGAGGTTGATGTGAACAAATGCAATCTTGTTTCACTGTAGAATAAACAGTGAGCAATCAACACTGTTTATAGGTGTGGCACATCAATCATCACAATTTCACACTTTAAAATGTATATTTTAATAACACAAAAAAGTAACAGGTGGTCTGCTGACAGCAAAGATTGCCAATGGTATAAGCCAACCAATGCTGGCACACTGCCCATGCTGGCTACTTATCAGACGCTACTGATCTGCCAGCGAATAATTAATAAAGACAATTTAGTATCCCTTGCTATCAAGGTCAGCTATTGGTGGATTGCTTGGGGGCTCTTCAGATGTACATGTGCATCTCAGAAGTCTTAACCACATCGCTGCTTGCTAGTTTCCCATGCTGTGCTGGAAAGCAACAAAAACGGGTGTGGTCATGACGAGCTCAGCTCGTCATGAGCACCTGAGAGGTGCATGCCATGACGAGCTGAGCTCGTCATGAGCACTGAAGGGGTTAAAGCTGATGTCTTCCTTGATGAAGGATTCATGATACTTAAATATTATTTGCCTGTAGAAGTGTCAGCGATAGTAAAATGATGGAAGACATGCGTAAAAGGAGCATGTGCCAATATGGCGGCTCTGTTACTCCGTAGGCAAACAGACCCCTACAACGGGATTTGTGACGTTATAACGCATACATTTACATCGCGGTACATTACATTGCAGTTTTTACAACACAAGTCATTACAATGACTTGCGTTGGAGGGCGCAGGACTTAGGAGTAGTATAATTTACTATTCCAACTCCAGTCTACATACAGTAGGGAAGGTGTTGGATAGTAAATTATCCAGCACAAGTCATTGTAACGACTTGCGTTGTAAAAACAGTGATGTAATGGCATTGCGATGTAATCCCTGCGTTGTAAATGATGTTTCCCCCTACACCGACATCAGCCTGACCATGAGGAAGGAGACAACGTCGCTGCAGTGAGAGGGGAGGAGCAAGGGATTTGCAGCATTGGTGCTGGGGGTCTTTTTGTGCAGCAGATGCTGTAGAGGCCCGTGGGCCCTTGTCCTTCTGGCCATCTCCACACAGGTCCTCCCACTTCTGACCACTCAGGTAACAACAGGTCCTCCCACGTCTGAACACTCAGGTAACAACAGGTCCTCCCACGTCTGACCACTCAGGTAACAACAGGTCCTCCCACTTCCGACCACTCAGGTAACAACAGGTCCTCCCACTTCCGACCACTCAGGTAACAACAGGTCCTCCCACGTCTGAACACTCAGGTAACAACAGGTCCTCCCACTTCCGACCACTCAGGTAACAACAGGTCCTCCCACGTCTGAACACTCAGGTAACAACAGATCCTCCCACTTCCGACCACTCAGGTAACAAAAGGTCCTCCTACTTCTGACCACTCAGGTAACAACAGGTCCTCCAACTTCGGACCTCTACCACTGAGGTAACAACAGGTCCTTCCACTTCTGACCACTCAGATAACGACAGGCCCTACCACTTCTGACCTCTACCACTCAAGTAACTACAGGCCCTCCCACTTCCGACCACTCAGGTAGCAACCGGTCCTCCCACTTCTGACAACTCAGGTAACAAAAGGTCCTCCTACTTCTGACCACTCAGGTAACAACAGGTCCTACCACTTCTAACCACTCAGGTAACAACAGGTCCTCCCACTTCTGACCACTCCGGTAACAACAGCCTGTGAATGAGTTAAAGATCACCAGCCGCCACTGGAGGGGGACACTTGATGTCTGGGAGGAAGTCGCCTCCCAAGATTGGCAAAGAGGTGCTGCGTCTTAATGCCCTCAGCATGTGCCCTCATGTGGTCTACAATTTGGGAACTTCCCCAATCAGCACTGCCCTCTCCCACATCATCCACTCCTCCATCGCACCCGCCACATTTCCGGATGACTGGAAACAAGCATTGGTTGACTCAACTAACTATGAGGCTTCCATCCAATATCCCGTCCAATATCCTTGCTCCTGTACCCAGCTAAAGTAATAAAGAATTCAAACCACAAACAACTCTCAACCCATCTTGAGACCCACCACCTACTGGACAACACCCAAACTGGCTTCCAAAAGAACCACAGCTCCAAAACAACACTCATTGCAGCCACCGACAACACTTGGACCATTCTGAGCCATGGAGAAACAGTAGCCTCTATCCTATTTGACCGATCTGTAGCCTTCAACACCTTCTGCCACTGCACTCTGATTAGATGACTTCACAACCTAGGCATCCAAGGACCCACTAGATCTGCTCCTTCATTATGGCAAGAACCCAAAGAATTAGTATGCCACCATTCACATCAGAAACCAAGAAACGATCTGCGGAGTACCCCAGGGATCTTCCCCATTTCAATTTCTACATGACCCCGCTGGTCAACATCGTCTGATCTTGAGACATCTCTGTGATCTCATATATAGACAACATCCAACTCATTATCTCTCTGACTGACAAGTCTACCACCTCCAAAATCAACTTCACCAACTGCAAGACCATGGTAGCAGACTTGATGAAAATAAACTGCCTGTAGCTCAATTCCAATAGGACGGAAGTTCTGATCTTTGGTAACAAGAACTCCCCCTGGGCCTCCACCTCGTGGTCATCAGAGCTGAGACCAACACCAACACCCACCTAGAAACCTAGGAATCATCCTAGTTGACAAACTCTCCATGATGGCACAAGTCAATGCAGTGAGCAGCTCCTGCTTCCACATTTTACTCGTGCTACGTAAGATTTTCAAGTGGCTGCCACAGAACTACGGACCGACCGTCACCCAAGCAACCATCAACTGACTACCGCAATGCACTCAATGGGAGAATCTCCAAGCAGCTCCAACAAAGACTCCAGACAATCCAGAACGCTACCGCAAAACTCATACTCGACCTCCCACACCGCACCCACATCATACCACACCTCTAGGACCTTAACGGCCTCAATATTCACAAACACAGCCAATTCAAACTTCTAGCTCACACTAGCAAAGCCCTACACAACATCGGACAACATACCTTAACAACGTCATACACTCACCAGTCAATCAGATATCTACCCGCTACCTCACTCTCAATCGCTTACACCTCCCACAGTCACAAAGACGAAGCAGGAGGATGCTCATTCTTCTACATAGCGCACCAAACATGGAAGGACTTTCCCCAGCAGATAGGGCCACCTCCTTACTTCTTGAGTTCTGCAAGAAGCTGAAGATGAAGACCTGGCTCTTCGAATAACTCAGAGGGAGCATAAACGCCCACTCACCTGGTCAAGCGCCTGGATACCCTCATGGGTGATTAGAGCGCTCTAAAAGTCTACCTAACATACCAAAACATAACAACATTTATTTTCACAACACCAATTTTGTAGCAAATAATGCAAGAAGCTGACAGTTCCCACATTGCAAGTTCAAGCCACTTTTGGAAGCACCACCCGTGGTAAAACTGCACAGTGAGTGACCCTCAGCCAGCCCTGACAAGGCATGCGCAGAGCCTTTCTTTGATTCCTTCAACAGTGGTTTGGAAGCAGCCTCTTGACAGGCAGGGGTCCAAATGACATCATGAAAACAAAACTACCTGGCACACTAACAAGTGTGAAGAATGAGAAATGTATTTACTTTCTCCATAATCATTTTTTTTCTCAGCTTGCTAAGACCAGGGGTCGAGAGACTTAAATCCTTTCGATGACACAAGACGGAGAAAATGCACTTTCATTCATTAAAAAGCCAGCGTGCCAGGTACTTTGGTTTCCTGCTCATAGTTTCCTTGGGAATCAAGTTTCCTGTACGCGAAGCAAATCCTTTGCAAATAAAACTTTTGCCTGGGAATGGGTCCCCCCTGCTGTGCACCATCTGGTGCGCGCCTGCGCGCTAGGCGCAGACGTGTGCGCGTGCACAAGGGCAGGCACTGAATGTCGCACGCGCCTTCCATGCACTCACCTCCACACTACAATGTCATTTGATTCTCGTCCCCCAAAGGACAGTGACAGAAAAAAAGTTCCATGTTTCAGTAGAAAAGAAATACAAATAGTTTATGGCACCAATTCAAATGTGTTATTTGATGTCAGGTTTCAGGGTTCTAGCCGGACTTAGGACCAACGGAGCCTCACCGCGCGTACTTTTTTAACAAACCCGAGTGGTTGTTTCTCTTGGGAGTGTGTGTGCCACTACCTGTTTTCCCTGTCCCTAAACTCAAAGTCCCGAAATGTCCTCATTAGGAAATTGGAAATAAAAGTTAATTACATTTATGGCTTCCTACAATAATACTCCTTTAATTCAATATTTTGAAAGTTTGCACAAGGTCAACGAACCAAGCGTCGAGAAAGCCAATAGGACTGACTTCATCTTTACTCAGGAAGACTGCAAACAATAATAGATACCCAGACAGAAAGCAGATAGGTAACAGAGAGGTATCCAGACAGATAACAGATAGATACCCAGACAGATAATGGACAGATAACAAATAGATACTAATCTAGTTAACAGATAAAAGCCCAGACAGATTACAGATAGATGCCCAGACAGATAATGGACAGATACCCAGAGAGATAAAGGATAGATACCCAGACAGCTAACAGATAGATACCCAGACAGCTAACAGATAGATACCCAGACAGCTAACAGATATATACCCAGACAGAAAGCAGATAGGTAACAGATAGGTACCCAGATGAATAACGGCTAGATACCCAGACAGAAAATGGACAGATAACGAATAGATACTCAGGTTGTAAACAGATAGATGCCCACGCAGATAATAGATAAATACGCAGACAGAAAACAGATAAATGCCTAGACAGATAACATATTGATGCCTAGACAGATGATGGACAGGTACCCAGACAGATAACAGATAAATACCAAGACAGATAATGGACAGATACCCAGATACATAACGGATAGCTACCCAGACAGATAACAGATAGATACCCACACAGATAACGGATAGATACCCAGACAGATAACAGATAGGTACCCAGACAGATAGCAGATAGAAGCCCAAACAGATAACAGATAGATACCCAGACAGATAACGAATAGATACCCAGACACATAATGTATAGATACCCAAACAGATAACAGATAGATACCGAGACAGATGACAGGTAGATACTCAGACAGATAACAGATAGATACCCAGACACTTAACAGATAGATACTGAGACAAATAATAGATAGATACCCAGACAGATAACAGATAAATACCCAGACAGATAACAGAAAGATGCCTAGACAGATAATGGATAGATACCCAGACATATAAAAGATAGATACCCAAACAGATAATGGATAGATACCCAGACAGATAACGGATAGATACCCAGACAGATAACGGATAGATACCCAGACAGATAATGGATAGATACCCAGACAGATAACGGATAGATACCCCGACAGATAACGGATAGATACCCAGACAGATAATGGATAGATACCCAGACAGATAACAGATAGATACCCAAACAGATAATGGATAGATACCCAGACAGATAACTGATAGATACACAGAGAGATAACAGATAGATAGACAAGTAATGAATGGATACGCAGATAGATACCCAGACAGATAATGGATAGATACCCAGACAGATAATGGATAGATACCCAGACAGATAACGGATAGATACCCAGACAGATAATGGATAGATACCCAGACAGATAACAGATAGATACCCAAACAGATAATGGATAGATACCCAGACAGATAACTGATAGATACACAGAGAGATAACAGATAGATAGACAAGTAATGAATGGATACGCAGATAGATACCCAGACATATAAAAGATAGATACCCAAACAGATAACGGATAGATACCCAGACAGATAACGGATAGATACCCAGACAGATAACGGATAGATACCCAGACAGATAACGGATAGATACCCAGACAGATAACGGATAGATACCCAGACAGATAATGGATAGATACCCAGACAGATAACGGATAGATACCCAGACAGATAACGGATAGATACCCAGACAGATAATGGATAGATACCCAGACAGATAACGGATAGATACCCAGACAGATAACGGATAGATACCCAGACAGATAATGGATAGATACCCAGACAGATAACAGATAGATACCCAAACAGATAATGGATAGATACCCAGACAGATAACTGATAGATACACAGAGAGATAACAGATAGATAGACATGTAATGAATGGATACGCAGATAGATACCCAGACAGATAATGGATAAATACCCAGACACAGATAAACACACAGACAGACTGCACATAGTGCACTACTTCTCCCAAATCATTTTCTAAATCCGAATTTTCTTCTGCTATATTCACTCTGGAAGATAATTCGATGGTGCTTAAATCCAGACTTGGAATTAAAAAAAAACATTCTCACATCTTAAAACGCTCTCCCTCCCCTAGATCCAACCCTCTTTCTTTGCGACATTCACGCCAGGTCTCCTCGCCTAATCTCATGTCATCGATACAATGACAACATACATATACCTTGGTAGAGCACATGTATGAGCACGTCTATGTAGTCCATCCGTGGCCAACATCACGCACCTCTTTGGATTCTGTAAACTGGTCCCCTCCACTCTGGGCAGGTCTCTGGCACCTTTAGACGATGGACCTTGAGGCACGTGGCCGGACATACACACGGCCACCAGTCATAGAGGATATGGGGAGGAGTGCCGGTGATGACCATCTGCACGGTAGGTCAACTAACCTATATCAATTTAACTAGTCCATCTGTGGCCATCACGCACCTCTTTGGATTCTGTAAACCGGCTCCCTCCACGTGGGGTGGGTCTCCGGCACCTTCATTTAAAGGACCTTGAGGAACGTGGCTGGACAGACACATGGCCACAAGTCAAAGAGTATACGGGGAGCAGTGCAGGTGATGTCCGTCCGCATTGTAGGTCCACCAACCTATATACATTTAATGGAAAGCAAAAGCAGAGCTTGGAGGACTTAAAACACCTGAGTCTATACAGTCATGGAATGTCTGCAAATCCAGTCAACACAGCAATGCATTGACGGTGTTCAGGGCACTCAGTGGGGCAGCACTGATCTGTTGCAGCAGGGCAACCCTTGCACAAGGCGGGGACAGCCTAAGCTTGCACTGGGACTGTGTGAGCTTGAACCAGCGTAGCCTGGACAGCTTGATTCTGCACCTGGCCACGACTGACAGGCAGCTCAACAGCCCACAGTCACAGCAATGTGGAGTGGATCTGTTGTGGGAATCACAGAACAGACTGAAGTTGAGTGCTCTACATAAAGGTGAAATCTAGGGTTGGTAAGCTTGGGGATGAGACTGAAATCCAATGGAAAATGAACAGGACAGCTCCTGGGCTAACAAGAGCACAGCCAGAAGCTGCACTTACCTAGACTGCCCTCATACCTTCAAAGATGGTGCCAGAGAAGTGCTTAATTTGTAAAACAAAAATATAAGAACTAAGGCCCTCATGAGGAGGCCACTGCAGCTTGCTCCACCAATTGCCCTTGCCAGCGCTGGCACTGACAGTACCTACCCAAGTACCTGCCAAAACACACTCTTAGAAGAGTGACAATTCAGACTATTCTAGGCCCCAAAGCTTTAAGAATGGGCTGGGTGGAAAGTATTAGTCATTTTTGTAATAATTAACTGTTGTTGTGCTCATCTGTAAATAAGATAAACAGCACCACCCTGGGGAAGACTGTAATATGTAATGTAAAATGCCAGTGTTGACAATCAAGTGGCGGTTCAGAGCACCGTTAACCACCGGCTCAAATTATGCACTGTCCAGAGAAAGCCTTGGATGAGATGGAGGCAGCACATTGAGGCATTCCTGAGCCCTGTGTAACCTAACCTCCAAACAGATAATTCAGGCACCAGCAGAACCCAGAGCAATCACACTATCTACTCCTACCTCAGCTACTGCAATTACGTGTTGTCCTCTCTGGATATTAGGTACCACCACCTCCTCTCCATGAGAAAGTAGGGCCCCTGCACATAGAGGATAAGGGAAACAGGCCCAGTAGCACCCTACGGGTTGTACGTGGCTGAGATCATATGTAAGCTGTACCTCACATCAATCCATGCACTGTGCAGGCCACTGATGCTTCTTCTGAGGCAAAAAAATGCATGCACTGTGCGGGGCCACGGACACTTCTTCTTAGGCACATTGATGCATGCACTGTGTGGCGACACCAATGCTTCTTCTTAGGCACATTGATGCATGCACTGTGTGGCGACACCAATGCTTCTTCTGAGGCGCATTGATGCATGCACTGTGTGGCGACACCAATGCTTCTTCTGAGGCGCATTGATGCATGCACTGTGTGGGGACACTGATGCTTCTTCTGAGGCGCATTGATGCATGCCCTGTGTGGGGACACTGATGCATCTTCTTAGGCATATTGATGCATGCACTGTGTGGGCCACTGAGTCTTTTTCTGAGGCATATTGATGCATGCACTGTGCGGGCCACTGATGCTTCTTCTGAGGCGCATTGATACATACACTGCCTGGGGCCACTGACACTTCTTCTGAGGTGCATTGATGCATGCCCTGTGTGGGGACACTGATGCATCTTCTTAGGCATATTGATGCATGCACTGGGTGGGCCGCTGAGTCTTTTTCTGAGGCATATTGATGCATGCACTGTGCGGGGCCACTGATGCTTCTTCTGAGGTGCATTGATGCATGCACTGTCAGATAACGCTGCTGGCAGGTTCTAGGAGCTAGTCATGCTGTTCATTTAAACTGCTTTGAATTGTTCATTTTACTTTACTTCATGTACTGTGTCACGTATTTTATCTCACCACCGCCTCGCGCTTTGCGTTTTGTAAATTTGCCGCATTTCAATTTTCACAACTTTGGGGGACTAGAAGGGTTCGGGCATCATTGAGAATTGTTTTCTTACCCTCTGAAAGTCTATTTCTCCTCTCGTCTGCTCCTTGGTCCACCGCAGCTTCTGCTGATTGTGTGGAGGGAGATATGATGCTACATTTGCCCTCACTTCTGCCTCTCACAAGAACTCCGTCCCCCACTAGAAAAGCAGGAAATGTCGCTGACGCACACAGCGGGCATGCCGGCGGTGCCCCGAAGGCACGCCAAAGGCAAGCCTGTCTGCGCCCGTCCGCATCCGGATCGCGGCCAGAGCCAGCCATGCTGCTGGTTCTCAAGCAGATAAAGTATTCACGTCAAATTTTCTTAGACAGTTGAATACAAAAAAACTGTGTGGACATTATCTAGACGCGGACAAAATTAGGGGCCCTGTTGCTTGCTAGAAATGTCAAACACAGGTACCAACGGTCAAATTCAATCATATTAGGACAAAGACAAAGGAGGTATCCACCAGGCAGTAATAAAAGGGGGTTTGATGAATGCACGCTCCTTAGTTAAACATGCACTGGTCATCAGAGAGCTAATCATAGATAATGAGTTAGACTTTCTATGTATTACCTAAACATGGCTAAAAGATGACTGCAATCCGGATATAGCAGTAGCTCTGCCCCTAATTCTACCATCTGCAGGAAAGACCAAGAGGTGAGTAGGGGGGAGGAGTGACTATTATCCATAGAGACACTCTCCAATTGCAGACTTTTAATCTACATGAGCTTAAGGGAACGGAAAGCCTGGGCTTCTGCTGTGCCATAAACGGATCATCTTCATTCTCTGGAATGTTAGTCTACCACCCTCCAGTCAATAGTGATACCTTTCTGGACTCACTAGGGGATACCCTTAGTCAAGCCCTGCTTAGAAACACACATTTTACCTTGCTTGGAGATATTAATTTACACCTTGAAGTTAGTAACAATCCGGGGGTTATCACCTTTCTGGAATCAGTCACCCCATTGGGCATGAATCAATTAATGCAAAGGCTGACACATAGGGCAGGACATACCATAGACGTAGTCTGCTCTAACCTTACCTCAGTTCAGGTAGAGGCCCCCATTCCGCAGGCCTGGTCAGATCATTATTTTATTCCTCTGACCATTCCAACACCTAAGTCGGAACATGCAGCCACAAACAGCATTACAGGGGTGCCGAGACGCAAATGGCACCTGCTAGCCACTAATCCCAGCTTACCCATCATTGCCCAAAATGAGATACCTACCCTAACGGGCAAACCAGCAGAGGATTCCCACCGATTCCATAACTGGATAACAGCCATAAGTGAGGAATTAATTCCCTTAAAGCATACCACCAGAAAGGGTAATAGGAAATCACATAACGATCCATGGCTTACGAAAGATCTAGCGCAACAACATCTGCACTGTAAACAACTAGAACGAAGATGGAGAAGGGGATGTGAAGTAGCCAATTTACATATTTTCAAAAACTATAGGAAATAATATCATCTGGAGATTAAATCAGCCAAAAAAAGAGTACTGTGGTAATACAATAACCATGGCTGAGCGGAACCAAACAGAGATTTTTGAAATGGTAAAATCTTTTATCGACCCTAAAGCGCTACATTCAGAAATCCCTCCCTCTCAAATGCTTTGCAATGATATTGTAACATACTTTGAAGACAAGATTAAGAATATACAAAAGGATTTTGGAACATTAAGTGCGCCTGAATTTACCAACGGTCATGAGCAAGATCATAGGCAGGATAAGCCGGTCCTTCAAGCTTTTCAAACTGTCACCTTAGCCCAGACATATATGAAGCCATCCTGGCATGTAAGTCAGGCTCACCACTGGATGCCTGCCCTCCAACGATATTACATAAGATCATGGACATAGTGAACCCTGTGATCGATGATATTGTGAATTCCTCCCTATCCTCCGGCATAGTGCCGGATGAATGGAAATTTGCTATAATAAAGCCATTAAAGAAAAAACAAAATATAGATTATTCCATTCTTTCTAATTATAGGCCTTCTACCGGTTTTAGGTAAACATTACTTAGAGATTGGTCCATAAGGATTTTTCCAGTTTTTCAGAAGCAGCTCAGAGTTTCCATCCTCGGCAATCTGGCTTTCGTCCAAAACATTCTACTGAATCTGTATTACTGGAAGTATCGGACACCCATACATTTATTACAGACAGCAGCAAGAAGGCAGTGTTGATCCTATTGGATCTGTGCGCCGCGTATAATAACATCTCTCACAACATCTTACTAGCCAGACTAAAGTTCGGCTGCATTTCCAAGATAGCACTGGCATGGATCACATCCTTCCTGTCGAACCGAAGACAAGCTGTCTCCCTGGGCACCTTTTTCTCCTCAGAACGCACCATCACTACGAGTGCCCCACATGGTGCATCACTTAGCCCACTTCTCTTTAATATTTATATGGCTCCACTTATTTCCCTCATTTCAGCTTACGGGATTAAAACATTTTATGCTGATGACACTCAGATGATCCTGTCTCTTGAAAAAAACTCTATTAAGGCGGAGGAAATTTTTTAATCCTGTCTTACCGCGGTCATCAAATGGATGAAAAGCAACCATCTCCGTTCTAACACGGATAAGACTGAAATCCTATTGATGTGGAAAAATAATCACTTTCAGCCCAAGGATTGGGGGCCGATAGAAGCAGCAGCCCCTCCAGCTACTGTGGAAGTGGCAAAAAATCTGGGGGTATGGTTTGATTCCTCCCTTTCTTTTATACTCCACATACTCAATGTGGCGGGTACATGCTTCGGCCTAATTAGGACTCTGAGAAAATTCTTTGACCTGCTTCCACTTGCTGCCAGGAAAACAGTGCAGTGGCTCTAATACTTTCAGGTCTAGATTACAGCAATAGCCTCCTGGAAGGGCTAATAAATCTACCCTGAAGAAACTACAGGTGGTGCAACATGCAGCAGCCAGATTGGTCTTAAAACTCCCCCACAGGGCATCAGCCTCAGCAGCCCTGAAAACCTTTTACTGGCTTCCGCTACACAAAATAATTTTGTTCAAGCTTCTCCTCACGGCCTTCAGAGCAAAGTGCCGATTAGGGCCAGTATATCTCTCCACAAGATTATTGCCATACACGACAAGGAGGACACTTAGATCCTCTTCTTCAAACCTCCTTAAAGTACCATACTTCAAACTCAAAACTAGGGGAGGGAAGTCGGCGACTGAATTAGGGGAAAAGCTTGGAATTTCATACCAAGTAAACTAAGATCAATGGAATCTGAAGAACAGTTCAGGTAGGCCCTAACGACATGGATCTATGGAACAGTTGATGAATCTTGCTTCGAGCTCATCTAGATCCTAATTCTTCTCTGCTGAAGCACGTTATCTGGTAGTGCCAAGAGGCTCTTTTGAGAGCGACAGTCTGTGCTTTACAAAAGCCACATTTCATTTCATTTAATTAATTTCATTTCATTTCATTGTGTGGGACCACTAATGCTTCTTCTTAGGAACATTGATGCATGCACTGTGGTGGGCCACTGATGCTTCTTCTTAGGCACATAGAGGCATGCCCTATGTGGCCGCTGAGGCTTGTTCTCAGGTCCATTGATACATGCACTGTGTGGGGCCACTGATGCTTCTTATCAGGTACATTGATACATGCACTGTGTGGGGCCACTGATGCTTCATATCAGGTACATTGATACATGCACTGTGTGGGGCCACTGATGCTTCTTCTTAGGCACATAGATGCATGCACTATGTGCCCGCTGATGCTTCCTCTTAGACACATTGATGCATGCACTGTGCGGGCCACTGATGCTTCTTCTGAGGTGCATTGATGCATGCCCTGTGTGGGGACACTGATGCATCTTCTTAGGCACATAGATGCTGCCCTGTGTGGGGACACTGATGCTTCTTCTGAGGCGCATTGATACATACACTGCCTGGGGCCACTGATGCTTCTTCTGAGGTGCATTGATGCATGCACTGTCTGGGGACACTGATGCTTCTTCTTAGGCACATAGATGCAGGCGCTGTGTGGGCACATAGATGCATGCACTGTTTGTGGTCATTACTAGGCCCATTGATGGGTGTACTCTCTAGGGCTGCTGATGCTTGTTCCTGTTCCTATGGATGCACAAATTCTGTGAATATATCTAACGCGTTTTGTAGCAGACTCTAGGACAATCTCATCTGGCTACCATGCCATTTCCTTTGTGACAACACTGTTATTATTTTTATGGATTGTGTTCCAGGAGCGTAACTGCTGACATAAAGTTTCTTAAAGGAACAATCAACTTGAACTAAATTTGGAGCCTTGAAGAAGTCCCTATCGGGACAAAACGCGTCGGCTAATGGATTATAAATTTTGGATTTTATCAGCTTGATATATTTCACCATTCTCAATAAAGAATACATTTTGTAAGAAAAAAGAACACAAGGACTGGAGATTTCTTCAGAACATCACCATTAATTTGTGTTAAACTGATTTTGTATGGACATATAACTTTTGGCGTGTGGAATCCATATCTTATGTCAATTTAGCTTTGTGTTTCCCAAGTAGGGAGTAGAGAGGGGTGCACTCCTAGGTTTTCCTGCACCAACCATAATTTCCCTGATCTTTTTGACAGGTGTGGTTTTTCTGCCTGGTCTCTGTCTGTTTTCTTTACATATTCTGTGACTCTCTGATGTTTGTTATTAGTCTCCGTCATGTTTGTACTATGTGATCCTACTGATGCTTATTACTATGCCCCTTTATGAATGCACCATGTTTGGTTACTGATACTTGTTACTAGGCCAAATGATCTGATGTGAGGCCAGGCATGGTAAAATCACTACATTAAAAGAAATTACGTTTGTACTGCAGGCTAGTTTTCCCTATTGCAGAGTTGTACCCTGTTTACAACTCCAGACCTGGAAAATGAAAGGTGTCAAACAACATTCCTAGTAGTACACCTGGGCCTGTATTACTGAAAGGGCACACTTTCCCTGTTTACGACATTATGAAGAATGAGCTGCCCTCAGGGCACCCTCAAACTCACACTGCCCCCAGGGCAGCACATTCAAGAGAAATACGGAGCAACTGTTAAAAAGCGGCTTCCTGCCTGCTCTTTCAAAAGAAATTAGAGATCCTTTTGCAGGCGGGTGCAGTGAGTGACTGCACCCATCTGCAGAGGGATGTCTCAGGGGGTTCCTAGGACCCTCATTCATCCCTCGAGAAGGGCTGCCCTCAAGGGGCACACTGACAATGTGCTACCTTTTTGTGGAACACTTTGAGTGCACCTTTTAGCCCATGTTGCCTCTGCAGCAACATCGGTAATACTGCGTGGGCACAGAGGTAAAGTGATTCCCTAATTTGCCGGGGGCCACGCCCCCATGCAAATCAGGGAATGTTACATGTAAACCAGTGCTATCTGTATTGCGGAAGGGTACGCACAATCGTCTGCAGCCCCTTCTGGAATACCAAAGTGTCCTAGGGCACACAAAGCAGGCACAAACACCCATTGCGCCCTGGGACACTTTGTGTAATACGGCCCCAGGAAACGTTGAGCTTTCTAGCCTTAAAATTGGGATGTTTCCTAAATGTTGTACATTTATACCTGTGTGAAGGAGTATGTCTAGGTGTACATGTATATTTTTTGGTGAGTCAGGACCTATGGCTTCATATAAGTGTTTAAAAAAACCTTTTCTCATAAGCATTCCAGAAACTCAATTGCCCTTTTCTGTAGATCCTGCATTCAACTCCATACCAGTTAAGTGTTCTTAGCATAATCATTGAGTCAGTGTAACTTATTGTTCTTAATTGTATTGAATCTCTCCTGCCTTCTCTATAGGTATTTAGACGTTTTGTGTTTTGTACATTGATCTCATTTCATGAATAGTGTAGCAGAAGTGACATCACAAGCCCTTAACTCCCAGTGTCAGAAAGGGACTCATCCTTGGCACACTGTTATGCCTCAAACACCTCTTATTTGCTGCTAGGTGGTACAAGTAAAATCTATGAGTGAAAACTACAGAAAGCAAAGAGGGCTCTTAGATCCCGGATATCATTCTGATCTTTCGAGACTAGGGGTAGCAAGGGCAGTCCTGGGAATGCCAAAGGACAAGTTGAAGGTGGCATCTGGTATACATGATTAAACCCTGGTTGAGGTCTTAGACCCAGGCACCTGTAAGAAACCTCTCCTGCTTCTGTTTAAATTGCTTAAATGATTTATGCACAGCACACTGATAAAAGATATTCAGACCAACTTGTGTGATCTAACTGACTATACTTTTATTAAGAGTTTGACTATTACATTTGACTAGTGACTGTTAGTTGGCATCTGTATCACAGTGTTTTTTTTTTAATGTGCTGGAGACACATTTTCACCGCTCTCGGATGAACCCGATTCATGTGATTTTTTTGAGTAGATGTTTCTTATTCCTGTCTTAGATGTGAATTACACCTTAATTTCTAAGCCTTATCCACAAAGCATTTTCTCTAGGTAATTGTGCTTTACACCAGGAACAGGTGTGATTTTCTCACGAATTTGCAGGAGCAAGACATACTTACTGATAGAGAAAAGCTTTACAAATTGATACACATGTCTTATACCATTGCAGCGGCTCAGTATACAGTGTACATGTCATACATAAATATACAAACATTAAGTCTTAGTTAACAAGCATAATAGATCAAACAAGCATGCCAGCTGGTACATAGAAAACCTCCAAGACACCAAATGGCACTGTAATCAGCTTGAAAGTAAATTGAAAGCCAGTCACAACATCACCAGCAGATCTTCCTACAAGGCTGCACTCAGATGCTATCACCAGCAAATTAGAGACACCAAGAAAAAAGTACTAATAGACACATCGAAGGATACTCCAAGATCTGCAAGGAGATATTCTCGATCGTCAAGGATTTCTCCTCGCCTTCAGCCACTGTCAACAATGTCACTGCCTCCCAACTACTCTGTGACAACCTATCAACCTTCTTCCACTGCAAAATCACAAACATCTAAAGCTACTTTGCACACCACCCAACCCCAGAGAACTAATTGCCAATCTACCCACCACCAACAAAGACAGCCACCTCACTGCATGGAAAACCTTCACCAGAAACAACACAGCTGCAATCATGTAGACCATCCAATCAGGAGTCCCAACGGACCCATGCCACCACTAAAACTCAACCTGGGAACATCACCAACACCTTCTTAACACATCATCAACACCTTCTTAACACCACCTCTTTTCCGGATTAAGGGAAACTCTCAGAAATCAATGCTCTCTTCAAGAATCTCACAACTGACCCAAACCAACTGAGCAACTACCAGCTCATCTCCCTTCACACTTCACACATCTGCAAAAGCAAAACTGGAGGTCGCTCATTCTCCTATACTGCACCCAAGACATGGAACATCCTCCTTCAACACACCAAAACCTCCCCTCAGGTCTTGAATTCTCCAAGAAGCTGAAGGCCTGGCTCTTCATATAAGCACCTTCGGACCACACACCTACACACCGTGCCCAAGCACCTAGATCCCCTCTTATGTGATTAGTGCACTATACAAATCAACATAACATAACAAAAGCACCTATGCTTGTAATGTGAATATTTTGGCCACTATTACATTCTATCCCCGTACATATTATCCTATTTCATTTTTGGCCCAATTATTTAATGATAGTATTACTCCTCGTCACATGGCGATATTTTCAGTACCTCTACTATACTCCTGTCACTTTACAATAGTTTCGGGCAGACATTGCTATTTCACAAATTACTTCTTCTGTGGTGGCATGTTAATACAGGGCTATTTACATTTATGTGTGGTTTCTTGGCTCCTCACATGGGCAAAACAAGGAACCTTAACCCCTTCCATGCTCATGACGAGCTCAGCTCGTCATGCAGTACACTGCTTGTGTGCTCATGACGAGCTGAGCTCGTCATGAACAATGGGAAAGAAGGATCTACAGCACAGCAGAGAAATATTTGTAGCATCCATGTGGTTAAACTATCTGATTCATCTATTTGCACTCATGCACATTCTTCTTATCACCAGGTGACCTTGTGTCATTCAGATTTAAGCAATATTAGATGATAAATGGTCTCAGGGATTGAAGAATAACATATGTTGAACAAAGTGTCAGTGAATTCCAAGACTCCAAGCAGAAGACTGACTTTCGTCAAGAAATTACCATTCTTAAGAAACAATCAGAAGATTTGGAAAACAGAAATAGAAGGAATAACCTCTCAATTGACAGTCTGCCAGAAAACACTGAGGGCAATGATCATATAACCTTTTTCCAATCTTTTATTCCAAACATTTTGTATATGCCTTATTCAACATCCCTAAACATCCAAGGAGCACACAGATTGATTTCTAGATCCCACATCTCTACATTATTTGCTAAGCCACTGGGATTAATTCGTCTTTTCTTAGAATACACTTATCTATTTAAAGTCATCCTTGGGGCTGAAAACAAGGAACATATTATTAAATCTGGCATTGAAATGTAATTTTCTCAAGACGTCTCTAAACACACCACAGATCCTTGAAAGAAATTTCTAGAAATGAGCATGCTGATTTATTAATGCATGAAATAGATTATTTCATCCATATATTTTCAAAGTCACCTGCAGTAATACGGCTACAAAGGTCACCTACAATAATACAACTGCAACGTAAGAGGATGCTCTCAAATTACAGCAATTCCTAAATAAATGTAGACATGATGGTATGCAAAACATCAGGATGTGTTGGTCTCTGAACCTTTAATGTCTCCATTTGAATATTTTATTTTGTTGATAAAATACTGTTTATTATAATAAATGTGACATTTCCTCTTGATTCATTTTTTAACACATATTCTCTTTACTACAGGTATGTATTTTATGTGTCTGCTTAGCCACCTGTTTGTGTACATCCTATCATCTGCTTCTTCCAACCTCCTGGAGTGAATATGTGCTGCCTTGCCTCCATGTTGTGGTTACTCCACCCCCAAATGTTTGTGTACTTTGTAGGTATGTTGTTGTTTTTAATTCCTTTTTTTCATTTCCTATTGCCTTTTTCTTCCATTTTTCTACTCTCTTTCTTCCAACTTTCTATTTTACTTTCTCCTTTCCCGCTGCTTGGTCTATTTATCTTGCTTTTCTTTATTCAGGATATTAATTTCTTTCTCTACTCTTACCTTTACCTACATATGTTCTTGATTTTTCCTCAAATATTATATGTGGTGTTGCGTGGTCTTCATTTCTGAAATAATACTCCATTTATATGGTACTTAAGATAGTATCTTGGAATGTCAAGGGTCTTGGCTCATCTATCAGGAGACAAAAATGTATAGATCATTTGCATAAATATAAAGTTGATGTTGCCTTTTTACAAGAAGCCATACAAATGCTAATGAATCTGATCAACTTAAACAAAACTGGGTGGGTAATATTTTCTTCTCACCATCCAGTAAGAAAACTGTATTATTGTTCTTTGTTCCATTTTTTTTTTTTAAATGTTCATATTTCCCAAGAAATTGAAATGAAAGTAAGATGGATATTTGTATGGCTGACCATTGATAAGATTCCCGTTACATTAGTTAACATATATGATTCAACTCAAGTTGGTCATACATTTTGGACTCACATATCCTCTAAACTAATGGAATATGTTAATGAACACCTTATATTTCCTGGAGATTCCAATTCATTATTGGCCCATTTCTTGACAGATAAAGGTTAAATAAAACCCCAACACTATGCAAAAACAATTTTTCAAAACCATGACTCAATGGTCCCGGAGTAATGCTTGGAGGCTTGCCAATCCTGACACATTGGAATACACTTTTAACTCACCAGTCAATGGTTCCCAAACTAGAATAGACTATATTTTTCTTAGTAAGCCCTTATATCAACAAATAATACATGCTAAAATTGGCCCTATTCTGATCTCAGATCATGCATCAGTAATAGTTGACATAGAATTTGTTCGTCCCTCACAAAGCTCAGACAGATGGAGATTTAACAATACACTAAAATCTGACCATTTCTTTACACAATCCTTTCAATCCTCTGCAGACGAATGTTTAATCCTTTACACTATCCCCGAGATGTCTTTTCATATAGTTTGGGACTCTTGTAAAGTAGCAGCTAGAAAGTTCATTATATAGTTTGTTGCTAAGAAAAAAAAATCAAACACAACAAAACTGAAGGAGTTATTTGTCACATGCCATAATTCCTTGAGAGCAGTACCCTCAAATAAGCTCGCCTTCCGGCAAAACGGACTCTGCATATCATTAAGAGGAACAGAGGTTTGGTGTGGTCAGACAAGAGAAGGCGTCTTAGGGACGGTCCTGTGGAGTGGGAGATCTGGAAGGAGAGGAAGTCTGCTGTTACTGACGGCCTCGCTATGCACCTCTATACATGCTATGCCACTGCATTTACAGAACACACGTTTATCACTTTGTCTACAATCAAAAAGCATATCCAGCAGCTTATATCCATTAATTAACTTACCAACGCATGATCAGTAACTGGGTTGCACTAGGAGATTTCCTCAATACTTCACTAGTGGTCCCAGTCGTAAGGAGGCTTTAACCATAGGAATCCAGTGTCGGAATACACCCAATGATCCTTCACAAAAGAGCCTTGACCAAGACTTTCTTTAAAAACTGTCCAAGTTCCACAGTTCAACAGGGTCTCAATTTCAGGTGGCAGAATTGTACTTTGGAATGGTAGGTGAAAATAAGTTAAAACTTCCTACCATGAAAAACAGCTCACTATACAAGGAGAAACTGGACCCGCAGCGAGAGGGAATTGGAATGCCAAGGAGCTGACGAAAACTGTCTTAAAGATGCAGCAACTCCTAGCGCCATGAATAACGAGCACAGGTTTAGTAGCGTGGCTTCCTTATATAGCCATGGTAACCAAAATAGCAACTGAGACTTTGGGATATCTCACAAGATCTCACTATGCAATATGCTTCAGAAAGACAGAAAGGATCTTAAAAAACAAATGTATGCGATTAGGTACACAATAAAATTATTTTTTCTCCTTAAGAGGATACCTCACGGGTGACTTACAGTATGCACCTACTTGCTAGATCACAAGTGTAAGTTTGGCGAGTCTGCTGCCCCAAGTGATGCTGCACTGAGCCCATTCTGAATCATGGACTCAACAGGACCAAGGTAAGGGCATGACCATTATATGGCATGAGAGAAGAGTTTGTATCAACATGTCCTGTTAGAAGGCATAGGTTTTGGTTACTGGAGTTTTGAGTGGGCAAAGTGGCAGAGCATTAGATAATCATGAGGAGCATGATATCATGAGGAGCATGGCAATTTTATATTCTATCAAAACATCTTGAACCCTTATGTGATGCTTCTAAGTCTTCCCAACATTTGCAAACCTTAGTAAAAGCTAAACTACAATTCAATACATATTCCTCTGAAAATGCATCAGATTTCTTTCTCAAATCCAGTGACCAATATTATGGAGGTCAAAACAGAATGGGGAAATTACCAGCCAATTATTTCAAAATCAAAAAAGAGCGTAAACTAACACTGATGTGTATGTAAAGATGAGGAAATCTCACAATCATTAGACTCCTGAGCACCCAAACCAAACTTAAAAAATATCTGACTATCTTCTCTCCATTACTAATTCATTCACTTCCCCTGAAATTAATTTTACTTCAATTGAACATAACATCTCTTTTAGATTAGATTAAATTACCTCAGCAGTACATCAACTATAAAATGAATAAGGCCCTTGACCCTGACACCTTTTCAATAGAATTTTATGTCCCCTTTTCAAATTTTTAAATTCTAAAACTTCTTACTCTTTTCAATCACTTTATAAATTCAGCAACACCACAGGGCACGTTTCAAGACGCCGTAATCTGTTTGATCCCCAAAGAGGACCATGACTCTAAATTTTGTAAACTATATCAACCTGTCTCACTAGTTAACACAGGTTATAAAACTGTTTGCCAAAAGCATAGCCTTTCGATTAGAATCCTACCTTACTAAATGAATTGGCCGAGAGCAGTCTGGGTTTGTTACAGGCTGCTTTTCCTCTGACAACACTAGGGGCATATTACCAACAACTAGCGATTATTATCGCTAAGATGGCCTAGCGGGAATATTTCGATCGCCCCCCTTCACCTGTTTTTATCGCTGAGATACCTTGCTATTAGCAAGGTTTATCTCTAAAACGATAAAAAACAGGCGAAATGCGTGAATATCGCTGTAAATACAGCGATATTCACACATTATCGTGACAATGCTCTTAGCCATGTTATCCACCTTTCATTGGATAACATGGCTAAGAACTGCTCTGGGCAGGCGTTAGCTTTTGGAGATATTCGCGCTTAGCGCAAATATTTCCAAAACTAAGCCATTGTTGGTAATAGGAGATAGCGATATTAGCGACTGTTTCCAGTCGCTAACATCTTGGCACGCCCACATTGCATGTCATTAGCGATAATTATCGCTGACATGCAATGTGGGCCCCAAGATGATCGCTATCGCCTACTAGCTGTCGCTAACTGGTGTTAGCGACAGCTTGGTAATTGGGTGATAAAATTATCGCCGCTTTAGCGGGAAAAAGTCCCGCTAAGGCGGTGATAATGGCCCTTGGTAACATGCCCCTAGATTATTTTTTAATGTGTTAAGTACATTTTCCTATTATGAACATCCCCTAGTGGCTGTCACACTTGATGCAGAAAAAAGCTTTTGATAGAATGAATTGGGAATTTATGTTTCTTACTTTGAAATTGTTAAATTATTTACTTAATATCTCTGCACCAAAAGCTGTCATTCTTGTCAATGATAAGCCTCCTACATCTTTTCCACTACAAAGAGTTGTGAGACCAGGATGCCCGCTATCTCCACTTCTATTTATATTGGCACTTGAAAATGAGAATACGTCAAAATGAAGACATTCAAGGCTTCCCCTACGAACAAAGTCAATTATAATTATCTGTATTACACAGAAAACATTCTTTTATTCTAGTAAAATCCTGTCCTTTTACTACCTCATTTTCTTACACAGGTTAAACCATTTGATGCAGTTTCTGGATAGAAATTAAACTCTGAGAAACCAGAGATACGGTGGCTAACATATACTGAACATATAATGAACATATACTTTAATATCAAGATGGAATTCCCCTTTTTCATTCTTGGTGGGGTCTTCTTTTTTCATAAAGATAATGATGACCAGTCATTGTATATACACATAGGGGCCCATTAGGATGGCGGGCGGATTGCCCCCGCCAGGCTGGCGGAAAAGGTCTAATATGGTGGCAGTGTCTTATAGACACGCCACCCATATTAGCATGGGCTTGTTTAGATGCCTTTTCGTGGCGGCGATGCCGCCACAGAAAGGCATGCGGTCTTCACTTTGGGGGCCCCCTGCGGGCCCCCAGAGTGAAGGAGAGGTGGGGGGTGCACACGGGGGTACCTGTGGTACCCCCCTGCATTTGCATAAACAAAGTGGCAGGCACCGCGCTGTGCCTGCCGCTTTGTTTATGCAAATGCATATGTGCATTTTTAGCATTGTGGCGGGCGGTGCTGAGAGCACCGCTCGCCACAATGTTAAAAATGCAGGATGCGCCCGCCACAGTGGCGGGCGCACCCTAATACCCCCCATGGGACCCCCTGCCCTTATGGCGGGTGGTCCCAATAACCGATAGGATGGCAGGCGGACTAAGTCCGCCCGCCATCCTAATGACCCCCTTAGTATGAGCCCTGTAACTTTTACCATTACTTTTATGAAATAAAAAATGTGACTCTCTTCTTTCTTACTTTTTATGGTACAATAAAAGATCTCATATCTTGCTCTCTAAATTGAAATGACTTAAAGACGAGGATAGAGTTAATTTCCCAAACTATATCCTCTATCATAAAGCATTTCTATACAGACAGTCCTCTTACTGGATTTCTGACTGTGACAATTCTTTCTCCCCTTTATGGTTAGACATGGGAAAATCTCTCATACAGCCTGTTTCTTTCGAATAATTTTTGCACCTCACAAAAGAACCTCCACATTTCTCTAACCCTATCTTTAAACAAACAAATACACTATTTCAACCAGTTCTTTTCTCTGATCAGATGGATATGCTAGATGGGTATGCGGAATGGTGGATCACTTGGCTGGCTGCTCAGAACGCTGCGATAAGTAGTGAGGATGGTTGTAGTAATTAGGTGCTGAGCATTGGCGGTGGGGAGATGGTTGAGGCCAGTTATAGTTGCACACACCAGTTGTGTGGCTTTTGCAGGCACAGAGACACTTGCACAAGCTGCACATCCTAACGATTCTATCAACAGGGAAGTTGGGTATTTATTCCGTCACTTTGAATTCCAAAAATGCAATGGAGACCTCACCGGCCTTGGCCATCCCTTAACCGCGCCCTCTCCCCCATCACCTCAATCTGCTCACGGTCCTAGCTCTGAGGCAATGGCACAATGCCAGGAGCAGAGGGAGCGGGAGGCACCTGTGTGGCCCCCTGGCGAGTGAGGAACTGAAGCCAGAAAGCTTTTGTCCACGTGGCTGAGCAGGCCAGTAGGATTCGCCTGGGCCGTACCATCTTGTGGCAGCACAGCAGCAAACAAGCACGTGAAGCTCCCCAAACCGGTGGGTGGGGCCAACACCTGTTTCCGTCCTCTGTTCGGATGTAGAGTTTGGTGCATTCTCCAGTAAGTACTGGGCCTTTCTATCCCAACAAGTCTCATCAGGGTTGGCCTGCTGAAATGAACCTGTGGGAAATGTGCATAGGTGTAGCATTAGCTGTCTGTGCTAAAGAGTTGTTTAGTAGAAAATCTCATCCCTATACATTTGAGAACGCGAACAAGCAAAAAATGTTGCGAAGTCGCGGAAAGCAGAATTTTGGGCAATTTCGCATTCTCCGCGGAAAGCGAAATGACCCAAATTCCGCACACGGAATGGAATTTGCCGCCCAGGCCTAATTAAAACAAATCAGGAACTCCACGGGATCAGGTGTCAACCCAGAAAATTTGCAAATCCAACATCAAGTGGGGGGAGGGTATTAGCTGTGTGCACTGTGGCAGCCTCATCACTCCAGAAATCAGAGGGAGCTTGGCACCTCCCTCCCTCTCCTGTCAGCTCACACCAAAGACTGTGTGAGTTCTGCTGTCCTGTCCATCGCTTGTCTACCTTCGACAGCATAAATTGACGCAAAATCCCTAATTTCCAAGGGAATGTGAGTAAAGTGTAAAATTTCACAACTTTATGAAGTTGTAAAGATTTCCATACAACTTTAGGAAGGTTGCAAGAATAAAAACTCCACAAGTTGGTACACCCCTAATCAACAGTCACATTTCTACCAGCACTTTGGTGTGATACCCCTGTCCTCAAACTTCAAACTGTCCACTTCATGTGGATAGAAACATCTTCACACTCTGGAATCTCCTTAAACAAGTCATGCTGTGGGAACATAAAGCTCTCTATAGGTCCAAATGGGAGAGAAAAGGGCCAGCTGGGACTATGTTTAACTGTACTTGGCATGTCTTGCTCATTAAGGAGCATATATATGAGACACTTTTGCAGTCTGAGCATTACTTTTTATTACGCTCCGGTGCCGCAAATTCCAAAATCATATCTATGAGGCCAAGCAAAGCCACTATGTAAAACAAGGCACAGCAAATCACTGCGTTGTCGTACTCTGCACTGGGGAGGTTTTTCCATGGGCATTGAGGTGTGGTGTGTTTTGCCATGCAACACCCATGGATTTTGACAGTTCTCCAGATTTACAAGAGCATGTAAAACTAGGGAAGCAACAAAACCTTAAGCCTCTTGAGGTGAGGTGTAAACCGAGAAATTACTTTATTTCTTCTCGTTTTTTGCTCTTTCTATCTATGCTGCATTCTGCCACACACATAGAAAGAGGAAAACCCTTCTTATAATTCTTTCTGTGCAGGACGGTGCCCCTTCCTGCACAAAGACAATCCTGCCGACAACACAGGCACATGGTGCAAGGGTGCCTGCATTGGGGCTAGGCTGCTGAAACTGCACCAGTGCCAAGGGAAAGGGCAAAAATGCACTGTATTGCATAAACACGGTGCATTCCTGCCCTTTCATTTGGCGTAGGGTATCGCAGCAAGCTGACATGCTGCGCTCCCCTATGCCAAATCCCCATAAATGAGGGCGTAAGTGTATATGGCAGATAGTGTGCCGTCATGAACTCGAAAGGCACATTCCATTCACATTATTTTTGGATTAAATGTACTCTGTTGTGTCCAACTAGTTTGAGGTCATAGGCTCAGCTAGCAGGGTTATATTGGAAATGAGGTGACTGTGAGCTAAAATACAGCCTGTGAGATGATCGCTACATCAGTAGGGTCAACAAAGACCTTCACAAGTGGAAAGCAGTGATGAACTGCAAGGAAGGGAAGGGACAGGGAACTGGCGTTTGTTTTGGCAGAGCAGCATGCTTGTGTTTGGCCTGGAGCAGGTGTTGGTGCTGAATTACAACCCATGTTGCTGTTTTCACTAGAAAACCATTGGACATTTGTAATGCTCTACATTAAAACTAGAGCGGCTCTGGACCGCTAACAGGTGTGCCCCGGATGACACAGTGAAGTGATTTACCCTTTATAAGTGGAAGTAAAGAAGCAGATTTAGAGTGCAACCCCTAGAGGGTGCCAAATTACAAAAGAAGGGCTGAAAACAGCATTTTATATACAGGTGAGGAGTGTTCCATCAGAATTTTTTTTTTTTTCCTGCAATGCTAAACATCCTTGCACCACCCCTGGTTCTATGGAATCACTAACTCATAGGTAAACATCAGGACATATCTAACGGAACATGAGCTGTTTAGAATGTGACAGGGTCTGGGGGATCAGTAGAGGGCTGATGCCAACTAGGGTGTACAGCTAAATACAGAGTGTATTCTGAGGACCTGCTCAGACAGACCTTGGGTTATAATTTGAGTTCTGCACATAAATCTTTACATATGGCTGCTAATAGTTAGCTGTGGTGATTCTAGATTTAGGGAGCTGTGGGCTATATCTTCAATTCTCCCCTTCTCAGTCAGGAAACAAGGCTCTTTGTTACACATCTACAAAGCCCCCACACATGATTGTCATCCCATATGCTCAGACCCACATCCTCAATGTGGATATGTTTCTCTCCTTCACGGTTAGACTCAGCGGACATGGCGGTCATTCCTCTTGGATTCCAGGAGCACCCTTAAGCTTCATCTTTTCAGAATCATCATCAGGTTGTTTTGTCTCCTGGGGTCCTCTCTTTGGTTTGAATGCCTTGAGGTGCAAAATCTAAGAGTTTAAACATGGAGGTCTTCTGGACGTCTTCAAGGTTTCCCTACTTTCATTTCCTATGGGGTCCAGTCCAAGGTCACACAATCCACAAATATAGCATCTGTGGAACATGTGAAGTTTGAACTTTGAAGGCCACATTTCTAATCTTAGTAGGCACCTTCAGGTACAACATTGCTTTATAGGTGAGTGACTTTGTCTTGAGGAGGCAACTGGTAAATAAGCTTTATTTAAACGTGAACAAAATAAATTGCAATATTCTTTCTGAATAGACTTTACATTGGAATCTTCTCAGGCCTGAAATTCTTTTTTAAATCAGGAGGCCTCCAAAGTAGCCACGCAGACTAGCACCAGAGGCTGGACTCACAAAGAGTTTACTCAGAATCAGTGTGACATACTGCTGACTTCCGGCTGAATTTACAGGAAGAAGTCTCAGTAACTCATGGAAAATAGATACTTTGACTCGGGTTTCAAGTCAATAGCAAGGTACCTTCACAACAAACTGTTGGGTTGTACCCAAGTTGCCCATCCAGCCTAATTCTGACCTCTCTCCATTTCTCCAGTTCTGGCATTTTTGCATGCAGGGATTTTACAAAGAAGTCCTTTAGCATGAGCTAAGTTTATGTCATATATATCGCGGGGCACCGGCCTCCAACATATTTTTGTTAGTCTGAGTACAGATCTGAGGGGAAATGCAATAATATGTGTCTATATATCACTTGGTAATTATAGTTAGGACCAAAGGAAAAACATTTTTGTTTTCCTTATAACTTTTGCAATGTTTGATGAATTATTAACACAAAGCTGTGCAACAATAGGGTCTCACCCACCTCAACTCCTTCCTGGAATGTACTGGGGTGATCTCCCAAGCTAGGGCTGAGACGAAGGGGGTAGCAGTATCCCAAACGACATGTTCCCTATGCAATTTTTCAAAGGAAAATTAAAGACACCTACAACCAAAATGACTGAAGGCTTAACTTTAGGCTGACGTATATGCATTAAAAGGGGGCAATTAAGAGTTTGCAAGGGTGTTAGATTGCCAAGTCAAATTGGCAGTTTAAAACAACTCCCTGAGATTTTAAAACAGAAGTTGTGTGTGGACGGTTTCCTGCTGGTCTAAGGAGTTGATCAAATCTCTGACGTCTTACAGGAGCTTATCAAGCCTCCATTTAAAGGAGCACCTGTAATTCACTTGAATTACTGTGTTTGGTCAGACTACATTCTGTGAATATATATATTATGATTGGGAGAATATGTGACCTTGTAAGCCACTGGAAATGACCTCAGAACATTTGAATCTCGTGTAGCTGTTTGAGGTGATTTGCCCATTGCTATTGACTGCCCCTACCAGGACTGAAGCGCACTGTTGAATTGGATTTTGATTGGGAGCTCAAGACTGATTAATCTACTCCTGATGGATCATAAATATGAGATCCACCTTTGAAAGAACCTTGAAGATGTCACATGCATAACAAAACACGCGTTGGCTGTGCTTTATGATGTCAACTACTCCATATTGAGGCTGTACTTAATGATGTCACCTACTCTATATTGATGAAGATCTCAACTTAGACTCATACTTATTGGACCACTTATTTGTACTGTTGGAACTTACGTACGAAGCTGTGTATTTTGATACTGAATGAGTGCTGGGATATCTCTCTTGTATGCATCATAGGTACAGTGACCCAAGATCCACTGCATACTTGGCAGCTTCGTTAGTAGGGTGTCTGGATATCTTGATATAGTACCACATTCGGAAGATGTTTAATTACCCACAAAGATTGCATATTTTCAGGATGTGCGACCCAGTGACCACTACTACCATTTTGTTTATTTATATAACTGCACAGTGGTCCCCACTGTGTAATATATGTGTATGTGTGCGTGTGAGAGTGAAAGAGAGAGGGAGAGAGAGAGAAAGTGAGAGAAAGCGAGAGAGAGAGATAAAAAGGCAAGTACAGAAGTCTGAAGGACTCCACAATCAATCTGACAAAATGATGATCTAAACAGTGATAGAGGTACAGCTCGAATTCAACCAGTCAGAAAGGATTTGAAACAAAGTAAGGAAGCTGCAGCTGCACCGATTTCTTGCACTATATCAAGAAGGGATTTTCAGTGGTCAACTGAATTTTGCTGATAACTCCAGGCACATTAGGACTCAGAAACCATATTGATTAGACTTGAATCTTAGATTATCCGAGATACAGATCAAAAAGAGTCTCACTTCTCCTTATAATTCCAAACGTCGGGGATTTAGAAAGCTGGATGCCAGGACATATATTTGTAATTATCCATTTCCAAGTGTTCCACAAGGTAATCTAATGAGTTTTCAGGTTTTTCAGGCGCAAACACAATCTTTCTTTCCTTTTTAATTGGCAGGTCAAATATAGCAGTTGATCGACAAGTACTAATTAAAAATTTGATATGCAAAAATTGATTATACAAAATGCAATTAATTAATTAACACATTGACTATAAATAGACAAATATAAAACAATAAAATATTTAAGATAAAATCGCTACTATATCACAATCAATATAGGCTTTCTCAACAACCAGAGGCTCCAACCCTGAATCTTACAAAGAGGAAATAAGGACACACATGCAATACTTAATTTCAATTAACCATACACAGGGTTAGAGTCGTTTTTTGTCTAATTGACAATGCATCAAACAAAATTTAGAGACTGCAGACAATAGTGTGATCACAATTACAAATTCTAAGAGGAATTACACGGTGCTGTCCACCTAGCTCTTGATGCAAATTTGTTGGGCAAAAGAATAATACATTCTCTAGGATCTCATTAACAAACATAAGTGCCGGACACAGAGTAGACCTGTCCTGTGATGAAGCCCATGTTTATTTTATTTTAATTTCTTCTATAGCGCAGGAATCAATCCCGTAAGGGTATCTCCGCGCTTAGCCAGCTCTAGAGTTATCAGGTAGAGCATCCTGGGAAGTTATATGGACAGAAATGCTTCTTGGTAGAGAAGGGTTTTTAATGTCTTTCTGAAGGACAGGTAATTGGTAGTTGTTCTTAGGTCGATGGGAAGTGTGTTCCACAGGGCAGGGCCAACAGAGGAGAAGGCTCGGTCTCCTTGTCTAGATTTCTTTGTAACAGGGGGTTTTAGAAGAGCTTGGTTGCTTGAGCGGAGAGACCTGCTGGGCTGATACAATTCCAGGGATTGAGATAGGTATTTAGGACTTGCTCCATACAGGCATTTATGAACCGTGCAGCAGATTTTAAAGTTGATGCGCTGCCGTATGGGAAGCCAGTGCAGTTCTTTCAGCAAGGGCTTAGAGGGAGTCCTGGCAGGTGCACCCATGACCAATCTTGCTGCCGTATTCTGGACTACCTGCAGACGACCTACTGCATCTGCATTTGCCAATGTCAGCAGGCCGTTACAGTAGTCCAGGCGACTGGTTACCAAGGCCTGTACAAGTGTCTTTCTACAGGTGGCAGGAAGATATGGGAAGACACGCCTGAGTAGGCCAATGGTGTGGAAACATATTCCTGCGATGTAATTTGTGTGTTCCTTCAGGGTCAGTTTTTGGTCCAACTTCACTCCAAGATTTTTTTTTTTACATGAGGTTTGGATGCAGGTACTGAGCCGAGATCTATTGGCCACCAGTCAGGGGACCAAAGGATACTAGCTTTGCCAAAGAGCATGACCTCTGTTTTTGTTACATTGCACTGGAGGCAGTTCCTCGCCATCCAGTGTGACACCGCCCTCATACCCTCAGCAAAATTCTCCTTGACTTTGGGGCCAAGGGAGCTGAAAGGGTAGAGGAGCTGGGTGTCATCAGCGTAGGAAACCGGTATGAACCCATATTTCCGCACAATCTCAGCAAGGGGGGCCACATAAACATTGAACAATGTGGGGCTGAGGCATGAGCCCTGTGGTACCCCCTTCGTGAGCACCCTTGAGATGGAACGAAAGGGGCCCAGGCTGATGGATTGCGATGTTGAGGTAAGCATGGCCACTGGTAGAATGCCATTCCCAAATTGTAGAAAAAGCTAACATGCATATACAGGGCGGAAGATGTCTAAAAGTTTCTCCACCGTAGGCATGTTCTTGTACAAAAGGAAACACTTGGTGCAATTACCCAAATGGCTAGAAGATTCATTGTGAGAGACAACCTTTCCTCAGAACCTTGCTTTGGCAACAGCGACCACGGAAGTTAGAATAGAAGAAGGCTCTTTCCAATAGTTGCCTAGCCCCTGGTAATGTAGAAGATTTGTACTCTAAGACACACTGATTCATTATAGATAATAAATCATGTAAACAAAGAAGAATCTGGTCTGAAAAACTGTTTAACCAGCTAATTAGTTAATATACCAAGGTAAATTTTGAAGTAGGCTCACAACTGGTATTTTTTACTGCAATACATTTATTCATTTAATATTTTCTATTGCAGAATCTTTGAGGTATATTTATCAAGTACCTTTAAATAAGATTCAGTGCTCACAACTAAGTGAAAAGAACATGCAGTGACAAGTGTGTAATAAAAACCTGCATTAAGGAACAAAAACACAACGTATGACTCCTTGAATTATTTTTGTAAAGTGAATGAATGAATGAATTGCTTTATTTCGATATATTAACATATCATAAAAGCATTACAATACAGAATAGAAAATAATACATTATAATCGACAATAGACATTATAAATCTACAAAGTCAATGATAAAACATTAATAAATTATTTTCCCAGGCATAAAAACAGCTTAAGGGCTGGTTCCACTAACATTTACTGAAGCAGGAGTTTCCTTACAGTTCTTATCCGCCATGCCCAGGCCAGAAATTTAGCCAGGCAACAGGCGAACAAGGGACGTGCATCAGATCGTAATATGCCTAAAGCCTCCAGATACGATCTAGTGCCGAGGCTCCTGCATAATGGTTTCAGCCATCTGGACCTGGGCGCTATATATGCGGGACATTCAAACAACAGGTGGGCAGTAGACTCAACCTTTAATTCACAAAAAGGGCAGTATGGTATGGTTTGCAGCGAAGGCTTCCAACTTGAAGTTAGCTGCCCTAAAGGAAGGACTCCCACCCTGAATCCAAAATACAGCGATCTGTCCCACGGATTAGGGATCAAATCCAGGTAGGGTTCTCTACAAGGGAGTTCCTTAATTAGTAGGAACTCTACAGCCGATCTACAAAGATTGGGATTGCTCATTCTCGCATTAGACGCCCATGACCAGTAGATTTTCTTGAGCATCTGTTTTGATGGAGCTGTTCTGTTAACCCAAGCATCCCCTAAACCTATTTCATAGAGAAGCCGCTTAACTTCCCTAAGCCAGCCGACCTTATGCCAGCCAGGCAAAGCAAGGAGTTCTCTTAGGGCATCAGCATAACTGCACAATTGTCGTACATTCCAAATCCGGGCCCATAATAAGAGGGGGCGTAGCCTGACTTGCTCTCTTATTGGGCGTGTGCCTGCATCAAGCAAGAGGGGGAGTGTAGGGGTACTATGTGGCAACTTCATAAGATCCTTATGGAAGTTGTTTTCGAGGTATGTTAAGGTGTTAACTCTCTGTACACCCCACAGTTCTGCGCCAAACAAGGCCGCACTCACCACCCTTGCCCTGTAGATATCTAATAATGCCCCAATGGGTTTTAGAGATGAGGCACGTTGTTCTCTTATCAGGGCCCCTGTAACCCTCTTATGGGTCAGGAAGACTTTTTGGTGGTGGGACTTCCAATTCATCGAAACAGAAAGTCGTATACCCAAATAGTCAAATTCTTTCACCCTTTCAAGTGGGACTAAGTCTAGGACAGGGGGGATTACAGTTTTCCTAGGGGGGTTCAGAACAAGGAATTTGGTTTTGCTTATATTTATGGCTAGGCCCTTGGTGTCACAAAAGTCCTTAAAGCTAGAAAGCAACCTTTGAATGCCAGCAGGGGTCTTTGAGATTAGGAGGGTGTCATCTGCAAATAGGAGCGTGGGTATTTTTCTACCAGCCAGGGAAGGTGCATCTGATGGAAGTTGCAGAAGATGCTCAACCACTCCGTTTACATATAGTGAAAACAGGGTGGGAGCTAGCACACAACCCTGGCGAACGCCCCTATCTACAGGGATGCAAGATGTTTTTTGCCCCTGGTTACCCCACCTAATCTGAGCAAAGTTGCATTCATGAAATTTGATAAGCAATCCCAGCAAGTATGGGGGGATACCCAACCCTTCTAGGGCATTCCACAATTGGGCTCGTGGGACCAGGTCAAAGGCAGTCCGCAAATCTATAAAGACTAAATACAGACTGCCCTTGCCCAATACAACCACTTTCCAATACAGCATTAATAGACGAAATGTCTGTTCGATGGTACCTATTCCTGATCTGAATCCGGCCTGGAAATCTGATAATACCTGATTTTCCTCCGCCCAATGGAGAATCCTACCTAAGACTACTTTACCCGCTACCTTTTGGGTAGAGTCGAGCAGACTAATTGGACGGTAATTGGCTGGGTCGTCCCGACAGCCTTTCTTAAAGATCGGGACGACCTCAGCACCCCTCCAAGAGTCAGGTAGGCAGCCTCCCAATACAGCCTCGTTCAAAAGTGAGGCAATTAGTCTACTCCACACACATACATTTTCCTTCAACAGATCGCCGGGGATGCCATCCGGGCCAGCAGCTTTGTTGTTAACAAGGCACCTAATTGCCCCCTCTACTTCCTTTACACTGAAGGGGCAATCATTGATTGTTAGGGCAACCGGCAGTCTGAGTGGGAAATCCATGTTAAGTTGTGATACATCTGGAGGGATAGAATATAGTTTAGAAAAATGGGCGAACCAAGCCTCCCCTGGGATGTTACAAGTCAGTTGTGCATCAATGGGCTTATCCCTAGCTCTCATCAGGTCCCAGAACCCCTTAGAGTCTTTTTTAGAACTAGCCTCCATTAGGTCACTCCAGAAGTTGGAATCATGTACTTCCTTAGCAGAGGCTATAGTTTTTTTATATACATTCCTGGCAAGTCTGATTTATCCTGGGATTTTGGATTTCACAGCAAGGATGAGTTCAGATTTGGCATCCCGACATTCTGAAGAATACCATTTGTCTCTAGACTTGGAGACACCTTTCATTACGGCCCTTAGCCTGTTTTGCGGAATAATAAACAATTCACTTAGTGCCGAAATGGTTTCTGTGAAGGTCGTCAAAACAGTGTCATCGGTATTTTCCGGAGCATCTAAACTTGACATCACTGCTGTCATTATAGTCTTTGCATGTTCCATCCTGCCCTCGTCCGCTGCTACTTTTGCCCATTTTAACCACCTGCCACAGTTTGAAGGAGCAAGTTCGTGAGATATTTTCCATGCAGAGGTGACCTTGACCAATTTACTGTCATGCCACGGCGCGGTAAGGGTTAGAGACAAGGGATTGTGGTCGCTATCGCAAGACGATATAACTTCCATATCTTGGTGGAACGGCCATAGATTGTAGTTCAGCATGATGTAGTCTATTCTGGAGGTATGACCCACCCTATTATAAGTGTGCGCTCCCCTGAGATCTGAGTTGGAGCGACCATTAGTTGCTCTCAGTGCGTGTTCCATACAAAGTGAATTAATGTCCATGGCACTCTGTGTCCACTTTTGGATCGGGTCTAGGGCAAGCGTGGGAATGCCCCTCCTTGTGTCATCTTCCCAGTTGTCCAGGATATCCTCACTTGCCAAAGGTTCAAAGCAGCAGTTGAAGTCGCCTGCGAGGATTACATAGGAATCAACGTTACAGGATTCAAGTTCACTATTTAATCCTGTTGATGGTAGCGTTGAGATCCCTCCCCTGGCCCCCCTTAGATAGAGGTTAAACACTTCTAACTTCCTCCCCCCCTCACAAGATATAGATATTCTCTGAAGATCGGGGGATGGGGTGAATTTATGTTTTACATTTAAGCCCAATGCAATACTGACCCAGATAAGAAGGCCGCCAGAAAGGCGGCCTTTACTACCCTGTTGTTGAGTGGCGGGAACAAAATAAGTTGTAAAGCCTACCCTGTGTCTAGGTTCAAGGCACCAGGTTTCCTGTAAAAGACAGATGCTAAAGGGATCCAAAAAGGAGTTCCACTCTGCAATGTCAAAATTACGCGCAAGCCCTGCCACATTCCAGCTTAGAATCTTCAACTGAGTGCTACCTGGGGAGGCCTGTGTAGGCAAGCTAACTGGTGTATCAGGATCAGGCTCTATACCTAACGCCTCTGCAACAGCTATATTTTGTCTTGGGTGGGGCTCGTTCTGGGATCGGGTAGGGGCCCTGAATATGAAAGGTCGCCTGCCATCCGGCACAGCCATCCGATGGGAAGGCACAGGAATCATAGGGGTAGCATCTAAATCGTGCACTCCTGCTTGGGTTCCTAGATTGTTTAAAGAATTCAGAGCCTCCTCTATTAGCGGGGGATGAATCGTAGGTTGGGTGAGTGTGCTCGAATTAGTGTCCTCACAGTCAGACGGCAGGAATAAGGAATTTAGAACCCCCACGGTTAAGGAAGCCTTTACTGGCACTGGGGGAGCAGCTTGCCTTGGGAGTCAGTCAACATCCTCTAGGCAGCCAAACCTGTTCGTAGTTGGAAGCCCAAGCCAGCGTCTCGACAGATCATGATCTTTGTCTTTATTGGAGTACCCCCTCTATGGCCGGTGGCGTACCAGAGACCAATCGCCATCCTGTGTATGCGTGATGCGTGGGGGATAAAAGAAGGACAGTGGCCTAGGTACAATGGATAGGCCTTCGCCATCAGTGGGCCATGAGCAAATGTGGTATGCCGTGTATGGATCTTCAAATGTTACCACTATGCAGTCCCCAGGACTAGATTTCTTGGAGGGACCCACCCATGGAACTCGTCGGACCATTAAAACATTGCCTTTCCGACCATTTGTGATCGGTCTGTTCACGTTGAGCCAGTGCATGATCTTGTTCTTTAAAGACCAGTGGCTCTCGTGCTGGTCATTATCAATCGAAGGAACACCCGTCAACACAACCAAGTACTCATTGGCCTCCGGTGGGAGATCAATATAACCCCCTCAGAAATTATTCTTAATACGTGGGCCCTGGGTCGAATGGTGAACTGCTTTCCTGACGGTTGTTCTTGAAGGAGCACCAACATTGGGGTGTGCAGGAATTTGGGTGGTGGGGGGCTTTGGTTGTCTAGTTGGGGGATCAGCCAATCTTCGATCCGCAGCAATGGTTTGTGGTTTGGGAACTGGTCGTGCTGTGGCAGTTGGGGGGGGTGTGGATTGTATGGCTTGTGGGACTGGGTCTTTCTCTATAAGACCTTGGTTTTCAAGTCCACGCAAGCCAAGAGTAGCCAGGGCTATGATACTCTTTTCCATCTCTAGCAGATTGTTTTCGATGCGTGATAGCCTCAAATCTAGAGGAGAAAGAAGCTTCTTTAGTGATTCCCAGACTAAACCTATAAATTCCCCATCCCTCGCATCATGCCCCTCTAAGTGTGAGCCGTCTCCCTCAGCAGTTATGTTAAGAGATGTAGAGGCAGTTGTGTTAACAGATATAGAGGCTGATACCCCTTCAGCTACCTCTATATGGGCCTGGGGCAACGATGCACACTCTCCTATAGCATTGTTCACAGGTACACCTCCCTCATAATGCTGGCTATTACCATTTATATTGTTACATAGAGGAATTTCAGGAGTTACCAGAGAAGGGGAAGTGGGTAACTGACCAGGAGAAGCCACAGGTAGATTCTGATTATCCAACTGGTTTGCCGGATACAAGGATGGAGCTGGAGTAAGTGGAATCGAACTATGGTGGACAACTGCCTGTATAATTCCACAACACGTATTGGCTGGACGCTCTGGAGTTACAGCAGCTGCTAGGTGTCCCAAGGAGGATTTTTTGGATTTAGCAAAGTCCTGGGACAGTTTTCTAGCGGCGGCCAAATCCAAAGAGACGCGAGTCTGCAGTTTGGAAATTTCGGTATCAATGGCTAGGTTTGTACGAGTAATGAAATCGTCCATGGGTCCATTTGTTTGCAATCCACCTTTAATGGCCCTACTACGTGCTGCCCGGGTACACATAACTAACAAAATAAGAACCCACCTCAGCAAGAGTAAGGGAACAGTATTAAACGACCGAGGAGGAAGGGGGTGGCCCAGTCCAGTCCTCTCCGTACTCGAACGGCCTCAAACGGCCCGCTCTTAGCCCGGTCTTAGCCCCGGGCTGCGTCCCGCGCTGCGGGAGGACTGGGCCTGGTTATAGTAACCGTTGAGGGCGGTGGGCGGGCCAGCAGGGAGAGCGGACCGGAAGTTGTTGACGGTCTCGCAGGGACTCCTGGGTAATGGAGTCCCTGCAACGCTCGCAGCCCTGCAGCCCTCAGCCAAAGTCAGAATTTGCCCCCGGTCAAGGATCCAACCAGCAGCCCCTTTCGCACTGAAACGAAGCGGCACCCGCGGAGCGGGTGCGGCGAGGTCTGGTGTCTGGCGTCTGGTGTCCGCTCAGGGTGTGGGCGATCCAAAGTGAGTAAGCGCCTCCTGGCAATGCGCTCAGCGTTTGAAATAGAGTCCCAAGGATACAGGTGCTGGAAGGGGTTTAAAAAGCCCTCCGGTGGGCGGTGGGCGGGCCAGCAGGGAGAGCGGACCGGAAGTTGTTGACGGTCTCGCAGGGACTCCTGGGTAATGGAGTCCCTGCAACGCTCGCAGCCCTGCAGCCCTCAGCCAAAGTCAGAATTTGCCCCCGGTCAAGGATCCAATCAGCAGCCCCTTTCGCACTGAAACGAAGCGGCACCCGCGGAGCGGGTGTGGCGAGGTCTGGCGTCTGGTGTCCGCTCAGGGTGTGGGCGATCCAAAGTGAGTAAGCGCCTCCTGGCAATGCGCTCAGCGTTTGAAATAGTGTCAGTGTCAGCGTTTGTAAAGTAAAAAATGTGTCAGTATGTATATAGTCAATGGCGTGTCGACCTTTAATAATGTGAGGTCGTCATCAGGACAAGGTGTGTGAGCACCTAGTATCTATGGAAATTAGATAAACATCGGGGTCAAACCTGGATTTTATTGGGCCTATGTACGTTTATTTACAAAGGAATTGGAGGACTTGCCTGGTAAGTAAGTAATTTATCCTACTCCTAGGGTTATCCTGGTAGGGAGGACACCTACAAATGGGCCATTAAATGGCCTGAAAAGCAAAAAAGGTGGTTAGCTTACCTTGTGCAGTCCTTTGATGGATGCGGCAAAGGAAGGAAGGTGAGGGGAAAAGAAGGCGGGCAGAGAGGGAGTTCAAAAGAGGGGAGAAGAGGAAAAAGGGAGGGCAGGGGCAGAAAAAGGAGAAAAAAAAGAAGAAGGGGGGTGAAAGGGCTAGGTGGGAGGTAGGGTGAAAGGGCCAGAATCCACTACTGTGAACATTTTCTGAGACCCATATCTACTTGATGAGCCAAATCCCTTGATCATCAATAAATTGACCCCACTCCATGTTTCTTGCTTTGAGTTTAGCCTAGCAATATTCCAGATGAAAATGATTATAATATTGGGTAGTGTTGGCAATAATGGTGAGGTCACTTAAAATGCATCTACATGTGCCCTAGCAGGAAGCTCAGGACACTCAGGTGACAATCCGGGGTTTTCACGTTGACAGACCTATAGTTAGAACAACATTACTTGTACTAATGGTCTACTTTTGGATGTCAGTCACCAGATTGCTGCAGTAGGGTGAGAAGTAGATCGCTTGAGTCCTCACTATTAAGGTACAAGCAAGTGGGTCACTTTCTGAAGGGGTATTGAGAACCAAAAAACATATAGTAGGGAGGCTACATGTAGCGGGCACCCCTCCGTAGCGGGCTAGATTCTCAGTTAAACAAAGAAGGAACGCAGTTCCTAGGTGATATATTACTCACACCAAGGGGCCAAGACTTGGGATGTCTGGCTAGGTGAATAAAATGGAACAAAACAGGGGTAAAAAATAAAGTAGAGGAGGAGGGGAATTCCTCCTCTCAGAACTAGGGCTCTCACACACCCAGCAAGCTAGGTGTCATGCTTCATCATTTGAGCCTGCTCCTCGTCGGGCTGGCGCTGCAATGCCCAAAGGGCACCCTTAAAGGGGCTCTTTGTCGGAGATCTTCTGTTCCTCGACGTAAGGGTGCAGTGCGGGTGGGAGGCCTAGTCAGATGTAGATGAGTATGGTGTGATGTAAAATAGGTTAAGGCTTCCTCTGGAAGACTTTATTCTGTTGGGTACCTTACCTAAATTAAATACTGTGGGAGGGGTAATAGGTTCTGTTAACTATGTGGCAGAATTAATACTCTACTCCCAGATGGTCGACATGTTTCTCGCCTAATGATTGTCCGAATTGGAACGGTGGCGATTCTTCAGGACCGTGCTAGAAAACAATGAGTGAAAAAATTCTATCTACATAAAAGAGTGGTAGATGTGCTAAGCTACCAGCCACTTGTCATTCACCTGGAGGGAATCCTCCTAGGGAAGGGAGACCACCTAAAACAGTGTTGAGTCTGGCCTCATCCGGTGCAGCGGTAGTGTGGACACCCAATCAGTGGCGTCACTGTTTCCAATTGGAACCAGTCTCTCGACCTACCCCCACCGCTGCTTCACAGGAAGGGGAACAGCTAGATTCTCAGACATCGGGTTCTAGTGGCGATAGAAAGAACTCAACGGAAGTTGGAGAATAGATGGTTGTGTTCCAAAGATAGTGGGTACCCAAACAACTATTTCTGAACAATGGCTGGGTGCCTGAAGATAACTACGCACATAATCTCCTGCTAAGCTCTCTTTTAAGGGGCCAACACAGCTCTCCCTGCGAACCATCAAAATGTCGGTCAACAAACAATTTGCATTAATATGGAGCCAGCGGAAAACCTTATTTTTTTGCTGAACAAAGGATTCAACACTGTTTGGTGTGAAACACGGAATGTTTGATTATAGGATCTGTGATCTGACAGGATCCAGTAATGAACTCAACTTAATATCCAGCGATGAGTGAGATTTTGGAGGGGAAACCAGATTGACTGTTTGATCCAGAGTTCCTGAGCCAAAAGAGGAACATTTAGAATCAAATAAGGTAACAGTGGGCTGACGGGGAGGAGGTGGCAGAAAACAACTCAACTATCAGCCTATCATCATCAACTCAGCTGCTTATCAGCAGAAATCCCAGCTATATACAAAGTACTACATTCAGGTGCTCAGAGCTGTAAATGTACTATATCTCGACTACTTATCATGAACTGAGAACACATATGCCTCCTCCAACAACCTCTGATCATGCAAACAAGCCTCCTAGTAGTCCCTTAAATCTTCCTCTGTTGCCTTATGATATCACTCATTCCACGTAATAGGGGACCTTTTGGGGTCTTAAACCCTGTAATTCTTAAACTGACTCTCTTCACAACTGCAAAAAGGATTTTCACAATGTACAAAACATGTTTTGTAAGCTGGAAAATTCTTACCAACAAATAAAAGGGTTTTTTCAAATTTTCCAAATTTAAAAAAGGAGGGGCATAAAAGGGCACCGCCCTCCTATTTCCAATTCAGACAGTGGTGTACCAAATGGTTTGTGAGTGACATTATGCTTGGCAATTGTTGACAAGTTACCCACTGCTGTGGTAAGTGATTCAGAAAGGGGAAGCTGGGGAGAGGGGTTGGCCTAACGGCTAAGGCGCTCGACCTCGGACCTGGGGAACTTGTTGGTTCGAGTCTCGGTAACGACGCCAAAAACCCCCTGTGATTCTGGGCAAATCACTTAATCTCCCCGTGCCTAAAAAAAAATGAAAGTGTGTCCTCATGTAACGTAACTGGCGTAACGTAACTGGTGCTATGTAAAGCGCTCTGATAACTGATTCGGTTCAAGTTCGCGCTATATATAAAATAAAAAAACTCTAATCTTGGGGTATCTTCCCTTTTGGAAGTTGTTAGGCAGCTTCAGAGGAAGTAGGCAGTGGGTCAGCGGTCAAATGTCCATTGTAGGCTTCCATCCCTACATTGGCAGCCAATCTTAGGAGGTCACGAATTACGACCTGTCTAAATATTATTCTTTAGGCAGGTCATTTTTGCTCTCCTTGTGAGTGTACAATATATGATGCGAGCTATTACCACATAGTTTACATCTAAAATTTCGCCCTCAATCGCAAACCAGTTGGGGGAAAATGAACGGCCGTTTTTTTGTGGTCGCAAACAGGAATTCGGCCCGTTTGCGACCGCAAAAAAGGTCAGTCCCGTGTACAAATATGGTTTGCAACTTGCTATTATGAAGGGGTTGCCAAGTGCGTCCCTTCTTAATAGCGAGTGCAAATGGCATGTACCATTGTTTTGCGAGTTGTCGCAAAACACTTGCAGTTTACCACCCTTTCAAAAAAGGGTGGTAAACCATTTGCAAATGGCAATGGGTCCCGAGGGGACCCCTTCCTCTTTGTGAATGGGTGCGTAAATATTTAAAGAGCAGGCAGTGGTCCCGGGAACCACTGCCTGCCCTTACAAAATGAAACTGAAAATGTTTCTTTTTCTTTTTTAAATGCATTCCATTTTTTTTAAAAAGTAAAATGGGATGCATTTAAAAATAAAACCTGCTTTATTGAAAAAGCAGGCACAGACATGGTGGTGTGCTGGCCCCAGCAGGCCACCATCCCTGTAAGTGCTGACCATTCCCAAGGGGATTGCAATTTGCGCTTGCCTCAAGACTATTGATAAGGCATGCAATTTGCGTCCCCATTGGGAATCGTAAACAGTGTCTGAGACACTGTTGTACATTGCATTTTGCGAAGTCACAAAATGCATGCTTCGTACATCTGGCCCTTGGTGTGCTAATTGCACATGCAAATTGCTGTAGTACATCTGGGCCTAGAGGCCTCCTCTGGAACAACCCCCAGCCAAACTACACTCCATTTCTTCTCTCACAACTTCCAATTCTGCTTTAAAGTCTCACCCACTAAAACTGGTACTAACTTGACTAACCATTGTCTACTCACCGGGGTGCTCCTATGTCCCCAAAGTGTAAATATGTTGATATGCTTCTATTCAATAGTCGCCAGCTGCGATCGACCAGCCTCGCCCTCACCACCGTACTACGCATCCGCAGAGCCACCACCGGAGGAGGATCCTTCACCTACCTGACGGCCAAGAAATGGAACTCCCTCCCCATCCACCTACGGCTGACCCAGGACCATCTCTCCTTCAGGAAGCAACTCAAGACCTGGCTTTTCGAGCAGTAACGGACCCCTCCTCCCCAGCGCCTTGAGACCCTTCAGGGTGAGTAGCGCACTATACAAATTGTTCTGATTGATTGATTGATTGATAACTTGTTTGATTTTATAAATGTGGGTAGTCGTTTTATTCTTCATATCCACTAGTTTCCATGCACCTACCAAACCTTTTCTATCTGAATTCCATCCAAACTGCTTATATCCTTAGGTTTTTTGGTTATGTTGCTATGTACAGCACTTGCTGTCAAAGTTCTCAGTCCTTGACTAATATATAACTAAGCAGCAGAATGCATAAAGCCTTTGCAGTACAATAATCCCAATTTCTTCCATTAACTTCTGGGAGCAGAGAGTAAGCTCTCCAGAAACATCTGGTGAAGAAGGCTCCTTCTCAATGTTCATGATTTGCTGTTGTTTGGTTGAAGCCTTGAGAACTCAAAGAGAGAAGGGATTACTTCTGCTGGCTCAGAGATGCTGTGTTTCTTCACTCTCGTCATCTAAATCACAGTCAGCACTTAATTTCCTGTGCAAATAATTACTTTGGGTGTGGCGTTAATCGAGGGAGCTGGCTACACCTCAAAGCTTTACTCCTAGCCAAAGCAAGAGCAGCTGTGTAACTTTTAATGTTTTTGGGTTTGTGACACTCTTCCTTTAGCCTTTGAACCACATGCATGTGACGCGGATGTAGAATTTGGGACCCTCATATGTAATATGCAATCTTTAGAATGTGTTTATTTAATGAGGGGAGGTGGTCTGAAGATCTGGGGTCCTGGGTCAATCATAGCTGTGCTGGTTGCCTGCAACCTTCAGTGGTTTGTATTTACTCTTTTTAATAAACTTCTGTTCGTGTTACTTCTGAGTAGTGTCAGATTACTACAGCTAAACACACATGCTCAGCAGTGCTTAATTTGAGCCGGTTGTTGCCAGTGGGGGCTACCGGCACTTATTTTGGGGACCTGCAGTTATTTTTCTGCACAAGACAGAAGAAAAAGCAAAGCAGAAAGATGGAAGAAGAGAAAGATGGAAAAAAAACCATGACGGGAGAACACGGGCACCAGCAGGAGTGAGACAGAGGGACAGGGAGTGCCTACTGTGGACTAAAGATGCATGAGGTGGAGTTAAGACTATGCCGCCTTGGTATACGATGCGCTGACCTTTAGTTGCAACAGCCACGGACTTCCAGGCAGAACTTTGGGCACCATCACTCATTCCATCACAAATTAACCACTGATGCTTGGGGTAGCATTTCAAGCCATGCTTCTTTTGCCCAACATGCCATTTCAGATTAGACCCAGCCATGTGTAAATCCAGTATTGACCCTTCTCCAATAGGAACAATCCAGCCCAAACTGCTGGGCCAGGTCCTCTCTGAACAGGAATTCAAGCAACCCAAGACTGGTTTTGTCCTGATTGGGGCTCTTCAGTCGAGTGTAGCTTGATTCCAGTGGCACAGTCAGCACAGGCCCAACATCTGGGCATACCATTGGCCATTTGGGCCAGATGTACGACCCTACAATTTGCGACTCGCAAATTGCATAGCATTTGCGACTCGCAAATTGCATCGCATTTGCGACTCGCAAATTAGGATGTATAACAGTGTCTCAGACACTATTAGCAATTCCTAATGGGGTCGCTAATTGCATGCCTCATGAATATTATTGAGGATTTCGTAATTTGCTGGGGTCAGCAGGCCTCCATGTGTGGGACTGCTTTAAAAAAGAAAAGTGAAACTTTTCAGTTTCATTTCTTAATAGGACCACCTGCCTGCTCTTAAAAAATATTTCCTCACACGCTCACAAAGGGAAAGGAGTCCCCTGGGACCACTCCCCGTTTGCGAGTGGTTTCCCACCTACTTGAAGCAGGTGGTAAACGGCAGGTGTTTTGCGGTCGCAAATGCGGTCGCAAAACAATTGTACATGGCATTCAAAATCGCTATTAGGAAGGGATGCCCCTTTCTAATAGTGAGGGTCGCAAATGCTATTTTGCGAGTCAGTGACTCACAAAATAACATTTCTACATGCCAGTACCCTTTTTTGCGGTCGCAAAAAGGAGGCTCTCCCATTTGTGGCCGCAAAAAAGAGTCGTACATCTGGCCCTTAGTGAATTGCATCAAACACACTAAATGTAATGGAGGAATGCTTGTAATTAGTCTAACCAATGGCAACACTCATGGTACTAGACTGATTTGCATATGGGTGGGTCCGAAGTAAGGTGGCATGGTGGGCAAAAGAATGATGGGTTGTAATGCTATCCCGAGCGATCCCCACTGGTTAGACTTATTGCGAGCATCTGATAGAGCGCGCAGGTCACCTAACCAACAATTTTACCATATACGCATTTGGGCCCATAAACTTTAATTTATCATAGACATTAATCAGGTGACCTTACACTCTACTACCAGTAACCCTGGTTCCTTCCTATTTATTTCTACTGTACCCGACTTACCAATCCTCTGTTACGGGTACCTATGATCACAATGGATCAGGGAGCTAGCTGTAAAAAAAAGGCAGCAACACTATACCAACTTTATATTCTGTTTGTATTCATAAAGACCACAGACTACGAGGAAGTTTTAAAGATTTTATCTAGATTTCAGATTCGGAAAACATGAGGTTTACAACCATTAAGCAATCTATAACCAGAATTACAAAGAGCACATATCCATAAAGGAAATAGATCAGGCTAACCATTTACGGTTTAAAGAAAGGTAAGAACAGGGAACATGCTAATTAGGAGCTTCAGAGTTTAGATTTGAAAGGATTAACTAAAGACGGGGAAAAATTTAAGGAACATACTAAATGTTACTACTGGAGAAAATACTTCAGATAAATGGGTATAGGAAAGGACTTGGTTTATAATGCAAGAATTTGGAATACTAAAACACTATAGGGAAGGTAAAAGTGGAACACACTATAACTCTAGAAACATCACTTCAGTCAGCTTAATAGAGAAAATTATAAAACACATCTACTTTCATGAACGATATGGAGAATTGTGCTTAAGGGAAAGGAAACATAGCAACATGCAAGAAAACAGTAATCATGTATGACCTTTTTATTTAGTAGGTTGAGAAAAGCATGGAAAATCAATATGCAAAGGTATGTCTTTATTAAAGCAAAAGACGGAAAATAGAAAGGTGCAGTATAGAGTTTCAGCACTATATTTACCTAGAATGGTGTGAAGACCAACCCTGGCCACAGGTCAGTTAAGAACGGGAGGGACCCCAAGGAAGGACAGTCATCGACAGGACAGCAGGTGCAGAATGGACACCCAGGACAGGACAGGAAACCCAGATTAGGATCAGGACAGGACCACCAAGGAACGACCAGCACCCGCAGTTCGGAAGCAACGCCTGCGCTCCACCCTCTCTGCAGCTATTAGCCAGAACCCCGATTGGGTTATCGAATTCCCCAGCACTTTAAGGTTTCTTAGCAAAACCCCTCGGGTCTATGGAAAGTTCGGACAGAGTGCTCCGCAGCTCTCTGTATCAGTCACCTATTGAGTGCGTTGGGTCAGTGACAGGTCAGCTATTCGGACAAGTCGGACAATTTCTCTAGCTAAACCTAGGCTAGTTATACTGTTTTTGGGTCAGTGTACCACCCCCCAAATGTTGCGAGTGTCAGAATCCCCAATTTCGATTGGTCCCCAAGTAGGATAGGTCAACACACCAATCACATTTAAATTCTACAAGCTCCTATTTACATATTCTGGGACCACCTATTGATTTTGGGGTTCCCATGACATGCTCTACAGAATACAATGGAAATTAATACATTTGTTGCGTTTGCAGGACATTTCAGCTTCTCCTGCTAGGTCGCAGGTCACTTTCTCAGGAGCCTCTTGGCAGAGACCTTCAGTTGGCACGCTGTCAATGCCACCGGCAGAAGACTGTCATGCGCAGTAGGGTAGCTCACTATGGATTCGCGTGTGCCTCTCAGACCCTCAATTATCGCGGTACATGGAAAGTAAGTGAAAACAAATTAGAACATAGAAATAAATGAATATACTGTATACCATAAATAGCTACTCTATACCCCTTACTTTATATACACTATGGCATTAGGGTTTTAGTGCAAAACAAACAATAACACGAAAGCATCAGCGCAAGCTTCACCATGTGAGGACACAAAGCGGACATCTTTAAAGCCAATGCGCAAGCGCAAAAGATTCCCACCAGAACTGCAAGTACGTCACGTCACGTGAGTGTGACCAACGCATGTGCAGAAGGAAACCCGCCAAGCAGCGGCCATTTTTAGTTACAAACGTTATTGAGTTAGTAAAACACATAGGCAAGCGTCTCTAGGACACCCCAAATGTCAAAATAAAAGGGAAATTAGTAGGACAAACAAGTTGGATTACTTCGTTAACATTATTTGAGGTTCATGAATTCAAGCAAGGCGCGTAACGTGCGAATCCTTGCTCCATCAATCCCCTCTTTGATGATATTTACTATCATCACAAAACCAATGGAATCAGATGCCAACTTTTCACACTTTTCCCAATTCGATCTCTTCCAACATTCGATTCAGTTTTTCTTTAACTTCTTTGTTAGGGTGAGAATTTTTCACCCTCTTGTAAATTTGATTATTCAGTTCCTCTAATTTGAGTTCATCCACACTCCTTTTCACACCTCTCTTATTCACAGTGTACTTCTTTTGGCGTTTGCAACATTTGCAACAGACAAATATGAGGAATATGATGAAACGTATTATGGCAATTGGCATCAGTACCTTAAACAACAAACCTCTACCTAATTGTGCAAACCAATGACCTACAGCAGAGAGACTATTGTAGTGTAGTTCCTATCTTCCCAATAGGCTCTGCGCATTGGAATAATACCTACAGCAGTAAAGGCCTAGGCCAGACGTTAACTAGGTCTACTACTGTCGATACTAGACTTAAGTTTTGGGTTTGCCAGCGTAGCTCAGAGTTCGCTAGAAACTTTCTCGAATGTTCAAGGAGGAATTGACTTCCCTGATTAGACAAGAAGGGATTTAGTTTCTGACAACCATAGAACATGACAACTTTGCTCTCCCCTAATCAAGAGTCAATCTCGAGAGTCGTGTGAACAAAAGGCAAATTATTTTACTCAGTCAGTACGTGCATTCTTAGTCTCATCAGAATGTAGAGAAAAGGAAGAGACGGGCGTGTTCAATAAAAAGGTGTTATTTATTGATCAGTCTCTTTTCTCGTACAAGAGAAATGGATCGATATTATTGCAATACTTATAGTTAAGTAAAGTGCATACATTAAAAGCAATAGTATAAAGTAATACTGTAAAAACATTGATATGGTTTCTAAGCCATAAGATGTTTAAAATGAATAAAATATATTACATATACATTTGACTAAACGTACTCAACTGGTGTTTCTAAATACGCCTACCCCGTGTACCTGACCTAAGTCTAATGCGTGGGCGGGAATAGAAAGTTACAGTTTAAGTTAAGTTTGTTTTTGCCAAGTGAATAACTAAAGAATTCTCTGTGAGGGGTTATTCAGTTCTGTACCTGGAAGTTAGGATGAATGAGGAATGGTATCTCTCTCTCTGGTCTTGATATTCCAGGCGGCCTGCGAGGGCTGCCCAGAAACGCCGGTGCTGGATTCTCGGCAGGAGAAAGCAGCGCGTCTCTCAGCGCGTCAGAAAGGCGGGGCTGCTGCCAGCGGGGTCTGCTCTGCTCTCTGCTTCGGCAAGTATGGCTGCTCCGTCTCGTCACCACGCGTGTGCTTGCATATGGCAAGATCGGTAATATTTATACCTTTAAGGTGCCGAGATTGACGTAAGGAAGGACATAGATACGTCAATAAAGATGTCATACGACTTGCTCGTTAGCACATTCTTTTACTAAAGTTCTCGGTGAAATCAAAACAATGGCCGCAGGGTTTTGCCCAGGTTGTCATAGGTTTGATTTGTTATGAGAACTCCGTATGCCTTATCAGGGGCTGGAGGAATATCGCTTGTCTAATTAGATCGCAAGCGTTATGACCTAATCAGATAACACGTTCCTGTGCCGTAGTGTGACTGCGTCAGATAACGGTATCTGCATCATGGGGGTTTTCTGCCTCATGGGCTGACTGCTAGTTAACTTGTTGGTTTGTTTAACTAGAATAGGGTCAGGAATAGGGGGATCGATTCAGAACCGATAGGGATACATGACACCCACTCCACGCTAACTATGGACATATTTACTAATCTAGGCATAGTATAACATAGTACAACATACTATAGAGTAGTGTGTATACCTTACCACCCCAAAATACATAAATGCATTTTGAAATTTTCCAATATACTGAAAAAAATTTTTTTGCAGACATATGTATATGGTATGCACTCAAGCTGTAGAAAAAATGCCAAAGTAATCGCATTTGTATACATTATTGCTTATTTGGTATATGAGAATTACACATGAAATGGTTTCTGACAGAAAAAAGTTTCGAGACCATTCCATCACAGAATAAAATATCTTCATGAACATGCTAGCGGGCAGCTAATGTCTATAAGCTATCTAAAATTTAGAAACCTTAGTTCTCTAAGAATAGTTCTTACTTTAAGCAGAAGATAGTGTCCCGAAAAATATGCAAAAATATTTGGGGCTGCTGGAAAAACTGCTGTCCGTGAACTGGAGCGAAAAATGTTCATGTGACTTTATTTTTAAAGTTGAAGGCCGAATTCAGGGAACGCCGTGTGCGAGCTTGCTCAAAGGTCTCTATTTCTGTTCGGGTGAGAACATCATATCATTTAGAATTTTGAAAAAACTGTCAACAGCTTCCTGGGAAAGTTCCACTAACTCGGAAATAGGTGTAATCATGCATTCTTGCGCATGATTGTCTCCATTGACATTCTGATTTGTATTACTGACAGAAGGTCGTACCTGTTCGATGCTGCTTTCATCTTGAACTTCACTACCCATCAATCGTAGTGGTGAAGCTTCCACGAATGCCGTCATCAGGATTGGTAGCCTTTGAGGGCAGCACAAAGCATGAACCTTAATCGGGCTCAACAATGTTTCTGCATCCATCGGCGCATCCGATTGTAGCGTCAGACAGGTGTCTAACACGCATTCTTCTCCGCATAGCAGACACCTTAGTACAGGTAAAACACATCTTTGCCACATTGGTCGAAATGATAGAAACCAAGTCATGTTTAGGTCTCTAAGCCGGGAGAGTCCCAGGATTTTTGATATCCGGTCCCGGTATCCAATGGCTAGGATTGTCTCTTCCCTTGTCGCAAGAGTTTTGTCTGTGACATGGGTTGCCATAACGAAAAATAAGGACTAAGAATAGGATTCCTGCAATTAGTCCCAGGATCAGGGGAAGTCCGCCAAAAATCGAATGGACGAAATCTGGAAAAATACCCAGTATGGCTTTGAATGGTGTTAATGCCATCGAAAATACTGTCTTAAATACATTTGAGACCCCATTGGTATCAGAAATATTTAAGATTTCACTCAGGATTTCCGCGAAATGTACGGGGGAATTAGTTGATAATAATGTATGTATCTCTGCAGTCGTCCTTGCGACTTGTAGATCATACGTTTCTTTTGATGACGAGAGCCTGGTAGGCGTCTGAAGAAGGACTGTTTTCATTCTGCTTAAAGTATCTATTCGAATAGAAGTAATTTTCAAATCGGGCCATGCCCTTGCCTCCCTGTCTGGGAAGGAGCTGGGGAACAATGAGCGTCCACAGCACTTGACCATCGCAGTCGTAGTAACTAGATAAGGAGTCCCGGGCATAAGACTACAACATCTGCGGTCTACAATAAGAATGTAACTCCCATTATAGAGTCTTTGAAAGAATGGTTCTATTTCAGTTGCAGGTGCGCCTTGCTGGTGACATGAAAGGTTGTATGAATTCCCTTCACAGGCTCCATGCAAACTAATTCCGTTACACAGAAGCGTGCCGCTTAGTGACATCACACAATTGTTGCCACTAAGAAACACTTTCTGGCCTTTATTACTGACACATGCATGTGAATAGGGCAGGTTCCATGTTGTTTTAAGGTACCCCTTTCCCAATTTCTCGTACATGCCAGCCTGTATATATTTTTGGCAGTATTGAAACCTGAAGGTTGAGATTGGAATATTTATGATTCCGTGTATTATCCATTCACTGACAGGTCGTTCTGACATTGTCATTGGTAATCTTTCTAGTTTTTCAATGCTCAAGATTGTATAATCAGCACCCTTTTGCGCCATACCGATTTGTCTATCAGTAAGGTTAAAGATTTGGAATAGTGACGTTGTGTTGATTAAACGCCAAGGCACATAGCCTGAACGCAGATTTTGTAACGTCCAGCCAAGCTGTACAATAGAACGCAATTGTGACTGACCATGTTGTAATAACAGTAAGTCTTGCGATAATATATCGATTGCTGAAGACACAATGCTGTCCAATGAAAAAATTCTGGAGGACAGAGTCATTAACCCATTGTCCACTACAGAAAGTGATTTTTCCAAATTAATACGGTCAATTTCCCGTATTCTCTCTGCTGTTTCAATTTGATTAACCTTCCAGGCCTCATTGTATGCTGCATATACAGAGGCTGCTATGAAACGCTTTTGACGCTGTTTGCGTGGTCCCAAAGTGAAATCACGCAAGTCAGCACCATCAGTAAGTAAAGTTAGGTGTTGCTTAATTTCAGCCAGTGTGGAAGTTTGTAGCCACTGAAGGCATAATTTGCCCACACTGTAGGTGGTTATTATCCCTGGGTGATGTCTTTGAGGATATCTAGGGTCTGGCCTGTTCATTTTGAAACCCTGTGTTTTGTTCAGGAATCTGTCCTGACAGTTATTAGTATCTGTGGGCCAGATCAACCACTGTTTCCAATCAGGATGTGTTCTGTTTTGGTTTAATATATGGTTTACGTCTATCTCTTCATCTGTAGAAGTGTTGCTAAACATTGTTGGTTTTGGAATAGACGGTTTAATTAAATCTTTGATTTTGGCTAGGCCAAGACAGGTGGTTTGTTGAACAGTGTCATTTAAAAATATCATTTGTTCTGGGATCATGCAGGCTCTAAACAAAGCTTCTATACCCTGTACTTGCCATTCTTTTGTACCCCAAACACTTTTCAATTCAACATTTTTGTCCCAATAATCAAATCCAAAAGTATTCATTTGTGCAAAAAATGAGTCTGAATATAACAATTTTGTGTTGGTTATCATGGTCTTGGTTCCTGTCTTGTTTGACAATTTAAAATAAAATGTTTCAGCATTACTTGTGTTAAAACCTGAAAAATATGAATATTTGTCGTAAACGGTTCTCGAGCTCCCTTTTGGAGGTGTTGCACAATGTTCCCATTGATTATAATTTAACACATTTCTAGGTTGTGCAGATCTATGTAAAAAGTGATTACCATAATGGTTATAGCAATACATACTGTCATAATTTGTAGAACCCTGCAAATAATCATGTTTAGTAAATTTAGCAGACATTACTAAGTCAGACATCATATTATTAATACTTTCGAAGTCCCAATCATCAGCAAATGAGTTTGGTTTTGCAAAGTCACTCAATGAGATCTTAATTTGGTGTGGATATTTCAGGATCTCGACCGGACCATAAATTTCATAGTCAGTGTTGTCCCAGGCTACCCCACCAGGTATCGGATTGGCTGTGAAATTGGCTGAAGAAAGTTCTCTTTTCTCGACGTGTGAAGATGTGTGTGGTTTGAGGATCAAGTTGATTTTCTGACTTGCTGTGTCCATTTTGGCATATTTTCCCTCAATGAAGCGTCCCAAAGTAAGTACCATGATGAGCCAAAGTATGAGGATAAATGCACCAAAACCCACCCAAAATTCAATCCATGGAGAAATCAGATATGTTTCTTTCAGCTCTTTCAAAAGTTCCTTAGTTTTGTCTTTAAAGGATTTTGATGATGGCTGTGTCTTTGATTCACTGAAGCCTTCAGAGGAATCATCGAAGTTTATGAAGTAGCCGGATGCAGTTCTGTCAATTCTTCCAATTGCTTCAGGATTTTTGTTTCTTGCATTTTCACTTGGTACTTCATTATAGATTGGTGTGTCTCTGCTAAATGTTTTTGTTTGGGTTTTCCGAGGCCTGAGTTCTATTGCATTGTTGCATAGTCCTTGTTGTCCTTCTGTAGGCGTTTCGAACGTGATGAGCCTCTTCGTTAGGACCTCTGTACTAGTAGCAAACCTTGGTGTTCTGCTACTTATTGGGAGTCCACTTGGCCTACTGTTTGTTATCGGCCACATGTTGTGGTTTTACCAGGTCGATGGATACAACTCGGTTCTCCTTTTTACCAGCAAGTGGCGGTAGTACAACTGATCTTGTCCCGTTGACAGACAAGACAGGAACTGCTTTTCTGTAAGAAGGCCCAAATTCCTTCTTTACCGCGATCTTTTCCCTGACTAGATCCCCGACTTTTGGAATCCAGACAGGTCTTGCTGGGACAGGTGGTGGTTCTTCAGTGGTTGTTGGCTGTTGTTTCAACTTTATGTTGCTCAGGTCTTTTCTTGTTTTGTTTAAGTCCTGCAAAATAGCCAAACGGTCTTTGATATCAAAGGTTTTTTCTTTCACCACTGAAGTCTGACTATCAATGTCAGAGATAATCATCCTAGTTCCAAATAATAATTCGTACGCACTGAATCCCTTCAGAGAATTTCTTGGCAAGTTATTGAGACTACGTTGGACACTTATTAGATGTTTGACCCACCCAGCTCCCGAACCTAATATCCTTTCCGTTATAGATTGCTTTCTGCCTTGGTTTTTTCTTTACACCATCCCGTACCCTCAGGAAGGAAGTGAGAAGATTCCCGCTGGACTGTGCTCATTCGGCCATGTTTCCCCCCAGGCTGGTGGGCTTGAGTGAAAACAATGGTCGAACGTAGCATGCTCTTAGCGTATATGCCATTTAGACTCTCAAATCTTTGTATAACAGTCCGGACGTCAGCCGAGTGCTGGTGATCTACATTATAAGTGGAACTAGCCTGTATATGTTAATCGCAAGCCCTGCTTTTTACTGGTGATATTATCTGCAGTCAGATTCCACCGTATTATATTTTTTCTCTCCCCACTGCGATTTCTGTTGCAGTTTGGGCAGTTTTTTACAAACATGGTATGATGTAGGCTCATGCCTGGCCACCAGTACCGTGATTGTAATTCTTCCAGAGAATCTTTTAGTTTGAGGTGTCTGAGACCCTCGCCCATATGTGCGTCTGCGATTAACAAGTTTCTCCTGTCCATGTTTGGAATCACTCTATCCCCCACTCCAGGGATTCGAGCAAAAGGGACGGAGTTTGCATCGATTATGTATGTATAATTGAGTGGATAGTTGATCGGTAACGCTGAGCAGTCGCCTTTTGATGACGTTTTCACCGCCAGCACTGTTTCACCGTCAATATATTTTAATGTACGCTTTTTTCGAACTACGGGAGCCGATTTAGTGGCTGCCGCTGCGGCTGTTTCAGCCAATGAATTCCCTACAACGTGAACGCCATCACGCTGATGACTCAGTGAGTGAGTCACGTGAGTCTTTGGTAGTTCTTTTTGTAAAAGAGCTATTTGTTCCCAGAGCAGTTTCTGCTTTATTGGTGCATCTGTGTCATCTTTGTAACCGTTTTGAATCCATGTCTGCAAATCCTTGTTATATGATTTGACGCAGTAATATGAATCTGACACTATAAGTGTCGGGAATTCGCGATCCGCATTATCTAGCGCCATTTTCAATGCAATTATTTCAGTTTGTTGTTCTGAATTAGTTTCTACTGAGTGTGATTTTGTTAATAGAGGTCTTAGTTTACCTCCGCGCCACACTTCTTTTGTAATCTCACATGTGGGGTTGTATGCCTGTTCTCCCCAAACGGAGGGTTGAGCATGTCCGTCTGTATAGATTACACAGGCGTAATGTCGTAGAGGCAGAATGTCGATTGGTAGAGGGTATGTTTCTTTATATTCTAGATTTTTCAATTCTTTTAGTTCTGGATCAAAGTAGTAGTATACTTTGTCCGTTGTAATTGAATTCACCCATTGTATCCATTCCGGATTCAATGTTGTTGTTGGTAAATTACACGGAGCTGTTAGTGCCTCAAAGGCTGATTCTGCTGTTCTGACTGTGATGTGTCTACCGTCAGCTTGATCTTTTTCTCTAGCTATCGCGGTTTGAACTGCATGAACAATTTTTTCTTTGTTGCTGAATTTCTGTTCAGCTTCTGTGTACAAGTGTGATTTGAATGCAATTGGTACCTTATCTCCCTCATTAGAGGTCAGGTATGTGAATCCGCATCTCCCTGGGATGACTCGAATCACAAGATTGCGTGTGTTATCACGTGTTTCTAATTTTGTTTTAATTAGCATGTCTGTTTGTAAGGATCTCAAAATTTCTGTGTGTATTTGAGTCCAACTGGATCTTTTAAAGTCTGGTTTAATTAGATCATAAAGGGGTTTGACCCTTTCTGCGTAATTTGCAATGTATGTTCTTCCGAAATTTAGGAAGCCTAGAATTGACTGTAAGTTTTTTAGTGTTCTAGGTGCTTCGAGTACGGCACATTTCTCTAGGAAATTGTCAGCCAGGCTTTTGCCTTCACTTGATAACTCATATCCTAAGAATAGGACTGTCAGATGGGCAATTCTGGATTTTTTAAAGTTGAATTTGTAACCCTCTGCAGCGAACCCAAGTATTATGGTGTTCACTCTTTTCAAGTGAGTCTCCAAGTCATCATCTGTTAAGTAAATGTCATCGACATAAGATAATGCTTCATCATCATATAGTTGTAGTAATTCTGTTAGTCTCGCTGAGAATACCCCCGGGCTGTTCTTGTACCCCTGGGCTAACCGACAGAATTGTTTTTGAGTGCCATTTACTGAGAACGCAGTTAAATATCTGCTCTCTGGTGCTATGTTTTGACAAAAGAATCCATTGGAGATGTCCAAGGTTGTTTTGTATTTTTTGCGCACTATGTTATTCATTAGTGCAGCACTGTGTGAGTTTTGCACTGCAAAAGTTTTGCAACATGTGTTAAGGTGTCGGTAATCCAAAACTAGACGATATGAATTGTCTGGTTTGGAGACCGGAAACAAAGGGTTGTTCATTTGTGAGGTGCAAGTTTCAATCACCCCCTGGTATTCTAGCTGATCTAGTATTTCATTTACCTGTTTTTTAGCTTCTTGCTTAATTGGGTACTGCCTTTGTGCAGTAGGTTGTGATTTTAACTGGATTTTGTGAGGAGGGGAGTCCTCATCCCATCCTACATGATTTTTATATAAAGCAGGTGCTAGAGCCACTGCCCACTTTCTAGCAAGTGTGTATTTTTTATGAATTGGAATTTGATTTGAGAAGGCAGGCATAATTACTTCTTCGCCATGAGGGCACTCCCTGACAAACTCTGGTGGCCAGTCTTTTTCAGCTAGAAGGATATCATAGCCCTTGGAGAGGTTATCCCAAAATAGTCCCCTTATTTTCCTAGTCTTATCTCCCTCTATACGTAATGTTATCTCGTATATCTTGTGAGGTTTGCTAACCCTGGTGTCTGCAGTTTCCACTTGAAGATATTCATTCGTGTCCACTGTCTCCAGATGATTCATAAGGACTTTGCGAGCTATGCTCACTTCTGCTGCACTGTCTAGCATTGTCTGAGCCCACTCTCCGTTTTTCAGTTGTGTCCTCAGTATTCTCGGCATTGTTAACTACCTTGATACTGGCTACCTTCTTTTTTGGAAATTGTAATTTCTTTTTTAGCTGAGCAGGTTCCTTGTCTTTGGACTTGGTGTGCTCTTCTCTTTGTTCTGATCGTCCTCTTCTTTCCGATTTCTGCGAGGAATTCTGAAAAGATTGAGAGGGACGTGTATCAATGTCTTGATATCTATCAGGTTTTTTAATATTATCCCTATTTCTAAGGTTATATCTATTCCCAGAGGGGTCACTCTGCGGTGACCTCTGTCTTCGGTTTGGAGATTTTTCTCTTCGCCTAGGAGACCTTCCTCTGGAATGGAATTTCTTTTCTTTAGGATTGGATTGTTTGTTTCCATCCCAGTTCTTTTTTGGTGAATTGTTATTAAAAAATATTTTTTCTGGATTTTCAGTCAGTTGCGGTTTTACTGGTATTCCACCTAAACTATCTCTACCTAGTTCCTCATAGGATTTTTCTATGATTCTGGCAATTTCAGCTGGTTGGTCTGCTATATCTGTCTCTTTTAACCTCTGGCGGATCGCCACGTTTGCTGCTTCACCTTTTATGTTGGCTAATAGTATAGCCGAGACCTGCTTGAAGTCTTTTAGTAATTTCATACCAAGAGTTAAAGCGGGTTCTGGACCATATTCGTCTTGAATTTGTTTTAGCACATCTGGTATTACCGAAATGGATGGAACACCGTGCGTTTTTGTGTAGATGGAAGCGAAGACTGTACCCCAAGTGTCACAGTCCTCTATGTGTGGTGCGATTCCCATTGGAAGACAGATAGTCAGAATCCTGTGTTTTTCTAACGGGGTGGTGTCAGGAAACACCGCCTCTATTTGGGTAATTTTCTGTGCCAACCAGAATGGTATTTGTTCCCGTTTAGCCGGTACTTTACCTAGGCAGGACTGGATGTTCTGTGGTGTAATTTTATTTGTGTTCCCCTGGTGAGGGGTCAGCTGTGGGAGTTTAATCGCTGGCTGAATTGTTGAAGTCCGCATTACATACTGGACTAATTGTCTGTGAATTTTTAGTAATTGTTTTAGCTGTATTAACAGCTCTCCAGTAGACATCCCTTCGATGTCTGGGTGTGGTGTGTATCCGGCTAAGACCGGCCACGTTGCTCCTGGTCTACCTAAAGGACCGAGCCTGGTGATGTGATTATTATGTTTTAGGGCGCCATCAAATAAGAGCAAATGCTCTTGGAATTTGAGTGGTACTTCCACCTCCTCGAATGGAGTGTAAATGTCAGGTGGTACCTCTATTTTGTAATAGTGGAAGTACTTTGTTACAGCATTTGCTGCTGGAAAATGTATCCATGTATAGTATACCTCTGTCTGCCGATATTCGTGTGCCTCAATTACGAATATGACTGTGCCACCTCTAGGTGTCAGTCCATTTTCTATAAGTTTTAAGGTTATAGATTTCCTTTTGGTGACCGGGATTAGTATTATATCCGGGTCTGCATTTTGTAGTGCAGTATCAGCTTCTGCTATGTCAGCTGCTAATCTAACTGCCTCTCTTTCTTCATCACTGTCTGTCATTTTACTGACAGGATGGTTATTTTGTTTGTTTGCAGATCAGGTTTCTTATGGAAACAAAGATTAGATGCACAATATTTTGGAACTGTTTATCCTTCAACGTTGACAAAACCAAGAACCATACATAGGAGTTCCCTCCTGCGAGGTCTGGCGGATATTACCTTTCACCCACTCCAGACATCTTTGGAGTATGTGGGAAAAGGGGTCTGAGTGAGAAAGCACGACTGAGTTACTCTAAATGTCTTACGTTAGTTTTATCGCCCTTTCCAAACGCGTTGGGCGCCATGTAGTGTAGTTCCTATCTTCCCAATAGGCTCTGCGCATTGGAATAATACCTACAGCAGTAAAGGCCTAGGCCAGACGTTAACTAGGTCTACTACTGTCGATACTAGACTTAAGTTTTGGGTTTGCCAGCGTAGCTCAGAGTTCGCTAGAAACTTTCTCGAATGTTCAAGGAGGAATTAACTTCCCTGATTAGACAAGAAGGGATTTAGTTTCTGACAACCATAGAACATGACAACTTTGCTCTCCCCTAATCAAGAGTCAATCTCGAGAGTCGTGTGAACAAAAGGCAAATTATTTTACTCAGTCAGTACGTGCATTCTTAGTCTCATCAGAATGTAGAGAAAAGGAAGAGACGGGAGTGTTCAATAAAAAGGTGTTATTTATTGATCAGTCTCTTTTCTCGTACAAGAGAAATGGATCAATATTATTGCAATACTTATAGTTAAGTAAAGTGCATACATTAAAAGCAATAGTATAAAGTAATACTGTAAAAACATTGATATGGTTTCTAAGCCATAAGATGTTTAAAATGAATAAAATATATTACATACACATATACATTTGACTAAACGTACTCAACTGGTGTTTCTAAATACGCCTACCCCGTGTACCTGACCTAAGTCTAATGCGTGGGCGGGAATAGAAAGTTACAGTTTAAGTTAAGTTTGTTTTTGCCAAGTGAATAACTAAAGAATTCTCTGTGAGGGGTTATTCAGTTCTGTACCTGGAAGTTAGGATGAATGAGGAATGGTATCTCTCTCTCTGGTCTTGATATTCCAGGCGGCCTGCGAGGGCTGCCCAGAAACGCCGGTGCTGGATTCTCGGCAGGAGAAAGCAGCGCGTCTCTCAGCGCGTCAGAAAGGCGGGGCTGCTGCCAGCGGGGTCTGCTCTGCTCTCGGCTTCGGCAAGTATGGCTGCTCCGTCTCGTCACCACGCGTGTGTTTGCATATGGCAAGATCGGTAATATTTATACCTTTAAGGTGCCGAGATTGACGTAAGGATGGACATAGATACGTCAATAAAGATGTCATACGACTTGCTCGTTAGCACATTCTTTTACTAAAGTTCTCGGTGAAATCAAACAATGGCCGCAGGGTTTTGCCCAGGTTGTCATAGGTTTGATTTGTTATGAAAACTCCGTATGCCTTATCAGGGGCTGGAGGAATATCGCTTGTCTAATTAGATCGCAAGCGTTATGACCTAATCAGATAACACGTTCCTGTGCCGTAGTGTGACTGCGTCAGATAACGGTATCTGCATCATGGGAGTTTTCTGCCTCATGGGCTGACTGCTAGTTAACTTGTTGGTTTGTTTAACTAGAATAGGGTCAGGAATAGGGGGATCGATTCAGAACCGATAGGGATACATGACACTATCAGTAAGTCTTTTCCAGGCACTGTCAACCTCCAGTGGTTTAAGTTCTTTTTCCAAATTTGTAATGTTCCTTACATACCTTTGAATTCCTACACTTTTGTCAGGTATGTAAGTGCAACAATGTTGCGCTTTCAACATTCGGCAGACTTCGCCCTCTTTTGCCAATAAAGTATCAAGGGCAAGTCTGTTCTGTAAAACCATTGATCTGATCGCAACCATTTCAGTATTGACCATCAGGAAACCTCCAGCAGTGTCGGTAGATAACCGATCTACTACTGTAGACAATCTGCAAAGTTTGTTCGAGTTCAGAACCACTCCCACTGCAGGTATTATTGCGCTAAAAATATCTCCTACGATCTCTCCAGCAGTTTCTCTTCTATTGCGTACTAATTTGTTAGTTTCTTCATTGCTTCCAGTGATTTCCCCCACATTGTATATCTTCGGGAAGACAATACCAAAGTAGCAACTCCCGTACCAATGGTCGGGCAATTTGAAGTAAGCCTTGTTCCCACAAATAAAATAGATTCCAGGAAACACAGGCTCTGTCCCATCTTTTAAACCCCAACCTCCAATTACCTTGTAATTATGCTCACATTCACTGGAACCGATGAAAACATTGTTATAATAACTAGTCATTTCCCTTTTAAGACAGAGTTTCCCCTTCTTTTCGAAGTCAAGGAGCATAGCAGCAGTAGCTCCACCATTTGAGGTGCTCCCTATACTTTCTGCCCATTTAGGAACTTTATGGTTCCTGTCTTTGGCTTTCTTTTGAAAACTCTCTCTTCTTTTCTCTACCATGTCCAGAAACTCTTTTTCCTTTTCATGTAAAGAACAGGTCAGGTTATTTTTATGTGCATCATCTATATTCATTTTTCCTACCGTTAGAAAATAATCACTCATGAACTTAGCTACGTCTCTAGTTGTCTGTACAGGGTTTAGATTTCTTCGAACAGGAAGTTCAGAAAATGTCACGTCATAGTTTGAATAGTAATACTGTAAAGGTCCTCTTTTGTAAAATAAGCTAGTCAGTATGCTACAGGAAATTCCATAGGTTAAGGGCAAGTGATGATAAGTCACGCCTTCAGCTACAGAAGTAGGTAGCTTCATGCAGACATAACACTCGTCTATTTCCATGGTCTCTACATAATGCAATAATAGGTTTGCGAAAACGTTTAAATGAGTCTTGTTCTTAATCTTGTTAAAGTGCAATGCTTCCTCATCTGGTGCTTCTAAATTTAACTGTCTCCGTTTCAGGCTCAGTGGTTTCTCCAATGTGTCTACTCTTCGTGGTGTAATCTTAGTGTGTGTTTCTACAGTGTTGTCAGGTAAATTATTATTTGGGTACAAACTTGGGTTCTTACTCATCATAGAAGGAAGGGTTATAGTTAGTCCTATCCAAAGGATCAGTACTATTGCTACACTACATAAACATACTTGGCAGCATGTTTTACAACAATTACGTCTAGGTCTTCCATTCACATTTGAATCAGACATTTCTGTTTAACAGAAGTTTTCCAACCCCTCTTTGTAACTTTGCACAGATAGCTTACACTGGGCAATTTCAGGTTGGTTCGTCTTCTTCGGCAGTAGTCAGGTCTTCGTCAATTTCGTCAGTTATATCAAGTTCCTCAAATTCCTCCAACACCAAGTAAGTCCATTCAGGATCCTGGTACTTTTCGTTCTGTCTTTTTATTTGATCGCTTCTTCGCTTGAAGCTCTCTCCAGTTTGCTTTGGTTTACTGGAACTTTGCTTTCTTTCCTCAAGCTTTTCTTCTACTGTTTTTAGTCTCAGTCTCAGTCTTTTAATGAACCTTGGTTCTTTGTTTTTTTTCTTGAGTCTTTTGGCTGGCACTGTGGTTTGGCTTTCTTTTAACGCTCTTTTATTCTCGTTTGGTTGTGGCACTTCTGCTTCTGCTTCTTCCCTTCCTGTCTGACTAGTTCCAGGTCTTATATCTGTTTCTTCTGCCTGGTTGCTAAGCTGGCCTTGTTCAGGTGTATACTGGATTTGTCTTTTTTGAGTTTAAACTTCTGTGTCCTGAACACCTTCGTCTATTTCTATCTGATCCTGTTCAAGCACTTCGAACCTTTGATTTTCTTCCGCCTGAACCTTCGCCTTAATTTCTGTCTGTCCCTTTTCAATCTCAGGAGTTCTTGGAGGTGTGTCAATCACCTGTTCTCTCCCTATCTGATCTTCTTCCTCCTCAGATTTGACGTGAATCTCAATAATCTGAGTAACTCCTTCTGTTCATGTCTCTTCCTCACTATTCCACTCTCTATCGGCGTAGGTTTGGCTTCTGGTTCTGATGGGGTCTTCTGTCAGGTCGATTATGGGTATCCACTCGTCTTGACTGGAGCTCGGTTGTTCTTCATCAACTACTTCGGGACCAACGTCTGCAGACCCCTCAGCTGGACAACCTTCAGCCTCAGTTGCTTCCTCTTCGGTCACCTTCTTGGTATGGCTGGCATGGATCCACTTTGGTACACCAGCACACTTCACCGCTGTTGTGGTTACCAGAATCACCTGTCTCGGTTTTCCCCACTTCGGTGCAAGGCAATTCGAACGAGTGTGTTTCTTTAGGACCACCCAATCACCTGGAACCAATTTATGGACTGGAGTTGCTGGACTGGCGACGGCGTCTTCCCCAATCTGGCGAGAGATAGAACGCACTTGGTCACCCAGTTACTTGCAGTACTCAAGTACCAAATCATCAGAAATGCTTATTAGTTTGTGTCCTGGTACCCATGCTTGTCTCATCACTCTTCCCATCAGGATTTCATGGGGACTCAGGCCAGTATTTCGGTCTGGAATACTTCGGATTCCCATCAGAACAAGAGGTAAAGCCTCTATCCAGTTCATGCCAGTAGATTCACACATCTTTCCTAATCTCGACTTGATAGTGCCATTTACTTGTTCCACTACTCCAGAAGCCTCTGGACGATATGCACAGTGCAGTTTTTGTGTGATCTTGAATGCTTTACAAAGCTGGTCAATCACTTCATTCTGGAAATGCCCACCTCTTTCTGATTCAATTGTGACTGGAACCCCGTACCTAGGTATTAGTTCTCGCAGTAACTACTTGGCTACAGTGATGGCATCATTTTTCTTGGCCGGGTAAGCTTCTACCCATTTTGAAAATAGGCAGACAATGACAAGGACATATCTCATTCCTTTACAAAGGGGCAACTGAATGAAGTCAATCTGCAATCTTACAAAAGGACCTCCTGCCTTCCCAATTCTACCTATTTCAACTACTGTTTTCTTCCCAGCGTTGAACTGCTGACATGTCAAGCACCTCTGGCAGAGTGACTACTTTCCTGAACTTCGAGCTGTACCATGTCTGTTGGAAAACACGAATCATGGCATCCCTACCAATGTGTGTATCCCCGTGTATTAATCTGGCCATAGAAGCAAGCAAGCTGTCAGGCAACACAGAGTAGTGAGTTACAACGGGGTGGACCCTAAGAACTCTCTGACCTGGGTCAGTTAATCAGGTACATATAGAAGTGGTCGGAGTCTGATATTTGGAGTAACAAATATCTCAAAGCATCACAAATTTTTCAGTGGATCACTTTCGCTTATATCTAAGCCACAAATGTCACTCAAAGTAGAACAGGTTCATACATTCGGTGCATATTTTTATTTTTGCACATCTTAATTTCTAAAATCCGTGAATTCCAAACATTAGAGTAGAAAATATTGCAATTGATGCATTGACAATATGAATCAACTTAAAGAAAACACATTTATATACAATAGATACATTCAAGTATGTTAACGCGCTCACGGTGCACAGAAAAGAAAGTATTTAGGAGGGATGGGTGTGTGGGGGTAGAAGTGGGGACCGGGTAAAGGTGGTGTGACTAGGTTATAATCACAGTGAAAAATGAAGCCTTTACAGTCTATATACAGATCAATGGGTTCCGAGATAATCTCAAGCATAGGTTCCGTAACCATCCATTATTAAGTCCTATGCTTGGAAAGATAAACAGTATAGGTTGTCGACGTTTCGACCCCTGAAGGTAAGGGTAGTTCAAAACCTCATGCTGGGGTCTTCATCAGGACGCGTGGTGTAGCAGGAGCGCCTATAAGTAATGCGATAGTAATGAATGTATCTGGTACTACCATAAATCATTTGCTGCACTCGAACTAAAGTGGAAAATTACATACTTTGTATGGGGCCCGGAGTGGGCCTCGAACTTGGGACCTTCCAGGGTTCCTATGTTGTATGGTAAGCCTGTGAATTGAGTAAAAGTATCTTAATTACAGTGGGCTGTCCAACGTGTGGACAGTTCACCAGTGTTACACACAACCAAATTAAAAACAAGGGGAGCACTTACTGGGAGCTTAGCAATATCCGATTGAATTTCGTGGAATTCTTTGGCCAGCTAGACCGGCCGGTCGTGGAGAAATCCGTAAGTCTCTAGAAGTGAAATGTTACACACGGATCAGTCTGAGTGAGGGAAAAAATAATTAACCGCCATTGCCGCATTGTAGTTGCTAGGTAAATGCGCGGTATTATGCATAAACTAAGGGAAGCCACTCGGGCTGGTGGTAAAGTAAAATATTTTATGGGTCATCATTTTAGAAGGTCGTTTAGAGAAAACGTCCAGGCATGCCCTGGCTGCTTGGCATGAAAACGGCATGACAAGCGGCACAAGATGCAGTTAAAAGTAGTCAGCCATTATTAAAAGCGGTATTAGGTTAACTGCCCAGAGGAACGCTCATAGTGTGCGTGGGGAAATAGACAGATTCACTCGTCGCTAATCAGATTGTGATTGTTATGAGGCAATAAAAAGGAAAACACCGCACAGCCAGAGTTTTCGAATAAGTGCCAAATATACTGTGCTTTGGGAGTGACTCAGTATCCCCGTGTATTAATCTGGCCATAGAAGCAAGCAAGCTGTCAGGCAACACAGGCATACCATCAGGGCCGACAATGACACCATCCCTGCTTCTCTGTTGACAACCAAACTTTCTCCATCTTTCCTTTTCCTTTGGTGTCTCTGCATGCTGCCAATCTTTCAATTCTTCCCATGTAAGCACATCCTCAAACATCATATGTTGGCAGCTGTTTCCATATCCCCCCAATTTGATATTGACAGATATTCGATGTCTGGCACAATGTTGGGCTACTTGGTCAGCATATTTATTTCCTACTGTCACATTGTCGTTGCCAGATTTGTGAGCAGCACATTTGACCACTGCCAATTCTTTTGGTAACTGGATTGCCTCCAGTAATGCTTGTACAATTTTTCCATTTCTGATAGGAGTACCTGAAGAAGTCAGAAACTCCCTTTGCAGCCACAATTGGCCGAAGTCATGCACAACTCCATAACCGTACTGACTGTCAGTATATACGGCTATTCTTTTGTTTTTCCCAATTTTACAGGCCCTTGTCAATGCAACCAATTCGGCTACTTGTGCAGACTTTGCTCCAAATAGGCAGGATGCTTCTATAGTGCGTTTTACCGTGACTACAGCATAAGCAGCACTTAGGCCCACAACTTTGTGTCTCAGACATGAGCCATCCACAAACAGCTCGTAATCTTCTACAGGCAGGGGCATTTCCTTGATATCTGGGCGTGGTTTAGTACTGAACTCAGTTAGGTCAATGCAGTCATGCTCGACCTCTCCCTTCACTTCTGCAATCAGTGACTCGGGTAACAAGGTTGCTGGATTCAGTATGTTACACTGAGTAATGACTACATTTGCCGCACCTGCAAGAATCCTCTCATACTTAGTTAGCCGACTAGGTGTGAGATACTGGGTTTTAGTTCTGGTCAGTAAAATTACAACTGCATGTGGGACATACACAGTTACAGGATATCCCATAACAATGGTTTCACTCTGTTCAAGACTCATGCAAGTTGCAGCTACTGCTTTTAGACATCCTGGTAATCCAGCAGCCACTGGATCCAGAGTAGCAGAAAAATATGCCACTGGACGTCTAGTCAAACCATGGGCTTGGGTTAGGACTGACAGTGCACAATTGTCTCGTGTATCACAAAACAGTGAACATTCTTTTGAATAATCAGGCATTCCTAAAGCAGGGGCTGTGCACAGACATTCTCGTAATTTAGTAAATGCTGTCAAGCTTTCCTCATCCCATTCCACTGGGTCTTTTGCTCCTTTCTTTGTCATTTTTATCAAAGGTTTTGCTAGGACTGCAAATCCCACAATCCATTGCCTGCAGTAACCTACAACTCCATGGAACATTCGGACTTCTTTCTGAGTATTGGGTAATTGCATGTCTCGAATTATTCTGATTCTTTCTGAAGTAACTTTCCTGATACCTTTCTCTATCTGGTGCCCCAGATATTTTACTGATTTGGTACAGAACTGTAGTTTGTCAGGTGATACTTTATGTCCTCCTTCACCTAGATGGTTCAGTAAGGCAATGGTGTCAACAACACAGTCTTTCTGGCTCTTAGACGCCACCAAGAGGTCGTCTATGTATTGCACCAAAACTGAGTTTCCAGGTAAGACCAACGATTCAAGGCACTTTTTCAGAATCTGATTAAAGATTGAGGGGCTTTCTGTATACCCCTGAGGGACGCGATTCCAAACGAACATGTGACTGTCAAATTCAAATGAGAAAAGAAATTTGCTGTCTGGGTGCAATGGGATCGAAAAGAATGCATGACATAGGTCAATCACAGTGAACCACTCAGCATTCCATGGGATCTGATATAGGATCACTGCTGGGTTCGGAACAATAGGGCAGCAAGGGACAACAATTTTGTTTACCTTTCTCAGGTCCTGCACTACTCTGTACTTACCACTAGGTTTCTTGATTCCAATTATGGGTGAATTACATGGACTACTTAACACTTCTTGTATGATGTTCGCTTCTAGCAATCTTTTTATTTCAATGGCAACTCCTGTTTTTACTTCTGCACTCATTTTGTACTGTTTAGTACTTGGGTAAACTGCATTTTCTTTCATTGCTATTTTAATTGGATCTACATTTGCCATTAAGCCTACATCCTTTCCAGTAAAGTCCCATACTTCTGGCTTCACTGTCTGTTGGAGTTCTTCAGGTAAGTCCTGTATTGTCAGTCTTTTAATTTCTGAGTCGGGTCTAATTAACATTAATTTGTATATTCCATCTTCATCTGGGGTTTGAATTTCGACGCCCTTTGGTGTGCAAAAGATAGTACAGTTCATTTTGCACAACAAATCACGTCCCAGTAAGTTTACTGGACTGGTATCACAAACAACAAATCTATGCATTTCTTTGAAGTTCCCTATTGTAATCTCCATTGGTTCAGTAACTGGGGTACTAATCAATTGATTAGATACACCCACTACTTGGATTGCTTCTCCCGAGAGGGGAAGGTTTGGAACGTCTGCTGTTCTCACAGTAGAACGGGTAGCACCAGTGTCCAACAGAAAGGTGACATCATTGCCTTCAACCTTTCCTTCAATGTATGGCCCTGACTGGTCTACCGGCAAGGAGGCGCCAAGTACGCACTCCTCGTCCTCCCCCCTCAGGCCCCGTCAGTATTGGTCGTCACAGAGGAAAGTATCATTCAACAGAAATTGCGAAGTTGCTGCATTTCTATCCTACTTTCCTCCCCAAATTTCTATGTCTTCACCTTGCGGTGTCTTTCCCTTATAATTCGTCCTAGGTGCACGGGGCAACTGACTCGCCTTTACCTGTTGCTGGGTCTTTCTTGGTTTTTCCTTCTGCGTCTGTGGATTTAAATCAGGGGTTTGAGGGTTATTATTCTGTGCGTATGGACACTCGTCTCTCCAGTGCCCTATTTCTCAGCACTGGTGACAGGGAAACTTCTTTTTGGCTTCCTCTCGACTCATTCTCACTTTGGGCTTCCCTCCACCCCCAGAACCTTGATTTTGGGAATTTTTATTCATTTTACCCAATTGCTTTTCCTGCTGTTCCGCTAGTTTTACTTGTGCCCACATAACCTTTTCTTTCAGAGCCTTTCTCTTATCAGCCATCTCGTCTTCGCAATACTTTGCGTATCGCAAGACTTCATCTATTTTCTTAGACTGCCAACAAATTTTATTGTCTTTGATCCATTGACAAATTTCAGGTCTTAAACCGTTTACAAACCTGTAAATGAAGTGGGTCATATCCTTCATCTCGATGTTATCTATACCGATGTATGTCTGAAACACCTGTAGCAGTCTTTCATAAAAGGAATGCACAGTCTCATCTCTTTCCTGTGTAGTTCTATCTATTCTGGTCCAATCAGTTTCCTTTGCAGGCACCTTTCCCTTCAGGTGTAACATTACCTGATCGTATTTTCTCATTACCTCATCGGAAGGAGCTCCCGTTCTAGAGTCCCTCGGGTATTCCTCACTAGGCCAACCAATGGCAATCTTACATTCTGTCCACAGGTCTACGGGAACTACTATATCGAAAAACCCATCCAGATCTTTCCACAGGCACTTTTGTACCTTTACAAACCTTTCTACCTGTCTGTACCACTCCACGGGGTTTTCTCGTAATTTCGGAAAGTCATTAGTAAAAGACACAATATCCTGTCTGGACCATGGAACGTGCACATATTTTCCACCAGGCACTTCTCGCATAGGATATAACTGTTCTGGCTTGTCAGCTTCTTTTAAAACAAACTCAGAAGTCGCCTGTTTGGATCTAACCTCTTCCTTTTTCTTTGCCCACCTGGCTTTCCACTTTTCCAGGTCTCCCCATTTTTGCAACACGTTCAACAATTCCTTGATCTGTACCTTCTTTCCTGACACATTCATATTCTCTAGATCTTTGTCTGAAAATTCTGCTCTGTAGGGTTTCTGTAATGGTTTAGATTTCCCAATATCTATTCCCATACTGGCGGCAGTGTCTGTTAATTTCTCATGGAACACTCTGGTATTACGGGTAAGACTTTTACAGATAAATAAAAGCTCTTCCTCGGAGTATGTATTTAATCTGTCTAACCCCACGTTTCCTGCGATCAGTTCTTCAATTTCTATTCTCAGTTTGTAAATATCTAAGGGTTTAGACTGAGGAGTTTGTCTCTCTAATTCTCGACTCCATCTCTCAATCTCTTCAGGACTCACTACTGTGACACTTTTAGTACCCGAAGTCGATTCCATTTGAATCTCTCCTGTATTGAAAGGATTATGCCTTCTCTGTGAATTCCTTCCGAGTTCTCTGATTGGTAAATCCATTAGTGAAACCTCGGATTCACATTCACTTGTCTGATCATCTACAATTAAGGGCTCTTTTCTCGGCTGCACTATGGCTGGGGAAATAATCGGAGCCTTTGGACTCCCCTGTCTATCCCCATACAAACTGGTCCAATAGTCACTGGTATTGTCAAAGCTTCAGGGCTTGTATTCAACTGGGAGATTTTCTGAATTATCTGGGCTCTTTGTTTGGTTAGAGCCTCTCGCTCCTTTTCCTCCAATAACCGTTCTAGGGATTTCTCATGCAGTACCTGTGGAGTCAATATTGGAGCATAACTTGGGGCAGTAGGATGCGTCATACTCGGTCCTTCACCATAATTAGGTTTCGGGAACAAACTTCCTGTGTTTAAGGATCTCGGTCCTTCTTCATAGGGAGGTCTTGAGAACGGATTTCCTGTGCTTGAGGGTCTTGCCTCACCCTCGTGAGGAGGTCTGGGACAAAAGTCTCTCTCACCTGAGTATCTTGACTCCTCGCTAAACGGTGGTCTTGGACAGGTGTCTCTAGAACCTATGGGTCCTAGGCCCTCGCTATAGGGAGGTAGTTGACAGCCGTCTCCTACATTTACAGATCTAGTCCCTTCCCAATAAGGGGGTCTTCTGGACGCGTCCCCTACGCTAGAGGATCTGGGTCTTTCGTTATAAGGAGGTGGATTCTTCATGAACAAGTCCTCCAGATAATCGTCATCCGATTCCCCACTTGTTACCCAATGTTTGGTCTTTTCTGCCTTTTTCCCTCCCACAGGATCACCCATGGCCATCATTGGATACAGTCCTTCTACTATCATATTCTGTCTCCATTGTTTCATTTTTTTATCTCTGGTTTCTTGTTTCAGTTTCGGATACCATTTGGTTAAACCTTTATCCATTCGGGGCTTGTCTCTCTCAAAAGCCTCTATCTCCCATTCCTCTAATGCTTCGTACTGTGTCAATCTAGGTCTGGGATGTAAATCATTCATCCGAGTTCTAAAATTAAATAAAATCCTGCCATTAAATGTACCTTCTAACGGGAAAGCCAAAATTCCGTCATCCTTTGTGTATTCCGCCCAATTTTCCAACCATACACACGAATAGTACCCTTTATCGAACATCATGAAAGATGCGGGAGTATTAGGTGGGGGTATGACAACACCTTCTCTAGTTTTAATAGGCTTGTCCTTCTATTTTTTTTTTTGAAAACCTTTATTACAGCGTTCATAAGGTACAAGTATGGGCCTACAACCACAGGGGCCGGCCGCCAAACAGTAGTAAGACCCGATTCATCAGAAGTCAACACAGCTCCCCAGCCGACAACCCGGGGGTACGGCAGCGAGTCGGAATGGATCTTGTACTAGAACGCATTGATCCAGTACAGGAGTAAACAAAGGTTTCATTTTATATTAATTAAATGAGCGGATCAGGTGCCATACAATATGAACAATAGGACACGGGGGACAGGTCAAGAAATCAGAATATGCAAATAAAAGAACCATTCATGTGACACTGGCGTTAAGACTTACGATTCAGAGATCACGACAGTGCAATATACGTTTCCGTAGATGCCAGTATCCAGGGCCCGCCCACCCAAGGTTCGACCTAACGTAAATCAAGGGCACTAAATATCAGTTCTCGCTAAGTCAAAATAAAGCACAAACCATACTGATCCAAGGAATAAAGGGAAGGGAGAAAAGAAAGGCCATAGAAAATAAGAAAGGCAAAATAAAAAACCCTCCCTCCGACCCCCCACTCTGCACCCCTGCCGATGACTATAGCCTAACCCCACTAGCAGCGTGCCTGTAGCCCACTAACCTAAACCCGAAAAGAAGAGAAAAGAAGAAGAAGAGTGGAGGAGGGCATATTCATACGACGTTCCCGACCCCTTAGTCCCCCCGCCCAGCACAGTTCCCCCCTGACGCAATGAACGAACACCGAGCTACTCTTACGAAGGACCACAGGGGGCACCATGATACACCGCCCAGCCTCATTAATCAAACAATTGCAATTCAGGCGCCAATAACAACAGTTTCAAATCGTCCCAATGTAGTGAACCTAACCCTGACCCCTCCGAGCCTGCACACGGACCCTCCCCAGCGAGATCAATGAGCACCCACACATGTCATAAACGAAATGGAAGCCACCTAAAGTCAAGCCAACACCACTTGTAGCTGACGACTCCACTAAAAGTCCGAGCAGCGCAAGTGTCTTTCCCCGCGCCGGACCGCCTCGATGTTTCTTGTCCCAGGATCGTAGAACATCCAAAGGAGGAACAGACCACCACACGACGAGGGGAGAGTCCATGGCACAGGTCCCCGGGGGGGGAGGGCAACACAATACGTCCAAAGTCAATAACGATGCAGAGTACAGTGACACACTCACGACCTCGGGGACCAAATATGCAAGAGCGCCACCCGTTGATTCAAATATTCGCTTCTCCACTCGTTCCCACACGGGGTCCTCACACAAAGGCAAAATGGTCGCTGCTTGAAAGGTTGTAGACTGCTGAGTCATCCGCAGGGCAGGGTCCGGGGCCTCGAGCAGGATCCCAGTTAGGCATGCATCCATTTTAATCAAGGACACAGTCATTTGCGAGTGAAATGCCCAAAGTTCCGACAGTATCGATCTTAACGTTAGCCCTGATGTCGTTTTATCCATGTTACCAAAGTCGGCCCCAGTCTCAATCAGCTCCCCGGGTGAAAACTGGCATTTCCAGGAGCGGCAAACAGGCTCACGAGAGGGCAGGCGTAAACGGTGACCCGCCGTTATCCACAGCCGCAGTGACTCGGGTCGGGGTCCCGACCCACCGCAGAATCTATGTCGGGTCCGCGGGACGGGGATCTCCACCTTCAGTCAGCAAGCAGGTCACCTCTCTCTCGATGCTGGGATAGGAGAAAAATCACCATCAAAATCGGGCATAGATGAGGTGTCTACTACGATCGACCGGACCCTGCCGAGGTCTCCAGCCGATGTTGTTGCACTGTAGCCCAGCCCTGCGGACACTCGAGGCCCCGGCTTCACCGGCGGAACAGGCCACAATCTGCAACACGGTGTAAGTTCATTAAATCAGCAGATAAAAACGTCGGGATTTCGCAAACAGAGTGAGGAACACTTCATAAAAGCAGAGGCTGGGCGCAAAGTCAGGATATGGTACAGGATCTTGCGGCGGAATACGGAGATCGGCGGAGCCGGGAACCTAAGCAGCCATCTCGTTCGCCGTCGTAGCTCCTCCCCTTAGGCTTGTCCTTCTTGAAATAATTCTTCTCTTATTTCCGTACATAATGCTGGTGTTATGACCCTTCCACTGATCGTTTTCAAACCCTAAATGTCTTGGATCAGGTCTAGTCTAGTCTCTGGTCTATACATATGCCACATACAATTTCCGGCAAGCGACTTTGTTTACAAAATCACTCCCAATCCCAATGCGTCTTTTATTTTTTGTGCAACCAATCAAGTGGAGAAGCGTGGCTCAGTGGTTAGAGGCGGCAGACCCGGAAGCTGAGATCAGCCGTGGACCAGGGTTCGGTTCCCCGCCTCGGCGGGTCTCGGGCTCAAAAATTCCACGGACTCGATAATTCTCGTTCCGGTGCCTACTCAACTCACGGGGTCACACTCTGCGACTCTGGGCAATAGCTTGCTTAATCTCCACTACGGCCCCTCGCGGCGGGATGCCTGGCTTTCACCTTGTGGACACCCTGCTGGGGTATCTCACAGGGGAATACCAGGACGGGTTCCCTAAGCAAGCGCCGAGATGCCTACGGGTAGTCGTGCGCTATACAAGAGCGTAATCATTTCATTTCATTTCAAGTGCACGGTTTCAAATAATCTCGACCAATGGGTGCGCGGCCTTTTCGCGAGACAGGTTCTCACGCTTTCGGCGCTCACCCCTCCTTTACAATTCCAGCTCCGCTACACACCCGCTGTTTCGACCAATACCAGCGCGGCACAGAGTCACGTCAGAGCAACTCCGCAACTGACTCCCTCCTTTGCAAGGTAACGGAAACTTTATTTCTCTTTTAAAGTGCAAGTGCTTTAGTTATTTTAACAACGTAAACACATTCGCCACTGTACTCGAGTCTCTAGAAAGGAAAGATACGTTTTACTGCAAGTAAACTTCTTCTGTCTACTTTTCATACACTACGGATAGATCTCTTCCGCCTACCCTTCACTCAAACATCAGGGAACCTGCTACTTCTTTTGACTCATCCACTTCTTTTCGGGATATATACTAGAGCCAAAGTTTCACCAGCGAACCCCTTTGCTATCACTCAAGCTCCGATGAACCTACTACTCCTTTCTCGTGTGACCCTTGCTAGGTTATATCACAACTGAAGTTTCATTAGCGAACTCGTTTCTATCATTTATTCAACTATTCATTCAGAAAACCCTAATCAGTGCTTCCAGTTCTGCCTAACCTGCACCAATTTTCCTAGAGCCAGTGACCTCACCACGGCGTGGATTCTCCTCACCACCCGCTATTCAATTCCCCGGGGATTCCAGATAACACATAACAATCACTAACGAGTGTATTAGTACATTTATCAATATAACAATAGAAAAAACAATTTAAAACATTTCATAATTTTTCAAAGTAAAAAACATTTCACGTGATTGATCAATCTAGCAGCAATAAAATGTTCACAGTTAGCAGCAAAATCTTTATAGCAGCATTCGACCTACTTATCTTAACTAGTCCTACCTAACTTTAACTAGTCCCTATACCATCTCCTCTGCTACCAGAAAATTACTGATAGAGCACGCAGGTCACCTAACCAACAATTTTACCATATACGCATTTGGGCCCATAAACTTTAATTTATCATAGACATTAATCAGGTGACCTTACACTCTACTACCAGTAACCCTGGTTCCTTCCTATTTATTTCTACTGTACGCGACTTACCAATCCTCTGTTACGGGTACCTATGATCACAATGGATCAGGGAGCTAGCTGTAAAAGAAAGGCAGCAACACTATACCAACTTTATATTCTGTTTGTATTCATAAAGACCACAGACTACGAGGACGTTTTAAAGATTTTATCTAGATTTCAGATTCGGGAAACATGAGGTTTACAACCATTAAGCAATCTATAACCAGAATTACAAAGAGCACATATCCATAAAGGAAATAGATCAGGCTAACCATTTACGGTTTAAAGAAAGGTAAGAACAGGGAACATGCTAATTAGGAGCTTCAGAGTTTAGATTTGAATGGATTAACTAAACACGGGGAAAAATTTAAGGAACATACTAAATGTTACTACTGGAGAAAATACTTCAGATAAATGGGTATAGGAAAGGACTTGGTTTATAATGCGAGAATTTGGAATACTAAAACACTATAGGGAAGGTAAAAGTGGAACACACTATAACTCTAGAAACATCACTTCAGTCAGCTTAATAGAGAAAATTATAAAACATCATGAACGATATGGAGAATTGTGCTTAAGGGAAAGGAAACATAGGAACATGCTAGAAAACAGTAATCATGTATGACCTTTTCATTTAGTAGGTTGCGAAAAGCATGGAAAATCAATATGCAAAGGTATGTCTTTATTAAAGCAAAAGACGGAAAATAGAAAGGTGCAGTATAGAGTTTCAGCACTATATTTACCTAGAATGGTGTGAAGACCAACCCTGGCCACAGGTCAGTTAAGAACGGGAGGGACCCCAAGGAAGGACAGTCATCGACAGGACAGCAGGTGCAGAATGGACACCCCAGGACAGGACAGGAAACCCAGATTAGGATCAGGACAGGACCACCAAGGAACGACCAGCACCCGCAGTTCGGAAGCAACGCCTGCGCTCCACCCTCTCTGCAGCTATTAGCCAGAACCCCGATTGGGTTATCGAATTCCCCAGCAAAGTGCTCCGCCAGCACTTTAAGGTTTCTTAGCAAAACCCCTCGAGTCTATGGAAAGTTCGGACAGAGTGCTCCGCAGCTCTCTGTATCAGTCACCTATTGAGTGCGTTGGGTCAGTGACAGGTCAGCTATTCGGACAAGTCGGACAATTTCTCTAGCTAAACCTAGGCTAGTTATACTGTTTTTGGGTCAGTGTACCACCCCCCAAATGTTGCGAGTGTCAGAATCCCCAATTTCGATTGGTCCCCAAGTAGGATAGGTCAACACACCAATCACATTTAAATTCTACAAGCTCCTATTTACATATTCTGGGACCGCCTATTGATTTTAGGGTTCCCATGACATGCTCTACAGAATACAATGGAAATTAATACATTTGTTGCGTTTGCAGGACATTTCAGCTTCTCCTGCTAGGTCGCAGGTCCCTTTCTCAGGAGCCTCTTGGCAGAGACCTTCAGTTGGCACGCTGTCAATGCCACCGGCAGAAGACTGTCATGCGCAGTAGGGTAGCTCACTATGGATTCGCGTGTGCCTCTCAGACCCTCAATTATCGCGGTACATGGAAAGTAAGTGAAAACAAATTAGAACATAGAAATAAATGAATATACTGTATACCATGAATAGCTACTCTATACCCCTTACTTTATATAAACTATGGCATTAGGGTTTTAGTGCAAAACAAACAATAACACGAAAGCATCAGCGCAAGCTTCACCATGTGAGGACACAAAGCGGACATCTTTAAAGCCAATGCGCAAGCGCAAAAGATTCCCACCAGAACTGCAAGTACGTCACGTGAGTGTGACCAACGCATGCGCAGAAGGAAACCCGCCAAGCAGCGGCCATTTTTAGTTACAAACGTTATTGAGTTAGTAAAACACATAGGCAAGCGTCTCTAGGACACCCCAAATGTCAAAATAAAAGGGAAATTAGTAGGACAAACAAGTTGGATTACTTGGTTAACATTATTTGAGGTTCATGAATTCAAGCAAGGCGCGTAACGTGCGAATCCTTGCTCCATCACATCCTCCCATCACCTTTTGTGTGTTGGATTACTACAGCTTCCACATCAGACACTTTGCTCAGAAGTTTTATAACAGTAAAAAAGGTGCAAAATCAGAAAATGTTACCAACAGAGCCAAGGTTGTTGCTTCCCGGCTCATCTTAGAAAAGTCTGTGGGCATGGTGGTGGTGGATGGCTGAGTTGCTATCTGAGTTCTGATGAAATGCATTTCTCTGATTTACACTGCTCTGATTCTGCTTTTCCCAAAATTCATTTAAACTTATTTCTGTAACTGTACTTATACTACAGAGTGTAACTCCGTCTTTTGGCCTCCACTTTAATAACCATCAGATCTGGGGCATGACCCAGGCCCTCACTACGAGTGGCAGAATTTCACCCATAGTGATCCCTCTGAGTGGGATTCCACCATCCACAATTCAGAGTGTTATAGGGCCTGGAACCATCACGTCCACACACCTGGGGCCTCGTTTACGGGTTGTTGGTGCAGCGCAGTGCAGCAGGTCACTTTGCTGTGCTGCCCTGCGACAAAAGGAAAGAGCAGGAATGCGCCGTATTTATGATATACGGAGCATTCCTGTCCTTACCCCCTGCGCGGTTGCCATTTTGGCTGCCTTGCGTGAACGCAGGCACTCTTGCCCCATGGTGCAAGGGCATCTGCGTTGTTGACAGGATTGTTTTTGTGCAGTAAGGGAGACTCCTGCACAAAATGAATCCATGGAGGCGTTTTCCTCTTTCGTGCAGCACACATAGGAAGAGAAATAAAGTTATTTCTCCTCACTACGCCTCTCCTGGGTGGGGGCGGGGACTACATTTTGGACACATTTCCAGGTTTACATGTCCTTGTGAATCTGGGAATGCGTCAAAACCCATGGGTGGATGCGTGGGAAACCCCACTGCTATGCCCATGGAAAAAACCCTGACACAGTGTGAGGCAACGCAGCGACTTGCGCTGCATTGCCTTACACCATATCTACGAGCCCATGAAAAGCCTCCCAAAGTCTCATAGATATAGGTCTGCACCGCAAGTGCATCAAAATAAATAATGCACCAGCAGTGCTAGGGCTTGGTAAATAAGTCCCTTGGTTTCCAGGATCAGACACTGGACCCTGTTACATGCTGGAGGCGCTGTGGCCAGGAGCATTGCCAGGTGCCTACCGGACTCCTTCAGTTACAATGGACGGGCAGACAGTTTTTCCCCGGACAGACTGAAGCCTGCCCTGACTCTTTTTCCCTCCCTACACAACACCCCTACCACCACTGGCCCTCCTGTTGGCACGTTCCATCTGCTCTGAGCAGGTGGCACATATAACCAGTTTTGTCTGTGAAATTAGGAATCAGTGCTCCGAAAAGGACATAGTATTACCATGTCTGTAGGTTATTCCATATTCTGAGGTGAAAGGTTCTGATTCCCAGTATCACTGCACCAAATTCCAACACACTGGTAAAGATGGCCCATCAAACCCATTTGATGGCACTCATAGAGTAGATGGGGAAAGTTGGTTAAAAAAGAACTCTGAAAAGACAGATGTTATGGTGCTGGGTGCATCGTTTGACTTAAGAGTCAACTCTTGATGGACTGATAGCATGTGTGTATATGTAACACTGGTGGGCAAGGTAAACATGTCTGAGGTTTAACACAGTACTGTAACCCATCACTCAAGCTTCATGTGAATTCAGCTGTTTCTTCATATTTTTTAAAACTTGACACTCTTGAGTGTTATTTTTCTATGTCGCCCCCGACTCTAAATCCCTGAGATATGAAAGATGACTTCAGTGATGCATAACAATTTGACCATTTGACACCTTTGTTGAAATCCATGCTGTAGTTGATGACTGTCCATCAGACTGTGAATGGCATCTACACCTTTTTTGAGTGAGAAGCTGAGGCCAAAGTCCGCTGAGGGTACCATCACCTGCGGTGGGTGCAGCATTCTGAGGCCAGAGTCTGCTAAGAGTACTATCACTTGTGGTGGGTTCAAAATTCTGAGGCCAGAGTCTGCTGAGTGTTCCATCACCTGTGGTGGGTTCAGAATTCTGAGGCCAGAGTCTGCTAAGAGTACTATCACCTGTGGTGGGTTCAGCATTCAGAGGCCAGAGTCTGCTAAGAGTACTATCACCTGTGGTGGGTGCAGCATTCAGAGGCCAGAGTCTGCTAAGAGTACTATCACATGTGGTGGGTTCAGCATTCAGAGGCCAGAGTCTGCTAAGAGTACTATCACCTGTGGTGGGTTCAGCATTCAGAGGCCAGAGTCTGCTAAGAGTACTATCACCTGTGGTGGGTGCAGCATTCAGAGGCCAGAGTCTGCTAAGAGTACTATCACATGTGGTGGGTTCAGCATTCAGAGGCCAGAGTCTGCTAAGAGTACTATCACCTGTAGTGGGTTCAGAATTCAGAGGCCAGAGTCTGCTGAGAGTACTATCACCTGTAGTGGGTTCAGCATTCTGAGGCCAGAGTCTGCTAAGAGTACTATCACCTGTGGTGGATTCAGAATTCAGAGGCCAGAGTCTGCTAAGAGTACTATCACACCTGTGGTGGGTTCAGCATTCTGAGGCCAGAGTCTGCTAAGAGTACTATCACACCTGTAGTGGGTTCAGCATTCTGAGGCCAGAGTGTGGTAAGAGTACTATCACACCTGTGGTGGATTCAGAATTCAGAGGCCAGAGTCTGCTAAGAGTACTATCACACCTGTGGTGGGTTCAGCATTCTGAGGCCAGAGTGTGCTAAGAGTACTATCACACCTGTGGTGGGTTCAGCCTTCTGAGGCCAGAGTCTGCTAAGAGTACTATCACACCTATGGTGGGTTCAGCCTTCTGAGGCCAGAGTGTGCTAAGAGTACTATCACACCTGTGGTGGGTTCAGCATTCTGAGGCCAGAGTCTGCTAAGAGTACTATCACCTCTGGTGGGTTCAGCCTTCTGAGGTCAGAGTCTGCTAAGAGTACTATCACCTGTAGTGGGTTCAGCATTCTGAGGCCAGAGTCTGCTAAGAGTACTATCACACCTGTAGTGGGTTCAGCATTCTGAGGCCAGAGTGTGGTAAGAGTACTATCACACCTGTGGTGGGTTCAGCATTCTGAGGCCAGAGTCTGCTGAGTGAACTGACTACCATCTGTGGTGGGTTCAGCATTCTGAGGCGAGAGTCTGCTGAGTGTACTGACTACCATCTGTGGTGGGTTCAGCATTCCGAGGTGAGAGTCTGCTGAGTGTACTGACTACCACCTGGGGTGGGTTCAGCATTCTGAGGCCAGTCTGCTGAGGGTACTATCACCTCTGATGGGTTCGGCATTCTGAGTCCAGAGTCTGAGTCCAGAGTCACATGTGTTGTGTTTAGCATTCTGAAGCCAGAGACTGCTAACAGTACTGTCACTTCCAGTGGGTTCAGCATTCTGAGGCCAGAGTCTCTGACTACCAGATGTGGTGGGTTTAGCATTCTGGGGCCAAAGTTTGCTGAGTGTACTGACTTTCCCCTGTGTTGGATTTAGCATTCCCCTGTGTTGGATTTAGCATTCTGAGACCCAGAGTCTGCTGAGTGTAGTGACTACCATCTGTGGTGGGTTCAGCATTCCGAGGCGAGAGTCTGCTGTGTGTACTGACTACCACCTGTGGTGTGTTCTGCATTCTGAGGCCAGACTGCTGAGGGCACTATCACCTCTGATGGGTTCAGCATTCTGAGTCCAGAGTCTGTTGAGTATACTGACTTTCACATGTGTTGTGTTTAGCATTCTGAAGCCAGAGACTGCTAACAGTACTGTCACTTCCAGTGGGTTCAGCATTCTGAGGCCAGAGTCTCTGACTACCAGATTTGGTGGGTTAAGCATTCTGGGGCCAAAGTTTGCTGAGTGTACTGACTTTCCCCTGTGTTGGATTTAGCATTCTCCTGTGTTGGATTTAGCCTTCTGAGACCCAGAGTCTGCTGAGTGTACTGACTACCACCTGTGGTGTGTTCTGCATTCTGAGGCCAGTCTGCTGAGGGTACTATCACCTCTGATGGGTTCAGCATTCTGAGTCCAGAGTCTGTTGAGTATACTGACTTTCACATGTGTTGTGTTTAGCATTCTGAGGCGAGAGACTGCTAACAGTACTGTCACTTCCAGTGGGTTCAGCATTCTCAGTCCAGAGTTTCTAACTGTGGTTGGTTTAGCATTCTGAGGACAACGTTTGCTGAGTGTACTGACTTTCACCTGTGTTGAGTTTAGCATTCTGAGGCCCAGAGTCAGCTAAGAGTACTATCACCTGTGGTGGGTTCAGCACTCTGAGGACAGAATCTGCTGAGTGTACTGACTACCACCTGTGGTGTGTTCAGCATTCTGAGGCCAGGGTCTGTGGAGTGTACTGACTACCACCTGTGGTGGGCTCAGCATTCTGAGGCCAGAGCCTGCTGAGTGTAGTGACTACCAACTGTGGAGGATTCAGCATTCTGAGGCCAGTCCGCTGAGGGTACTATCACCTCCGGTTGGTTCAGCATTCGGAGGCCAGCATCTGCTTAGAGTACAATCCCCTGTGATGGGTTCAGCATTCTGAGGCCAGAGTCTGGTGAGTGTACTGACTACCACCTGTCGTGTGTTTAGTATTCCGAGGCCAGACTGCTGAAGGTACTATCACCTGTGGTGGGTTCAGCATTCTGAGGCCAGTTTCTGCGGAGTGTACTAGCACCTCCGGTGGGTTCCGCATTCTGAGGCCAGAGTCTGCTGAGTGTTCTGACTACCATCTGTGGTGGGTTCAGCATTCCGAGGCGAGAGTCTGCTGAGTGTACTGACTATCACCTCTGATGGGTTCAGCATTCTGAGTCCAGAGTCTGTTGAGTATACTGACTTCCACATGTGTTGTGTTTAGCATTCTGAAGCCAGAGACTGCTAACAGTACTGTCACTTCCAGTGGGTTCAGCATTCTGAGTCCAGAGTCTCTGACTACCAGATGTGGTGGGTTTACCATTCTGAGGCCAAAGTTTGCTGAGTGTACTGACTTTCACCTGTGTTGGATTTAGCATTCTGAGACCCAGAGTCTGCTGAGTGTAGTGACTACCATCTGTGGAGGATTCAGCATTCTGAGGCCAGTCCGCTGAGGGGACTATCACCTCCGGTTGGTTCAGCATTTGTAGGTCAGCGTCTGCTTAGAGTACAATCCCCGGTGGTGGGTTCAGAATTCTGAGGCCAGAGTCTGGTGAGTGTACTGACTACCACCTGTCGTGTGTTCAGTTTTCTGAGGCCAGACTGCTGAAGGTACAATCACCTGTGTTGGGTTCAGCATTCTGAGGCCAGAGTCTGCTAAGTGTACTGACTATCATCTGTGATGGGTTCAGACTTCTGGAGTCAGAGTCTGCTGGGTGTCTCATATTACCAAGGAGATAGAATGGAAGACAGATCTTTTAATATTTTGGTCCTCACATTCAACTTTTGTCTTGAAACTGGTGGAATATCTCAGCACATGTGCAAGATTCCAAAGCACAGTTAGATTTTTTTTTAATGATTTAACAAAAAAACATGTATAGCAGGTAATTTTTTCAGTTCTTTGTAACACAATTCAGTTATAAATCAAAATAGTTAAAATAAAGTAAATTTGACACAAAAGACCATCCTGAAAATTTATTTTTAAGGGACCAAAGAAAGCAAAAACTGGTGCATAGTTAGGGTGTACATCAGCGAAGAGTAACTCCCAGCTGCATTTCTTGTCTTTCACAACAGAGAATCAGCCAGACAGTTCCTTTTTGTAGAACAGACCTTGATCCAAAAAGCACAATATCCTGATCCATGGGAAGGGCAGGCCAGATTTGAAAATCTGAGATAATTTCCATTAAAATGTGCTTGGGTTAACGGTACGTAACTTTTCCCTTCACCATTGTAGAATTCTGCCTGGAATTCTTAAACAGTAAACTAGAGAAACAAGCTTGACTTCATTTATTGCAAACAGGTTCCACCCATTTAGTCCACCAGGATTTCCTGTTGAGACCACCCTGATTTTGGAAATTTACTGTGGGTGAGTCTCAGTACCTGAATATCACTCACTCACTGAAATTGTATGGGAATTGGATTGAGCGTATGTATCACCAGTGTCTGCCTTTATAAGATAAAGATGTTCAGCGTAGCTAGGGTGAGGGGCTCTGAGCTTATTATATGTGAACCCATGCTCACACTAACCCATCTTCACACGCATGTGCACACGAGTGGGAGCTGAATATAAGAGACTACCGTTGTGCGCAGACTGGTGGCTGTAAACAGGTAACATGCCTGTGACAGATTTAAAGTGCAAGCTTTACCTGCCTAATAACCCTTTTGACTAGGTTAAACCTTCCTTTTAAATATTTCTGTCACCCCTAAATAGGCCTTATTGCGCATAAAGGCAGGGTGCATAGTACTTAAAAGTAAGATGTGTAAGAGTTAATGTTTCACATGTCCATACAGTGAAAATAAATTTTCACATAAGAAAGGCTGGCTAATTCCATAGAGAAACACTAGGCTTCATTGTCCCATTTAATAAATGCCAAATTCTGATTGGTAGCAGCTAGAGAAATAATTCAAGAACTAATTTTTAGAATTCTATAAAATCCAATTTAAAAGTGCAATCAAATTTTGCCGGACTACTAAGCATCAAGTACTTTTTAAAAGTTACTATGTTCCTGTATAAAACTTTAAGTATTTAACGGTCAGTTGGATTGTGCACAGACATGACAAAGGGTTTGCGTGTGGGGAGGTACTAGCCTTCCCTTGACAGGATGGCCTGGGGCTGTGCCCAAAGACCAGTTACACTTCAAAGAGGCCTACTCTGTCACTAGCAGATGAACAGGACACAATGCTTGGCTTGTCTCTCTATCTAACTTGGCTCCAAAACCAGTCGGAGAGGGAGCTTCCCCGGAACTTTGTTTAGAGGAGGATTTTCCCGTTACATAGGAATACCTCTGGGTGGAAGCAGGAGCTGTACATAGGGAAAGAATGGTTCTGCCATATTGGTTTGTGCAAGAATGCTGTGAGGGAGCGTAGGGACAGGGGTGAAGAGGTGCTCTGGCATACTAAGATTTCCACCCGCACTAAGAAACACCTCCACAAGGGGGAGACAGAGAGCAAGGCCCTAGACCTGGATGGTGATAAAACCAGAATCATGGACAGCATGAAGGAGAAGCTACCTCATGCCCTGCTAAGGACTTTGTCTCCAGCTGATCCCCTGGGACTACATGGATATCTCCAGGGCCAGGTTCCCCGCCCCATTATGCCACCTGAGAACCAAATGCGTGAGGATCTGAACTCCACTACCACCCCAGGTGCCCTACAAGACAGCCAAGAGGCTCTGGGGCTTGAGTGTGCAGGCAAGAATGTGCTCTGCTGGCTGGTAGTGGAGGGGCTGCACAAGATGCTTCCACCAGCTGGAGAGGAGCACCAGGAGCCAGAAGAGGAGAAGATTGGCACTGGGAGCCAGTGAAACCAGCTTCCTGTAAAGTGTGCCCCTTTGGAGGTCTGTTGAAAATGCTCTAGGTGGCTAGAGCTCTCCCCCAAGAGTAAAACAAGCCAGAAATCAAGCAAATCATCCCAACTAGGCCAGAGATATGGCTGTATAAAGATTTCACCTTTGACTCTTCCTGATAAGACTAGAATATGGTGCACTACAGAGATTTCTGTGAAATTCCCCCACATGGGTCAGTGCCCAGGGTTTGGCACAAGGAACATTCTTAATAATTAAAAGGGGGAGGGACATGCATGGGGCAATCTGACACAGTCTCATTTGGCCCTGGGGACCCCCTCTACAGCCTGACACAGAGGAGAAAGAAGGGGGTCCCGGACCCCATACTCAAGCCCAGATGTGAGTAAGAGTGGATTGCCACCATGTGGGAAGCTGGCCGGGCAGCATGGGCGTGGGCTCCCGGCACTGGCCCAATGCTCCAGTGGCTGTGGGCACTCCGGGTGGAACTGAAGCACCCCATGATAAACAAAATAGGAAATAGAAACTGACATATGTCACGAGGCCGCAGGAACATAGATGCTCATAAAAGATTAACTCTTTTTCTTGCTGGAGTGCCCCACCGGCGAATGTTCTGCATGGAGTTCAGTAGTCCTTCCACCCATAAATGTTTACAAAGTTGTGCTAAGTTTCTGGGTGCATTGCATTCCTGACTTCAGGAGAAATATTGGTTGATTGTAAGCACTCTCAGAGCTGAAGCTTTTGCTCTACAGCTTGGGAGTGCAAGGACCTCTAGTTGTCGGTTCCATGGCTGCATTTTATGTGCCTGATGAGTGTAAAGAAAAACTGACACATTTCATTGTGAATTTCAATGCTTTATTCAAAATATTTTGCTGAGAATGAATATTGAATGATACAATGTATTGAGTGCATTTAGTTGATGTTTATACTCAAAATGTTATTATTGCTTTTATTAATGTTGACAGGCCTGACAAAGTCAATAGAACAGCCTTAACTGTTAATGCGGTGATACTGTGAAAGCCTGATAGTAGTACAAAGTCAATAGGCCTGCTTTATTTAAACTGACAGCACCTTATGTTGTGATGTTGCATCTGGTGTAGTTGGGATGTATTGTGATTATGGGGGTCACGAACCACTAGAAGTCAAATGTGACTCAAGAATGTCACCAAAGCTTTTTCAACCTACCTGCTGTGTATATCTGTAAAGGAACTTGCAGTAGCTAGTAGTGTTTGTACTTTTCCTTTTAATAGAAAAAGGACTAACAGGACAATAATTTACTGAGCCTTGTTGATGCGTGCCAGCGAATGGAGCATATTAGCCCACACCACCTCCTCTGAGTGGATAGTGAGCTGCTCTTCTTCGCTAGCATAACAGTCAAATACTACCATGGGGTACAAGTAAGGAGACAATTGTGGACTTAATCATTGTGCAGGGCTCACATCCTGCACAAGTAATAACCCAATTTCTTACACCATCTTTGGGGGAAGGAACCCATAATAATAGCAAGGCAAACCGTGATTCCTGCCCCAAAACATTTGCTCTGGAATCAGAATTGACACAGTAATGTTAATTAAATATATAGACTGATCACCAGGCAGTGGCCCGGCAATTGTCTGGTTCTGATACGTGTCTGCCCCTTTACCCCTGGTGGAGGGCCAGTTTTACTCCGCAAAGACATGGTTATTGGAAGCCAAACCAGCTCCATAGTTACAGAAGAGCTCGTTTAATTTACCTAAATCTTCAGTCTTGTGTAAATAATTTCAAAATGTTCTCTTAACATTCTACTGAGGTGGAGGGGATTTGCAAAATAAACTAGATAGGACATTGTCTCATTGATGTGAAAATCCAAGATATCGTTTAGAGGAAAGGAAGGGTGACTTCAGAGGTACATCTTCTAGTCGTGAGAAATGGAGCCAGATTCTTCTGTGGAAAGAACCTCACATGAGCTCACCTTCCTGACTGCATTAATGCTCCCTAAGAAGGAAGCATTCCAGGACAAATTCTGGACATCCAGTTTATGAATGGAAAACCAGAAAGAAACTTAGCAAAGATGTTGTAGGAAATATTTAATTAGGAGAACTGCTAAAATTAATTCTTAAAAAGGATAAAGTAGCTGGAAAGGAAAACACTTCAGCAGTAGAGCTGCTCCAAATGCTTTTCCAGTCACCAAATGCAGAACCTCTTCCACTTAAATAAATCATTTTATTATGTGCGTATTCTTGAACTCATTTTCAAGATGTAAGCCTCCAGGTTGTTTGTTCTCATGAGTGATGGTAAACTGGAGTGCTAATTCTTGTCTGACATTAAAAAGAAAATACAATAATTATTTATGGGCTTAATAGAATACATAGTACAGTGATCAGTGATAGTACAGACCCTCCGCACACCATCGACCACGACCCCCTGCTAGCCTGGGCCAGCCTGAGCATTGATGACACCATCAAGACCATGCGCACAATCCACTCCAGCTCTCCATCAGACCCATTCCTGCACCACGTCTTCAACAGAGCAAGCAGCTCCAACGCACCCTACCTGCGCAACGTCATCAATCTCTCCCTCGAGACGGCAACCTACCCAGAGATCTGGAAACACGCCGAGATCAACGCCCTACTCAAAAAACCTAAGGCAGACCCAAGAGACCTCAAGAACGTCCGGCCCATCTCTCTGCTCCCCTTCCCGACCAAGGTCATCGAGAAAACTGACAGCTAACCCGATACCTCGAAGAAAACAGAATCCTGGACCCTTCCCAGTCAAATGATTGATTGATTAATAGTCTTCTAAATAAATACTGCAGTACACCCACAATGTCATAATTAACATTATAAACAAAGAGAATGGAAGGACAATATAAATAATATATCCAATTGCAATAAATCTACTGTTTCCCTTTTTCTCAAACCCTTTTCAAAATAAATGCATTCCACTCTACTCCTGTTTTTAGTTTGACAGTTCTGTTCATTACTGGAAGCGGAGGATGCCATCTTCGGGTGTTGTAGGAAACAAGGTAAAATGGTGAGTCTGCAGATAGAGACCTCTCAAATGAGAAGTGTTATCCAGTGCTTAATTTGAGCCAGTGGTTTCCAGTTCTCGGCACCGGCACTTAATTGTCAATATCGGGACTTATGACAGCCAGGCACATGGTGGTGCTGCTTGTCCAATTTTGTGATTAAATTCAAAAGCAGTTGTTTAATTATTCTATATACATTACAAATGACTAATTACTGCCACCCAAGCCATTCAAAATATCTTAGGTGGCAGGTATTAGTAATGTTTAATGTATAAAAAGTCTGAATTGTCATAAGGAGCGCAATGGGTGGTGCAAGCTGGTGTGGTATTCTGACAATGGCCAAGTCACTTTTTTCTTTACAAATTAAGTTCTGGTGTAATCTGTGCCTCACTGAGGAAGTTCTGTAGATTGATCCCTTGGAAACCCTTCCCTTGAATGGTAGTTTCTAAATTTTCTGCAGTTCTTCTGCAAGGTGTTTCCTCTAGGAATATCTCTCTAGTGTGTTCTTCGAGCATGGGTTACAGCTCTGCCAATTCCATGGCAGTGGGAGAAGAAAGATACCCCTTGCACTTTCATAGGAAATGGGCACAGGAGGAGTCTTTTCTTGGAGTTTTCCAAGCTCTCCTTGCCTGGGTCTGAGTTGTGCTCCCTCTTTGTTGGTCCACCTCCTTTGAGATACATCCTGACAATTCCGAATGGTGTGCAAATATGGAGAGGAGGCTATGCAGAGATGGTGGCCATCCTCATTAGACCTCTTCCTACTGCAGGATCAAGAGCAGGCATGGTGACTGGAGAGAAACTAATGTGAAGGGAAACATCGCTTTGGAAAGAGGTAAACAAGCATTGGCATAGCCAATACGTCTCGTTTTTGGAACCTTATGTTTTTATCCTGAAGTTTTGGCTATTTTGTAGAGCATTGTGGCTGCGGTGCATTATGTTGAAAAGTGATAATGAAAAGTGTTAAGCATTTTTGTTACGTTTATAAAAACCAAGACAACATTATATACAACTGAACAACCCGATTAAAAACAGATTTTAACATGAAAATGTTTAAAGAAATTATGTACTTATGTGATACAGTGATATTATGTGGAGTGTATTTGTTGCATTGAATAGAATGTAATTATGTGACGTGTACTGATGTGGCACTAAGTGTTATCATATTGAGTGTATTTATGTTGCATTGAGTAGAGTGTAATTATGTGGTGTGTAATTATGTGGCCCTGAGTGGTATGTGGAGTGTATTTATTTTGCATTGAGTATAGTGTAATTATGTGGTGTGTAATTATGTGGTACTGAGTGTTATGTGTAGAGTATTTATGTTGCATTGAAAAGAGTTTAAATATGTGACATGTAATTATGTGGTATTGAGTGGTATTTTGTGGATTGTATGTATGTTGCATTGAGTATAGTGTAATTGTGTGGTGTTTAATTGTGTGTCAGTGAGTGGTAGTATGTGGAGTGCATTTATGTTTTAATGAATAGAGTGTAATTATGTGACGTGTAATTATGTGTTACTCAGTGGTATGATGTGGAGTGATATTATGCCGGGTCTGGTGGCTCAGTGGACTAATGCGTCTATTGCAGGGGCCTGTGTTCGACCTCATGGTTGAAATCCCGGTGGGTCCACTCAGCCTTTCATCCATCTGAGGTCAATAAAATGAGTACCATTGAGTTGGGCAACAACAAACATCTGTTATTCAGCGTCAATATACCCGTAGTGGTGAAGATGCGCTTTACAAATACATATGTTATGTTATGTTATGTTTTATCTGGATTGTATTTATGTTGTATTGAGTAGAGTGTAATTATGTGGCATGTAATTATGTTATGTTATGTTATTCACATTTTTTAATGCGCACAGATGCTCCAGCGAAGGAGCGTCCTGGCGCAGGGAAAGGTGGACACAACACAACACTAAAACCAGCAACAAAGAAGCAGGGACACTTAAAACAGGGAAGAATTAAAACAAGAAGGTTTTCAAGGCCCTACGAAAGGATATTAGAAAGGATATTAGATCATCCAAGAGGCGGATTTCCAAGGGAAGCACATTCCAAAGAGTTGCAGCTTTCACTCGAATCCATCCGGCTGAGTCTAAAGCGGGGAACAACCACAAGGGATTGGCCGAGAGATCTAAGTGAACGAGTTGGAACGTAGGGAGAGATAAGTTTGTTGAGTATCTCAGGGGCCGACTCTTGCAGAATTTTAAAGACCAGGCTAAGAGCCTTAAAGTGAATTCGCTTTTTAATCGGTAGCCAGTGCAAGGACCGCAGAGTATTAGAGGTGGGACAGGTCCGTGGCAATCCGACCACCGCCCTAGCCGCTGCGTTCTGTACCCGTTGTAAACGAAGGATCTCGGCTTGGTTCACTCCTAAAAGGAGTGAGCTGGCGTAGTCCAACCGGGAGATAATCATTGCTTGGATGACCAGCTGTCTTGTAGGAGCGTCAAAAAATTTGAGCAGAGGTCTTAGCCCGCGTAATACCCCAAAACAGCATGCCGCCACTCTCTTGGTATGGGTCACAAAGCTTAATGTGTGGTCGAGCCACACTCCCAAATTCCTGAGTTCCAGGACTGGTGCCGGGGCCGGTCCCAGCTCGGGTGGCCACCATCTGTCCCCCCAAAGGTCCGCATCCCTTCCAACGATCATCACCTCAGTTTTTTTCGCGTTCAGCTGGAGACAGTTGTTATTCATCCAGCTAGCCACCTCTCTCAGTCCGTTTCGGAACCTGGGGGCATCCTGCTCGGCATCCCCGCTGATCGTAACCGCTAGCTGAGTGTCGTCAGCATAAGAGACCATGGTTAGGCCCCACTGCCTGGCGACCTCAGCCAGCGGCTGCACGTACAGATTAAAAAGCGTGGGACTCAGGGAGGAGCCCTGGGGCACCCCCAGGTCCAAAGGATGGTACTTGGACTGAAAAGGAGGGGTGGCAACACAGAAGGAGCGATCACTAAGGAAGGAGCGGAACCATTGCAGAGCCGAACCACAAATGCCAATGTCCTGTAGGCGGTGTAGAAGGATGCGATGGGAGACAGTGTCAAAGGCAGCGCTCAGGTCTAATAAAATAAGCGCTGCCGTTTGACCTGCATCCAGCACAGTCCGCAGATACTCAACCATTGCCAGAAGGGCCGTCTCCGTGCTGTGACCAGCACGGAACCCATTCTGCATGGGATCCAGGACATTAGCTCGGGGCATATGCTCCGCGAGGGCCAGATTTACATGGGCCTCCATAACTTTGGCCGGCCAAGGAAGCAAAGAGATAGGGCGGTAGTTTTCTGGTTTTAACGGATCCAAAGATGTTTTTTTTAGGATCGGGGAAACCACCGCTTGCTTCCACTTGGCAGGAACAAGGCCCGAGGTCAGGGAGAGGTTAATCAGTGAACACACTATTGTGCGTCCCTGGAAAGCAACATCCCTGAAAAGGGCAGATCTTAGCGGGTCTGCAGGCGAGCCAGATTTGACTCGCAGAGCCCACTTGGCAAACTCCTCATCAGAAAGAATGGGAAGAGAGTGCAGCGACGGGCAGCTACTGGAGCCCCTCCAGGGGATCACAGGTGGCGTTGTGCTTGGAAACGCCTGGTAGATGTTCTTAACTTTGTCCAAGAAGAAAGTAGCTAGGGCTTCGCAGTGGGAGATGGAACTATCCAACTGCGGGGCAACTCTCTTTGCCATCAGATCTTTTATGGTTTTAAAGATGGTCTTAGTAGGATTGAGGCTGTTCCGGAATTCGGCTGCGTAAAACGCCGCCCGGGTCCTGCATATAGCTCGATGGTAGAGCTTAACAGAGGCCAGGTAAGCGTTTTTTCTAACGGCGTCATACGTCTTACGCCACTCCCTTTCTGCCCGTCTACAGGAGGACTTCAAGGCGCGCAGCGCACTGTCGTACCAGGGGCTGGCCTGCCGGGAACTGGACTTACTGGAGATGATAGGTACCAGGGCGACAAGCGCCTTAGTAATCCAATTACAGAACAGGTCATAGCCCGAAGTAGCATTCAGCAGAGGACCTGGAGGCTCAGCAGCCATGATGTAATGAAGGTCCTCTAGCCTAAGTTTGTTCCAGTGGCGCCGAGGAATCCGCTTAGAAGGTGGAATAGTGGGGGTAGCAGGAAGGGGTATGTGGCACTGAGTGGTATTATGTGGGGTGTATGTTGCATTTAGAATAGTGTAATTAAGTGGCATGTAATTATGTGGCAGTGAGTGGTATTTTGTGTTGCATTGAGGAGAGTATAATTATGTGGAGTGTAATTATGTGGCACTGAGTGGTATTATGTGGAGTGTATTTATGTTGCATTGAGTAGAGTGCAATTATTGAATTGAATGGAATTAAATTGAAATAACATTACTAAAGTGCATGGCAACCTGGGAGCATCCCAGTGCTGTGGCATGTTATTATGTGGCAGTGAGTGGCATTATGTGGAGTGTATGTTGCATTTATTAGAGTGTAATTATGTGGTGTAATTGTGTGGTTTTGAGTGGTGTTATGTGAAGTGTATTTATATTGTATTGAGTAGAGTGTAATTATGTGGCATGTTATTAAGTGGCAGTGAGTGCTATTATGTGGATTGTATTTATGTTTTATTGAGTAGAGTGTAATTATGTGGCATGTAATTATATGACAGTGAGTGGTATTTTGTGTTGCATTGAGGATAGTGTAATTATGTGGAGTGTATTTATGTGGCACTGAGTGGTATTATGTGGAGTGAATTTATGTTGCATTGAGTAGAGTGAAATTGTGTAGCATGTAATTATGTGGCAGTGAGTGGTATTATGTGGAGTGTATGTTGCATTTAGTAGAGTGTAATTATGTGATGTAATTATGTGGATTTGAGTGGTGTTATGTGGAGTGTATTTATATTGTATTGAGTAGAATGTAATTATGTGGCATGTAATTATGTGTTAATGAATTGTATTATGTGAAGTGTAATTATGTTGCATTGAGTAAAGTGTAATTATGTGGCATGTAATTATATGACACTGAGTGGTATTTTGTGGAGTGTATGTTGCATTTAGTAGAGTGTAATTACGTGTAATTATGTGGTACTGAGTGGTGTTATGTGGAGTGTATTTATATTGTAGTGAGTAGAGTGTAATTATGTGGTGTGTTATTTTGTGGCACTGAGTGATATTATGTGGATTGTATTTATGTTGCATTGACTAATGCATAATGTAATTATGTTACACTGAGTGTTATTATGTGGGGTGTACGTTGCATTTAGTAGTGTGAAATTATGTGGCATGTAATTATGTGGCAGTGAGTGGTATTATTTGGAGTGTATGTTGCATTTAGTGCAGTATAATTTTGTAGCATATAAGTATGTGGCACTGAGTTGCATGATGCAGAGTTTTTTGTTGCATTGAGGAGAGTGTAATTATGTGGAGTGTAATTATGTGGCACTGAGTGGTATTGTGTGGAGTGTATGTTGCATTTAGTACAGTGTAATTTGGAAATTAAGGACCTTTGCCCTAGAACAATATAGTTAGTTAGCAATTGAGTGAGTTAGTTAGTTTGTGAGAGAGTGAGTTAGTGAGATAGAAGAGTGAGTGAGTTAGTGATTTAGTGAGAGATAGCTTGAGAAATGGAGTTAGTTACTAAGTGATAGGTTTAGAGTGAGTTACTGAGTGAGAGAGTGTCTTAGTTTTTGAGAGAGAGTTATTTTTTAGATAGACTGAGCTAGTTAGCATGAGAGTGTTAGAGAGTAAGTTATTGAGGCAGAGAGTTAATGAGAGAGATCATTTTTGAGAGTTTATTTTGAGAACACGGATCCCACCCCTGCTACCTTGGGCCGTAGCAGTCTCGGGTCCGTGGGGGATGGGCGGCATGTCCAGCTCCCCCAAACCGCAACTTACAAAGGTTGTGGCTGAACCATTCATTGTGTGTGCATGGGGCACCAGTGGTACGGACATACTCACGTCGACGAGGCTTGCCAAGAGTATATACGTGAGTGGAGAAGTGTGGCTCAATGGTTAGAGCGGCAGACCCTGATGCAGAGGTCTAGCCCGGGACCAGGGTTCAATTCCCCGCCTCGGCGGGTCTTGAGCTCAAAAATTCCACGGACCTGATAATTCTCGCCTCGGTGCCTATTCCAATCATGGAGTCCCACTCTGCAACTATGGGCAATAGCTTGCTTAATCTCCACAACGGCCCCCACAACGCTAAGGATGCCTGGCCTCCACCTTGGGGGTGCCCAGGAGTGGACACCTCACAGGGAAAGCCAGGATGGGTTCCACAGCGGTATTCGTACAAGCGCCTTGAGACCCTTGCGGGTGAGTAGTGTGCTATACAAGTATCAGTTTACATTTTACGTAATATTTGATCTGCACTTCATCGTTAGGCAAGACATGTATCATAACTGGTAAATAATGCAATGTTAAATAAATGTCAGTAGTTTATTACAGTACACTCCGAGCAGAACTGACCATGGTGCTCAGCTAACAGGGGGTGTGATGTCCACACGCGATAAGACCAGTTTAATGTCATTTCACCCGACCCAGGAGCCACTTACGTACGAGATGTGTATTCTTTTTACATATTGAATGAATGAATGTACACTTGTAGAGCGCATGGCTACCAAAGGCCTCCCAGTGCTAGAGACAGAGCCGACAACTGAAAACCAACACAGGAATTAAGGGAACAACAGAGTCTGCAGGAGTGTACGGAAGGACAGGTAGTTATCCTCGAGCCGAACGTGGTCTGGTAACTGATTCCAATCCTTAGCCACCATGAATGCAAACAGCCATCCCCACTCCGAGCTCAATTTACTCTGGGCACTGCTGCCAGGTGCTTCGTTTCGGATCGTAATGCTCTTTTAGGGAGGTATGGCGTGATGATAAATCGGAGAATCGTGGGAGCCCTAGAAAAGAGAGACTAGTGGGCAATGCACAGAGCCTTAAACTGTATTCTTTCGGCCACAGGCAACCAATGCAGAGAGATGAGATGAAGTTTAGCAGATTCCCGATTATGAGCCTGTATGAGGAGTCACGCAGCACAATTTTGGACCATTTGCAGTTTTCTTATCGTAGAGCAAGGTGAGCCTAGATAGGGCACAATGACGTAGTCAAGCCGCGAGAGAATCAGGAAATGCATCTGGTTATTAATAACCCCTCTAAAGTGGTTTATCTCTACAAATCTACTTTCTTTGCGAAAATCCTGCCTGGGAAAATGGCCTCCTTAGTAGCTCCAAGAACCCGGTGTGGAACACAGAGTAGACAGTATCACTTTGTGAGGAGCAAAATATCAGAATATGTAATGATTTAATGAATGACAGCGCGCATTCCTAGTCAAGCATTTCCCTTGCGGGAGCGAGCAGGGGCACCATCTGTTTGCAAGGTAATTACAAACAGATGTCGCCAAATCTCGCTCTCACAAGGGAAATGCTAAATGTGCACGATTTTCGCCAAAATGCTGATCGATTACAAAAGGTCCCCTCCAATGAAGCGCATGTGCGCTGCGTAGGCGAGACCTAAAAAGAGCTAAGTTTCAGGCAAAAGAAATCCGTTAAAAACATGACAATGTTATGACATCAGGAAAAAGGATAGTGGAAAAAGAAACAGACCAAGCATATCTTGCTGAACATGATGGGGTAGACAATGATGTAATGCAATTATATACCAAAGCTGTCTATAGGGCCATAACTAGTAGAACCACTGCAAGGAGGGAGCAAATGAGCGACAGACCTTTCTAACTGCATTTTTGGTTTCATTTATGTTTGTAAAATTCTTTTGTTCATTGAACCCAGACTGGTCTTGAATTAAAATGCCTCTCTACCCTAGCTATAGGTGCTCCTACAACTTCCGTCCTAAGACACCCAAATACATGACACTACAAATAGATTAAGTAATACTTTTAGGGAAAGGATGGAGAGGCTGTGGTCTTGAGCAATGCCCCAGATGTTTTTAGGCTAACATTGAGTCTAAAATGTCAAATTTAGTCTTGTGATGGAGGGGTAATGGATAAAGACTGGTTTTACCCACCGTGTGAAATTAATCAAAAAATGAAAAAGGACACTTGTAACAATTCTAAACCATTGGTTAGAAAAATAGTTGGAACACCCTCAAAAACTCAATGTTGTTTGGAAACGCGGTATATATGTTTCATCCGCCCCACATTGAAGTTGTGGCAGTTATCAAAGGATGTTCCAATTAGTGTTGGGTGCCAGCCTCATCCAGAGGCACCTCTGGTCTAGAGTGCAGTGTCCAGAGATAGAGGGTTTCCCCCCACAAAAAGTGTAAAACCAGAATTCTTGAAAAAAGGAAGAAAATATTAAAAAGAGAAAAACACCCTGATTTTTTAATATGGGGTGAGATTCTGCTGTTATAAAATATGCTGATACTTCAGAAAGATCGAGTTACTAGATCTGTGAGTATTATAATGAAATTGTCGACATGTTTCAGCTCCTTTTGGCCCTAGGGGTCTATGGAGCTTTCGTCAGGACTAACATACATGAATATTTACTCACACGACTTGTACAGTATTTTGAAAAGGTCGGTTTTTTTTACACTTGGTTAGGAAAACCAGCTATCCAACTTCTGTAATAAAAATAGAGAGACATACAACAATACACAAACAGCCTGATTCATCAAGCCGAAATCTGCTCCCAAAGGGCCAGATTCTGAGAATCTGGCCCTTTGCGAGCGCTATTTTTGCATTTGGGATTCATCATCCCAAATGCAAAAATCGGTAATAGCGATTTCGCTATTTTGCGAGGAATTACATTTAAGGAATCTCTATTTGAGATTCCTTAAATTCAATTCATCATCCATTTAAAAATTGCGAATTCGCAATTTCGGCCCGCTATTTACCGCGAGGTCAAACCTCGTGGTAAATAGCGAAAACTTAGAAAAATGCTTTTAAAAGCATTTTTCTAAGTTGCATGTTGAACACACACATGTCCTGTGGACATGTGTGTGCGCAACACCTGTTTCAATTTGCATTTAAGGGGTGCTACAGGGTGTCCGTTGGACACCCCTGGCACCCTTTAAATCGCTATCTAATTTGCGATTAGCAAATTGCTAATCGCAAATAAGGAATACTCCCCATTCATTCCTATGGGCCTTTTGGCCCATAGGAATGAATGGGGAGTATTCCTTATTTGCGATTAGCAATTTGCTAATCGCAAATAAGGAATGTATAGGAATCGCATTTCTTTATGCAATTTCTACATGAATCCCGTTTTGCAAGTCCTTAATAGCGATTCGTTATGAATCGCTATTAGGGGCTCGCAAAACGGGAGAATGATGAATCAGGCTGAAAGTTCATTAAACTGTATGGTTGATTGATCCTTAGGAGGGGGAGAGGGGGGAAAAGAGGAAATTACCATCTTCTTAAATGTAAGTATTTTCTTACAAATTTCTGAATGGAAGGTATATTTTGTAGAGGATTAAGATTGACGGGCTGCGTGTTATCCAGAGATATTAGTCTTTGTTTTCGGAGACACATTATATAATCTGACAGTATATTTTTATGTGTGACAGTATATTGTTTGTGGTGCAATTATCCATTATGTCTTTAATACCTAAAGGATTTCATTTTCATTTCTTGGTATAGTATGGTGTATGGTAGTCTATCAGTGGATACACTGCATCATAGAATTCCGAACAGTGATTATGGTGGTCCGGATTGAATCTAATAAATAGCTGCAAAACATATTTTCACAGACAGTGGCTCGTAAATTAGATATCTTTTTTGAAAACACTGAACATAAAAACATAAAATCTCAACGAGTAGCTAGCACTAGTTCCACTTCTATAAGGATATACTTGTTCCCCGTGAGGTTGCTCAAGCTCAGTATGTTAGTATACTCCCACCTGGATATGTAAGGCGAACATCACGCCGGTTACCTTAATATGAGGTTAACAAAGAGATCTGTCCTACCTGTTTATGTAGAACTCGATTCTCCATCAGGGGGATTCCGCTAAATTAAGCGCAGAGCTGATGGAAAAGGGGGGCCAAATCATTATAAACGCCGCTATTGCGTCTTACCGATTTCTTCTCTGAGTATCTCAGTGCCGCCATTACCCGCGTGGTGAACTCATCTGGGACTTGTGCTGACTCTGCCCCCAGATGCCGGGTCTGTGCTTTGAGCTCATATTTGAAGGGGCCATGAATGATGCTTGAATAGAGACTGTTTTTTTTTGTAGAAAACTTTACGCATCCCTTTGGCTATTGATATATGAACAGGCTTCTTTTTTGTCAAGTCGATACGGCAAAACCTGTATATTCTCATTATGTGAGGACGTGTGTACGTTTATTTATGATGTTACGTCCTTTGGCACAGCTTTATACAATATTGATCTTGATTTTCTAGGACATTAATTTAGGCAGCAAGTGTTATTATTTCGCGAATTGATGCCATGGTACATTATCATTTAGACCTTGTTCATGGGTATGAAGACGATTCACCCACCTCTGTTCCTTTTCGTACAGTATTTTCTCAGAATTTTGGGACTTGTCTGTTAGCATTTCAATCACAGTCCAGTGGAGGTCGTCACAAGAGTGGTTCATTTCTACGAAATGTGAACATAATTTTGTGGTGTTCTTTTCCAGTCTAATGTTCACCAACTCTTATTTTTACTTTTCGGCAAGTCATCCCTATGTATTTCTTTTTACAGGGGCAGCTTACCATGTAGATGACGTGAGAGGAATTGCAATTTGTATGCTGTCTCTTTGTCCACAATAAGGTCTCTGATAATTGTAATGTTTTTGATGCTGTGGTTGTTTTGCATGCTACACACGTGCCACAAGGATAATGCCCTTTAATAGGTGTCATTGAGACTAGACCCCTGGCTAAAGTTTACCTACACAGCCAATAACACACGACTAGACTTTCTAGATCTCACAATTTTTACAGAAAACAACATCTTATAAACCAGAACCTACACCAAGCCAACGGCCAAGAATAGCCTATTATCATACAAAAGCTATTACCCAAAGCCACTCAGAGATAATCTCCCATACAGCCAATTTTTACGGCTCAAAAGAAATTGTAGCAAAGATGAAGACTATAAGACACAAGCCCAAGAACTGAGCGAAAAATTAAAGAATAGAGACTGTACCCAGAAAACAATCAAGAGATGCAGAAAAAGAGCTAACAACCAACCGAGAGAATGTCTCCTGCAAATCCACCCAAAAGCACAAATACAAGACCTAACTACCTGCGTAACAACCTTTTGCCCGTCCACCTATGATGTGCAAAAAATGGTAAATAAAAATTGGCACATATTGAACACTGGGAAATTTGATTGGCCCAAACCGAGATTTGCCAATCGAAGAACAAAACATCTGAAAGAAGTTTTGGTGCACACATGACCTTCAAAGAAACAACCATTGGCCATAACAAGAGATGTCTCAATGACACCTATTACAGGGCATTATCCTTGTGGCACGTGTGTAGCATGCAAAACAACCACAGCATCAAAAACATTACAATTATCAGAGACCTTATTGTGGACACAGAGATAGCACACAAATTGCAATTCCTCTCACGTCATCTACATGGTAAGCTGCCCCTGTAAAAAGAAATACATAGGGATGACTTGCCGAAAAGTAAAAATAAGAATTGGTGAACATAAAAGTAACATTAGACTGAAAAAGAACACCACAAAATTATGTTCACATTTCGTAGAAATGAACCACTCTTGCGACGACCTCCACTGGACTGTGATTGAAATGCCAACAGACAAGTCCCAAAATTCTGAGAAAATACTGTACGAAAAGGAACAGAGGTGGGTGAATCGTCTTCATACCCATGAATAAGGTCTAAATGATAATGTACCATGGCATCAATTCGCGAAATAATAACACTTGCTGCCTAAATTAATGTCCTAGAAAATCAAGATGAATATTGTATAAAGCTGTGCCAAATGACGTAACATCATAAATAAACGTACACACGTCCTCACATAATGAGAATATACAGGTTTTGCCGTATCGACTTGACAAAAAAGAAGCCTGTTCATATATCAATAGCCAAAGGGATGCGTAAAGTTTTCTACAAAAAAAACAGTCTCTATTCAAGCATCATTCATGGCCCCTTTAAATATGAGCTCAAAGCACAGACCCGGCATCTGGGGGCAGAGTCAGCACAAGTCCCAGATGAGTTCACCACGCGGGTAATGGCGGCACTGAGATGCTCAGAGAAGAAATCGGTAAGACGCAATAGCGGCGTTTATAATGATTTGGCCCCCCTTTTCCACCAGCTCTGCGCTTAATTTAGCGGAATCCCCCTGATGGAGAATCGAGTTCTACATAAACAGGTAGGACAGATCTCTTTGTTAACCTCATATTAAGGTAACCGGCGTGATGTTCGCCTTACATATCCAGGTGGGAGTATACTAACATACTGAGCTTGAGCAACCTCCCGGGGAACAAGTATATCCTTGTAGAAGTGGAACTAGTGCTAGCTACTCGTTGAGATTTTATGTTTTTATGTTCAGTATTTTCAAAAAAGATATCTAATTTACGAGCCACTGTCTGTGAAAATATGTTTTGCAGCTATTTATTAGATTCAATCCGGACCACCATAATCACTGTTCGGAATTCCATGATGCAGTGTATCCACTGATAGACTACCATACACCATACTATACCAAGAAATGAAAATGAAATCCTTTAGGTATTAAAGACATAATGGATAATTGCACCACAAACAATATACTGTCACACATAAAAATATACTGTCAGATTATATAATGTGTCTCCGAAAACAAAGACTAATATCTCTGGATAACACGCAGCCCGTCAATCTTAATCCTCTACAAAATATACCTTCCATTCAGAAATTTGTAAGAAAATACTTACATTTAAGAAGATGGTAATTTCCTCTTTTCCCGCCTCTCCCCCTCCTAAGGATCAATCAACCATACAGTTTAATGAACTTTGTGTATTGTTGTATGTCTCTCTATTTTTATTACAGAAGTTGGAGAGCTGGTTTTCCTAACCAAGTGTAAAAAAAAACCAACCTTTTCAAAGTACTGCACAAGTCGTGCAAGTAAATATTCATGTATGTTAGTCCTGACGAAAGCTCCATAGACCCCTAGGTCCAAAAGGAGCTGAAACATGTCGACAATTTCATTATAATACTCACAGATCTAGTAACTCGATCTTTCTGAAGTATCAGCATATTTTATAACAGCAGAATCTCACCCCATATTAAAAAATCAGGTTTTTTTCTCTTTTTAATATTTTCTTCCTTTTTTCAAGAATTCTGGTTTTACACTTTTTGTGGGGGGAAACCCTCTATCTCTGGACACTGCACTCTAGACCAGAGGTGCCTCTGGATGAGGCTGGCACCCAACACTAATTGGAACATCCTATGATAACTGCCACAACTTCAATGTGGGGCGGATGAAACATATATACCGCGTTTCCAAACAACATTGAGGTTTTGAGGGTGTTCCAACTATTTTTCTAACCAATGGTTTAGAATTGTTACAAGTGTAATTTTTATTTTTTGATTAATTTCATACTCACTTCGGGGACAGAAACGGACACATCGATTCCTCATCCCTACCTGCTGATTAATTGGTTTTACCCACCACCAGACAACTTTCAGTTTTATTTCCCTGTTTGTAAGGAGAAGGTGTGTAATACTATAGAGGGGGAAAAAGCAGGACTATTTTGAGCAAGACTCACATGACGAGACCCATCATAGACAATTCCCTATGACAAGGAGCAGAAATGATGATGAAGAATCCCACCTACTGTGATTGAGGGCCCCTTGTTCTTTTAATAGTTTTCACCTGCTTTTTAGAATAACACCCAAGGGCATGTTCACAAACGGAACTTACACTTTTAATTTGCACCTGTAATTTACTCCTTCATTTATGAGGTACGTTAATACCTTTGGCTATTCACAAAATCCAAGTATAAAGTTACTCAAAAGTGTAGACTTATACATCTGCGCCCCCTGAAATAGGGGTAGTTGTATTTCCAAGTTTAAACTACAATTACCAAAAAGAAACACATGGCCAACCACTGGTACTGCAACACCCACTCATAGAATATAATGGATACAGAGACTTGAAATAAAACCCCATAGGTAATATTGTTAATGAAGTTGCTGGTTCCCTGTGCTCAGTGAGCATAAAGTATGGCAGGTGCCAGTTGAAGTACCAACAAGAGCCATGTGTGCCACCCTGAATTGCTTTAGGAAATGTCTACCAATTTGAAAAGTAGTCTTTATTTAGGTATGTTGTTTCTGAACGGCTTGCCTACAGCTAGTATGAATGCAAACCAAATTAACTGTGTTGTACCCAAGTGAGGAGCATATGCTCCCAGTTCAACAGAGCATGTTCTGTGTTGTTCTTGGTGCTCAGGATAATATTAAGCAGAAGAGGAACAAGCTCATCTGTGGAAAAACCCAGCGATTTCTGATGACGATTTGATTTGATACAAGGTAAAGTGGAATGTTTCACACAGCCTGATGAGAAGAGGCTGGATTTTCTACTTGTTATGTATGGCTCTCGTAGAGATCCTCTGTTGTTTATTTCAGTTTCTGAATCTCATAACCCACTGCTAAGACACAGAAACAGTTGATAACAAAACTGGGTACCCACTGTTGTGCAGTCATAGAGGCCTTCCGGCAAGGGTGACATGTCTCCCTGAGAGCCTGTCAGTGCAGCGCTGCTTGTCTGCTTAGACTGAAAGCAGAAAGCATAGCTACAGGAGGGAGAAGGAAGGCAGGGAAGGGAAGGTGGTAGGGTTTGGTCAAGGATGGCAGGTCGTTTTTTTTTGGGATACATAATAGAGGCCAAGTTATGTATGGCTCCCTCATTATCATCTGCCTCATGCAGAGTTGAAAGCAGAGGCAGATGATTTTGGGGGCCATACATAACATAAAATTATAGAGGGCTAAAAAGTGACTTAAGGGGTGTTTTTCACCTTGGGGTTTGGAGTGACATGATAGACAACTTGAGCTTTGCTCTTGTCTATTTGATGTCACTCAGCATCCCTTGGTGAAATACATTCCTTAATTCACTGTTACCCATCTATAAATCTATTTGTACTAGGAAATAGCACAGATGTGGCAAGGTTGCAGAACACTCCACAGAGACACCTCCAGGTACGCGCCCCTCTCCACAGTAGTTATAGGGGGGTGAACAATGTACTACGTTGCATAGAACTGCCACACACACCAATATGCAGGGGTGTGTGGCTTGAAATATAAGTCCTGAGCCATAGTTGTAACAGGGATTAGCTGGTTATCTAAACATAACCCCTGATATCAGCTTTACCCTTTGGCCTGGGCCTGGCAAAAACCCTAAACACAAAAAAACCTTGGGTCTCGAAAGGGAAAAAACAGGGACGGAGGAGGCTGACTACACAGGAGGCGTCCCTTTAAAGGACGGTTCCCCTCACCCACCAAAGGTGGCATGCTTTATCATTGGGAATCCTCCTTGCACCTTAAACCTAGCCATGGTGCGGGCTACAACCCCCTCGCTGTGAGGAAGGAGCTCAGGGATGTTTTGTTTGTCAGAGGGGGTAAAGCTAAGACCCAAAGTGAGCTAGCTCGGTGTAGTGAAGGGTGGAGTGCTAATAGTGAGGTGAGTTAAAACTAGCTGTAGTGTTTACCACATTGTTCATTCTGGCTGCCCTGTGCTAGGATTAAAAACAGCAAACGAATCAAGGTGTACAACGAAAACCATAAGATCGAATCATACTGATTTAGATCAAAACCCCACCAGCAAGTCAGTGTGACGTTTATCAGCCGGGACCCAGGGTGAAAGCAAAGTCATTGTGGACACCAACTCTCACTACCGCTTTTTCTGCCATGGCCTTCGTCCGAGACCTGCACACTGCTTAGTCCTGTATCCTTCACCCAAGCCGCGGTATCCCTCAGCCTGACTCTGCATCCAAGAGGAGCTGACGTGGAATCACACGCAGCCTCATCCTGCTCCAGCCAGCGAGTCGCTAGCGCTGCAGGTTCCTCTCCCTCCGATCAGGTATGTGTGAGTCCAGCTGCCGCCATTTTTGTTGCTCTCTGCTCAGCATTGCATTCCACAGCCTCCACCAGCTTCTGTAGTTTGAGACAACGAACCGAACAGCGAACAGTGCAAAGGGGTCTTAGTGATGCTTCCCTGAACTATTTATGACATTATTGTTGCACTGGCATCTCGATGATAAAGGATTAATCCATCTGCTGGCAGTAGACTCACAAAAGTACTGCAAACTTGAGTGTCAGCTCTCTGGTGCCCCTCCCCCCCCCAAAGGTAACTTATAGTTATGAGTAATTTACACATGTAAGTTTACCATTACAATTTGTAGTAACTTTACTACTTTAGGCTGTTCACAAAATCCAAGTGTAAGGTTACTACAAAGTCTAGACTTACACAATCCCACCCCTGGAAAAGGGTGAGACACCAAAGTTAAGAGTGTAAAGTTACAAGTGCCACAAAGGAGCTGTAGTATGCCCAGCACCACAGATGGATAACAACTGATACTGCAACACCCCCAGCCCCCGAATGAAAATAATGAAATCTCCATATGGTAAAGTATAGGAAAAATGTAAGGTTTCTTGAACTTCGAAATAAAATAGTAAAAATAGTAACAAAATAAAAATAATAAAAAAATATTTTTTAAGTTAAATATCGATGTCAATTATTTTATATATTTATTGTAAATGTATAACAAACGAAAAATGCGGCAGCAATACTAAATTAATTTTGAATTAAAAATGATATTAATTTAACTATATTGAATTAATGGAAATAATTTTTTCTGAAGTTTAAATTGAAAAAAAATCCCATCTAAAGTAAATAAATATATTTTATTATGTATGAATACATATTAGAAGTAATGTATAGATTTTATTTAAAGTTAATTAAAACTAATGTAATGATATAATAATGTTACATTAATTTTAAGTTCATAAAAAGTTAAACAATATGTTAACAATCAATTAAAATATATTTTATTTTCGGATATAATTTTTAATATTAAAATATATTTATTTATGTTTTTGGTTATTTAAGTTATATAATTTTTTTAAACATTATTTCCGGTTGGGTGATATTTTTTGTCTGTGCCTCCATTACTTTCTATTTATGGGTGTTGCAGTACCACTGGTTGGACTGGTTGGACTAAATCCACTTCTCAGCGGAAGTACATTTGCTACTTTTTTTGGTCCTTTTTGGCAGTAGTAACTATAGAAGTGCAGTTTGTGAATAAGAGCGGGCTTATTGGTGGGTGACTGCATCTCCCTCCTTGTACTCTGCCCCAGCCCTCTCTTAACTCCTCCTTAACCCTCCATAAACCCCTCTCCGTTAGTCACAAATATTTTGATTTGCAAGGTATGCCCCCTGTCCGTCCTACAATAAGAATGCAAGTCTGTTGAGTCTCTGCAGTCAGGCCAGAGATCTCTGCACAGAAAAAAGATAGGACATACGGAGGCATAGGCCTTCGTACGTAGTTGGTGAAAAGCATTTTGTATGTTCTTTAGAAGTATAATTATAGTACTACAAAATATACCACAAAATGCATTTTAAGAATAGGCCACCTAGTGTGCTCTAGGTTGATAATATAAACAGTTATTTTACTCAAACCACTTTTGGAAGCAGAACAGTTAACATAGATGAGACAAAACTGCTTAGTCTGAATTGTTTACTATCTCAAACCTGGAAGTTAATTACATCAGACATAATTGTGTGCTTATTAATGATTTAAAAGTATGTCTCTGAAAACATTTCAGTTATAGTTTGTTTTTTATGCAAGATGCTATTTTCATATCAAGTCTCGGAAAGATCGATGAAGACCCCTTTTTTATCCACACTCAGCCCTGAGCTGCAACCAAAGGTCGAAGAGGAAACTGGGGGATTGATCAGTCGGCTGCCTGGCTTGTAACTGGCACCTCTTAGCAAGCAGGACTACTTGTAGAATCTTCTTGTGGATGTTCATGTCTTTTCTGGGACCCTGACTAGTACAACTCGACCACTACTCCCATTGTCACCCAAAACTCATGACATTATTAGTTCCTCTTCAAATGTATTAACCTACTAATGCTTACATAGTTACTCTGGGTTTAAGTTACATTTGGATGCTAATAGAAAGCCTTCATTTATTTTACTTAGTTCGTAGAATTTACACTCTTCAATGTTCTACAACATAGGTTACATAATTTTGTATTTGTATAGTGCAGCGTTTAATAATTACTTGTCTCTTGGTGCTTTGTACTGTCACATGGCCCATGGGGACATTGTTGTCCTCTCTAAGTTAGCATGAGCACGCTGAAGCTTGCCCGCTGCTTTGCGCACGTTTCTGCTCAACTTTATTTTTTGCAATAATTTTTATGGCTGTTTTCACATGAGAACTCATCGCTGTGTTCACACTCTGCAGGTTCCTGGGATATTGACTGAACATTGTGAGCAAGGTTGAACAACAATGTCCCATGTTATTTTGTTCTGGGCAGGCATTAGCCCTTAGACAAAACATACCGATGCAGCTGTTGTTTGGGACGATGTACTTTCGTTTTATTAGAATACACAAATACGTAGCATACATTTTGAGAGGGACCTTTCCAGGGAGAAGAGCGAGACAGCCTCTATGATGTTGATCTACTCTCTATTGGATAAGGTATGGGGTCTGCTGACAGAGCCCAGATTTCCTCTAATATATAATAACACTGCTTCCTAGCAAGGGGAGGGAGGTTAGCCTGCCTTCATGATATATGGACTAGCTGCTATGCTGACTGTATTAGTAATATGCATTTTTCTGCTTGTTGTGGCACATATACTGCAATTTATGGCATGTTAGTTAAAATAAATATTTTAAACTGTATCGTGTCTCTATCAGATTTTATTGTGGACAAGTACAAGAGTGTGACAAAAGTATGTGTCTTGTTACTACGATTCCTGAGAGATCTGGGCGTGTTGTGTTCTGGGGTGTCTAATCACATGTTTCTTTGTGAGAGAGTAGAAGAGCAAGTGAGACACTATAGCTAGTCGTTCCTGGGTTCATGGGTACCAAGGTGGTATGATGACTCAGTCGCTATACACCCAGGTCATATAGTCCTGCGCATAGTTCTGGTTTTGGGCAGAATCCCTGCAACAAGGTGCCGCCGACGTTTGGTCTGGCACTTATTCACGAAACCCCTGAGTAGTGCATGTGATTGTCCATGATACCCTCTCACCGGTTCTCTGAGACGTCCGTGGTGTGGGAGCTTAGCCTTGTATATTTCTAGGGTGTACCTATTTTTATAGGCTTTCAAAGCTTGAAGTTATAAAGGTATTTTGGACATTTTTTGCACTGCTGTTTTACTTGTTCCTTTCTTTATAAACATGGTACAACCAGTAGCTAGTGCGGCAGTTACAGCATACTAAACTCAACAGGGAGTCTCCAATGCAGGGGCAAACATTATTTTCGTGGTTGAGGCTGATCCAGCATACCGCTTTGCGGTATTTTATTCTTTGGTTACATTTCCAGCAGTAGATGCGAATGATAAGTTGTTTCATGAATATACAGTCACTGCTCCTCCAGCAGCGTATTGTCTATATGCATTGATTGAATTTCCTTTGACATCATGGGACCATACCATTTGGTTTGATGGCGCCCTTCCTCAACTGTTTCTTTTGTTTGAATGGGCCCCTTGTCTATCGATAGGGGCCACCTGGCCTGTTTTGGATGGTTTTACACTGCACCTTAATTATCTCAATGTTACTATGGTAGAGATATGACTATTGTACACACAATTTGTTCACCTTCATAGACGTGTCATACAGTTTATGTCGCGTGCCCTTCAGGCAGCTCCAACTGGAGCTGTTCCCCAGCCACCAGGACACGGCGGTGGACTTGTGATTAGTGATTAGTCCTGTCATGATTAACTCGGTGATGGGCAAATGTCCTCGAAATCTTGATGACTTGCCGTTTTGGCTTACACAGAAATTTGAGTAGCTTGTGGAGGTTTTTCCACACACAATTCCTGCTGAAAAACACAGGATCCTAACAATGAGTATGCACAGTGGGCTGTTTCCTTCTTTGGCTGACTGCACCACCTCGGGGACTGTGTTTGCTTCTATGTATACACTGTGGTTTGTCACCCCCTCAATGAACATTCTTATGAGCGTTCTGAAAAAGGTACAGGATGAACACGGGGCTGGTCCAGCCCTGGATTTGGGGATGAAGTTAGTGGGAATGTTCTCTATTGTCGCCGATATGATTCTGGTTAACCTTATGGGTTTGTTTACACGTACGTCAACGTCTAGGCGGACGTGGATCAGCAGCGAAGGTTGTCGATTATCATTGCGGATGTGTATATATCTTTAGGACGCAATAGCTTGGGAATTCAACCATTAACACAAGCACCTAGTAAGCCTTCTCCTGATAAGGAAGGTCATCCATTCTTTCCTAAAAAGGCTTGGAACAAGAACCAGTAGCAACAAAAACAGAAACCTGGTTCTCGTGCAGGTTCGCCTCCATCTAACGCTTCTGAACGTAGAAATGATTTGCGTGACCGCTCACAAAATGTAAATACCCGAGAGATTCCAGGTTCCTGATCCTCGTTCTCCTCGTTCCTTTCAGGAATCATCAGATCAACAATTCGGTGGAGGTAGGCATAAGAATCACATACAAGGCGAGTCCACGCAAGCAAGATGTGACCCGCAGGGACAGTTTGACATGAAAGTCAAGCAGGAGGAACCACCTCAATATCGTGCCCCATTTCCGAAGAAGAAAGTTGACGTTTTGACTCCAAATTATGCCTCAGATGGTGAGAACCCTCCTCCTCGACAGCAGTTGGGCGGTGACCCTCCACGATATCATGGCAGAGGTTACCATAGTACGACAGACATTCATCCAACATCTGGAGGCAAAAACAACTGACACTTTTTTTACCATAGAAACAGCTGATACTCAGATGCCTTTTCGCACGTCAATGATATTAATTTGGCAGATGATGAAATGACTCAGCTTGTTATGTGCGTGGATCTCTTTGTCACACATTTTGAAGGCTACAAATTAAATTTTTGCGAAACCACATATTGCCTTTCGGCAGTGCTTTTCCTGGGTAACGAACACAATAACCAAGGTAGGGGGTTGGTTTTGAGAAATGTGCTCAATTGCATCCTCCTTCTACTCTTAAAAATTTGCAGTCAGTGCTGTGTCTTTTGAATTTTAGCAGGACTTACATTCCTGATTATGCTCAGCGTATCAAACCGCTTTATGCATTGATACAACCCTCTTTCTCGTCTTCCAGTTGGCTTCTGGAACATACCGCAGTACTTAGGTCCTTGCAATCTGATCTGCTTTTGACTCAATTCTTGTTAACAAGAGATAATACTACTACTTTGGTCATGCGGCTAGTACCAGGTACGTTAGAATTAATTTACGTGACTTTCAATGAGGGGGACACCGTCCCCATTGCTTATAAATCGCATTTGTATACTCCAGCTGAAATGCTTTTTTCTTCTACAGAAAATATTTGGACAGCAGTTCAGATAGCGATTCTCTGGCTCAGCGTAAAGACATTTTCATTGTTTCACCAGTGCCTGCTTTAGAAGCAGTCACGAAGGCTAGTGTCCCGAATTCCAAAACCTTGCATCCAGGTTGGATACAATGGACTAGTACTTTGACATCGGTTGATGTCAACTTTATCTTTGACCCTTCTTTGCAAACACTTGAGTTTTTACAATATGAATATGTTCATCAGCCTCCTATCTCATTGCTCCCTCATGATCAGTATAAATGCAATATTTACACTGATGTATCTGCACAGCTGTATATTGGTTACAAACATGCTTAATCAGCAGACTGCACGATTGTGGCGGGCACAATAGTAGATGGTGATTTCAAATCCTCCTTGGTGCACACACAATCCGTGGGGGATTGCATGGCACAATTGGCTGAGCTACGTGCTTTGGTTTTGGCTCTTGAGTGTGCTGATCCTAACGTCCCTACACTTGCATGTGTGATTCATTTTACTGTGTACAATCCTTCAATGACAATTAGTTCTTCTGGACACAAAATGATTTTCGTGATTCCAAAGGCAGTGCAATTAAGCATAAAACGATTTGGGTCTGAGGGGACGCCCTTAAGGAACCTTTGCCACTCACACATTTTATCCATACATTAGGCCATCATCATGTGGGAGCACATGCTGTTGATAATTCGCTGGTCAATGACGCAGCCAAATCTACAGGAGGCACATGCTCAGGAGCAGCAGTTACTAGATCTAAGACTAAAATTGCTGATTATATTTTGGCGGCTGTTGCCGAAACGAAGGAGGGAATGCAGTTTCCCCAAGGTTTCCCTTCTCGTTATATCTACCATTTAACATCTGATCAAATTCCATTTGTGACTGTTCCATCCATTGTTGATCAGCTGATTCCCAAAGAGGAACGCAGACTTTCTTTGATAGTGGCTTTATTGTCTTTTCATGATGACATATCGCTTCATGATATATGGACTAGCTGCTATGCTGACTGTAGTAGTACTATGTATTTTTCTGCTTGTTGTGGCACATATACTGAATGTTAGGGCACGTTAGTTAAAATAAATATTTTAAACGATTTTGTGTCTCTGTCAGATCTTATTGTGGACAAGTACAAGAGTGCAAGTGAGAGGGTGTGTCCTGTTACCACGATTCCTAGGAGAGCTGGGAGTGTTGTGTTCTGGGGTGTTTAATCACTTGTTTCTCTGTGAGTGAGTTGGAGAGCAAGTGAGACACTATAGCTAGTCAGTCCTGAGCTCATGGGTACTAAGGTGTTAGGGTGACTCAGTCCCTATACACCAAGGTCCTATAATCTTGTGCATAGTTCTGTTTTTAGGCAGAATCCCTGCAACAGTACAGGCTTCAATCTGCATTAGTGAGTCTTTCAGTAGATGTTCTCTCTAACATGACTGAGCTTTTGTGCGGGTGAGTGGTTTGAAAGGAGTTTTCCAAGGATAAGGTGGACTTTCCTAAGTTTCAACACTAACCCATGTGGATGCCCAGTGTGTGTTAGGATGTGTCTTTATGGTGGTTCAATTTGAGATATCAGGCATTGAAGACCACCAATTTACCTGTGTCAGCCATAACACATCTGATGCTGGTTGTGAACTGATGGATATGTTGTCAGACAAAAAGATGCTGTCCTTCTCTAATGAATCTCTGTACTTAGAACATGAGTTTATATTCTGTAGTCTGGACCGGAGTCCTAGCTGTTAACATGATGTGTACTGAGATCTACAGTCTGGGTTGTTATATTTTTCAGGATCGGTTGTATATGATTCCATGTTATACTTCGTGAACTTTAGAACTCTCGTGGCAGCAGTTGGCAGATATGCTAGGGGTCGCATTTGCTAATGTCCAATAAATGTGTTTTATTAACTTAAAAAGACTGTAAGCCCAATTATGAGTCTGGAGGTCCAAGGACCGCCAGACTCTCGGGGGCGCAGCAGTGGCGGTCCAGCCACCACTGCGCCGGCAGTCCGACCACCCCATTATGAGTTGGGCAGATGGACCAACCTTGGAACACCAATACCGCCAGTGAACTGCCTTTCCCTGGCTGTTTTGCAATGGTCAGAGGCTGCAACATGCTTGCCAGGACCGCAGTGGTCCCGCCAAGCGTATTACAAGTTTCCTCTCAGTCAGCCATGTCTTGGAGGTCCCTCCTCCATGTACACCATGGCAAAGAGGAAACAAAGGGGGTCCTACAGGGCCCCCTGTGCCTCCCCTGAATGTGGATGGACACGATGGGCATAACATGTGCCCCCCAGTGTGCATACACACCAGTTACTGCACGGCATGGACTTTGGAGTCCATGCAGTGCAGGAACCTTGTTGTGCAGTCCCATTGCAGTGCCATTTTGAAAGGGACCGCTGCCTTTGAAAGAGGCACCACCATGGGACCACCACACCACTCACCTGTCAGACCATCTTTAAGTCGTAATCTGGCGGACGGGCGGCAGCAAGTCTCTGCGATGTGGGGGCACAGCAGTGGCATACCGCCCACTCTCGCACCACCGAAACTCGTAATCGTGCCCTGAGCATCTTTGAAAAATTGGCAACGAGGATGGGATGTTGATGAAGATCAAGTGCTAGAGCCATGTCTGGAGTGGACCCTTAATTGTTGCTTTGTATGTAAGTGACGGTGGTCTAACAATGGGCAGTGGAACCGGTATCAGGCCAGAGCTGTTAAGAGGTTATTATTGGTGAAGGTGTGACAGTGAACTGGACTAACTGTGAGCTTCAGAAGAGACTGCTTGTGTGCACATTTGACAATAGAAATATATATAAGCGCTTTAAGGTGGCACTTGCTCTGGAATACAAAGCTGTGCATTCCCATGCTCGCTCGGACACTGCATGTCTCTTCAAAAAAGAATTGTCTGGGTTGCGTAGCAGCTTGCACTGGCCTCGCACTGGATTGAAGCTGTTCATTGAGTGCTCGCTTTAAGATCGTGTGCCTCTTGGTTCTGGGTGAAGAAGAGGCCAAGCTTTGCAGGATTATTTTCATTGCAATTACTGACCTCCTATACCTGTAGTGTACTATACAGGAATTTTGGGTGCAGGCAGCTGAAGAGATTATGAAGTTCTTCTAATAGAGTTCAGGCTTAGATCCACCCACCAGCTATTCAAGGCATGGAAACAGAAAGCGCACTATTGCTACTGCCATGAGTGGGCAAAAAGAAAAATGAGTAGAGCTGCATAGAAAAAGAAAGTGTACTGATCCTTGTATGGGAAAATTGTGTTTAATGAAGGTTCTGATCATTTGGAGTTACTTATCTTCAATATTTTTGCAATTCCTGGCACTTTTACCAGACTGCCAGACAACAGAGACCTCCATTATTGTTTTAACTTGACCACGGTAACTACTTTTATTGTTTTTGTTTATTTTGTTTGGTGTGTGAACTATTAATTACTGGGTGTAGGGTGACATGGCTATATAAAATATAGTTGCTCCTCTAATGTTTTTACAAAATCTCGGTCTTCTAGTGATGGCATCAGAAGATCGTAAAGAGTCCTTTGAGACATTTCTTGAAGCTATTGGCAGAGGTGTTTTTCTGACCAAAGGTTAGCTGGCAATTTTAAAGTTTGGGAGTGGATGGCAGGAAGGTGCTATTGACATTGCCAACACAAGTATGGGATAGTGAGAATAGAGATGCTAGTTCTGATGGTAATGGTGATACCGAGGAGTCAGGTGACGAAAATGTGAATGCGATGAAAGCATTATAGGAACATTTTAGCAAGGTTGTGAGTGTAGTAGTTGAAAAAATATATTTTTCATGTGCTCAGTTAAAGGGAGAAACAATAGAACAGTATGTGGCAGTGCTTAGAACCCAGCAGCCTTGTGTAAGTTTAGAAATTTGCAAGAAGAGATAAATAGGAACCAAATGATAAATAGAACCAGTGACATAAAAATACAGGAGCAGTTGTTGTGGTTGAAAGTTCTTTATTTGGAAAAAACTAAAAACAGAGCCCGACAGAAGGAAAATAATTTTCACTGTGTGAAGGAATTAAATGATGAGTAAGCCAATGGCAGGTCAAGAAACTATGAAGTGAATGAAGTCAATCTGTTAATGAAGTAACAACAGCAAAGTATTAAGAATAGTAAGAATAGTAATTCCAGTACTACAAGTTCACGTATTGAGGATAAAAATAGGCAGTGCTAAAGGCGTCACAGCTCGTAGATCATGGCAGAATCTAGTGTGTGTTCTGTGGCTAAAGCTAGGTGCAACAGATGTAAGACATTGGGGCATTTTTTCAGGGTTGCAAGATGGGTGGAATAAACAAATCAGAACATAGTGTAAACTGGGTTAAGGATAAAGAGGAAGGGGAACCTGTAAGTGCTGATGATAATGAGGTGGAAGGGATGTGTGTGATGTTTAATCTCCTGAGGAGAGAGATTGGTAATTTACCACCAAAATGTGATGTAAAAATGAGCGGGAAACAAGTACAAGTGTGGGTGGATTCTTGTTTCCCTTGCACATTGATAAACCAGTTGTTGTGGGAAGAGTTGGGCCATTGTGAATGGTTACCGGCTGACATAGAACTTGAAGGTTATTGTGGTGGCAAAATGCCAGCTATGGAGTACTTTACAACCCATTTGGAATTTTGGAACAGATGTGATGTGGGTAAAGTTTATGTGGTTAAGAAAGGAAAGGTATTATTAGGATGGCTGGAGGAATGTGTGTTAGGGATGATTTCAGATCTGAATCATCCCAAGCAGGTTTTTCTCCCTGAACAAAGTCAAATTACTAAGTATAGCATGACATTTCCCAAACTATTTGCAGGCAAATTATGATGTTTGCAAAAATGTTAACATCACATTCCAATGAAAAATGGGGCAATTCCTAAAGTCTCAAAGGTTCACGAGGAGCTGTTCGTATTGCGTGACCAACTGAAGGAGGAGTTGGACAGGCTATGTGAGTGGGGGTTCATAGAACCAATTGAATGATCAGAGTGGCTGAGTCCCATAGTTTTGGCAAGAAAAAGTAATGGTAAAGTACTCATGTGTATAGACCTCAGAGATCTCAATGATTTTATCTGGATTGATCGCCACCCTTTAACCTACGTTAGTGGAATGGTAATGAATGTAGGGGAGTCAGATGTTTCACCACATTAGACTTGTCACATACCTATCATCCCGTATGACTCGATCCAGAACAACTTCACCTGGAATCGAGACATCTGACTTCATTCATTATCCACATGGAGCTTTTCAGTTGGTGTTCATGCCATTTGGCCTTGCTTCAGCATCTGCTGTGTTTCAGATGGTTAGGCAGGGTGGGTTGAGTGGATACAAAAATATTCTGTGCTTCCATGGTGATATGCTGGTGTGAAGTTCAGATCTATACTAACATGATAGTGTGTTGGAGTGCATGTTGGGAAGAATGGAGCAGCAACAACTTTTGATTGGGCAGGAGAAGTGCAAATATGATTTGCTGAAGTTGATTATTTGGGACATAGGAGTGAAGGAAGGAAGGAGTGAAACAAAAATTGAAGCTGTTGGAAGCAATTGAAAAAGTGGCCTCTCCCAGTGATAAAGAAAAATTGTGGTCTTGCAGAGTATTACTTCTAATGTGTCTAACATTTTTCAGATAAAGCGCACATGGTAACTTTACTCATGAAGAAGGGTGCAAGGTTCATATGGTCAAATGACTGTCAGCATTGGTTTCAGAATGTTAAAGGATCTATCATTAAGGTGGTGGTTTTGAAACCATTTGATCCTTAAGATAAAAGCATTATTGTGACAGATGAAAGCGCCTATGGTTTGGGAGCAGTGCTTATGCAAAGAAATAAAGCATGGATTTGACCCTTAAAAAAACGGCTTTGGCATGTTTGTGGGGGAGCAACATTTCAGGACATATGTATGGGGTTCCATTTTGAATTGTGCACCCACCATAAACTGTTGGTAGATCTTTTCTCTACCTAAGGGGCTAGCAAGGCATATCTGGAGTGGTGAAGAACATATATAGATTACAAGAATACATGTTCAAAGTCAACTATGTGCCAGGAATAACATTTATTTTGCTGATTGTTTGTCACGGTTGCTGTTGTATGGTATGACAGCTTGTGTAAGGATGATGATGAGTGGATGGCAGCGAGTGTGCAGGAAGTGTGTTTAAGTGCTTCTGATGAAGAGGATTTGAAAAAAGGTGGTGAATGTTGACCAGGTGTTAAGACTATTATAACTAAACTACCCTGTGGAAAAGTCTTAGAGGGTAATGATAAGAGTTGTTTAAATTAATTTTTGCCTGTTTCTGATTCACTGTAAATAGAGCATGGTATTGTTTGTAGGAGTGACAGATTGGTAGTTCTTACGAATTTTAGAAATATGTTATTAATTATACAGCTGCATGTAGGTCATGAGGGCATGTCAGCCATGAAAAGGAAGGCCAGTGTGGATTTCTGGCTGCTTGGCATGGATCGAGCAATTGAGAGATTTGTTTGCAATTTGTGTACCTTGAACGTGCAGTGAGAAAACACAAACAGTCGGGGGGACTCCGATGGTACCTGTGAAGTTGCTAAAGAGGGGATAGGAGAAAGTGGCCCTAGACATCTGTGGTCCTTTTGACTATCTAGGTCCAGAATTGAGATGTGCTATATAGTGATGATGTGTTATTACTGGAATTGGCCTGAAATTGCCTTTGCAGGTGAGAGTAAGTCTTCCAAGGATTTTGCTTTTTATAAAGATGTGCTCAGGAGGGAAGGTTGTCCAGCTGAATTGGTATTGGATAATGGTCCCCAATTTGTTTCTGAGGAGTTTGGGGCATTTTTGAAAAACAAAGGAATGAAAAATCTCAGAACAAAAGAATATCATCAGCATAGAAATGGCTTAGTTGAGTGTTTCAATGGATTGTTAGGTGAATGTGTCCAGCTAGCAACGTGTACGGGATTATGCTGGAAACAGGAGCTGAAGAATGTTAAGGAATTACCATACCACACCCCATACTGGTACAGGAGAGGCACCTACATTTTTCTCGGTGATAGGTAGAGTGGAATGTACATCGGTGGTCCCAGCATGGAAGGAAAGAACAAATCATTCAGTGCCTTGAAACCCTCACGGGTGATTTTTTAATAAGCATTAGTTGCTTGATAGAGTTGAAAAGTATCAGGCATGGTGTACGAGTAGGCATAATGATCAGTTGGCAAAAGAAACAAGAATGTATGAAGAAGGAAAACTGGTGAGAGTGTATGTAGGGATTACTGATAGGAAAGGAAGTTCCAAATGGTCTGATCCCAAGAGAGTGATTAAGGTGGATGTAAACATGTTTCAGATGAGTGATGGCAAATGGTGGAATATAAGAAAAGTCACATTGTGTAGTGTCTTGGAACGTCAGAGGTGGGAAGCTGATTCTGAAGGGGCGGAGGCAGCTCCTACCAAAACAAAGGAAACAAAAGGGTACTGTGCTAATGAATACACCGAGTTATCTATGGGAGAAAGAACAAGCATTTGCAGTGCAATAGGTCTCACGTTTATTGGAGTTGGAGCTATTGGTATTGTAAATGCCAATGTTTTTTATTTATGTTTTTTTGGTTTGCAGTGGAATGATTATTTAAAGAAAGAAAGTGCACAATATACCATATTATAAGCTTTTATAATACTGTACAGTAAAGCTATGGCTATGTTAACGTAAAGGGGTGTGAATGGATGAATAAAAATACCCAAAAAATCTTAAAAGGCAGGATGGAATGTATAGCAGGTGACAGGGACTACCTATTATTTAATAAAAATACATATTAAAAAAAAAAAGCACACACACATAGAATGTGAAACCTGTGAACTTCAGGAAAGTAGCTGACACCAGAAGCAGTGTTGCTCGTTTCCTTTAAGGTGCATGCAGAACTGTCTCTGTGATACACAAAGCAAAGAGTCCCGCTTTCTTGTCGACAAGCGGGGCCTAGTAATGAAACAGCTCTGGGGTGTCAGAGGGAAGAAGATCCTGTTCCTTCCACTGCAAAGTTTCAGACACTTGATATACTCAGCCATGTCTCCAGAGGACCTCATGATGTTCTGAGTCAGGGGGACATTATTATACTATTAAAAAGCACTTTCTTTCCATTACAACACGGGTTGTGGGGCAATTCATTGATTCCACTGCTGTGAGGCTTTCCATCTGCCCCATCTTGGACAGATGGAAACCTCTCTTTCAATGAATGGGTTTCACAGAATGGAAAGCCATTGCAAAGTCACATTTGTGGAAAGGCTGGATTGTCCACGTTGGACGGAGCGATCCAGTGTTTGTGCTAAATTACACACCAAAAATTACATCTGCTCTGCATTCACCTTTGTAAAAAAAAATGGAATCCACTGTGCATTCGCCTTTGTTGCACATATGCCAGCTGAGCTGTTCAGCCGTACTGGCAGTGAAAACACAATCACATGCATTCGACACCGAAAGGAAGTTACACAAAGTGCATTAACCGTTTGCGGGAGAGGGCTAGGGGAAGTAACATGAGCAGGAAATAAAAGTAGTAGTCCCCCAAAGGAACACATAGCAAGGAAGCTGTAGTTGGCCAGTGCTCCTGAGCGAAAAATTAAGGTGATGTAGTGGGAGCACCAACGAATGAGGAGCCAAAAAAGAGGAGCGACGCAGGAATCAACCTATGGTAAGCAGCAAGCGGGCTTACACTCAGAATAGTGATTACAGCAGGTCTTGCGCTGACATGCGACCTAAAAGTGGTCTGTTTAGGCATAAGAAAGTGCATGATTACGTTTGTGGTTGTTTTTATCAGGCCTAATAAATGTATTGGGTTTACGCATGTATACCCTTGATGTTTTTATTTGTTTTTTTTATGGGTTTTGTTGTTGTCTACTTTATCCTTCAGGAATGGTAGTCCATGATACCGTGTTATAATTCTGGGACTTTAGAACTCTGGTGGCGACAGCTGCTGGCTCTGTCAGGGGTTGCACATCGTTTATGCTAATCTCCAACAAATATCATTTTGTTTCATTTCAAAGTATTTTATTGTTATTAGGGATACAAAGGTATGGGGAAGAAAAAAGGGGGCGGGTTATAATACAGTCATAATGATAGCGGTGTTTGTATACAACATGTATAATCAAAATGTAAGCCAAAAACCAAAGATAATCTGCAGGTATTGATTCAAACACATGTGGAATAACACTGCTATCAATTGAAGTAAACCCGGGGGAGGGGGAGAGGGATGACTTAAGGGTACCCCAGAAAGAGAGTGATGTATAGAAACAAAGGTGAGAGAGAGAGAAATATAGAGAGAGAGACCGAGAGAGATAGAGAGAGAGAGAGAGAGAGAGAGAGAGAGAGAGCGAGAGAGAGAGAAAGTATAGAGATGTCCTGATTGAGGTAGTAGTGGTAATGTGAATTTAAGTATTGCTGCTCTGTACCTGGAACAAGTGTGGATGGATTACTTAGTCCCAACGTTGATGGTCAGGGATAGTGTGGTTTAAGAAGGTTTGCTTTTCTGCATGTATAGACCCAATTTATTCCATAGTTTCTGAAAACCAGAGGTATAACACAGGCCCCCGAAGCCCCCGCAGGTGCGGGAGGGCCCCAAGCTCCAGGGGGCCCCCTTAGCACAGCACTCTGGCTACAGAGCTCCTGATTGAGCCCGTGGGGGCCCCTTCACGTGCCTTGCAGGGAGGCCCCCTCGAGTTTTGTTACGCCAGTGCTGATTACAATCGGAATGGTTTGTGAGAGTGTTGTCCGCACTTATTGTGAAGCAGACCCATGTCCACCATGTGTGATACAAGAGGTTTCGAAAAGATTTCCATTCGCAAAGAATGCTCTCAGAGGAGGTCCATAAGGCACATGTCTGATTGATTCAATTTCAAAGATTTTTTTTTTATTTAAAAAGGATGTGCGTCTTTGGAAAACCCATAAAGCACATTCCTAATGGTTTTACCAGTGGTTCATTCTCTTTGTCCCCAGACTACGTGTTTCCTGTCCATGCTGCCAGTTTGCATTTCTCCAGTGTCCTCATTCTGCTATGTTTATCAAAAACGACAAACCTCTACATGTCAGGTTGGGGCATTTTCCTCCTGGCAGCCTCGGATCCTTTTGAATGCCTCGTTTAGAACCGCAGGAGGTCGGGCCACCTCAGGAGTTCCTGAGTTGAGATGTTGCTGACTACAACAGTGGGTTAGGTTGGCCGTGCTGTAAGTCCCGACCTGTGATGAAGGTTGCTGGTTTCTGATCCAGTTCTAGTGTTGATGCATCGCTGTTCTTTGCTAGACGAAGGGTAAGAAGGAAATTCTGTGGGTGTAGTCTAAGCAGCATTCAGTTGTCTCTTTCCAGAAACTGTAGTGTTTTCCATTGGCGCCCAACTGGAAATCAGAAGCTTTGTCTAACAGTTGTTCATATTTATTTTATTTATTTATAAAGTTTTATATAGCGCGAACAAGATCCCAAGGGATAACAGAGCGCTTCACAATATGATGGGAGGAAGGACATAAATGCAAAATCCATATCAAGTAGCAGAGAGAAAAAAACAGGAATGGTCGCAGATTACAGGACAATTGCACCCAGGAGGGTAATACAGTTCATAAACTCTGCTCTGCCTATCTACTCTCAGTCAGCGGCTGCAGGGGGGGCTGGAGCCGCCTGGGCATTCACGCAGATCAGCTCTGAAGTTCAGTCACTTAAAGAACTTACAAGTCAGTCAAAGCACAGACTACGGTTTGTAACTCAGTCCTACATATTTCTGTGGCCGCTGATTTCTGCAGTGGGAACCATCAGCCCTAGGCCAAGCTCCCTGCAGTTTCCACTGGAGAATGCGTATCTGCGGTCAGATCGGCCGAATTAAAACCCGCACTGCTTGCTGCCCCGTTTACTCGAGTTTTCAGTCCGTTTGATCTGCGGTCCCTGGAAGAGCCAGACTCTAATCACCCTGTGATTTAATCTGCGTGTGGTTAGTACTTTCACTTGCACGAATGGAGCGCCGAGAGGGGCACTGAACCCCCGTTCATCACAGCGCACACCTCCGCCGACTCGTTTATCTTAGGCACATCCGCTGTGCTCTGCTTTCTTCTGTGTATATTGTTTCTGTGCTTGAATCGGGTCCCCTCGCCCGCGGATCTCCCCGGTGCATCCCTTCTGCGCCGCGCGCGCATTCCCTCCCGGGCCTGGTGTAATTCATTCCTTGCAGCGCGCGGGTTTCGTGGTATTACATATCAGTGTGTCATTGTGTCACGGCAGATTTTAGGGCAAATCACCGATTCGACACGGCAAGGGCGTCACACGTCATGGAACGTGAGGGGAGCGAGGAAAGGCGGGAAAGGCAAAGCCATGTTTTCTTAGAAACTGAGACCACGAGGTTTGTTTTAAAAAGCTCGCGTTGAAATGACGATTCTGACATAATTGTCATAATGTGGCATATAGGAACCTCTCTCAGGGATTATTTGTATGAGCAGGAATCTATGATGCATGCGTGGGGCACCTTTGGTGCAAGCACAGTAGGGGCCGTTTTACACAAAGTCCCCTGGGGTGCCACAGGCAGTGCACACACATTCTGTGGCTGAAGGGGCTTCGGACGCCGCACAGCCTGATCTATAAAACAGATCATGCCAGCATTACATGTGCCCCATCGCGATCACCAGGGAACGTTCCCTCCTATGGACGGGCGTGACTCTATCCAAACAAGGGAACGCTTTGCCTCTGTGCCCGCGCTGTATTATAGACTCTGAGACGCCGTCAGTGGAGTCACAAAGAGGCGGTACTTAGTCAGTGCGTGTCCCGAGAGCGACCCTTGAATTGGGGAATAGAGGTCTATTGGACACTCTGACATCACCCTGCAGACGGGTGCAGTCACTCACTGAACCCACAAACGGGATCGCTTCTTCCCTTTCAAAGGCAAGACACAATGCCACCTGCAAAGCTGACTGCTTCAAACGCAGGGCCGGACTGGGAATCACAAGCGGCCCTGGCAAAGTGCTCCGCCGGCCCCCCTCCCCACTGGGAGGTGCCGCCGAGCTCTTTGCCGAGGCCGGTTTTCGACCGATTTTGGTACAGGGACGATTTTGCAGCTACGCTGCAAAAACGGCCCTGTAACAAAAACAGCCCCCAGGGGCCCAAAACCGGCCCCCACCCGTGCGGCGCACCGGGGGATTGCCCGGTGCCCGCTATGGCCAGTCCGGCCCTGTTCAAACGACAGGCCCTCCTTTCACTGACGCGCTGCTCCGTGGCAGGCGTGAGTTCTCGCTGACCAGATCTGCTCTTGATGCGCCCGGTGGAAGGTGCATTGTGGCACAGACCGGGACAGGGCACCCTATATATATATATATTCACTGAAAAAACCATAGGTTATACACCATATATAGTTAGGAATTAGCATTTAAAAAACCTTATTTTACTCACACAAAACCATTGAAATTCCATATATAGTTAGTTGCACTAACTATATATCGCGCACCCGCAATCCACTACTGATGATGTCACATATTACATCATTCATGACATGGTCTGTGACATCACTGATGACATCACTGATGACATCTCAAATGACATCACTGATGACATCACTGATGACATCTCATTTGACATCAATGACCACATCACTGATGATATCATTCATGTGACAATACAATGCATCTCCTCACATTTTAATATAACCTCTGTTACACCCAGAGTTAAATACAGAGTATAATTTTTGAAACCATTGACACACCAATACTAGTTACTACATACGCACTCACTGATTCCTACGTCTACACACACATTCACTCATTCACCCATACAATCATTCATACATACAATCACTCATCTTTACAACACTATCATATGCACTCATACACCTATACAGACACTCATACTCTGCCACTCATCCATGGAGTTACTCACACACCTAGTCAGTCCTGTAAAGACTCAATCACACTTCCATTTTCTAATCTATACAGTTAAACATAGAGCACCTTACATTTTCAAACATATACTAACACATACTTACTCTCTTATACAATCATTGATACAAGTACACATTGATCTGCACAGAGTCACACACCTCCCAGCCAGCCACACACACACTCAGTCTCCCATACAAATACTTGGACAATCAATCAATAACCCTTATAGTTATTCATATAGCTACTGATCAACACATGCAGCAGTTTACAGAACAACAGACATAATGATGCACAAATTAAGACAGTTTAGTCACTAACCCATGCACTCAGTGAGACACATTTAATCACTCACTCATACATTCAGTCATGCACCTACTAAATCCTTCGTCCAGACACGTATACTTCCACTCATTCTTCAACATCTGTTTCCAGTGTAGTGATAAATTGGCGCTTCTTCTTGTTCTGTACTGCGCCGGGATGCCCCTGGGTAACTGAGCGCATTATAAATTTCATATAATAATATGTAAGACATATTTTAACTTTACAGAAACATACAGTCACTGGATGTTGTCATCAGTGATGTCATCAGTGATGTCATTTGAGATGTCATCAGTGATGTCATCAGTGATGTCATTTGAGATGTCATCAGTGATGTCATCAGTGATGTCACTGACCATGTCATGAATGATGTAATATGTGACATCATCAGCAGTGGATTGCGGGTGCGCGATATATAGTTAGTGCAACTAACTATATATGGAATTTCAATGGTTTTGTGTGAGTAAAATAAGGTTTTTTAAATGCTAATTCCTAACTATATATGGTGTATAACCTATGGTTTTTTCAGTGAATTTTCAAGGTTTTGTAAATGCTAATTCCTAACTATATATGGTCTATAACCTATGGTTTTTTCAGTGTATTTTCAAGGTTTTGTAAATGCTAATTCCTAACTATATATGGTCTATAACCTATGGTTTTTTCAGTGAATTTCAATGGTTTTTTAATAGCAAATATCAAAAGCTTTAAAATGTATTCTTCTTTAAATCAAAAAATGTATTTTATATGTTTTTAATATAATTTTTTTATGTATATATATACATTTTTAAAACATTTTTTTTGTTTCGCTACCGGTCCGCGCACCGGGTAGCTTCCCGTTAGCTCAATTTGGTGCCGCGACCCGGTCCGCGAACCGGTAAACGTTCCGTTAGCGCAACTGCCGCATTAGAAAACAATATTGTGACGCGTCGCGTAAGCGCGACGTATCGCGTTGCCGCGCAATGCGTCTTATGACGTGCCGCGTTAGCGCACCCGGAAGTGCTCCGGAGCGCGAACCAAGGCGCGAAGCGCAGCCCCCCGGAAGCGATCCGGGGCGCGTCGCGTAAGCGCGATGTATCGCGTTGCCGCGTAATGCGTCTTATGACGTGCCGCGTTAGCGCACCCGGAAGTGCTCCGGAGCGTGAACCGAGGCGCGAAGCGCAGCTCCCCGGAAGCGATCCAGGGTGCGGCGCAGAGCGCGTAACGTAAGCGTAACAGGTCATGTGACTTGTTAATAAAACTTTCTATTGGTTCATTTCACTTTTGGTTTCCTAATGATGTAAGGCTAGGTCATGTGACCTAAAAATAACACTTTTCATTGGTTTAGAACATTTTTTTTTCCCAAATGATGAAAGCCCCCACCTTCTTTCCTCACTCTGACTTTCATCTTTGTGAGAGGAAGACCTGTTTTTGCTTATTAAAATAATGGCATCTGTAGTAGCTGCAGCTGGTGGACCCCCACCACCACCACAACCACCTAGGAAGGAAGGACCACCTCCACAGTTCCTTCCCAACCCAGAGGAGGAAGAGGAAGAAGAAGAGGAAGAGGAAGTAGAGGGGAGGCAGTTCTTACGTGAAGAGCCCCGGAAATCCCACCACAAAGACAGTTTTATTTGGCAGTTTTATTCTTTTCCTCGAGGCCAAAAAAAAATGAATGCCCGACATGTGACATGCCTCATTTGTAAAGATGTTTTATCTAGAGGTACAGACAAAAAGTATAGTTACGGTAACTATACTATGCACCGTCATATGCAGAGGTGGCATCCACTGAATTACAACGTTGCAGAGATGCGTCACCTCCAAGACAACCCACCAACTCCTGTGGCCAGTACATCGGCACAGGTAACTCTGTCGGGACCAGAGGCGAGGGAAACGGTCCCAAACATCCAACAGAATTTTGTGCACATGAAGATAGTGTGCCTTTATTGTGGTGACCTACTCTCATGTGCAAATATGAGTATCAATTTGATAAACAGAGCATTTGAAAACCACAAGTGCTCAAAACGCCCTTTCTAATGCCTATTTTTCGTTGTTCCCCCTCAAAAAAACCAAAAAAAATATAAAACGTTTCAAAAAATACAAAAAAAGTAAAAAAATTGTTCAGAAAAATAATAAAAAAAATATAAAACAACAAAAATAATTAAAAAAAAGTTCTTTTCAGAACTACCTCCCCTTTATAAAAAAATTGCTAGAATGTTTAGCACTCTGGCAACCTCTATTTCTTTTGGTTCGCTTCCCGGTTCGCTCGCCGGTACGCGAACCGGGAGCGAACCAAAAAAAAAAAAAAGAAGAGTAAGTATAAGGGAAGGAAACAGAGAGTAATGTTAAAAGAAAGACAGCTATAGGCAGTAACACAGAGATACTGTTTAATAGATCTATTTACCGAAGAAAAGATGGAAGAGGGTATAATAGTGAAAAACAAAATAGATAAGGAAGTGAAAGAAAAAAAGGAGAGTAGAAGAATAATAAACAAGAGTTTCTTAGAGAATGTGAGTGAATGTTCAAAATAAGATTAAAACATGTGGAATAACAGAGAGAAAAAACAGAAAGCAGAAAAGAAGAAGTAACAGAAAAGGAATGATTGAAACAGCAAAGAAATGTAAATAACATAGGGGCATATTATCAACATAGGTGATAAAATTATCGCTGCTTTTATCGGCAGAAATCTGCCGCTAAAGCCGCTTTTGCAGCAGTTTTCTGCCGATAATGACTGCTTTTATCGGCAGAAATCTACCGCTAAAGCCGCTTTTGCGGCAGAAAACTGCCGCTAAAGCCGCTTTTGCGGCAGTTTTCTGCCAATAAAAGCAGCGATAATTTTATTGCCTGTGTTGATAATATGCCCCTTAGTGTGCTTGAACTACAGGGAGAAAGCATAATGAACTATTAATGAAAGAGTGATCAGTCAGAGACAGTGAGAGTAATAGAGACGGAGTGAGTTAACAGGTGTGAGGAACTATGAGAACAGAGAGACTGAGAAAAGGAGTGGAAGGAGTAGAGTAAGTAAGTAATAGAGAAAGGAATGAGAGAAGTAGCAAAGGCAGGAAACTGAGGGTTAAAGAAATGAAGCAGTGGAACTAATAGAAGTTAAATGTGATAGAAATGTAATGAAAAGAGTACAAAACATTTACCTTATAATTGTCGTTAACTTAGTCACTTGTTATTTTTATACTTTCAATCTGTGAAGGAAAGAACAAAAATTTGAAAAATATTAAAACATGTATTTAAAAATTAGAAAAGACAAGGGAAAAGATTGAAGGACAAACAGTTTTTCAACAACTTTGACACTTACAGAAGCCTCTGCTTCTCCATGCCCCCTACACAGTCCTAAATATATACATTTTAAACTAACAGTATCTTGTTGCAGATGAAGTGAGGCCTATCTTGTAACATGGTGCATCTTTTGCATCACTGCTGCATCACATAAGTGATGCAACAGCGGCACAAAAGAGGCGCATGGCCATCATAAATCTGCCCCTAACATTTTAAATGATTGATTCAGGATGCCGATAAGGTGTGGCCTATCCAGGGGTTTGTTTGAGGTGAGGCCTACTCAGGGTTACAGATGAAATTTAGACTTGTTGAAGAGTACAGAGGAGATAATACATGTCCATGCCTACCAATGAAGTGAGTCATGTCCACTGCACTCTTTAACAAAGGCCAGACCTCCTCTGTCTCCCTGGACAGGCCTAAACCTGAACTGCACAATGTGATTCGTAATGTTAGGAAACACAGGTGATGTAATTGAAAAAAGTGCAATTTCTTTTGCTCATTTCACAATCACATCACTTGTGTTTCCTTTGCTTAGGTATCTCATTCTATTTCTATTTCTATACGGAATTTGTTAAGCGCACGGTCACCCAGGGGTTTCATGGCGCTGAAGAAAACAGATGGTAGATGGTAAGTGAGGGGGCAGATGGTGTAGTGCTCTAACCATACGCTTGTTTGAATAGCCAGGTCTTCAAGGCTCGTCTGAACTCTGTCAGCTTGGTACAGCTCCGGATGGACAAGGGCAATGAGTTCCAGGTCTTTGGGGCGAGATATGCAAAGCTGGATCCGCCGAGTCGTTTCTTTTTAAAAGTCGGCACCATGAGGAGGGACAGATGGGTAGAGCGAAGCTCGCGGGTAGGTTCATGTTTGTTAATGAGTTGGTTGACGAACCTGGGGCTCTTTCCGTGAAGAGCCTTGAAGATTATGCAGCCTGTCTTAAAAGTGATCCGATGGGTAATGGGAAGCCAATGGAGGGAGGCCAACAAAGGTTTAGCTGACTTCCTGCGATTGCTCTTGAATATTAATCTGGCTGCTTGATTTTGAGCAATCTGCAGGCGTTTAACGATGGTGAGGGGGAGGCCCAGGTAGGTAGAATTGGAGAAATCTAACCGCGAGAGAACCAATGCGAGCACCACCTGGATGAGAGCAGAGTGGGTCAGCAGATGAGCGATTTTTTTAATCTTTCTTAACTGAAAGAAGCAGGAGGAGATCACAGTTCCGACCTGGGTCTTCAGTGAGAGATCGACGCTAAGAGTGACCCCGAGGCTTTTGGCAGACTGGGAGGGGGATGGAGGTGTGCCCAACGAGGATGGCCAAAAGTGGGGCCCCCAACTGAGTGCGCTGTTACTAGGGAGTACTAACTCAGTCTTTCCTGGGTTCAGCTTAAGGTGGTTCCGATCCATCCAGCTCTGAATGTGCAGCATGGTCTTTTGAAATTCCTCGACGGAGTCCGGGGAGTTGAGGGGAAATACCAGCTGCAAATCGTCTGCGTAGTTAAATATGAAGACTTTTCTGTGCAGATGTAGTCCAGCATATGAAAGAGTACGCAGACCTAATTATATACATTTTAAACTGACGGTATCTTGTTGGAGATGAAGTGAGGCCTATCTTGCAACATGGTGCATCTTTTACACTGCTGCTGCGTCACAAAAGTGACGGAACAGCGGCGCAAAAGAGGCGCACAGCCATCATAAATCTGCCCTGAACATTTTAAATGATTGTTTCTAGATGCTGATAAGGTGTGGACTATCCAGAGGTTTGTTTGAGGTGAGGCCTACTCAGGGTTGCAGATGAAATTTAGGCTTGTTGAAGAGTACAGAGGAGATAATACATGTGCAGGCCTATCAACGAAGTGAGTCATGTCCACTGCACTCTTGAACAAATGTCAGACCTCCTCTGTCTCCTGGAACAGGCCTAAACGTCATCTACACAATGTGATGCGTAATGTTAGGAAACACAGGTAATGTAATTGAAAAACGTGCAATTTTTTTTGCTCATTCCACAATCACATCACCTGTGTTTCCTTTGCTTAGGTATCTCATTGTGCAGATGTAGTCTATCATGTGAAGACTACGCAGAATGTGAGCACTGTATGCAACAACTTTGACACTTACAGAAGCCTCAGCTTCTCCATGCCTCCTACACAGTTCTAAATGTATATCATAAATACAAAAAGTACAGAATTAATTATACATGTTAAATGGTTTATTTTTGCTGTTCTCAGAATTTATCAAATTTCACTAAAAACAGTGACTTGAAGGTATTCATCATATAACAGCGGGGAAAAAAAAACACAATCAAAATGGTTGTGTTTAAAAAACCCATATAACATAACCAATCAAAAATCAGAACTCCTTCAAAATTAACTTACTTTCCATGACGTCGAAGGATATCCTATGAACAGCTTACACTCTGTTGTGCTGTTATTATTTTCAGCCCGCCACTTTCTGAAAGAAAAGCTCCATCGTTTTGACAAATATGTTACATACAATAAATGACTTCTCGCTCTCTACCACACTTTTCCACAAGGCCAAATCGTGTAAGAGCCATTTATAACTCTTGGAATTCTTCTAAGCAAATCCCGTCATTTTCTTTTTCCGCAACTTTCACAAAGAAAACGTTCAAGATCACTTTCACAATCCTGTACTAGTAATATCTTACCCTTCTTGCTCACTCATGTTCCACATTTCCTATGACACTGATACTGCTTACTATGAAGCAGACTTACACTACCTCTATGACTACTACAATTATTTAATTCTCTACATCACTTTTAATCACAAAGCAATTTAAAACAGTACATAAAATTATATCAACCTCTAGAATCATTATAGGCCAGTTACCTACCCTAAATTCTTTCTTCTGAAAACAGAAAGTAAGAATATTTTTAATAAGATGTGTATTAAGTGGATGTTGTCAAAGGACCATCATGTCATATAATAGCTGCAGTTAGAAATGTTCTTCCTAAAATCAACGACTGTGTAGCCATAACATTTGTAATTAAAGTTGAAAACTTATTTTCATCAGGTTAGTATAGTTGGAATTTTTAAATGACATTATAACCAAAGGTTTGTTCAAAATATGTCGACAGCATTGCAGACTTACATTACCTCTACTCCATGTTTTGATTGGCTGCTTGAATTAGCTTATTAAAAGAAACAGTTTTTCTGAACTCATTCAAAGTGCAGTTATTTTTCCATGACGTCAAGTGTTATGGTAAGAACACCGTTTGCTTTGGGAAATACTCTGTTGTCCTTTAACTAATCCGTGCCCACCACTTTCTGTAAACAAACCTTCTTTTTTTTCAGGAAATAGTTAAAACTGAAAAATAACTTTTGACTCTGTACTACACTTATCCTCAAGGCCAAATAGTGTAGGAGCCATTAGAACCTCTTGAAATTCCTCAGAGCAAATTCCGAGATTCTTTCCCTAAAATTTTGGTTGTAAAAACACCAGGTAAGAATTTTTAAGGTCAAAAGGCAATTTTTTTTTGAAAGTTAAAACAGAATCATTGCAGAATGACCAGCCATTTCTAGACTTCAAATAAGATGTGTAATGTCCTGATGTTGTTGAAGGACCGTCATGATATATAATTGCTGCAGTTACAAAAGTCCTTCCTGATATTGACAACTGCGAAGCCACACATTTTTTTATTAAAGCTGTCAATTTTGTTCCATCAGGCCTACATCGTTGGAACATTAAAATGACATACTGGCCATATGTTCGTATAAATAATGTGGACAACATTTCAGACTTACATTGGCTACACTCCATGTTGTGATCAGCTGCTTTTACTAGCTTATTAAAGGACCCTGATTTACTGTCTGGCAAAGTTAAATATATAAATTTTTCTGAGTCTACACTAGTAGTACTTGATACCCTACAGTTCTCGCAGTCATGTTGCCATTGATAAGAAAGGCCAAACAGGTGATCTACATCTACACCTTCATCTTGCAATACATCAAGCATATACATTAAAAACTCCTGACAATCTTGCTGAATATTTTGAGAGAATTGCGTTTGACCTGAACATTTGTCTAACAGATTTCGAATTTCAGACACACTTTCTATTTTTGTTCTATCAGTGCTACATTTCTCTAACACAGAATTCAACAAACTGCAAAATCTTTGATCCGAATTGACCACAATCTCTTCTTTTAAATTTTCTAGAGAAAACAAAACATTAACCACTACTTTAGCATAGCAGTCGACACTAGAACTGTTTTCAAATTGAAAACCAACAACATCTTCAACAAAATCCTTTTTCTTTCTGCTTATAATTTCTGGTTCATCGACTTTTCGTCTTTTTGCTACAACCTCTCTACTATTGGTCACATTTCTTCGTTTTCGGCCTACCACACGTTTCTCAAACAAAGGATATTGAGGCAAATGTGGTGCATACTCTCTTCTTAACCTATTGTATTCCTTAACACAATCTAGATCCGCACAAATGTTTGTGACATCACACTCAATCAAGTACAATCCTGATAAAGTTCTGACTCGTGACAATGCCACATATGCCATACCCTCCTTGAACACAGAACTGCCAATATTCACCAATGCACTGTCTACACTTAAACCTTGCGATTTATGGATTGTCACCGCATATGCCCAGCAAACAGGAAACTGCTTACGGCAAACATATAAGTCTTTTACAAGCAAAAACCTAGCAGAGCAACGACCAATTAGCTGTACTTCCTCAATGCCATCAAATTTAATTTTTAAAAATTCAATTCCATCTCTATTTCTGTGTTTCTCAAAATCAACAACATTACCCATTGATCCATTTACCAGACCTCTTTTAACATGTAAATTCCTTCTTAAAATTATACGGCAATTTAAGCACACATTCAGAGTCTTTTCAAAACCAGCAGTTTTAGATATAGTCTTCTCTAATGAATCCAATTTTGATTTCAAATTCTCAGACAAAATAATTGTTGCTCCCATATGCTCTACTCTGTCAATAGCTTCCAGTTTCACAATCTCTTGGTTTTCTAAATGCAACATTTTGTTGTTGAAGATGGCACATTCTGCAAGAGTTGGCATCAAACATATTCCAGATTTCTTCTCAGTAATTTTCTGAAAAATATTCTCAGGCACAACGTCTTCTTCTGGATACAAATTTGACAGTAATCGTGCATGTAAAGCTTCTTTCCCATGCTCGGTCACTTTTCCGATTCTAACATCTTGTAGAATATGCTTATAATCTTCATCCTTAGCTTGCCGCATATTTTCACGCAGTTCAGCATAATTGAAGTTTAACCATATATTGACGTTGCCAATACTCCCTAGGCACTTCCTGGTATCTTCATGCGTGAGCATTTTGAACACAGGTTGTCCTTTCACTGGTGTCAGCTGCAGAAGATCACCGAAAACAATGATGTGTTTGCCACCAAATAACACATCATACTCTGTTTTGAGAACTTCTTGCATTCTCAAATGCACAAAGGCAAGCATGACATTGGAAACCATGCTTACTTCGTCAATGATAAGAAGTTTCATTTTCCTCAAGACTCTTGAAACTTCACAACAAGCATCTCCAGATAACTTGTGGTATTGTAATTTGTTATCATGCTCCACTGGCAGCATCAGTAGACCTTTAATGTTATGTGCTGCCAGTCCAGTTGGAGCGGTGACAACACAAGACAGCGATGACTCAGTCCTTTTCTGCAAATAACATGAAATTGCTTTAATGAGGAAACTTTTTCCAGTTCCCGCTTCTCCACTCACGTACAGTCGGACAGGCTTCAACGACGTACATGAGCACTCTTTCTTCTCATGACATAATCCATGATCTATTTGGTTGGTAACTTCGTCATATATTTTCCTCTGCTCAACGTTGAGTTGTCTTTCCAAGTCTTCTAAGTTAACCGCATCCTCCTGAGCATGTGCCATGGTTCTTTCCACTTCAATCATGGCAGTGGCAGCTTCATTTTCGATAACTGGTCCTCCTAGTGGATCCTGACTCAATGAAACAGAACTCTGACTGTCCTGAGAACTGTCTCTAGCAATCTCGGCTGCAATCGTTGCTTCCTGCTCGATTTCCGCATTCAACATTTCTAGATATTTGGGAAAAACAGGACATTCTATGGTCTCCTTGGCGGCATTGAAAGAGTCTTCGTAACAGAGGAAATCTCCAAGCAGTTCCTCTTCTGCACGCCAAGGCTTGAAAAGTTGCAAAAGTGCTAAATAGAAAAACTCTTTTCTTTCAGGAGATTCGCCACTCAATTTTCGATGGTTTACCAAGTGGCATTTTCTTTGCTTGACCAGACATCCCTCACTTCCAATTACAGCATACACTCCTTTATCAATATCTTCTTTGATGTTCCTCTTGAATATGTAATTTTGTAGAACCTCATACAGACAAACATTCTCGAGGTGACTGCTTCTATTTGGATAATATGTATCCAACATGTTGGTCTTCAAAATATCTGTACTGTTTGGCTCCTTTTCCGCCAAATACTCAATTTCTCGTACAGGTTTCAGAACTCGATTACGCGTTGCAGCAAGACCAAGACTCGCCCAAATGATACTCCTGGATTTGGCATAGAGACTTGCTGAAGACAACCGGTCAGAACATTCGTAAGCTCCGATTTCTCGATGCGACAACATCTTCAGACTGAAACTGTACAACTTCTTACTGAGGCTCTTTTCATGGGAAATGTCCTCCCACATATCCTTCAATTCTGTCTTTTCTTTTTTGGTGATGTAAGATGTCACATAACGAGCCACAGCCATACAGTTATCAGCCACAAACTGTATATCCATGTTAGCATTCCACATGGACAAAATCACTGGGTTGTAGTCGTTGATGTACTTGGACTCTTCGTTCCTTTTCAAATTGTACGTATTTTTGGGTGATTTCTTCATCACATTATGTCGCAGCGAAGACATCAAACTGTTCACTCTTCCTTTAGAAATCACCGGTCGTGGAAAGGCGAAACGACATTTTGTGTAGAACTTGTCCTTGTTTCTGAATTTACGACGACAGTACTTTCCACAATGATGGCTTTGGAAGCATAAAACTTGTTCTTTTAGGCTTTTGTCTTCCTTTGCCTTTGGAACAGCACATGTAGAATACTGTTCTATGAAACTCATCACTAAGTCATCCGGATCTGTTCCAAAATTGGGTGCATCTTTGATCCACAGCAGCATATGTATATGAGGAGCACATCTTGCTTGGTACTCCTTTCTCCAGAAGAAATCCAACACCTCTCCAAGAGGTGGATTTTTCTTGTTCATGATGAAAGACATCATAGCTTCAAATCTATGATTGAAGTACCTGCATACGTTCACTGGATCCAAGGAGCACAGTTCTCCGGGTGTCTTGAATTCGATATTTTCAATGTTTCCATTTGCCTCTCGTAGAAATTCAAGTAAGTCTTCTCAGCCATACTCAGCACAGCTGAGAGTGAGGAACCATGTGGGAGTTCCTAAGTTCCTCAGCATACATTTTAAATCACCATGACGACGGTACCAGTACTCATTAGTACCACGCTGACACGCCATGAGATTAATCAAGTGAGAATCCAAAATACTGTCTTGCACATTGACTTTATCCATAAAGTCACTTGCCGAGATATTTTGCATGTGTACACCACTTTTCAAGATGTGGTTCACTGCATATGACAGTCCAGACAGATCGCTTTCAAACAGTAGATGAAACAAATAGGGAATGCATTGACGAAACCTAGGATCTTCTGCATACAATCGTAAAGTCCGATATTCAGAAGCAGGAATTTGATCAGGTCGCTCATCATATCTTCCTCCTTGACCTGTTGGAAATAGCTGTGGGAAACACCGAGCTTCCAAACTTTCCTCCCAAACACTAATGGGACTTCCTTTGGCTTGTTTCATTTGAAACAACTCAATAGCATTCCCCATGACTTCCTTGGAATGCAAAGGATGAACACTATAATGTTCATATATTTCTTCATTTTTAGAGGCTTCTACTTTCTCAATTTGACCAGCACACAAATCGCTATCCTCTTCTTCACTTACTTGCTCTTCTGCAACATATACATTCTTGTAGTACTTATTGTTTTTCTTCAAATACAATGTTGCCTTTTTGACTTTCCTAACATCCACTAAATCTTGCCAGATTTTCTTACTCTTTGTCGGAACCCCATTAACTAAGATAACCAGAGGTTCCTCTTCCACTTTCTCTACTCCAATTGTATTAATGTTTTTCTTCAAATCTAAAGGCAAATAAACAACTCTTCCCTTTAATCCTCTCTGTAAATCTGATGGAGGCAATTTCCCTGTCTTTGGCTCCATTCGTACAATAGCCTGAAAGGGATGGATACTTTGAATCAAAATAGATTCATAAGTATTTAAATCCTTCAATTCAGAAGGAATCTCAACCAATTCCAGATTATTATGAACCGCTCTAGCAGGCATCCGGTTTTGATTTAATTTGTTACAACAATAAGTACACACACGTTGACCCAATCCCAAATCAAAACAATTTTCTACCATCAAGTATGTTGCAAAATCCTTCCATTCACTATTATTTTCACTTTCACTTTTCACATATAAATCCACTAACTTAGTCTGATTCTTATAATAAGTGCGTCGACAACACACACAAGTAAAATTAGGCCTCTCACTTGATTTCACCTGAAACATGGCAATTTCTTTCTGAAAATTATTTGTACTGGAAACCTGTACACTATCTTCCACATTACCTTCTTCTTCTGGGTCAATTTCAACATTCTCCTCTTTACTTGCAAAGTAACAAAACTCAATTTCTTCACAAATATTCTTCACATCTACTTCAGAACCATGCAAAAGAGCAGTGCATACTTGTTTAAGCATAATTGCTGGACTCTTAGCATAATACAACATTCTAACTAATTTCCTCACTTTATTATGATGCACTGCTAGCATCCTGAAATGATGAAAAACACTCTGGCATACTCTCCTGGAAAGACAGGCCAGTGAATGACCATGCAAACCTGTCACTTCTCTCACTCTGCAAGGATCTAATTCTTGCAACAACTTCATTTTCTGTTTTAAAGTTTTCTTATTAAATGTCCGTACAAAATCACAGAGCAAATTGATGGAATCCTGTCGCACACTGCAAATACTACTACACTTCCAGATATACACTGGTCCCTTAGGACGTCTTCCTAAAACCTCATTACCTAACACCTCTTCTGCCTCTGTTGCCACAAGTTTTTCTTTTTCAACTGGACAACCATCTTTCACCTCATAAGCTCGACCACTGGTGTCAACTGCATGCACCAAATCATTATCCTGGAAATAACTCTCCTCATTAAAAAATGCCTCACAACTTGAACTATGCATCCATTCTCCTGAAAAAACTTCACAAAAATTACTACGATTAACTGTTCTCTTCCATCTACTATTTCTTTTGAAATCATAAATTGCCTTGTTTAGCTTCCTAATTCTATTGATTATCAAAATAAATAACTTTCGCTTAATTTCAAATGCCTGATCAATAATTTTCTCAAGTTTTTTTTTTCTCTTATAAAAAAACCACTTTCTGTTGACCTTTCTTAATATTTTGTAACAAATTGCCAATTATCCTGTTGCGGAACATTCGTCTACGAATGTCCCTAAACTGATTTTTCCTTCTACTACCATGCACAGAGTTATCTCCTGCTCTAGCAGTAACATTTTTGATTGGCCTTTCCTTTCCGTTTAAATTGGTTCTCTTTTTCTGGACTAAAACATTTTCTGTAGTACTACTTTTTTTTTCTACAAATGTTTCTTATGAATGATTTTGCTGTCTTACCCGGAGCTTTCTTGGTGACTTGACGAGTTTTTATTATAGAGGACTGCTGCAAGCATTGAGTAAGCTGCTGTCTTTGACATTTTGTAGCCTTTCGGTTTCGTTGTTTAGATGGCATTATGTCCTTTTGAAATGATCTGCAGTTGAATCTGTGGTAAAATATAATTAAAAATGTTATTAACCACTATTACCAAACAGTAAATCAATAACAGTCGTCAAAAATTTAACACACTACTTGTCATTTTACATTAAATAATTTTTAGTGCATTGGCAAATTTAGTAGTCACAAATAGTAGCAAAGAAATGGAATGCTTCTACATTTGACCTGTGCTGTTTTATATGTGAATCTGAACTAATTTTATGAGCATATTTGACTATTTTATTAAAGACACTACACACAAGCTGTTTTAGAAGTTGTGTTTAATTTTAAATGAAACGGTTTACATGTTTACTTTTCATTTCCAGTAACTTTTAAAAATAAATGTTTATAGTTCCATAGGCTCAAGCAGGTCAGCTTCCCACCCTATGTCATACAATTCTGACAAATCAGCATCCTCATCATGTTCTTCATCATCCTCAGGATTTAAATCATCCAAGGGATCTACTTCCACTGATGTTTCAATCACAATTTCAATGATAATATCGAGATCAACAGATTGCTCATTATCACTCATGCTTGATGTTGTCGTTATCTTTAAAGAAAGAGAACAACAATGATATGTTGCAGAGTAAGAGACAAATCTCAGAGACTATAATTGTAAAATTGTTTAACAAGAGTAACATTTTGCAGATATTATTTAACCATGTCCAGCGATGCTGTTTCAAACAGGTGTAAGGATTTGATTCAGCAATGCCATAAATGTGACTCAGTGAAATCTTCTTAATTTTACTGTGTTAGTTTTACAGGGCTTTTATGCAAATGACTGGCCACCCTACAACAAAACGCTCACATGAAATCTGACGCAGGTTTCATGTGGCACAGGACTTTACAGGATGACACATCTGCCTAGATGCATCAAGTTGTAAATATGTCGCAACATAGCAAATCTTTTGCACCGCCGCTGCGTCACAAAAGTGACGCACAGCGGCGCAAAAGAGGCACACGGTTATCATAAATCTGTCCCTAACATTTTAAATGATTGATTCAGGATGACGATAAGGTGTGGCCTATCCAGAGGTTTGTTTGAGGTGAGGCCTACTCAGGGTTGCAGATGAAATTTAGGCTTGTTGAAGAGTACAGAGGAGATAATACATGTGCAGGCCTACCAATGAAGTGAGTCATGTCCACTTCACTCTTGAACAAAGGCCAGACCTCTTCTGTGTCCGTGGACAGGCCTAACCCTCATCTGCACAATGTCATTCGTAAAGTTAGGAAACACAGGTGATGTAATTGAAAAATGTGGAATTTCTTTTCCTCATTTCACAATCACATCACCTGTGTTTCCTTTGCTTAGGTATCTCATAGTGCAGATGGAGTCTAGCATATCAAAGAGTACACAGAAGTTGAGCACTGTATACAACAATTTTGACATTTACAGAAGATTCAGCTTCTCCATGCCCCCTACACAGTCCTAAATGTTTACATTTTAACTGACGGTATCTTGTTGGAGATGAAGTGAGGCCTGTCTTGCAACATGGTGCATCTTTTGCATCACTGCTGCATTGGTTTCATGTGGCACAGGACTTTACAGCATGACACATCTGCCTAGATGCATCAAGTTGTAAATATGTCGCAACATAGCAAATCTTTTGCACCACCACTGCGTCACAAAAGTGACGCACAGCGGCGCAAAAGAGGCACACGGCTATCATAAATCTGTCCCTAACATTTTAAATGATTGATTCAGGATGACGATAAGGTGTGGCCTATCCAGAGGTTTGTTTGAGGTGAGGCCTACTCAGGGTTGCAGATGAAATTTAGGCTTGTTGAAGAGTACAGAGGAGATAATACATGTGCAGGCCTACCAATGAAGTGAGTCATGTCCACTTCACTCTTGAACAAAGGCCAGACCTCTTCTGTGTCCGTGGACAGGCCTAAACCTCATCTGCACAATGTGATTCGTAAAGTTAGGAAACACAGGTGATGTAATTGAAAAATGTGTAATTTTTTTTCCTCATTTCACAATCACTTCACCTGTGTTTCCTTTGCTTAGGTATCTCATAGTGCAGATGGAGTCTAGCATATCAAAGAGCACACAGAAGCTGAGCACTGTATACAAAAATTTTGACATTTACAGAAGATTCAGCTTCTCCATGCCCCCTACACAGTCCTAAATGTTTACAGTTTAAACTGACGGTATCTTGTTGGAGATGAAGTGAGGCCTATCTTGCAACATGGTGCATCTTTTGAATCACTGCTGCATCACAAAAGTGACGCAACAGCGGCGCAAAAGAGGCGCACGGCCATCATAAATCTGCCCCTAACATTTTAAATGATTGATTCAGGATGACGATAAGCTGAGGCCTATCCAGAGATTTGTTTGAGGTGAGGCCTACTCGGGGTTGCAGATGAAATTTAGGCTTATTGAAGAGTACAGAGGAGATAATACACGTGCAGGCCTACCAATGAAGTGAGTCATGTCCACTGCACTCTTGAACAAAGGCCAGACCTCTTCTGTGTCCCTGGACAGGCCTAAACCTCATCTGCACAATGTGATTTGTAATGTTAGAAAACACAGGTGATGTAATTGAAAAATGTGGAATTTCTTTTGCTCATTTCACAATCACATCACCTGTGTTTCCTTTGCTTAGATATCTCATTGTGCAGATGGAGTCTAGCATATCAAAGACTACGCAGAAGGTGAGCACTGTATGGAACATGGCTATGTAACTCAAAGAATCAAAATCTAAATTTGCCAAGCACAGATGGGGCGTATTTACAAGGACCTTGCACCACGGGGAAATGTCTTAAATTAAAATGGGAAAAATAACATCAAAGGGACTCAAAGGCCTTGTAAATATGCCCCAAGCAACCTATGAAACTCTAGCAGTACATATCAAGAAACCTAATTGATTTCAAAAAACGTTTTTAAACAAATCATGTAAAGCAATTATATACCTACATTCATGGGAAAGTGACTTAAAATGCCCTAAGACACATGAAAGCGTTTTTTTAAGGTCCTTGCACCATTTTTGCGTCACTTTTAACATGGCTATGTAACTCAAAGAATCAAAATCTAAATTTGCCAAGCACACATGGGGGCGTATTTACAAGGACCTTCCACCACGGGGAAATGTCTTAAATTAAAATGGAAAAAATAACATCGAAGGGACTCAAATGCCTTTTAAATATACCCCAAGCAACCTATGAAACTCTAGCAGTACATATCAAGAAACCTAATTGATTTCAAAAAACGTTTTCAAACACATCATGTAAATCAATTATATACCTACATTCAAGGGGAAGTGACTTAAAATGCCCTAAGACACATGAAAGCGTTTTTTTAAGGCCCTTGCACCATTTTTGTGTCACTTTTAACATGGCTATGTAACTCAAAGAATCAAAATCTAAATTTGCCAAGCACAAATGGGGGCGTATTTACAAGGACCTTGCACCACGGGGAAATGTCTTAAATTAAAATGGGAAAAATAACATCAGAGAGACTCAAAGGCCTTGTAAATATGCCCAAAGCAACCTATGAAACTCTAGCAGTACATATCAAGAAACCTAATTGATTTCAAAAAACGTTTTTAAACACATCATGTAAAGCAATTATATACCTACATTCATGGGGAAGTGACTTAAAATGCCCTAAGACACATGAAAGCGTTTTTTTAAGGCCCTTGCACCATTTTTGCGTCACTTTTAACATGGCTATGTAACTCAAAGAATCAAAATCTAAATTTGCCAAGCACACATGGGGGCGTATTTACAAGGACCTTGCACCACAAGGAAATGTCTTAAATTAAAATGGGAAAAATAACATCAAAGGAACTCAAAGGCCTTTTAAATATACCCCAAGCAACCTATGAAACTCTAGCAGTACATATCAAGAAACCTAATTGATTTCAAAAAACGTTTTTAAACACATCATGTAAATCAATGATATACCTACATTCAAGGGGAAGTGACTTAAAATGCCCTAAGACACATGAAAGCGTTTTTTTAAGGCCCTTGCACCATTTTTGTGTCACTTTTAACATGCCTATGTAACATGGCTATGTAACTCAAAGAAACAAAATCTATTTGTAAAACACTTGACACAAAGCAACATTTTAAATACACAACTTTCTTCATAATTTTCTCCTTAAAGCATACTATTCTCTATTTAAATTAAATGAATCTTTTCTCACCTTAGCAAATACTTTTTGAGTTTCAAAACAGTCTCAGACACACACCAATTTGTCTTCAGCAGAGCAAAAGGTATGCACTCTAGAGGCTGCAACCATCAATGGCACAGAAATGCTGTAATTCATCACACATATCTCTCATGTCACCCAATCAAAACTCTTCCCTCACTTTTTTCAAATCAACACCCTTCCCCCTCTGCCCTTTCTGCCTTTTTTCCATAGCAACCACCTCCTGAAAGACCTCTCATGTTTGCAAGTTCACACAACAATGTTTCAATTGAACTCTGAACTCTCAGTACACCTGCGTATCCAGTGTAATCTTTCATAAAATGATTTTTTATTGACCATTCAAATTACATCTTTCAAAGAACTCATCCTTGCACCCTAACTTTCTGTTTTCAGCAATCAAAATCCACCAATCACTGTTACTGAATCATTAGCACAGAAACTCCACAGTTTTTTTCATTACATACTCCTACTATTTCAACTGCCATTTCATTCTCATACTTCATCTGACTGCAGCAGAACCTCCTCTCACCATGTTTTCTGTCTGGATTGTTGGACATAGTTACATCCACTGGGCTCAAAGGTTTGCTGATAACAGAGATTTACACAACCTCAATTTACAAAATGTGGAAATCAACTGGATTGGTCACAGAGGATTAAGATGTCACCAATTGATACCATTGGTGAAAACCTTTTTGCATTTGCCAAAACCTGACCTGTTAATTGTGCACTGTGGAGGAAATGACTTGGGCACTTTGACTGGGGTAGGTCTGGAAATGCTTTTAAAGGACACCTTTGAGCAATTGATGGCACTATTACCTCAAACTGCCTTGGTATATTCAAATATATGCCAAAGACAGAAATGGAAGTGGTCCAACCAATTTTGTCCACAAATTGAGAAATCAAGGAAGCATGTAAATAAGTCTGTTTCAGCTTACATGAGAGACCATGGAATGGGCTCCATCTACAACAATAACTTGTGTTACTACATGCAAGATATCTACAGAGCAGATGGAGTTCACTTCTCAGATGAGGGGAACAGAATTTTCATCCTCAATTTAAGACTGTGCATTGGTACCTACTTGTAGGTACCTACATCAGCCACAGGACCAAAAAGCTCTTTTCAGAGCTACCCTACATCTGATGACTCACAATTATTATTTTACTCTAACTTTTTTCACTAATTTTCACCAAAGTACGCTCCCCGGAGCGCTACCCGGAGCGCTACCCGGTACGCGCACCGGACGCTAACCGCGCGAAAATTTTAAAAAAAATGGTTTTTTTCGCACATATGGTCCTCCTCAGCTACCCTCAGAAAACCTAGGGGGTCAGGATACGTCTACCGTGCCCCCTTCTACCCATTCTGAACATTATTTGCCCTCCATCTTGTATCTCAATTCTACCGAAACACAAAATGGAGGACTCCCGTAACGCTGCCGGTTCGCGTACCAGGGCGCGCACCGGGAAGCGCCCGCTCAAAAAAGGTGGGAAAGTAATTCACAGAAAAACCACTGGAGACACTTTCACAAAATATAGATTAGCTCATACTACATACCAATCCCTACCATTTTCACAAATTTGATTGGAATTCCATTTAGCCATTTAGCCTGTAGACCTCTCTAAATACCCTGAGGTAAATTACTTCACAAAACACATCTGAAGTGTTGGAATTGACAACCAATTAAAATGTTACTTTCATTTTCAACTTTTTTTACCTGACATTTGATTGGTTATGTACCTGAATATATATAAAGAAAGAGAGAGAAACACAGCCATTTTGACTACTACTTCCTGAACCACATTGCTAAATCATTTTCACTGACAACTTAAACTTGTTTTTAAAAGGTAAGATGTTATTTTATAAATTTGAAAACATTTTCAGATAGTTATATACTATCCCTCTGTAACAGTTAGACATTGAGAAAGGCTTGTTTATTATAATTATGAATTTACTTAGGCTTTTTCACAGGCACTTTTTAATAGTACTACTTCACGCCTGAAAAGTACCTGTCTGAACTTAAACCCAACAGTGCCCTATCTCTACTGATATATTTATTTTTTATGCAAATTTCAGCACAAAAATGGAAGGAGAACAGAACGTTTCCTTTGAAATTGTCCTAGAGATTAACAATGAGGAAATCATTGAACCCATTGACTTGGAATTCATGGATGAATCACGGGACCATGAACTTCTACAATGTGTAGAATCTGTGGATTTCTTACTTCATTATCAGGACGGTCAAATGTGGGAAGTTATGTTCAGTCAAAAAGAAGACATATCAGACAGTCAAATGTTAGACGTTCTATTAAATTTTGAAAAAGAATCAGAAAAATAAATGTATATTTAATAATCAAAAATTGTTTGAGTCTTTAATCATTTTTATATGTAATTCATAAACTAGTACCAAATTGATTATAATGTAAAGTCAGACTTATAGTATACTGTGCACAATCACAAAAATAAATTTATATTTAATAATCATAAATACTGCTACTTAAATAAAAAAAACAAAAAAAAACAACAAAAAGAACAATCAATAAACATACAATATTTCAAAATATCATTCTTTTTTCCTTATAGTACGCTCCCCAGACCGCTTCCCGGTGCGCGTACCGGGCGCTCCCCACGCAAAAAAACCAATTTTTTTTTTTGCCCCGCGGGGCCCTTTTAAAGCCTCCACATCAAACCTAGGGGGTCAGGGAGGATCTACTATGCCCCCTTATGGTCATTTCCCCCTTTGTTTTCTCCTCCTCTTGTCTCTCGATCCTACCGAGAGACAAGATGGCGGCCGCTCCGGACTGTTTAGAATGTTGACAGACACCGGAGAGCCAATCAGCTTCGCTTCCCGAAGTTCCGTTACGCGTCAGGTACGCGAACCGGGGCGCTGCCCGGAGCGCGCTTACAGATATATATATTTTTTTGAACGTTAATTTCTCAAAATCCACTGGAGCACATATATTGAGACCTAGCAAAGGCACATCGGGCTACCAGTCCCTACAATTTTGCCAAGTTTCGTGAAAATCCATTCAGCCGTTCAAGCTAAAAGTGAGGCCAACCGCCCTATGGAAAATTGCATGGGAAAAACACGTTTTGGGACCCCCCTTTTTTCTCGGCCCCCCTTGACGAAACCCCCCCAAATTTTCAGGGGCTGCTCAGAAACAAAATGTGCCATTTTCCTGAAAATTTCAGCCAATTCCGTCCTCAAACGCCAAAGTTATTCGACATAGAATTTTCAAAAATCCCATAGAGAAAAAATCCTAACTATATATACCTACTGGCGACCGCCAGTAGGTAATAAAAGATAGAAAAAATAAAGGAATTTATTGATGGAACTCTAAAAACAGATATACTGTTGATTTATCCTCTTTTCTCTTGGACTTGATATATTTTATAAGACAAATACCTGCTTTGTGCTGGGCTCAGAAACAAAAATGTGTTTAGGGCACCCTATATATATCATACAGCTCCTGGAAAGCAATGGAAAGCTGTGCAAGGAGGGGTCAGAGATATGATCACAGATCATTACAGTGAGGCAGAATATTTATGAGGGTGATTCATTTTGGGGGCGCTCTGTCCTCTCAAGAGCTGGGCTTTCAGGTCCTTTCTGAACTGCAGGAGCATTGGTGCAGTTGTGATGCTGGCAGAGTTGTTGGTCCAGAGCAAGGCAGCTTACATAGAGAATGTCTGCCATCTGGTTTTCTCTTTTTTAAAACTTTTTTGTTTCCAATATGATGCAGTGTCCATGCAGTGGATATTGTTTCAACCAGATTTGCAGCGTTGTTGGGTACGGTGGCCTTGGAAGTGATGCAGCAGCTATTGACGATGATGCAAACAGCAGGAATTATTTCTCGGTTGGATTGAGTTTTAGGTTGGCGTGGGCCATCCAATGTTATCAAATGTTTATAAAGCGCAAGATCGCCAAAGGTTTTTTGGCAGCTGTCCATGGGAGCGGGAAGAGGCAACCCAGAGAGAAAATGGAAATTCTTTGTAAAACAGCCAAGCTTTGAGAGAAAGTCTGAAGCCAAAGAGATGTTGGATGCCTTGTGGGAACAAACTCTATAACTTTTGAGAAGCCGCAGCCATCTATTTTAAAAAATGTGGGTCTTCTAAGAATAAGCCACAGATGAGAGCAGTGTTCAGATAAATTCTAATGAAAGAGGGGCTTGTCTTTGAATATGCCCTGATTACCAACCAGTCAGAATCACATTTATGCATGGCTGCATGCATTTGTTTCACGATTCTAAACTCAAGCTCAGTTACATCAGGGTGTAACTATAAATATTGTGTATGATATGCTTCAATGATTAGACGCATTGACAAAAACAATACATTTGGGTGTAATATGACAAGGGATTCAAATGCAGGCACACAGAAATGAAAGCCTGATCTACAGGATTTGCAGGAGCTTGGTAGAGGCGGTAGTGGTATTGGTATTAGTGGTATAGGTGGTTTATTTGGGGATATTGGTGGTGGTATTTTTGGTGGTATCAGTGATATTAGTGGTACCATTAGTATTTTGGTGGTGGTCATATTGGTGATATTGGTAGTGGTGGTGTTGCAATATTGGAGTAGCAGTATTAGTGGTGGTGAGGCGGCAGTGGTGGTATTGGTGGTGTTGAGAATGGTAGTGGTGCTGTTTGTGGTTGTTTTGTTAGTGGTGGGTATATTGGTGGTGGTGGTATTATTGCTGGTGATAACTTAGTTGGTGGTTTTGCTGGTTTCTGGTGATTGTGGTATTGGTGGTGAATTGCTGGTGGTTGTGGTATCAGTGGTGGTTTTGGTGGTAGTGTAGCGGTTGGTATTGGCAGTAGTGGTGGTGCTGGTGATTTTTTGTATTAATAGTGGTGGTATTGATGTTATTGTTGGTGGTACTGATGGTTATATTGATTTTGTTACTAGTGGTATTGGTGGTAATGTTGGTAATGGTTGTAAAGTTGATGTTGGTATTGGTAGGGAGATGACCTTTACTAAGCGGGCGTTTCACCGCGGTAGGTTTACAACGCAGGCTTTACAACGCAAGTCATTTCAACGACTTGCGCTGGAGGGCGCTGTAAGCTAAGGAATATTACAATTTACTATCCAACACCTTCCCTACTGTTAGTAGACTGGTGTTAGAATAGTAAATCGTACTGTCCCTAAGTCTAGCGCAAGTCGTTGAAATGACTTGCGTTGTAAAGCCCGCGTTGTAAGATACCGCGATCAACATGATCGCATAGTATCGTCATACATTCGTATTAGCGTAGGCTGTCCTGATGGTTGCATTGTTGGTGTGGCATTGATGGTGATGTAGAGATGCCGTATTGGTGGCAGTGTTAGTAATGGTATTGGTGATGATGTGATCTGGGTGCTATGGTGGGGTGCAGTATTGGTGGAATGTGCTGTTGGTGGTTGTAATGTTGATGGTTGTAGGGTTGGTGGAGCTATAAACTAAAAGAAATTAGAAGTCATGTTAGAGTTAGGCTTGCACTTGAGTCATGACAAATATATTGCCTACTGCACTTAAAGTAGGATTGTTTTCAGCATGCAGAGCATTTATGAGATGTATAACGAAATGTGACAAATGGTATTTTTTAGATTTAAAAATGGCCCTCCTTCATTTCAGAAAAAGCACTTGATAAGAGGCTGAACAGTACCGACCATCCCCATGGCAAGATGGTGGGAGAGAAATACTACCTTAGTGTTTACTAAGATGTGATTGCCAATACATTAAGCCATAGGGCAAACATGGCTGACCCAGATAAGTCAATGATTGAAGGAGGCTGAGCAGAAATCCAATCTAAGTATATTGTAATTATGTATGTATGTATACGGTACTTCTATAGCACAAACTAGAAGAGATGTGGATATAGTATGTGCATTGTGTGACTAACATCTATCACAAATGTATCTAATTTGCAGTGGGATTTAAAGACCACAGAGGACAAAACAAACCGGTGACCTGTAGTTTCAGTTGGCAAATTAGTTGCACCATTTGCACCAGTGGTAAGTGTAATAGGCATGCGCTCTGCAGATCTGTATGTCTTGTACTGTGTATATATGAGGCATCTAGTGGTCCTCAATGGACTCCTTGCAAGTATTACGTAATCTGGTGGGTGCGACTGGGTGTGGTTAATAAAGATTGTGATGCAGTTAGTTCAGTTAACGCTTGCATGCTGAAGAATAAAGACGTGCAAATCAGAGCTCCGTGGGTGACATGGTATGTTACATGCTCCTTGCCTGGGGAGGAAGCAACACTGTACTTGGAATTTGTGAAGTCAGACCTGGAAATGTTGTGGTTCTTTACAGTGGACAGGCTAACCCACCAGTCTCCTCCAGCTAACTCTCTTCTGCTAGTGTTACCCCTTAAAATGTTTCCTTTTTCATAAAATGTGCTGTGTTGAGCTCTTTACATGCATCAGTGTGCCACACCCTTGATTGACTGTGCTTCAATGAAGACATTTTGGATCTTTTTAAACCCAAAAAACGTAAAATTAAACCTGCAAAAATAAAGGGGCAGAAGTTAGACTCACATGGTTTGCACTTTGTTTAAATTATGATTTCATAGTTGAAACCTCTGAAATATTCTTGAATTGATAGAAGTCCAACTTTTTTCCATTTGATGTCTCCCCATGCCCCCCAGATATGGACATTTACAATGACATTGGCTGTCTGTCTTCCATTTTTTTCACAACTGAAAAAAACTTCAATAAAAAAGATTTCACGTTAAACCTCAGCAGAATTTAGTTGATTTCAGTGTTTGTCATGTAGATGTCATACAGTCCCACGACTTTCAAGAAGTTCATGACTTTCTCACAAAGGAAGATAAATGAAGCTTTGGTGCTTCTGTACAAAATACTAAATTACTTAAATAAGATATATAAATTAAAAAAAAGCCCCCCCCCCAAAAAAAGATGTATGATTAATTAAAATATGCATTTGACTTAAAGCTTGCCGTTATTTACTTCTAGTTGCCTGTGGGCCCCTTATTAATGGTGCAAAGATGGGTGTTTCTGTGTATGCCTTATACTGTACGGCCATCAGGGATCTGAGATTTCTGATTGGTGGTAAACTTCTGGCTACGTTTCAGATTTTAACCCGTTGCGTGCTCCTGACGAGCTCAGCTCATCTTGAGGCATGGTCGCGCTGTGCTCATGACGAGCTGAGCTTGTCATGACCGTTGCGCCGCGCCAACGCGGGGATAATTCCCCTGCTGTGCTGGGCGTTCCATTGGAACGGGCGTGGTCATGACGAGCTCAGCTCATCATGAGCACAGCGCCATCGTGCTGCATGACGAGCCAAGCTCGTCATGAGCACCGGGGCGCTGCGTGCACCCCTCCTGCACCCCAGCACAGCATGGGAATTAGCCCCGCAGGGGAGGGGTTAATTCATTGGCTTTGTAAAAATGTGAGAAAAGGTCAATGTTTTCTACAAAGAAATCTCAAAAGAGAGCGTGGAAGGTTTGATGTTTGGTAACAGTGATAATTCTTAACATACTCAATTCCGGCTGACGTTCATGCTCAGCCAGAAACAACAGACCCAATACTGAGGGAGGGGCTTGAAGACACCATGATGAAGTGCAAACATAGCGCCATATTTACCAAACCACCTTGCTGTGCTGTGCTGTGCTGCATGAAGGGGAAGACATTCACAGTATTTAATAGTATATGAAGCATTCCTGTCATTTCCTAGCGCTGGTGCACTTTTGCCTGCCTGGACATAACTTAGGCACCCTTGCACCATCAAGTTCTTACAATCAAAAGCAATATGCATTATTCAACATGGCTTTGTTTTATAATGTCAGCTGTGACATCATTCACTAGATGGGCCCTTTAAGCAAGAAAGCCAGGAGATACTATTCAATGTTATTCACTAAAGAAAGCACAGAACATCATTTTAGTAACACTGCTCGTGCTTTCTCCCACAGTAAACCAGTTTGTGCAAAATGTTTTCAGTGTTGCGGTCAGCTGACACAAGCATACATGTACGCACAAACGATTAGTGTCCAACCCTTTGTGAGTGTGCTCAGGCAAAGGCTTTGGGATGTGCAAGTGTGGTAGATGACAGGTCCCCCCCCCTGTCAAGTCAGAGATGGCCCATCCTGCCAACACCTATTCCCCCTTTGTCTCAATGTCTGGGAGCAATGCAAAAAAGACCAACTGCCAGCTACACCTAGTCATGTGACCTAAGACACAAAGTGCAGGCACCAAATGGTTAAGACTTTCTAAAAGTAGCATTTTTAGAATTATGACTTAAAGTCAGACTTTACCATTAACGCCTTAACCTCGGCGTTTTTTTTGCCGCGGTGCTGGTGTTTTAAATGGTCGGTGGGGCTGCGTCGATCGTTGGTCGTGCGCAGCACTGGGGAGCACGGAAGGGGTGAAAGGGGGCTTTAAATTTCACATGGATGCCCTTTTAAGGGGTGCCTCCTTTATTCAAACCATCTGTCATATCATGTGAGCCTTGAATTCTGTTTCTTATGTATTTTATGTTCACTCTATGGGGCCATAGTACGCACCTCTCTAAATTAAGGAACAGCGCTACAGAACAGAAGTGTGCACTTATGTTTGCTGTATCCTTGTCTCATTAGGGGCACTGTAGAAGTCAGAGAAGTGGATCTTAAAGATTTGGACCATCCTAACTTCATTTTGGGTTTTGTATAGCTTTGATAGGCACCCCCAGGTATAAGTGCTCGAAGTAGGGGTTCAGAGGTTGCTGCAGCACTCCCCAAAAAACATGTTAGCGTACAGAATGTGAATGAGCAATAAAGATGCTTCTCAATTTTATTTTCCTCTGATCACATTTGCTGCCTCTTCAAAGACAGGGGTCAAATGTCAGGCTATGTCTTATGACAAATTTCTGCACATAGTTTTAGTGTGGAGATTGATGTTTACTTTTCTTTCTCTGACTGCAAAGTTAAAGGGTATTTTGTAAAATACACTATATGACAATCTTGCTGGGGCACAGGGAGTGTGAATGGAAAGGCTGTAGGATGTCAGTTTTTTTCTAACACTACAAATTTGAATTACTGAATGAACTGTACAAATATTTTAAATTATAACAGCAGCTAGAAAAGCACAAATAAAGCACATTTGTTATGTAATTCTGAGGTACTTCTGTGATAGAAACCAAGATATTAAAATAGGATACTGTAGGAAACTGGGTTAATGGTTTAGCAGGGTGAAACCCTACTCAAGCAGCAGCCACAATCTCTATCAGACTGAAACAAAAGCAAACCCCATATTAACCCATGCTGAACACTGTGGTAGCTTGGCACAAAGCAGTTAGGCTTAACTTAGAGGCAATGTGTAAAGTATCTATGCAGCACATCGAACAGTACCAAAGCGAAAACACAACACAACAAAAATCCCTCACCAATTTAGAATTTTATTTTAATTTAGTACATTATTTGACATCAAAAAGGTTAAAAAAATCAGTAGAAACCGAAATATGCATTTTTAAAGTTTTAAGAGAAAATTGTGACTAGAAGCCCAAAGTACCAATTGTGTTTATCGTTTTGCTCCGTACTGGATTAAAGCCTCAAGGTTAGGCCAACTGTAATAGAGCGCGGGCTGGAGACGGACCAAGTTAGGGTCGTTGAACAAAGTACCTTAAATCCTGTTTGGGGAGAGTTGTAAGATCCCATGTCAAGGATGCATCGCGTGTCAGCAGTTCCAAAGAAGCTGCCAGGCTACAATGCAGAGTCATGTGCTGTCGTCGAGGATACTATGTACGAGGGGCTTGCAAAGGGAAGTCCGCATCAAAGATGCATCATACACCAGCGGTTTGTAGAAGCTGTGGGGCTGTGATGTGGAGCCCTGCGTCATTGTCAAGGATGCCATTCATGAGGGGTTTGCGATGCTAAGGCCTGCATCGAGGATGCATCGAGCTGCGATGGTTCCAAGGAGGCATTGAGCTGTGATGCGAGGTCTGGCATCAGAGATGCATCACGCTGTGGCAGTTATGAAAAGGGGCTACGAGGAGATGCATTGCACAGAGTCGCTTCTCGCCACAGGACCACAGCTGGGCTGGCAGAGCACCTTCAGGCCCACTACCTAAGGTCCAGGTATGGCGTTGCACAACATGACGGGTAGGACTCACAGCAGACAGAGTCCATGTGCTTGGTCAAGGTGGTTGGAGCCATTCCTGTCCCTGAGGCTCTGATCAGGAGACCAGCAAACTAGTCCATAAATCCACTCTGGTGGTCTTCAGTTCAAGATGCAGGCCCAATTCTTCACTCAGGCAGCAAGACAGCAGAGTAGCATTCCTTCTTGCAAATAGACACAGCAGTACTTCTGAGTCTTTCACAGGTCCAGAGGTGTACTGAAGAGTTGGGTCTGAGGGTCCATTATTTATACCTGCTACCCACTTTGGAGAAGATTCTGGAGGTTTCCAACCCCATAGGTGCTTGGAATGTCCTGCCTCCCTGCCCTGGCCCTAGCTTATTTAGGGTCACAAAATACTATTGACCTTTGTGAATGTTTTCAGGCAGAGGGTTTGTGATGTGCAAGTGTGATAGATGACAGCTCCTCCCCCTAATCAGGTCGGAGACGGTCCATCCTGCCATCGCCTGTTTCCCCTTTATCCCATTGTTTGGGAGCAATACAAAGAAGACCAACTGCCAGCCACACCTAGTCATGTGACCTAAGATATAGGTTGCAGGTGCCAAATGGTTAGGATTTTCTTAAAGTGGCATTTTCAGGATTGTTTCTTAAAATCTGACTTTACCATTACAGAGGGTGTCAAATTACAATTCTTTAGACACCAAACTCTGTTTTCGTACTCCCTTCCAATATAAAATCAGTGCTTATTAAATACCCAATGTTGTCCTATGGGAGAGATAGGCCTTGAAGCAGAAAAAACGAATTGAAGAGTTTTCACTATCAGGACATGTAAAAATAAGCACATATTCAATTATTTAAATACACTGCACCCTGCCCTATGAACTATTTAGGGGCTAACGTAGGGTTTATATTGCCAGCTCAAATTAGCAGTTTAAACTGCACACACAAGCTACAATGGCAGACATGAGACATGTTTAAATGGCCTACCTAGGTGGGTGGCACAATCAGCATTGCAGGCCCACTAGTAGCATTTAATTTACAGACTGTGGGTACATGTAGTACCACTTTACTAGTGAGTGACAAGTAAATTAAATATGCCAATTGGGTGTAAGCCAATTCTACCATGTTCAAAGGAGAGAGCACGAGCACTTTAGCACTGGTTAGCAGTGATAAAGTGTACAGAGTCCATAGTGTTCAGAAACAGGAGAGTAAAGACAGAGGGGGCAGTTTTACAAGAACTGGTTCATCTCTGCATATTAGCAAAGATGCGTCAGTTCAAGTGCGTCACAGTAAAATAAAAACGTGCGCCACCATGGATGCATTGCATTTATAATGTGGCGCAAGGATTGAAAGATGCGTCACGCATCTGTGGTTGTAAAGATAACGCATTGCTGGGGTCGTGTCACAAGTGCAACGCAACTCCAGCAATGCTTAGGAATGCCTATTCCTTTTGTGTTGCCTCACTCCTTATGCCTACTTTAAGCAGGTGTAAGGTTTTGACGAAATGGCATCGTAAAAGTGACTCAGCGTCATTTTTACGAGGATTTCTTGCGTCAGAATGCCCACCCTGCATACACTATACCTGACGCAGGTATAATGTGATGCAGGGCTTTACAACATGACGCATCTCCCTACATGGGTCACATTGTAAATGTGTTGCATTGTTTGTGGTGCCGCTGCATTACAAAAGTGCCGCAGCAGCGGCATAAAAATGTCGCAAGGGGCTTGTAAATCTGCCCTAACATGTTTAGGAATGGCCCTGCATAAGGAGCCAAGTCCAACAAAATCCTGCTCTGGCCAAAAGCCAGGGTAAACTGGGCTTCCTTGCTTAGACAATAGAACATAAACGAAGGCCCTGTTATGCCGGGGCACTTGTCAGTTCTACGCTGCTCTGTACTCAATTGGATCCCTCTGTCTATGCTCTCCTGAGCCAATGGACTGACTCATGGGGACCCCCCTACTCCTCACTTGTGGCCCCCACCCATTAAGCATATAGCCTTAACTTGCTCAAAAATGCATATGTTAGGCAGGCAGTAACACCATGGCCAACAACGTGCTGTGGACCATTCCACCCCTTGGAACAGACTTCCGTTCACAACCCAAGGATAACTCTGCACATAAGGCGACATTCAACAGAGGCCACTGACTGCTGTCCGTGTCTAGAGCCAAGTCCCAGGCCATCAAGGGTTCTCTGACCTGAGGCTTCTCAGAGTGGAAGGCAACAGCCTCGGCAGTAAAGTACCCTTCTTCCACTCTACTAGCACCCACTAGTCTAGGGATTCCTGAGACTGGTCCTTTAACCCAGGGTCTGTAACCTGAGGCTAAACTGGGGACAGGGGTCACCCTACCCATCCACCTGAGCTACTGTATCCTCTGTTTGGGAGTGGTACCCCCCGAAATCTAAACTGTAAGGGTTCCTTGGGAAGTCACTCCTCCCATCTCTCCTAACAATGGTAGCAATTAATTCTCCAGAATGTAGTATATGACCATCTGGGGACTAACTATGACCCTCCTCTAGATTACCTCCCACCGCACTCCAGGGATATCAGGGCTATGGGGTGGATAAAACTTCTGCCCCTGGGCCTGGGTTACCCTGCACACCTAGCTTGTGTGTCCTTCTGGAGAAACCCACCTTTTAACTATTGTGGTCTGGCTGGCCCCAGTGTCCCTCAAAGCAGTGACAGGAATCCCATGTACCTTTACCTGGTGGAGTAAGGACTTCCACCCACAGGGATCACAAGTCTACTCTCTGAGTTCACCCCTCAACTAAGGGAGACTAGGGCATGTTCTATCCCCTGCCCCTGAGAGCTAATTACCCCCAGGCCTCATTCGGTACCTCTGTAGAGGTCCCACCAGCGGGTGGTTTCTTAGGACAGACAGAGTCCACCTGCTTGGGTCCTAACTGAGAACAATCAAAGCACCGGAATTGGAAGTGGAGCTGCCTGAACTACTGCCTACCAGAACGTCCTCCCTGTTACTCAGAAGGGGCATGAGACCCCGTTCCATCTCACCTTGTTTTGGGACTTATCTGTGTGGTGGCATTGAACTCCTCCTCATTCTGCTGGGGGTATCCTGTAAACCACCCTTCTTGGGGTCACTTCCAGGTCCCTTCTTATGGACCCTGGAAGTGATACCAAGGTCTGCCTCCTTAGAAGCTCTTTGGGGTCAGTGAGCTTGCTATTAATCAGGTGTTGGTGCAGCTCTATAAAACAAAGACTGAACATGTGCTCTAGCAACCAAATTGTACAGCCCCTGGTAATCTTTTACTTCACTGCCCTTCACTCAACCTTCACTGGATAGTGCCTTGCAAAAGGACTCTACACAATTGACCCGGGTCTGATGGGACAGCTTCAAGCTGTATCTAAACCTCTTCCTGTACATTTCTTGGGTAGTGCCATGCTTCCTGACAAGGGTGTCCTTCATGAGGGGACACCTCATCCTGCCCTCCTTCTCTAGGGCCAGTAGGGCATCTCTCTTTTCACTAGGTATGTGCCTCCAGAGACTGTCCCCCCAATTCTCATCAGGAACCCTATTCATCTCCAGAGCACCCTCATAGTCTTCAAACCACTTGTCTTCTCCGACAACAAATGTAGGCACCAGGGGGCAGATTTACAAGCCCCTTGCCCCACTTTTGCGTTACTTTTAACATGGGAAAAGTGACCAAAAGTGGCGCAAGGGGCTTGTAAATAAGCCCCCAGGTCCTTTGGTATGTGAAACCTCTTCTAAGGGTGCTGCAGGTAAGCTGCCAGCCTTATTACTTGACTTGGCCTGTCTGGCTCTGATGTCCAGCTCTCTGAGGCTCCTTGCATGAGCCAGTCACTCCAAAGAGGGTTTTTCCTCCATGGCTAGTTTCTTCATCTCCTCTGCCTCCAACTTGAGCATGGCCTACTGCAGCTTGAACTCTCTCTCTCAGCTGCCCTGTCCTGCAGCTCCTCTGGGTCCAGGCCATTGAAAGATATTCCGCTCTCTGTCTGTTGACTGAGAGCCCCCTTACCTTGCAGAACGTCCTGAGCTCAGCTGCAGTGTAGAGTTCCATGTTGCATCCTTGTAGGGATGGTCATGGGTACAACAGTCAGGTGGAAGGAGGGTGAAGTGTGGAAAAAACAAAAAGAGCCAATCAAGGAGAATTTAGAAAAAAGTTTTTTTTTTCATTCAAGTCTGCGAATGATGCAGCATATGTTAAATTGTGGAACAAGTACCAACAGTTCATATTTTCACCAAAAAAATGTCTGTGGCCACTGAATCGTGGTTTTCCAGTGTACCTGGCTGCATGCATAACCACACTTCTGTTGTTGTATGAAGCTCTGTCCTTTGCTGTCCTTGTTGTGTGAGCTAAATCCCATGGAGATACTGTGATAAAACAAATACATCCATCCACACAACATGGTAAATGTCTCAGATGATGAAGAAGATGGCACAAGGAACCAGGAGCATATGATGCACACAGTATAGTGCCCGGAAGCCTTGAAAGACAGCTCTAGCAGCATTAGTGGCATCTGACCCAGAACTGATGGCCATACTTAGTGCAAGACACTAAAAAGAATAACTGGATTAGTAGGGATGCCTCTGAATGCAATACTCTTATTGTACTGTACTGTATTGTAATTGCATTTGTATAGGGCTTACTACCCATGGCGAGGCGTCGAAGCGCTTTTTGGGCGGGTAGCACGCTACTCCGGAACCCATAGAGGATTAGTGTTGAATTAGTATAGTGAAACATGCAAGCACATTTTATGTGGTGGATAGGTTAGTCAGTTATTTGGATTTGGAATGATAGCAGAAGGATAGAGGAGGAAAAAAAAGGTTTGTATTTATATAGCACTTGTGACCCCTGATGGAGTGTTGAAACATGCTATTCAGGAAGCCCATAAAGGATTAGTGGTGAATTAATATGGTGAAATATGAAAGTAATTTCAGTGGTGGATATTAGTCAGTTATTTGGAGTGAGAAGGATAGCGGAGGGATAAAAGGGGAAGAAAGGTTTGCATTCATATAGCACTTGTTACCCCTGAATGGTGTTGAAGCGCTTTTCTGGCGAGTAGCACGACACTCCGGAACTCAAAGGATTAGTGTTGAAAATTAGTATAGTGAAATATGAAGTAATTTGAGTAGTGGATATGTTATTCAGTTATTTGGGTAGAGACGGTTAGGTGTTGGGATAGTGAAGAGGTTTGCTTATGTGTATGAGGGGTGTGTGTGGGGGTTGGCACAGAGTGCTGCTGAGGAAGTAGTGGACCAAAGATATCTCTTGGTGGAACTCCAGTCATGGATGTCATTTTGACCCCAGGCTTGCCCCATGCGACCCCTGACACTGCCTATGTGACTCCTGGCCTCAGCGGTGGCAAAATCAGTGCCAGGAACATAGTGGCATCTCATCCTTATAGATGTAGGCTGGGGCTCCACTCTCTTTGTTTTCTCTTATCTTCCATTATTCAGTGTTAGTGTGAAAAAAAGGAATACATTTAGCTGCAATACGACTTTTCCTGGTATGTGAGGTAAGTTAAAAAATAATTTGAAATGTATTTTGTGTGTGTGCTTGTGGGTTAGTGTGTGTTTGCTTGCGCGAGTGTGTGTATGTGTAAGCATGTGTGTGTGAGTGAAACAGAAGGTCAAAGGGCGTGGGATGTCACTTCCGCTACCCCTGGCATTTTGGAGAATTGACGTTCAACACTTCACAATAGGATTAAAGCCAACACAGGGGGAGAGATTTAACCCCAGAGTAAAAATCTGAGCGCACCCTCAGCTCTGTCAAACTCGAAGAAACTGCTTAGTACCGTTCTCTGTAGGACAGGATTCAACTTCTACGACTCAATGCTAAAATACAACCCAAAGGCAATTATATTGGCTCGCAGTCTATAAAACGTCACTGTAATCGATTAACATTCGAACCGCATTGCTGACTCAGGCCAGCTTTGGCGTCATGGCCAGCTACAACCTAAAGGCGCCAGTTAAACCGGCAGAGTACATTGGGTGGCGCGTGTGGAACTCGTCAATAGCAGCCGTTTTGAAGCATCAAAAGAGCTGAGCGCAGCACCTTTTCATACATGTAGCACTGGTCAGTAACACTCCCGTGTCCCATTTGTGCAATCACATCTTCACACAGTCAAGGCCCTGTTGGGCTGGGGCGGCTGACTGGCAGAGATGCAGCCGTCCCTGATGCTAGTGACCTCGGTGGTGGCTGTCTGCTCGTCTTGTGGTTGGGCTTGCGTTGGTTGCATGTTTATTTTGTCAGTGACTTAGAGGGCGCCCTTACACAAGCACCCACTGTACATTTTTTTGCTCTCTGGCACAAAGGCGTCCAGTCTCGTGAAATCCTGCAGCGCCGCCAGGCCGACCTACCAGAAGGCTGGATATCCGTGCACAGATAAGACAGAAGCTGACAAGAGCCCTCTGTGTGTGCCACTGCCGGGCAGACCCCCATCACAGCCTAGCTCTAACAATACCCAGATGCCCCTTGCGCGTCACAGGCCTTGTAGCAGCCGCGCGCGCGCGCGCTCTCCAGGAAGCCTGGCTCCAGGAAGTGGTCCTTTCATCCCATGCACTCGGCTCAAGATGGCAAGATGTTGGACCCACATCAGATTGCCCTGTCCTTAGACTTCCAAAACCAACAGATCTTGGCGCTCCTGCCTATTTACCCCTCCAGTGTCACCATGGGCCCTGGCACCCCTGAGACAGATGCAGCTGAGCGAGGCTTTGGTAAACACGCAAGAACACATCACAGCAAACAAATGTAAATATTTGGAGCAGACACATTTAGTCATCTCATAATATTTGATGTCTTGCTACTGTTGTAATAAGTCACCAATGTTACACAAGTAGACAGAGAACGTGCCCTGCCCTCTGTGTAGGTTTGTAGTGGTCCTCAGCTCACCCCAGAGCAGTATCAAATCTGATCTAATGAGGTATTATACCTTATGTGATTATTTTTAATATAATTCTGCACATGGCAAAAGTCCTAAAAAAAAGTGGGGGGACTAACCAAGTTAAGCAGTATGTAAGTGATATCATGGCACATGACAGCACAGTGTGTAACATCACACTGTGTGACATCACAGTGCGTGACATCACGGCACGTGATATCGCACATGGCATCACAGGAAGTAGAATCACAACCCATATCCTCACAGGAAGTGACATCAGATCTTAAGACTTCACATATGTTTAGAGGTCTATCGTGAGTAAATTTGAGCACATCAACATTTAAAAAATGCAATTTTGCCCTGTGGTAGTGCCAAAAAATTTCTGCAACATGCCACAAAAAATGTATACATTTAGTTTTTTAAAACCTGTCACAAAGAAGAAACATATTAGTTAATCTGTTATGCTTAATTGGTTACAAAGTCTGTATTCTAAAATATCTTACAGGCTTAAGGCACCTGCAGGAAAGATCTTTGTTTGTCAGCAAAATCTCAGGGAACAATAATATTGATAAGAAAATGTATTTGCTGAAAAGATCTGTGTTTTGTCTAGTCCCATTTTTGAATCAAAGTAACATAGAGAGTTAATTTGTCTCCTGTAAAGCGTTACGCAAAATTATGTACATTATATAACACACAGATGGCAGATTTATATTTTATGTAAATGGGTAAGCGAGTTACTGCTTTTAACGCAGAGATCTTTTTGTTACTTTCAGTTCATAAATTGTGATCTTTCTAATATAGCACAGTGAGCTATGAAGGACGTGACTCCTACACCTTGTAACCCTCACTATCTTGTGTAACACATCCTGTACATTGATGTACACACATATGATTTATTGTCAATGTATAATGTGTTTGTGTGATGTAAAGTACTCTGACACCCTGCATTGGGATGAGTAGCGCTAAAGCGCTACAAAATAAATAAATCAAGATAGGGGTATTTCAATTGTTATTTGTGTAAATACTGTGACAGACCAACACATGTGACATTCTTAGAGTGCATGCAGCTCTTATATACAGGATCTGAACAAAGTCAAAAGCTGCCTCTCTTAAGTACCTGTGAATTAATAACAAGTGGTGTGTCTTTTGTTTCTCCTCCACTGCATCTAGGTGTGTGGATCTATGGGCACAGCTGGAATCTATTCCTCGCCTGTACGTTGCTGCTCGGACCAAAGCAGACAAACGTACAGGCGCTGCTCAAAGTGCCCTGGTGTCTGAAAATTACACTGGGACAAGTTCACATATTTCTGTGGGCCCCAACCTCTTGACAGCGCAGCCGGGGTCCACCCTGTAAAAATAGTAGGGAGACGCAGTCCTCCCGCATGTACCCTCGACCAGCCGCGGTCGGTAGGGGAGTACCTGCCGGGGCGGTGACGTGTGAAGGGGGAGGGGCAGGGTGGGGGTTAGTAATGTATGGATAATGGAGGTTTGCAGGTAAGTAAATTTCGTTGCGTGCACTGCATCCCCAAATGCAATGCAGTGCGCTCAACGAAATTCGTTTGATTTATTTAAATGTTTACTTACCTGCAAACCTCCATTATCCATACATTACTAACCCCCACCCTGCCCCTCCCCCTCCACACGTCACCGCCCCGGTAGGTACTCCCCTACCGACCGCGGCTGCCCTCGACTTGTGCCCTGATTTTGCATCTCCTTATATGCTTTAACTATCAGCCCGTCCCGACGTTGTCCGGATATGAAATAGAATGTGTGTATTTGGCAAGGGCAATTTATTTTAAAATCTTGCGGTAGACAACATTTTTTGTTTCATTAGATTAGGGACGGAGAAGGCCCACCTGCAGCCCTGGTTGATGTTAGCAGGCGCGGGTAATTGGTGTAGTGATCCGCCGCCTGAACCGGGCTACAGTCCTAGTTGATGTTAGCAGGCGCGTGTGATGTCGTTGAATGAGAGAGTTATCAGCCGTGGGTAAATCCGTTTAATGAGAGAGTTGAGGGAAAGCGAGTAGGAGAGGCTGCAGTAATTGTCCCCGCAGACACGCTCATTTGCGTGTTCCCCCATTTGAGGCCCAGATGCAGGCCTGTTTGATGTTAGCAGGCGCTTGTTCCCCCGCTTGAGGCCCAGCTGAAGCCCTGGTTGATGTTATCAGGCGCGTGTTATTAGTGTACTGATCTGCCGCTAGAGCCTTGGTTGATGGTAGCAGGCGCGTGTAATTTCGTTGAATGAGAGAGTTCAGTAACAGAGTGCAGGAGAGGCTGCAGTAACGTTACTTACCAGTACTCCAGGTGAATGCGTTTGTCACGCCCCCAGTGTTGCGCATTCACACGAGTCACTCCAGTTGTTTCCTCTTGACGCTGCAATGTCCCAAATCCCTCAAGAACCAGTCAACGCAGCAAGGGTGATTAGACTCTTGCTATGCTAACTTATTCACAAGGGAAAGGGGAAGTGGAGAGAGAAACAAACAAACAAAACACTGGATTCCAGCTGTTGCTTCTCTATGAAGTGTTCAGGGCCGGTCTCTCTTCAGCGTGTGATCCTGTGTTACCATAGACAATGATTAACCACACACTCTTGAAGATTAACGCAGGTTGTGCAATATTCGTTAATTAGTGCATATTCATAATACTGACCATGGTGAAGGTCGGCCCTTGTTTACACTTTGCTGAGTCAGGAGTTATGCAGAGATTTGGTTCAGACTAGCTCCTTAAAACAATACAAAGAAAATACTTAAATACTGTTCATTGAATGCTTAGAGATTAGTGGGGTTAGTTGTTTAATTAGCAACAAAGTTATTTAACCACTCACGCTCATACCTGAAAAAACCCAGCTTGACAACTTCTAATGGGGTTCTGTAATGATAAGAGAGAAAAAACAAAGAAAAAACAAACAAAGGCACCAGCAACCTACGTTGGTTTGATTACGCTGTATGCTCGAAAAATACCCAAGATAGACAATGTGTTAAACAGTACACCTGTCTGTACAAAGATTTGAATAATGTCCAAAATTGTTCCAATAGACTCTTAGATTCAGAATCACATTTGCAATGCAGTGTTTTCAGATTTTTACAATGTTGTGGAATTGTCCAAGGCTTGTTTGTTCACAAAAATTCCACGAGCATTCAAAGTCTATATTATCAATAGTTCTGCCGAGTGTCTGATTATTTACGCAACTATACTAATCTTACTGTCCATCTTCTGTGTCTTGTAGATGCTCGCGTTTCCTGGAGGGTGTTTCCTGGATGGTGTGTTGTACCGCGATCATCCGCTGATCTCCAGAGAATGTCCGCCGACAAACACAGGAGCCGAGGGTGAAGATCAAGGGAATAGGTAAGAGGGGGACGAGGACGGAAGAGAGGGTCAGGAGAAGGGTACCGGTAATCAGGAGGTCTGGTCAGGTTTTAGGAGCAGGAACGAAACCGGAGTCCGAGAGAAGCAGGGCAGGAGTGCTCGTCGTGACGATATGCAATGAGACGAAGCATTGTCACGTTTGCGAGCGCTCTTTAAATACGTTTTCAGAAGTGACGGTTTGATATTTGCATACACCGCACGCGGATTCCATCCGTTGCTCCTACACGTGTGGTGTTGACTTTAAACAGGTATTGGTGGCAATGAAATAACAAGCATTGGCAAATGCACCAAATAAACAAGCATTGTCAAATGAAAACAACTCAGTGGCTTTGATGGCATTAAATACACAACATGAACTGCCAAAAGGAATCACGACACAATGCAAGTATTGGTGTAACAATCATGCCATTAATTTAAGTATCTCCACATTTGAACAAGCATTAACACCAACGAGAAGCATTCACGCTACCATTAGGGCAATAGGGCAATTCATACATAAACACGAAGATGAACTCGTGGCTGCGTGTGTACCCTTAAAACCCAGCACACGGCCACAGCAGACGATCTTCTGATTAATGTACGACCCACCTGGCATAAAGGGCGGAACGTAGCACACGTCCCCAGCGTTTCTCACCCCCCCAGCGTGCACCTTGATGCGGCGTAATTGCGTTCACAAGGCATGAAGGACGGACACACGCCCCCAGGATTTCTCACGCCCCCAGCGTGTCACGCCCCCAGCGTGCCCCTTGATGCTGCGCAGCAACGTAATTGGCGCTTGTATGTACGACTCACATGGCATGAAAGGCGGACACACGGCCCCAGCATTTGTCACGCCCCCAGCACACGCCCACAGCCCACGATGTGATGGCCGTACCACACGCCCCCAGCGTTAGTCACGCCCCTAGCCCACGCCCACAGCATAACGCAGACACGCCCACAAGGGACTACTTTGCTGGCACAGTCCTTTTACCTTTTAAATGTAGAGAGGAGTTGGCATAATGGCTAAGGCGCTCGACCTCGGACCTGGTGATCTGGGTTCGAGTCTTGGTAACGACACCAAACATCCTGTGATTCTGGGCAAATCACCTAATCTCCCCGTGCCTAACAAAAATGAATGTGTGTCCTCATGTAAGGTAACTGGTGCTATGTAAAGCGCTCTGATACCTGATTCAGTTTGTGTCAAGTTCGCGCTATATAAAACTCTGCAAAAAAAAAAAATATATATATATATATATGGTGGCCGTCTGCATAGCCTATGTCCTTCTGCTGCAACTGCCCTTTCCAACGCTGTATTGGGTGTTGTGATTGGTGCTGTGGTTACTGAGATTACCCGCCTCACAGGTTTCGGCTCTCTCTTTATAATATTAGTATGGATGATGATAGGTCAGGAAACGGTAGTCATTTCCACTGTTTTAACTACACAGAGTCTGTTCACTACTGACACAGGAGGCACAGAAAAGCACACTTCCTCTTTCTGATTCCGGTAGAAATCTTGATGTGGGTAAAAACTGGACCTTATGCCTGAAATGGGCATCCAACTTGTACAAACTGACTTTTTGATTTACCGTCAAATATTTTGCCTGGTAAAACTGCATCACGGAACAGCCGGAAAATGTAGATTTACTATGTTTACTATGATTGAGGTGTTGGGCAGTAATGCAGCACACAGAAAATACCACAAACTATGTTACTAGTATTTATGGGACACAGTATTATCGCACCAAATACCAGAGGTCATGTATTCAACACCATCGTAAGTCCCTGAGTCCACCATTACCACTGAACCTTTCCTCCCTATCACAGTGATTCAATATGAGGAGCCGAGCCTCCCTGGGACAGTTAGTGATCCACATTCAAGCCAAAAAATGTTAGTCTTTCTTCCGTTTCTATGGTATCGACCCTCCTCTCCCTCACATGTCATTTCCACCCTCATACACAAAATCGACAGACATCCACTAGATTGTGGTGAGAAATTCCTTTTCATAGGGAGGCGTATCATTTTGGCGCATTCTCAGGTTTTCAAGCTCTTGTAAATTTGGGAATGCATCAAAAACCATGGGAGCTGCGTGGGAACACCCATGCAATGTCATGGAACGCCTTCCCAGGGCAGAGTAATGCAATGCAGTGATTTGCACTTTGTTGCTCCAGATTTTTGGAGCCAAGCAAAGCTACTTTGCATTGCTTCAAAAATATGACTTAAGGTTTGTGTTGGGCACCATGTTGCAAACCAGATAATTAATATGGCCCCAGGTGTCTCTATTTTCAGTTTATGATCCACACTCTAGCCAAAAAATGTAATCTTTCTTCCGTTTCTGTGGTATCGACCCTCCTCTCCCTCAGATTTCATTTGTGGTAAGAAATTCATTTTTTAGAAGATTGCTCTTACTTTTTAGTATTTTTCTTGAGCGAGAGCTGGAAAGGTGCTTTGAGCAGATCACGGCCTAGGTTCTAGCGCTAATCCAGGATGCAGAGGTTATAAGTGGCTGAGTATGGCTGCAGAACTTTCCTTCAGCGTGGGAGAGGAATGCATATACTATCGGTGTTTCTTTGCTCTGTGCGACGGTGCAAAAGGCTTGATATTGGAGGGATTTCTGCAGTGGATTGAGTCCTGCGAGATGAGACTTGATTGCTATAGAAACCTCTCTTCTGAGGATGCCTGTCCCTTGGCGTGGTGAAAGCCTTCTGCCACTAACATGGAGCGCTCTGAATGAATGAATGAAAGGAGCTTATAAAGCGCACAGCTACTCATCAAGAGTGTCCCGGCGCTAGGGGTTCACGTATAACATCACTCAGAGGCACGACTAGCTCTTAAAGAGCCAGGTTTTCATGTGTTTCTTGAAAGATATCAAATCAGTTGTTGCTCTCCGAATGGCAGGTAGTTGGTTCCATGCTTGAGTGCCCAAAATCTGAAAGATTTGCCGCCCAAACGGACCAAGCGAACTTTGGGGATGCAGGCGAGTTCAGAAGAAGATGATCTGAAGGATCTGATGGGTGCATAGCAGCTAGCACGCCTTTAGAGATATCCCGCCCCCTTGCCATAGAGGGCTTTGAAGAATATCACCAGGGCCTTAAACTTTATCCTTTCCTCCACTGGAAGCCAGTGTAAAGCCATGAGATGAGGGGCTATGTGCGACCTGGATTTCAGTCTAATGATCTCTCTGGCTGCTGAGTTTTGCACCACCTGGAGGCGCTGGAGAAGGTAGCCCGGCAGGCCCAAGTATAGGACATTAGCATAGTCTAATCTAGACGTCACCAGAGCCTGAACCACTATCTTTCAGGAATCAAGTGGAAGGAGCAGGAGGAATCTTTTTAGCATGCTAAGCATGCCAAAACAGGAACCCACCAATGCCTGGACTTGGGATCTCATAGAGAGGACACTATCAATGTAGAGGCCAAGGTTTTTAACCATGGTTTGGGCTGAGATTGAGGGGGACAGCTCCTCCAGCCACCAATGACTCCAATTGCTCACAGAAAGCAGGCCAAAAAAGACAATCTCTGATTTCTCAGGTTTGCATTTAATCTGGTTTGCTTTGAGCCAATTAAAAACCTTTGTGAGACAAGATCAAATTGTCTCCCCATCAAAGTCTGTCCACTTATTACAGGAAAAGATCAGCTGTCTATCATCAGCATAGGATATTATCTTAGCAATGTTGGCCTCAGCCAGGGTTGCAAGGGGAGACATAATAATTAAAAAAGAGTCGGGTTCAGGATGGAGGCCTGAGGGACGCCTACATTCATATTGGGTATGGGTGATGAAAAAGGGGCCATCCCTATTTCCTGATTTCTATCATTCAGGAAAGCAGTTATCCAGGCTAGTGCCATACCACTGATGCCTTTGTTCCTTAGTCTATCGAGGAGTTACTTGCGTGGGACTGTGTTGAACGCCGCCGACAGGTCAAGTAGTATGAAGATAGCTCTGCCCCTCCCCCCCCCGGTCAAGCATTTCCTTAAGGTGCTCCTCCACTTCCAACTGAGCTGTCTCGATGCTGTAATTTGCCCTAAAGCCACATTGAGTCAAATGCAGTAGATTGTGACTTTCTGAATAATCTGAGATCCCTCTGTTGACATGTTTCACAAGCACCTTGGAGAAAGTCGGGAGGAGGGAGATTGGACTATAGTTTGCGGGAACTTTCAGATCCACGGCTAGGTTTTTTAAGGAGGGGAAGAATTTGTGCCTGCTTCCAAATGGATGGCACAATGTTGGCGCAAGCAGATGAGTTTAGCACCTTATTCACTATGGGGTTTACAGTGGCGGCTAGGGAAAGTAATCATTTTGCTGGGCATGCGTGTATAAGCGATTCATACAGCTGTATAGCCAGGAATTGTAATAGTGGCGGGGGAAACTGGGACCTGGCTTTTCCATCGGAAATTTGATGAGGGAGCAGGTCCTCCTCTGTCTCCCTAGAGAAAGACTGATGGATCCTGGCAATCTTGTTATGGAGGGTTAGGGCCTCCTGGCTGGTCCATTCGGCCGATTGGGGTGCTTCCTGCCTAGCCGTCTTAGGGGAAGTGAAAGACTTTACAATGCTAAAGATCTCCTTGCCCTTATTATTAGTGGTCACAATCTTGGCCTGCGGATAGCCTTTCTTGACCACTTTTACCTGCCGATAGTGAGATTTTAGAGCAGCCTTATAGATAATCCTATCTTCCAGTGTATAGTGTTTATGCCACTTTCTTCTAGACATTTGCATTCACTTTTGTTAGTTCTCAGGGATTCGTTGATCCATGTGGGGGAGCGACTAATCCTTCTGGAGGTGCAGGAGTTCAGAGGGGTTACTGCGTCAACATTTATCATGAGCCAGAATTCTAGAACACAGGCATCTACTTTGGGATTTTTAGATAGTGATGGGGCAGAAGAATCTAAAGCAACCACCAGAAACAGCAGCGGTATTTTGTTGAGAGCTCTGTAGTTATGTCTAGCCGTTTTAGCCTTGGTTGGGATATCAGTCCCTGTGCCGGATATCTTGAAGTTAATGAGGAAGTGATCAGACCAAGTGAACGGGGTAGGAGGATCGTTTTCCAATTCCACATTACAAAAGATCTGATCCAGAGTATGGTCCAAGTTATGTGTTCGAGAGGAAATGAAAGGGACATTGTTGCACGCTGCCATTATTTCGGACAAAGCAGTAACATGAGGATCCAAAGGTTTATCCATGTGTAAGTTAGGGTCCCCGCAGATGAGAATATGGTTGTATCTGATTGCAAGAGTGGTGATGGCTTCATTTATGGACTTGATGAAATTGCCAGGTGCCCCCGGGTGTCTGTAAATCAGGATTCCAGCAATGCATTGACGTGGTGATAAAATACAGCGGAGCAGCTCTAAGAGTCCAATTTAAGGGTTGCCGGATGGAGTAAAGGCAGTCAGGGTGGCAGAGGACTTTATGTCCGCACCCTTTCCTTTATTCTATAGGAGGCTGGCTCAGTATAGAATGTCCACATATGGCGAGGTACTGGTCACTGAGTCCAGGCACCCTTAGTGATAGTGTTTAAGTCCCTGAAAACCAGACCTCTCAAAGGGTAACTGTGGAGAAGAGCTAAGGCTTATGCGGGAGGGATGTGAAGCAAGTGCCTGTACCACTATAGCTGGTAAGCTTGTCACACAAGAAATAAAGAACCACACCAGGTGAGTATAAACATTAATTGTATTTATAAGCACACACTAGACACTAAGTTGGTATATCTCCTACCTGGATATATCACCTACACACAAGAAATACATCAGAAATAAGTAAGTAGTATAGAAAAACACATAGGGCCCAACCAGGAGGCTGAGCCATATACTAAAATAGTGGAATGTGAGGTAAGTACCAAAACGGGACAAGTACACAAAGATGGAGGACCCTAGGGGAAACACGGAACCCCAAGGCAAGGTAGCCAGGGACCCCCCAAGGCAGCCGGGTGCAGATTGGTTACACTGGGTCAAACGTCCATATAATAATACAGGGTAAGTCACAGTTTGAATTTTACAGTTCCAGGACACTTCCCAAAGGACCCAGATGGAGCCACTTGGATCAAGGAAGGTTGGAGAGCCATCCCACGCATGGATACCCCAGGATACCTACACCAGTGAGCCCTGGTGCACAGGGATGAAGTGGTGTTGAAAGCACCCGTAGATGCCAATGGATGTATGTGGAAGATCAGCAGCTACAGAGTCTCGTGGACCAGGCTTGTGAAACCAGGATGTGAAATCCAGAGGAGAAGAACCTGTAAGCAGGAGGGACAGAGTCCAAACCACCCGGAGGGGACCAGGAGGCCTAGGAGCACGATAGCAGCGCCGGATGGCGGTTCTTGATGTAGCATTGTGAGGTTGAAGCAGCAGCTGTGGAGACCAGGTGGTGTTGAAGGAGCATAAGAACCTTCCACAAGCTGTCCCAAGCCGGTCGATGAGTGTAGGAATGTCAGTGACCAGTAGGACCACCAGCCAACAACGGCAAGTGCAAACAACAATTTGTGAGAGAAGATACTGTGTTGCAGATCAGCAAGGTCTGTGGGACTAATCTGGTAAAGGTAAGTCAGGGACAGCCCTCAGCATGCCGGAGAGCCAGAATAAATCAATGGACCAACTGCCCTAAATGCCAGGAACACGCTGCCGATTTACACCATATGTTTTTACATGCCCTCAGTTGAAGGATTTCTGGTCTAACATTGCTTTGGCTTTGACAACTTGGGTCGGTTATGATCACCCGGTCTCAGGGAAGGAGCTGCTGTTGGGATTATTCTCCAAACCCCGGTTTCTTGCGAAACCTATAGCCTCTATTATTGCTTCTTGTGCTCGTCCGTGTATAGCCCGCTCTTAGATACATACTACACCTCCCAGATGGAAATTGCATTGGCTAAGGCTAGAGGCCCCCGATCTCTGTCAAAACTGTGCAGTGTTTGGTCCTGCCTTCAATGGGATTAACCTTTGTATAGATCTTTATCTCTTCCTTTTCTCTCTCTTTCTTTTTTCTTTCCTCTTTCCCTGTTTTTCTCTCCTCTATCTTTTTCCCTTTTTTTTCTTTCTTTCTTCATAATGTTTCTCTATTCTGTGCACATGCTTACTGATGTATTCTTATTTGAAAATACTGTTATATATAATATTTCAGTTTTTTCTTTTCTGACAAAATAAAGGGGAAAAAAAAGAAATCGATGTAGCCCCCTGGAGGACTCTCTGGCAGCAGGCACAGTGATTCACAGGGAAGCCTCAACAGCACACAAAAGTTGAAGGCCTACGATGCAGTGGATGCAGGCAGGATGTTGTTCTTGGAGCTGTGCAATGCTTAAAGCTGGGGCTTCTTGGAACTTGAAGGTAATCTGTGAAGAAAGCCAACAATCCTTGCTAACAAAAAAATCCTATGGCAGCGAGCTATGGGGGTATAAAGCAGGGGCAGAACTTGTCAGAGTGGAAAATATTTTCCTCAGACGCCTTCTGGCTCTCCCCCGTGGCACGCCCCAGCTCCCTTTAAGATTGGACGTGGGTCTTCCTTCTATTGCTGAAGATTTGGAGTTAAAGCCATTAAGATTCTGGCATAGACTTTGGACTACTAGTGAGCTCACACACTATAGGCAAGACCTTACCCATGTAATGAACTTGAACCAGCGTGATAGAATCCCATGGCTGGCTTTTATAAAGAAAGAACTGTATCGCATGAGATTGCCTGAGTTATGGGAGGCTCCTGAACAAGGCTGCCAAAGGGTTTCTCGCAAAAGTCTGGTGCAAATACATAAGGAGAAAAGTCTAGCTCTTTTGGTGTCTGCACCTAACAACGGCATCTTAACCGATCGATTTCTGGAATCCAAAAATTCCTACCAATTTGAAGGTTTTATGGATATTATTTTTCCCATTTTAGCAAGAAAATTGTTTATACAATGGAGGCTAGGCACTCTGCCTATTAAAACCTTTACTTGTAAATGGCTAAAGGGGGACGACAAAATCTGTCCAGGGTGCAGCAATCATGATGAGGAGGAAATTCACCTTCTGTTTTTCTGCCCAGCATATAATAGACCAAGGAAATATTGGCTGGTGCCGTTATGCAGGAACTTGGGATTTAGGAGTCACTTGTATGCGTACAGAATATTGAAAACGAGTACTCTGCCCCACATACTTTTTGCAGTTGCTAAATTCATAATGGCCATGTGGCAGATAAGGAAAAAGTTACTAAATGTATGAACATATATATGAACTGTTTTGTAACTATTATTCACGCCTGGACTACTATGAAAAGTATTTTTATGTAATCTGTTTTTATAATTGTGATGCTCAAATGTGGAATATTTATTGTATCTTTTATGGTCTAATAGACCGAAATAAAGAATTTTTGGAAAAACACGTGGTGCCCAGGAAGGCGGTTCACATCCGCTGGAGAGGGATTACAGTTCCCCAATGAGCCGGGAAGACTGGCCAGGCCTCTGGAGAGTCAATAACTAACCATCTATGTTGCATAGCTGGGCGCTGTCCATGGGACAACATGATCAGCAAAACGGTTGTCAACTTAGGGGTGCCTGCGGATGCAGGGAAGTGACTCCTTCACTCCAAGGGAGATTCCCTCTGGCTGGGATGCAGGCTGTGTCCTTGGTGACTCAGAGGATGCATGGCAATGGAGTTGCAGAACTCGAAGAAGCACTAGGACGAAGATGCAGCAGGAATCTCCTCACAGGAGCAGTCTTGTCTTTGGTCCTAGCTCGAAGAGCAACAATGTTTCAGTGTCCACCAAGAGAAGAGTCTTTGGACCATCGTCAGATGACAGGCACCGGATCTAGAAGTTGTTGTCAGGACAAATCTAAGGACGCACCCTCAGGGAGCCCTTAAGTAACCATAAAAAGGGGACGGATCTCTTCTCTGGTGATCCACCACTCAGAGGGGGTCAGCAACACTACTCAGTTGTTCTAGCCAGTCAGATGCTCCAAGGGGCCAAGACTCAACATGGCAAAATAAAGTGGCTGCCTGGAAGAGCTCTGTGCAACTCCCTATAGAGGAGCTGGACAGGAGGGTGGACACTCCCCTGTCCTTTGTGTGATTTTGCGCCAGAGCAGGAGCCAAAGGCTTCTGAACTGCCACAACTGGTTTATACATGGAGAGCTCCAAATGTGCCCTTCAATGCAGTCTGGTGGTGCTCGGAAGGGCCCCACCATACCTAATTCTAAAGGTGAGGTGGTCACACCTCTCCTTCACAGGAACTACTCTGTTCGGCTTCCTCTGCCTGAATTAAGCTCATCAGCAGGGAGGAAGAACACTGTCTAGGGTCAGCAGCAGCTTGGGCTGACCCTATAAGCCTACACAGGTAGGTATTGGGGGAGAGGGTTCTCTAACGAGCCTTACAGTACATGGTATCATGCAACTAACACTGGAATTGGATTAGATGCCTGATTCCAACATGTTTCATGACAAACAAGACCAGGTTCGGGACCCAATATGTAGTTGGACATCTTAACTTGCCAGTGTCCACTACATAACTCTTGCTCTTACAAAGCCCAAAGAATACAGTCCAGGATTTGTATGGGTACCTTTGCTCATGCAGGTGTACCCACACACTTAGAGCCATGCACCCTGCCCTTGGACTGAAGGCCTACCTTAGGGGTGAATAATAGATTAAAAGTGCAGTGACCGGGATATAAGTGAAACCTTATAACCAAAGTTAAAGGTGCAAGCACCATTTCAAGCAGACTGCAGACACCGTTTGCACAGGCTCCCATAGCTGGCATAATACATGATGCAGCCCATAGGAGACCCTTGGGGTACCAATGATCTAGGTACCTCAGTACCATATACTAGCAACATATAATGGTACCTCAGTATGACAACTGTGGGGGGCACAAAGTACTTAGGGCCTCATTTATGAAAAGTGACGCAGCGCTGTGTGAAAACAGCGATGCGTCACTTTTCACTGCACCCTCCTTGCGACACCAATGATGCATCATATTTACAGTATGACGCATCATGGCGCAAGGAGTTACAGATACGTCCGTATTTCTGACGTATCTGTATGGTGCAAAAGTGACGCATTGCTGGAGTGTGTCACAAAAGTGACGCAACTGGAGCAGGCCCCATGTGAAAGGGCCGAGTCAGCCTTACGACTGCTGTGAGGCAGGCGTAAGAAATTGACGCATTTGTGTCCTAAAAGTGGCGCAGTGAAATCTTATAGATTTCACTGCGTCACTTCCATGACCATTTCTTGCGTCAAAACGCCCACCTTGCATACATTATACCTGGCGCAGGTATAATGTGGCACAGGGGTTTACAAAGTGACGCATCTACCTAGATGCGCCACTTTGTAAATATGGCGCAACAAGGCGCATTTTGTACGCCACTGGTGCGTCACAAAAAGTGACGCACCAGCGGCGTAAAAGTGACGCACCGCCGCATAAATGAGGCCCTTACTATATAATGGAGAGAAGAGAGCACCCCCATTGGGGTCCTGGTTAGCAGGATCCCGGTGAACTGCAGTCAAAACGCACTATCATTAGCCAAAAAGTGAGGGAAACTATTCCAGAAAGATCTGACTTTGCTAGATATTCCATCCTGCCAGATTGAGAGTTCACTGCTGACCCAGTGGTGAACTCTAGCAATATGCATGAAGCACCATCACTGTGGTTCATACAAAACCATTGAAACGTTTGGTATGTGTCTATGATTGTTGAGGGATGCTTACACCAAACTTTTGAAAGTTTAACATTTTTTAAAATCAAACTCCCAGTGTGGAAGTTTGTTTTTGAAAAATGCAAAACTAACAGCTCCCAACCTTGGAAGTTCCCTCCTATGAAGTGGATGTCATTTCTTTAATTGTTACTGTCCCTCACTTCCAAGTTTTACCTGGAAGTGGCAGATAGCAACAGAAAAAAAAGCCATCCGAATTGGGTGGACGGTTGGATGGCATTTCCCAATGAAAGCCCTTCCTCCTATTTCCTTTCCCATGTGGTTGCTATGGAAGATTCAGGAGAAGACGCTGTCAGTAGCCCCATTTCCGCCCAGCAGTGTGTGTGGTTCCAGGTGTCTCCTCATCCGATCAGAGATACCCTCTTGTCTCTCCAGATATTACAGGTGTTACGTTTGTCAGCTTGGAGTTTGACATGAAGAAGATGCTAAGCTTAGCTTACTCTAAAGAGGGAACTACATCTACTCAGGAGTCCAGGTATCCATCGACATTATAATCGTACTTGAAACATTAGGGTAATTTTGAAAAGTGTTGTTGTGTAAGAAATATAATGGCCACTTCTTGTGATCCTTTTAAGGTACTAGAGTTTCTAGAGGATGGTGGTCGGTCAGAAAGGTTTTTCTCCTTCTACTCAGTCTCCCAAGTGGGTAGCTATTTAAAGGTTGAGTGAATCCTCTATTTCCAATTCCTCCAAAATTACCTTCTTGATAAAAGGTTACTACAGAGTTTTAAGCCTGAAAGACCAGTTCAGACCTCAAACGAACCCCCCTGGGATTCGCCTTCGGTCTCACACGGTTTGTGAGAACACCCCTTTGAACATTTAGAGTCATCAATGTTTACAGTGGTTGACAGCCAAGGTGGTTTTTCTCTTGGCAATTACCTCTACCAGATGATTGGGAGAGTTGGGGGCCCTAGTGGCATCTCACCAATAGATTGTCTTTTTGCGGATAGGGTTTTTCTTAAACCGGAGCCCAAATTTAAACCTAATGTTCAATTTCATTTTCATTTAGAACAAGACCATATACTTCTATCTAGGCGACCAGTCTGAGGAGGAAAACAGGGCTCCACATTCAAAAGGCCACTCTTTATTTATTTGAAGAAGATAAAAGACTTTAGGGAGTCAATTTATCGCTTTTTTATTTTCTTTTGCCCAGCCAATAGGGGTACAAATCTATCAACAACTTCTCGCGGTATGTGGGTAAGACAAGCTATTCCTGCATCTTCTGCTGTCAGGAAGCTGCAGGTTCCAGGTTGTGTATGAAGGAAATCTACCAAAGAGGTAGCTACTACCTGGGCTGAGACAAATGGCATTGCTTTGGTCGAGATTTGCAGCAACATGGTCATATGCGAACGTGTTTGTAATACACTACTGGTCGGAGTTGGAAGACATTGGTAATTTTGGTTCTGCAGTACTGAAATCTGTTACAATTATCAGTTTTCTGTTTTTCAGCAGCATAAGGTATTGGCATTTACTTTTTTACATTTGGGGAATTATAGAAAAGAATATTGTATATGTTGTCATATCTTATTGACTGTGATGGGAAAGTTGGTATCAGTGTAAAGAACATGTTACTTACCTGTGATCTTTATCACTCTGGACCTTAGTCTTCCCCGTCGCAATCCTAGTTCTTTACCTCCCACTCTTGTGGTTGTTTTCCTTTAGTAAATTCCTCAAGATAGCGTTCTGATGGGGTAGTTTGGCAGAGAGGGAGGAACTACTAAATGGGAGAGCTAAGCAAGTGGACACCATAACCACTGAAGAAAGACTTCTGTTTTTGGCTTGAGTGTGGCTCATAGTCTACGGATCATGATCTATGGGCGATACACCTTCAATGTGCCTCTAGCTCACAAAGACAGTAAATAAAACCCTTGATCCTGGTCAGCATCATCTCATTGGCTGAGCCGTACAATGATGTACTCTGGCTAACTCCGTCTCTTCTGCAAGGTTGGGAAACTGTGACCATACACACTGCAATGCAGCAGTCAGAGTTTTCTGACTGCAACACAGTCATGCTGTTTTCTGATCTCCTGGGAGGCACATACCTGTCAACTCATTCGCCTACGGTGATGCACACCTACCATGGGTGGTCCTACACCCGCCAACCCGCTGGCTTCCCCTTCTGCAATCCCCATTGCATGGTGCAAGAGCGACGCAAACCAGTTCATAAATATTGGCCCAGGTTTCGCAATTTACCAATTTGTGCTGCTCATTTTAGCAACCTTTGAGAGGATGGAAACACGTGCCCTGCCAAAAAACACTTAGTTCAGGGTAGGGACGTTCACCTCAATGAGCTAGTGCTCAGACATCTTGACCGCGGTGTCACAGCTGGGAGTAGAGACACACAACAGAGCCCATGCATGAAATGAACACCGCGTTGTGAAGTAGGACATAGCCTTTTATTTTTTTTATTTCAAAATATTTTTATTGAAAATAAATTTTACATATCCATAGCAAACATTCTTAATACTTGTACTGTTCTTGCAAGATTGCGGCCTGGCGGGGCCTGAGAGAGAGAGGAAAAGGAAGAGAGAAGGAAAAGAGAGGAGGGGGGGGGGGTTCAACGTTCCAAGTATGCGTCGAGAGCTTCCCACATGTTCTCCTTGGCAGTATGATTTGCCGCCTTTTGCTTGGCAGTGATATTGTCTGCCCCCCGGAGGAAGGTTACCCAGTTGAACCAGCGCTTGAAGGTGGCTTTGCTGGTGTCCTTCCAGTTACCCAAAATCGTTTTCACTGCAGCCGTTAGAAGTACATCGACCAGGTCTCGTACTTCTTTGGACTGGAGTTCTGTTGCTAGGAAGGCAGTGGCTATCCCGGCTAGTCCTCTTTGTATCTTACTTCCCGTTATTGTGTCTATTTATTTATTTATTTAAAACATTTGTATAGCGCGGCTGACACCTTGCAGGTTTCCTGGCGCTTAGCAAATACTCCAAACTAAGGGGAACTGGCGGAAGAGAGCAACTAAGGGTTAGGTATTAAGGGAATAACCAGGTTTTGATATGTTTCCGAAAGGGAAGGAGTTGTGGGATTTGACGGATTTCGAGAGGCATACTGTTCCACAGCTTAGCCGCTGCGACTCGGAAAGATCTGCCCCCCGTCCTGACCTTGTTGTATCTGGGAACAGTTACCAGGCAGGCAGAGGCAGAGCGTAGGGTTCTGGTAGGGGTATACCAAGTAAACATGGCCTGCAGAGGTTTGGGTCCAACTCCGTGGAGCGCTTTAAAGACGAGGCAAAGGGTCTTGAACGCCACTCGTTGCCTGAGTGGGAGCCAATGGAGCTCGGCTAAGGCCGCTGTGGCTGAGGATCTTCTGGTCCAACCAAGAACTAACTTGTCTATGACGTTATAGACCTTGCCCCAGAATGTTTTGACTTTGGTGCATTCGTATAACATGTGAGATAGATCTCCCGTGGCCATCTGGCAGTTCCAACATGTGCTGCTTTCACTGGCTCCAACCCTCCCTAGCTTCGCTGGTGTCCAGTGCAACCTGTGGAGTAGCCAATATTTGGTTTGTGCTAGCTGTGGCGTGATTTTGTTTTTGGACGCTGCCGTCCATAGTTTGGCTCTTTCTACTTCGTTCAGCTGTCTCTGTATGGTCTCCTCCCAGAATGCCAGCGTCTTATTGTTTAGGGTTGTGGTGCGTGGTGTAATTAGCTTGTATATTTGTGCTGTTTGGTGGCCCGTCTTGTTTAAGTTTTGCGCGTATTGTATGATGGTGGGTGTCTGTTTCGTGAGTCCTGCTTTGGTGACAGCTGCTTTGATTTTGAGGAATTTGTAGAACTCCTTGTTAGGTAGGGAGGTTGTCTGCTGTAGTGCCGTGTAGGAGAGTGGGTTGTTCCCTGCCTCTAGTTGCGAAGGCGTTGTGATGCCTCTGCTTCGCCATTCCTTGCTGTCTAGTGTTTTCCCTTTGTATGTGACTTTGGTGTTATGCCACAGAGATTCCCATTTGGTGCCTTTGATACTTACTGCCATTTCCCTGTCTACTGTTAGCAGCGCTGTCTTTGTGTTGTGAATTATTGCGTTTTTGGCTTCTGGGTGCTTGTGAGCCGTGAGGGCCATAATTGGGTCTGCGCCACCCAGAATACACCTTTCCAGGTCTAGCCATACCGGCATGTAGTCTGGCGTGGGGGCTATCCAGTGTAGTCCCTGTTTGGCCAGGGATGCCGTCTGGAAGGCTTTGTAGTTTGTGAGGTTCAGTCCGCCTTGTTCTTTTTTGAGTCTGAGTTTCGCTAAGCTCATTCTTGGTTTTTTCCCTCCCCAGAGGAACATGTTGATGCTTTTGTCTAGGCGTTTGTGGAATTCGGATGTGAGTGTGAGAGGCAGCATGGAGAGCAGGTAGTTTAGCATGGGGGTGACCATCATCTTTATTGTCTCGATTCTTCCCCACCAGCTTATGAATTTGGGGCCCCACGTGTCTAGCTTGGACTTAATTTTTTTTAGCATCGCTTCCTCGTTATGGTCCAGTGTCGATCTTAAGTCCCTACCGAAGAGGAGGCCTAGGTATTTTAGGGGTTTCGTTTGCCATGCTAGGCCGGATGCCCCCAGGACAGTCTTGGTGGTGTGGCAGTTCATAGGTTTGCATTCGGATTTCTCCCTGTTGAGCTTGTAGCCTGAGACATGTGCATACTCCTCTATTGTTTGCACGAGTGCCTTAATTGACTCTTGTGGGTTGTTTGTGGTGATCAGAATATCGTCTGCGTATGCCGCTAGCTTGAAAGCTTGACCCTCTATCTGCACCCCCGTGATCCGGGCGTTTGACCTGATCATGTGGAGGAGTGGTTCCAGAGCAAGCAGGAATAGCCCCGGTGAGAGGGGGCAGCCTTGCCTTGTCCCTCTCTCTAGTGTGAGTGTGTCCGATGTGGCTGCGTTAACCACCACTCGTGCCCGGGGATTCTTGTACAGGGACATGACCATGCCCCTGTACTTCTCGCCTAGTCCAAACTTGAGCATGCATTGGTTAAGGAAGGGCCATGAGACTCTGTCGAAAGCTTTTTCCGCATCCAATGCGATCATGACCGCCTTCTCCGCGCTGTTGGCCGTGCGGTTAATTAAATGGCATAGCAGTCTGGTGTTGTCTTGCGAGAGTCTGTTTTCCAGGTAGCCCACCTGAGATTTGTGTATGAGAGCGGGGAGAAGTGCATTTAGTCTGGCTGCCATGATTTTTGCATAGATTTTGCAGTCCACGTTAATTAGAGAGATTGGCCTATAATTGTGTGGGAATTGGGGGTCTTTCCCTTCTTTGGGGATGACAATAATGTTTGTCTCAGCCATTGAGTCTGTCATGTTGCCTTTTTCCGCACATGCTTGGAATACTCTGACCAGCGTGTCCTTGAGTAACAGTTGGAATTGTTTATAGAAGGAGGCTGTGAAGCCATCCGGTCCTGGGGCCTTGTTAGGTTTTAGTGAGTCTATGGCCATCCCAACTTCCGCTTTAGTTATGTTTTGGTCTAGGGCCTCTCTTTGTTCGTCGCTTATACTGGGTAGGTCCAGCCTCTCCAGCAGGCTTGCCCCGCCGTCTGCATCTAGCGATGTGTCCGCGGTGTATAGTTCTTTGTAGAACTTCCTGAATGTTTCGAGGATATGTTTATTCGCTGTGTGTGTCTTGTTGTCTGCGTCTGTTATTGTGGCGATGCAATGCTGCCTTTGCTTGGCTTTCAGGTAGCCTGCCAAGGCTTTCCCTGCTTTATTGGCCGAGCATAAGTTTATGGATTTGTATTTGTTGATCCACGTGGATGCTCTCTCGCTTAGGATTCTGTTTAGCTCATATTTTTTCTTTGTTAGCGTTGTGAGTGTGTTCCTGTCTGTTATGTTGGCCGTGTGGTTCCTTTCTAACCCCTTGATCTGCTCCTCCAGTTCCTTGATTTTCTTGTTTCTGCCTCTGTTCATGCGTGCTTTGATGTTTATGAGTCTCCCTCTTATTGTTGCTTTAAGCGCGTCCCATAGTGTTGCTGCCCCTGTGTCTGCTGTGTCGTTAAATTGGAGATATTCTTTGATCGCTTCCTCTATTTCGGTGATGTTGGCATGGTTTTCGAGTATGTCACTGTTAAGGCGCCACCTCTTGCTAGGTGTTTCGTTATGCTTGCCACTCAGGGAAAGGGATATGTGTGCGTGGTCTGAAATTGTGATGGGTCCTATTTCCGTCGTATCCGTCAGGTGTGTGTGTGTGTTGGACATGAGTATGTAGTCTATCCTGCTGTATGAGTTGTGGGGGTGCGAGTAGAAAGTGTATTCTCTGGCACTCGGGTTTTGTAGCCTCCATGGGTCCGCTAGTGAGAGTTTGGCGCATAGGTTTTTAAGTATGTGCTGTTCTTGTGAGGTATGGCTAGGTCTGTGTGGGTGTCTGTCTGTGGCATTGTCCATCGCCTGGTTCATATCTCCTGCCACGATTAGTAGTTCGCCCAGTGGGACCTTGCTAAGTTCAGTTTCTAGCTCTTCCCAGAATTCTTTGTCTCCCGTGTTTGGCCCGTATATGTTGGCTATGTGTACTTTCTCGTCACCTCTATTGATTGATGTGATCAGCCTCCTTCCCATGGTGTCTGCGGCGTTGTTGTGAACCTGGAACTTCCCTTTCTTACTGATTAAAGTGATGACTCCTCCCTTTTTGTTGGCTGCCGGTGAGCATAGTACCTCGCTTATCCAGCTGGCTTTCATCCTGTTCGCGTCCTCTAAGGACACTCTAGTTTCTTGAAGGACGTATATATCCGCCTTCAATCTGTTTAGGTAGTCTAGTGTTTTCCGTCGCTTGATGGGGTGGTTGAGTCCTTTGACGTTAAGTGACACTATTTTTATGTCCGAGGCTATCTGTGCCTGGCCCCTATTGTCGGGTAACATCATGGTGTGATATTTGTGTCGCTGTGTCTGAGTGCAACAGATGTGTAGCGCCCCTTTGCTCTATGCTTGCTAGCTAGCAGCCACCACTCATAAGTCCCCCCCTGGGGTGTTGGATGGGATGAGGTGATGTGTGTGGGTATAGGAAAGAGGAGAAAGAAGAGAAAGAAAGAAACGTACTTCCGCCAGGCACCGATTGTCCATGCTACAGGGCCTCCCCCCCCAGCCCTCTCCCCCCCTCTGCCCCCCCTCCCCCCTCCCCCCTGTCAACGTACTGTAAACGTGCGACAGCAACGGTTCCCGCCCTCCGCTTCCCCGGTTCCTTAAAAGTCAGAAAGACCCTCTCGCCCCCCTCCCTGTCCCCGTGCTGCGCTTTTAGGCAAAGGATATGGTTGTCAAGTGTCCAAGGCCCTGTTATTATCTCTGTGTGGTTGTCCATGTTCCGCTGGGCTTTGCTATGCCTAACAGGGTATGAGAGTTCTGTGTTCCACACATGTCCAAGATCACAATCCCGTTGTTGAGGTAGTTCCTTCTTCCGGTGCGGTAGCACCCTTTTTTTTTTTTCCTGAGGTAGTTGTTGTTCGCCTTCCGCTGTGGAGTGTTATTTGCCGCCTGCTGCCCCCTTCTCTTCCGTCTCTGAGCTGTCTGATGAGGCTCTTCTTTTTGCTGTCCCGGGCGTTGTTTGTTCCATCTCCTCCAGCTCTGGCTTCCTGAGGTACCTGCGTAGTTCCGCTGGGTCATCGAACATACGTGTGTCCTGCCCGTCTGTTATCCTCATTCTTGCTGGACCAACAAAGCTGAACGCTATCTTTGCTCTCTTCATAGTGTCTCTCAGCGCGAGGAACCCTTTCCTTACTTCCACTGTGCCCCTTGAAAGGTCTTGGGTAAAGATTATCTTCTTGCCTTTCCAGGTGGGGGTTTGACCTCTGCGGGCAAAGGCGAAGATCGCATCGGTGTGGCTCGATCTTAGGGGTTTGCAGATGATCGTTCTAGGCCCTTTCATGTGCGGTTGTTTTGTGGCAGGGATCCTGTAGGCTTTGTCGATCTCCAAGGCTCTTTCGAATTTTATGCCTGTCAGCTTGGGTATCAGTGTCTCGAGTAGTGCTGCGCATGATCCCAAACCTTCTTCCTCATCTTCTGGTATGCCTAGAATCCTGATGTTCCCCCTCCGATTTTTGTCTTCTTGATCTGCGAGCCTTTTCTGCAACTCACTGGAGACTTTGGAGATGTAGCAAATGTCTTTATCCATGATGCCTGATTTATCCTCTATGTCGCTGATCCTTCTCTCTGTCTCCGCTACTCTGCTTGCTGTTTTGTTCTGATCTGCTCGTATGGCTGTGAGCTCTAGCTGGACGTTGTCCATTGAGATCTTTGTGGCCTTAGCTAGGTCGTTGGCTTCAGTTATTTTTTTGACGAGCTGGTCCATCGCAGACTCTGTGCCTTGCAGGTTTTTCATTTTGATCGGTGATTCCAGGTCTTTCCTAATTTTTTTGTTGTCACCGTTCATTGTTTCTAGGCCTCTTCTTCCTTGGTGTATGGACAGTCTCTCCTTCTTCTGCAGGTTATATTGTGCTTCCTTTGGTGGGGTGCTTTTGGCAATCGTGACTGTGTCTGCCTTTGCAGCGCTACCGAAGGTGAACCTGCTTGGCCACCTTATCGACCTTGTCCTGGTTTTCCTGGACGCCAGGGCTACCACTCAGAGCCAGGTGCTGATCCCTGGTGTTGGTCTTAGCGCTCCCTCCTCTCTGTCGCCGCTCGTTTGGCTGTGCCTCCCCTGCGCTTCGCTCGCTTCGCTGTACCTAACCTGTGCCCCCCCTAGGCAGGCGGCTAGGTATGTCCCACTATGGCTAGGGAGCTGCGCTGACGCGGTCTGGTGCTTGGTCGCTGTCTGGCTAGCTGTCGCACCGTGGCTGAGAGACACCGAGGCTGATTGTACCGCTGTTTCTGCTGTCTCTGTCCGTTGTTTTGCTTCCTTGCGATACCTCGCTGGGACCCTTCCCGCCCTAGCCACCATAGACCGTTTGCGCCCTGAGCCGCACTCCGCTCCTCCCTAGCGTTTGGCTTGTGTTTCTTCCTGCTCCAGGCTTTGTGCGTGCTAGGACTGCCTTATATTGCGGTGTTTCGCGTTGGCACAGGCTGTTCTTCTTTTTTTTTTTTTCCTGTCCTTTGTCCCTGCTGTGGTGTGGTCTAGTGTAATGTTCCTCCCTCCAAGATGGCCGCCACTTTTGTTCGTCTTCCTATATGGGCCTTGGTTCTCCCCTATTTGGTGGATGATGGTCGGCGCTCGCAGAGGGCCACCTGAATGGCGGATGGGTGGCGCCGCCTTGCAGCGGTGCCTTTGCGTTAGCTTACTTGCACGTCTGCGTCTCAGACCTCCGTGCAGTTGTGTGGTCCGCCCCTCTCAAGATGGCTGCCGCCTTGCTCACCTCCTCTCCGGGACCGTCACACTTTGTTCGCCGGCTGCCCCTCTGGTGCACCCTGGCTTCGGCGAGGCCTTTGTAGGGGGTACCACGATGCTGCGCTGCACTCTTTCCTGGGCCTGCTCGCTGCGCTGTGACTCTTGCCCCTCCCAAGATGGCCGCCGCCGTTGGTCTCCGGTTCCCGGAGGGCGCTGCTCAGAATACCGTCTGCCTCACCGGCGCCACGTGGGATGAAACAGGCGTCGCTTCGCTTGTACCTCTTGGGGGGTTCCGCTCGTGCTTCTTTTTACAGAGCAATGCTCACCATACTATTCTGCCCCGCCTTGCTGCCGCTCTGCTGCACCTCCCTCGTGGGAGATCGCTTGCTTCGCTAGCCCCGCTCTTATGCTTCCATGCGGCCGCTGGCTTCCTGGTGAGGGGGCCGGCGGGGGGGCCTGCTGGGCCGCTCGCCTTGCCTCCGTGTTGCGCCTTCTTGTTGCGCTTCAGGATGTGGTCAAGATGGCTGCCTCTGTTTTGCCTTCACGCTCAGCTTGTGTCTCTTATGCGCGCATACAGCCTCCTCGCTCTCCAGTGCTGCCGTAGATGCCTCCGCTGCGACTTGTTCCTCGCCGTGCCCACCACGTGTGTCTTGCCACCGGAGCACCTTACGGTCTTCTCAACGCTGTGGCTGTGGCGTCGCCTTTTCCTTTTTTTATTGCCCCGCCATCTTGGGCTCGCCTTCGCTTCACTCGCTTCCCTCAAAAGTGGGCTTTTGATGCCTTTGCCTTTGTGCCGCTCGCTTCGGCTCCTCACCTCCGCTGCTCAGCACACTCCCCCACACTACCCTCCGTTTCGTGTGCGGGGCCGAGGGCTATCGCTGGTTGTCTCGCCGTTCTTCTCCCCGGGGTCGCGGAGCTCTCGAACTTAGGCGACCGCCTTCGTTGCCATCCAAGCCACGCCCCGGACATAGCCTTTTAAACAGATGGATTCCAACATAGGCCAGGCAGGTAAAATAATTGCACAGGTGTGTACAACAAAAGGGAGTCTCAAGCTAGCAGACAGTCAAACTGAAAACAGACTGCAGTCTCTCAACACTGCCCTGTGTCCCTCATCTGCAGGAGACTTGAACCCTAGTATCTTTATCTGGGAGACAAGAGTTGAAAAGTTGCCCAGAAGTTTGGAAAGGGTGAAGGGATATATTCTGGGTGGTGGGTCATAATAGACGTGGGGTGGGCAGGGAAGTACTAGAATATAATAACTGTTGATAATTACAAGGGGACACCGCACATTGCAACCATTGTCTGAAAATGCCCATTTTGACAGAGAGGAGTGCCATAAGTGGAGAAGTGTGGCTCAATGGGTGGAGAAGTGTGGCTCAATGGTTAGAGAGGGCAGACCTTGATGCAGAGCTCTGGCCAGGGACCAGGGTTCGATTCCCGCCTCAGCGGGTCTCCGGCTCATTAATTCCCCTGACTGGATATTCTCGTCTCAGTGCCTGTTCTGATCATGGGTCCCACGCTGCAACTCTGGGCAATTGCTTGCTTAGTCTCCACAACGGCCCCAAAAGCGCTGGGATGCCTGGCTGCACCTGGGGGGTGCCCAGGAGTGGACATTTCCCAGGACAGCCAGGAAGGGTTCCTAAGCGGTATACGGACAGCGCCGGGACACCTCCGGTGGAGGTAGCTGTGCGCTTTACAAATTCCTACATTTACATTTATAAGTAATAATAATAATAATCTTTATTCGGTTTTTTAGCAACGCTAAACCATAAAAGTTATCGCAACATACAAAATACACAAGTATTAATAAAAACAAATATTGCACACAATTTTTTTAAAACATATGATCAGGTTGTGTACAAAATTATGTATACAATAAGACAATCAAAGGTTGCTCCTATGCCTCATAATACTCTTTAAAAAATTAAGTACGTGATAACAGGTACATTCAGAATCTAGCAACTGTAATGCTAACATGGCTGGGCGACATTGTCTATATCCCCATCTTTTTAATAGCGGGTTTATCCAGATTTTTCGGTGGATTTGGAAAAATTTACAAAACAAAATTGTATGGATAGTAGACTGTTGGGACAAATCGTCACACGGACAGGGGGCCAAGTTTGAATTCCAATTATTTTTATCAGGAAAAGTCACTAGTCTGTAAAAGAGATTCAGTCTGAACCTTGTTAGGAGCATTTTTTCATATGCTGAAAATTCCAAGGTCAAATAAAGCTGGATTTTCGGGGAATGCTGTATCATATTCGCGTGAATCGCAGATTTTTTGGTCGTCTCGTGCCCTCTTCCTCGATAAGTAGGTTCTAATTGGTTATCTTGTGGTAGAGTAGGATTTATTATTGAGAGTTCCAGGTCTGAGAGGATCTCGTTCATAGCTGACCCCGTTCGCGAGTGGAGGAAGTGGGCGAGAGGGTTCTCATGTTCATCCATCATTCCACAGGTCTGAATGTTCATACAGGGATGTAGGTTGAAATCCCCTCCCCAAATTATATGAACAGTACCCTTTCTCTCATGAAGGTGCCGATGATATGTGATTTTTTCTTGAATTAGAAGGAGGGTAGTTATGAAGTTGTCATCATCTAAATTATTGTTTTCGTTTGATTAATATAATGGTATATTTTTTCCCTATTGTGAGAGTGAGCAACTGAAAATTTGGAAAAGGATCTGCCTCTAGTACACTCAGGTCTGTTATAGTGTTCGCTATGTAGGTTGCCAGCCCCCCCCTAGATCTGCCCGAGCTGCTTGGAAGGGCAGGAGATGAGTATGTCTTATATCCCACAAGATGTATGGGCATCGTGACCCATGTCTCCTGTAAGCATATGATTTTAGCATCCTCCAGAAAACTAGCGGCGGAACCATCCTCTATTTTTGATCGGAGACCTGCAATATTCCAGAAGATCACATGGAGCTGTAAGATTTCCTTAACTGTGTCTGCCATTTTTGGTTCTGATAGAGAAGGGGAATCATTTGATGTGACCGAGGTTGCATGTATGGGAGTCGGGATTTGACTCGTGGTCAATCGACCATTTCCAGGCTACTAAACCGGTTCATAGTCGGTATCCTTGCCAATTTTGCCCATATGGCATGTCTCTATAATTGGATCTATATGATCGATAGAGCGGTCTGTCCCACTGTTCCCAGATTCTAGGTCTGTTTTGTGGTCCCACCGTCTGCCACGGGGCCTCGTGTTGGTGATAATTCTGATTTGTTGACCACCAAGTATTGTCAGGGTCACTGTATCGCTGAGATATTTTAGGCCCAGCGAGATCTAATTCCCATGGTTGGGGGATTGCTTTTCGCCAGATGTTATCGGATTCATTTGCGTAGTTATTATTATATCTTTTTGGGTAGAAGTAAGAGAGGGATCTTGTAGCGATCCCTCCAGTCGTATTATTTTGTTCCCAAGAACAGATATAGTCAGCTATGCTCGAATCTTCGAAAGTGATCACTATACAGTCTCCCCGAATACTTTTCTTCCTATGGCCCACCCAGGGGGTCCTACAAACTGATGTTATCGTGGTTTTCCAGGTTGGCGGAGCAGGTCGATTTGTGTTCAGCCAATACTGTACTTTATTTTTTAACGACCAGTTGGGTTCCTTCCCCTCTCCCGTTAGTTCGGGCACCCCCGTCATCACTACCACATAAGGACATGCCTCAGGTGGCATGTTTAGAGGGTGCCTGTTATCATTGGTCCCTCTCAGGGCTCCTTTGTTATTTGAAGAATTTGGCTTTTTGGTGGCAGGAGTTTTGGGGGCCGGTGTAATTGTGGTTGGCGTATTTATTTTAGATGTATTTAATGTAATGTTGGTCTGCGGGGGAATAGTAAGAACCTTGGGCGTGGGTTTCTGAGCAGGGGGAGCCTTTGGTGGAATAGGGGCCTTTACTGTGGGTTGCTGTTTAGGCGGTGGGCAGGCTGAAATTACCGTTTTTTTATGTGTAGACAGTATGGCCGAGGTGTTTGTCCCTTCTTTTGGCAGTGCCTGTAGAGGGATTGTCTTGGGGCAACTAGCGATTTTAATCAGTTGAGCCTCTATATTAAGGAGTCTGGACTCTATTGGGCGAATAAAGGAATCTAGGAGGGAGGCTATCTCCTTTATTAGCCTTGATGATTCTCTTTCCTTACTCATTATTAGTGGTGGGGGGGATTCTAAGATGGTGTTATCACGAGGGTTCTGTGGCGAACAATGGATCGATATCACATTATTGTGTGGATCAGCAGTATGATGGGATGATGCTTCCGGGTTTACAGTATCGATCAGATCTATGTCGCCACACATTCTTGTGTTTGAGGTGTTATCTAATTTTTCCCTGTCCTTCCTTTTCTTTATCGCTCCCTCCCTCCTCCCTCTGGCTTGCCTTACATCTTCCGGGGTGTTATCAGGAAAAATATCTGGAGTTTTTTCTAGCTCATTTTCTGAAAATGATACTGAAAGTTGGGAGGCCGAAAGATCTACGTTGTTTGGAAGACTAAGTCTGTTTGAAGGCACTGTTGTTTGTGTTGGAGCAAACTGTGTTTATAAGTAGCAAAATCTAATCTTGTCTGGAGTTCAATAAGTGATTGCATCTGAATTGGAAGTGTCCTTCAGGGCATGGGCTGCAGGGGGGAAAGGGGCGAATTCACTTGAAACAGGTAGAGCTTGAATTTCTTAAGCAGCTGATGGGAGATGCAGATGGATGCAACAACGCTCTCCCCTCCCCTGCTCGCCTACGAGGACACTTTAAGGCGGGCCAGTGATATAACAGGCAATAGGGAACAGGCTAACTGGGTGTAAAAATAATAGAAATTGGCTCCAACGCTCTACTTTTTGAAAGTTTATAAAATAAACTATTTTGAAAAAGATAGAGAGCAAATAAAAATAGTAGTAACATTTACAGTATAATGAAGAAAATATATATTAAATACATTGAGATAGCTTACAAATTTGTATAACATTATATGAATCTTGTCGGAAGAAATGAGGGGGAGGGGCGAAAAGGTGTCTCAACTGCCCATCAAATTATCAACGTCAATGTTCAGTGCCTAGGACAGAACTAAACAAGATAGGATCTGAAGCATTAGGAATAAGCTTCCTTAGTTTTTCCACTATTGGTTTTGACAAAGGATAGCCAATAGTTCGGGATTTCTGAAGTCAAAGTGAGAGCAATTTTGCAGGCTCCCATGACACTATACTATATAAGCCTTGAGGAAGTCATGGTGGTGACGAAACGCTCGTTAGCTGTTTTCGTGCTACAAAGACAAGGAACAGGATTTCTACTTACACTACAGAATCTATCCTTTGTGAATGTCAAGACTGTTTGAAAAACTATTTATGTGTTTCTGAGGAAATAAATTACTGTTTTGTATGCATGATTCCTGTGACAGAACGTTTCTCTTAATATCTTTTGGTGCTTTCATTGATGTAACAATTTATCTGCAAATTATACGCAAAATATTTAGAGTGCCGGGGTTCTGTCTCATCAGCTTAGAGTCATCAAGAAGGGATCAAACATTTCATGTCTGAACAAGATCTCAAAGATGTCATCCAAGCTCTAGACCTATTCCCACTAAATATTGGAAATGCAATTGATACTGGTATTCTGAAAACACCACTGGTACCTCTCAAAGCCTCCCAGTATACAGCAGCTCACCTGATCTAGGGGGTTGCCCCTTCAGACCATAGCACCACAGTCCCCCACTCACTGAGTAAACTTGTGATTGACGATAGATCCAGAACCACAAATGCCCACATTATTCATAAGGTCATCTACTCAGACCACATGCACTACTGAGCTATGAAATTGAAGATTTCTGGCGGCTTCCAGCAACTCAGCAGTTCAAACTCTGAATTAATCGAAACTCTGATCTTCAGTGAACAAAAAAAGTATCAGCAAACAATCTTTCTCTGTCTCTCTGTCCTTCCTAACTTTCATATTGTCACTAATGGCCTCAGATACAAAAGATACATTCACCAAAATTGGTCAATGGTTTGCTAATACAATCTGATTTTGTAAAATCAACCTATGTAAAATCCATATTTGTAAAGTGCGAACATATCACCCCTTAAGGTTATGAGGAGCTGGGGGCCGTTGGGGATATTAAGGGAAAATGGTATCAAATTTTGAAATTGCGATTACCTAATTGCGATTTAGGTCACTTTTTGTGATGCTTCGGCGGCATACAAAATGTTCCCCTCTGCGCCATATTTACAACATCACGCATCTAGGCAAATACATAACTTTGTAAACGCATCCACTACATTATACCTGTGTCAAGTATAATATATGCAGGGTGGGCGTTCCAATGCAGGAAAGTCACGGAGAAGTGGCATAGTAGAATCTATGGGATTTCACTGTGACACTTCTAGGGCGTCACTACGTCAATTCCTCATGCCTGTTTGAAGCAGGCGTACCGAGTGACGCAGGGCTTTTTGCAAGTGGCTTGGCCATTGTGAAAATACACATTGCTGGAGTTGCGTCCGTTTTCAGTCACACTCCAGCAATGTGCCAATTTTACACCTACAGATACGTCAGGAATACTGACGTATCTGGTTATTCCTTGTGGTATGGAATGCCATACAGCAAATACACTGCATTAGTGGTGTCACAAGGAGGGCGCACTGAACTGTGTTGCATCGCTGTTTTGCCATAACGATGAAACACTTTTCATAAATGAGACCCTCTGTTGTTTAAAGGTCTTTTACACAGTATATGAAAAAGTAGTCATCGGGAAGTTTGAATTACACTGTGTAATTCCTTTAAATTTTGCAAATTGTGTGTCACTCTTTTTGCGTGAAATTACGTCACTATGCCATGTCACGTAATTACACTTCTGTTTGTGGCACAATTACAGTGCAATTACAAGGAACAACGCCAACAACCAGAACGTAAGCAGCTGTGGTCTACAGCAATTGTGATTATTTTTTTTAACACCCAAAATGCATCCTTGCATGAAAGATTGAGTCAAGGATGCATTTTGAGCTCAAATATAGCACTAAATGATGGATTTGCATTTCACTGAATAATTTCACGTAATTGTCCCAGAATTTGGCATATTTTCTCAAAAGCAAATTACTCTAATATTGCACACTCCTAATGATAATCACAAATAAATAATAATATATTTTACACTGTTGTGGGAGAAAAAGGGAAATTAGGCACACTAAACATAGTATACAATAAGTATGCTTGAAAGAAATCAGAGCGGTGCTCTAAAGAGAAGGGATGTCAACCCTGCATCCCAAGCTTAGTCAATGAATGAAACGGAATTCTGAGCGTACACTATTACAAATTCAAAAGAAAGTCGACATCTTCAAATTTCTTTTTTCAGAATCCCTGGAATCCTATTAAGTTGCATATATTCTTTTAACCTGTTCAGTGCTAATGACAAGGTGAACTCGTCATGAATAATGGGATTCAATAAATTAATGTAGCCCCATCCCACCATTTGTAAATTTTAATTTATTTTCAATTTTTCCAAATTCCTAAACTCTTCCCTGAATCCTTCTTTACTTCTTGGAATTCCTCTGCCAACTGCTTGTCCTATACTGGAACCCATTTTAAGGTTTCTGAATAATTCTTCCACTACTTTCGCTCAATCATACTTTCAAAAATCTGTATTAGTGTTGTGCCGCCCACCTTAACATAAATTACACTGATGTGGGAGAATAAGGGAAATTAGGTGCACTAAACACAGTATACAATAAGTATGATTGAAAGAAATCAGAGCGGTGCTCTAAAGAGAAGGGGTGTCAACCCTACATCCCAATGGATGAAACAGAGGTCTGAGCGCAAGCTATTGCAAATTCAAAAGAAAGACCTCCACTAGTCGACATCTTCTTCAAATCAAAAAATACAAATATTTCCCCTTGTTGCATTCCTGCTGTTGCACCTCTTACCATCAGCATTAAAGGGGGAACCCAATTAACCAACAGGCATTTCTGCTGTTGCACCTCTTATCAGTCTTGGTAAATGTGGGAATGCACCAAACTACATGTCTGGATGCATGGAAACATCCATGCTCTACCCTTGCAACGCCTTCGGGTGCAGAGTAACTCAAGCCAGCAACTTGCCCGGCCTTGCATTACTCCATAGTTACCAAGCAACGCGAGTCATAGAAGGCGACCTTGCATGGCTTGGTTTATCTGACTTAAGGATTGCCTTGCCCTTACGTCCCCTTGACGCAAGGAAAACGCAATGCTTTGATAAAACTGGGCCACAGTTTCCAGCACACTTCAGAACTTCCAAAAATATGCTTCATTTATGCTTTCCCAAGTCTGATATATTTTGTAATAGTTGCACAGTTTATTTACAGACAGTCACATTTTGTAGTGTGCTATAAAAAAGCCTTCAGTAAGTAAGTAAACTAAAATGTTGGAGCACACAGCACCCAGAGGTGACACAGCGCTTGCAAAACTCAAAAGCTTTGACAGAGGAAGGCAGAGCAAATATAAAAAGACGAGAAAACTCTACACAGTCAAAGGGAACAAGTCACCCCATTTCACACCTGCTGATTGTCAGATAAAGCCTCTCACTTTGAAGTCAGAGAAAGAAAAGTAAATAGCAAACTCTCTCGTAAGACAGAGCCTGACATTTGACCTCTGACTTTGAAAGCACAGCAAATGTGAAAAGATATGAACAAAATGTAATGCACTGTTTAAAGAAAATGAGCACTGTGGAAGAATACAGTGAGCAGGCTTTGCTGCACGAGATGGACTAGCTCAAGCTGGACAGCCTAAAACAAATAAAGTCAGTAAATAGAAAGCAAGCAAATGTGAGTTACAAACCACTAAGCCAATGGTATGCAATGGGTGGAACGCATTCTTCGGTCAGCTTTCCGAATGTCCCCAAGATGTCTTCAGCAACAAGACAGCTGCGTTGCCTGGTAGGCTTCGACCTTAAAGGGACACTGCGATGTCAGCAGAGACATGGAAGGGTGGCTAGCAAGTGCCAGCACCAGTCACAAATATTGCTGCACACACTAGTGCGTGTTTTGCGCCTACTTACTTCGTCACAATATTTAACGTCACACAGCTTTACTATCTATGTCACACATGTTACCTGGCTGAAGTAAGGTTGAAAAGAGGCTCACTATTGCAAGAGTAAAGTGGAATGGAGTTGGAGACAGCCTGAAGAGGATGTTGTGGTGTGTTGGTTGGTGAATGAGTGCACCTCAGGTGTCTAAATGAAGGAACCAGGGTCTATGATGATCATGGCCACTGGAATTATGCAGCAGAGGAGGACCAAACTATGTGGTAGGATTGACTAAATTATGTGGCAACAAAAGGCAAATTATGCGACATAATGCGGCACAATTTGTGGTAGTATTACGTCATTATTCTGTCATTTTTAGGTCGAGCATTCGAGACCTCTTGTTGTATATACTTTAGTATATACTTATATGTGAGCAGTGTCTGGGAAAAGAGTTCACCTTAATTAGTACATGTATTACACCCAAATGCAGCTATAAGCAAATGAAAGATGACCACTCAACCTTTGCCAAAAGCCTTTCAGTGTGCAGGAACACAGGTTGTCATATTTTTTGTAACTTTTGGTCCATTTGAGCTAGAAACCAATTTTTTTTTGTTAAAATCAGCAGAATTTGTGGCAGATGTTTGCTTCTGTGTCAAATCCATAATTATACCAAAATCGCCTCAGCCGCAGAATCTCATAATTCCACTGTCCCTGATCATGATATTCACAGACTCTGAAAGTTGGTGAAATAGGTGGGGAGGTGGCAAAACGGAATGATGAACAGTTGTGAAAGGTGTTGAATGGTCTTTGTATGTGCGAGTTTGTGTGTGTGTGTGTATTTGTGTGTGCTTGCGTGTGTGATCATGTGTGTTTGCGCACAGCGACATAAGGGTGTGGGAGTGTGTGTATGTGCACATGGATTTACGTCTGTGTGTAGCTGCTGTTTGGTGTCCGTCTTTCTACATATAACAGTTAACATATCATCACACATGAACAGGGGGGGGTGCAGCTTAGAAAACTGAGCTTTTATATTTTGTGTTTGATCTCTTACCTCGATATCACCTTGCCTAGAGTGGCTCTGGTTGTGTGAAACAAATGCCAAAGTAATGCACTTTTACTACAAAACCTGCCCTGCATACCTGCACGCGGCTGCACTTGACACCACAGCTGTGCTGGCCGTGAACCCGCACGTGCTCCGGAGGCCTCCAGCACCGCGGCTCAGATGTCTGGCTCTGCCGTGTGAACCCTGACAGAGATCTCAGCCCACGCCTCCAAAAATGAAATCATTTCTGCAGATGAAAAATGATTTTCTCTGTATATTGCAAGGGATCTGTCATCTAGGCCTGGAATTAATCGGCATGGTTACGGTTGTATACAAGAGTGATTTAATCAGCTAGAAAGGCCTGCTCGGTAGACCCAGCCACATCCTGCTCACAGCGGTCAGTGGGTCAGATGCAAATGAGGGGAGTTTGCACAAAAGCCTCAGTTTGACAGCTTCACAGAGAGAGACTGAACTGAGCTCCATGGGAAAGGGAAAGAGATGGTGTCTAATTCCAAGCCTTCAAATGCAGTAGGTGAATATGGAGAAATGCCCTGCCTTCAGGCTCCAAGCACATGCATGTAAGTATGTACCTGGTATTTGTATCATGTGAACATGGCCGAAGGGCAGTGGAGCACTGCAGAGGGTCAAAGGCACAGATCAAGTCAGCGGCTCATTAGAGGGGTTTCTGGCAACTCAGAGGGGATGAACAATTCACTGCTATAGCAATGAAGCAAAGTGTGTTTGTTATCAAAGGCAGTGCTTAATTTGAGCCGGTGGTTGCAGGTGGGGGCCACCGGAACTCATTTTTCGGGCCTTACTTTTCTTCATCAGACTTTGACTCAGAGCAAGAGAGTTAAAAACACACAATTGGAAAGAAGAAGGAAGAGAACAATGGAAAAACTGTGACAAAGAGAGAAAGTAGAAAACTGCAAGAGTTTAGTTTAAGTTTAGTTTAAAGGGGTTTATAGAGTGCCTGGTGACGCCTCCCGGCGTGTCCCCGCGCTGTGGCGTGAGATAGAGTCGGGAAGGAATATGTGACGTTATCCCGCCTATTATGTGTCCGCATACCATCACAGCGCATTTATCATTCCGCAAATACCATTACTCCGCATTTAAGCAAGCACAACTAAAAATCTATTTTATAATGTAAAAATACATTTTTCGCACATTTCTTTAGGACGAATACTTTTACAAAGAAAATAAAAGTCTTTAAATAGCTTTTTTTAATTATTGCATAATTAAGTTACTGGCACTACCTAATCCTTCTTTCAAATATAATCTATATAAAAAAATAAAATCTAATTTACCTTTCCGAAGTTATGCCCTGCATCCGTTCCAGATGAACACACGCTGCAAAGTAGGTTTACCGCTGTCTTCAAAAGTATTTATAAACATAAAAGAGAGACAATTTTTTTCTACATTACGCGACACATACCTTTCTATCAGCTCCACCAAATCTATTATTCTTCTGCCACTCCACATCATTTTTCACTCTCTCTGTCCTTTTTTTTAAGTAAAATATAGTTTCGTCATTTTTTTTAATCACTATTAAAATTCATGAACAATGATGTGGGCTGTGTGTAGTAACAGATACACACAAGAGTACCAGAGGGTCTGAGAAACAGAAAAGGGTTTGTAGTGTGTAAAACTCAAACAAGCAACAGAAGACCCCTATACTACCCTATGAATATGGTATTCAGTGACATCCTTGTGGATAAGCCAGAGATACCCATCAGTCACCACTCGGAACCGCCCTTCATCAATTGGGAGTCTTCCAGAACCATCCACATAGATGTATTCTTATCAAGCAGAAGGAGACCAAGATGTGGGATAGATCTCTTCTACTGAAAGAGCAGTAGTATGGTATACCACTTCTCAAAACCAATGAGTGGTGGAGTGCGGTGTGACTGGAGGCGTGCAGTGCAAAACAAGTGAAGTGCGAAAAAACATATAAACAATGTGTATAAAATTGGATGAGAGAGTATAGAACAGTATTTATTCAAGTGATACTCACTCCACCAATATTAAAAATCTTTTGTTCAGACAGTTTGAAAAATACACTGTCTAGAGGTGGAACCAGGTCGACATGTTTCAGCAATATATGGACAAAGGCGTCCTTGCTTTCTTCAGGACCTTACAACAAAGAAATGCTACTGCATGTAAAAGAAATAATAATAAGTGAAAGCTAAGAAACACAGTTCACAGACAAGTACTAAGGTCACCTGCGGTTCCTAGGTGAAGCGTCTTGTCCTGTTTCTTACAGCTGTGTCATTCACTACAAAGGGTTAGAACAAAAAAGGTGGGGGGGTCAAATATTAGAAAGGCTGAACTTGCACATACCAACACAAATAATAGCTAGGTCTCTTACATATAGACCTTAGACTGAGCCCGACTCTCAGTGCTGGCATAGGACACTCACAAACGTAGTGTAAATATTTTACCATATCGGGATATAAAAATTATATGCCCTAATAGAGAAAATCTTACCATGGCGTGTAAGAAGTGAAGATCTCACCCCACCTGGCAGCAGCTCAGGAAAAGAGTGAAGCGCCGCTCTATAGGACAGGTAAACAAAGCGAAAACATGTCTCTCATCTGTATACAGAGACCTGCATCCAGAAAGTACCTTAAAATCGATTAAATATTGTCTAGAAATTAAGCCATGTTCGAGCTGGCAATAAGAGGACGATAGGCTCACATTAACCCATACTTTGATGGTATTGGAAGTAACTTACAGCCAATTGTCCATCGCTCGCACTTTAAATGAAGATAGTATAACTATCCCGCATTTCACGATGGTATCAAACCTCACGGTCTATCCCCAACACAATCCCACATTTAACAGCAAAAACGCCGTTCACGGCTTACCTATCCGTCGGTGCTTCAAAATCGGCGTCTGAGCCGACTGGGGAGGCACCGAAGGATCGTTTCGTCTCATTTTTTAAGCTCACATCTAATTGGGCGCGAGTATCACGTGATACTCGATAGCGGCCACTCATTGGCTCTCAGTTGAACAATAATGTAAGAGCGCTTATCATTGGAGGACTCCGCTTTTCATTAGATAGACCTTCGCTGCCTAGGGAACTCTAGTCTGTTTATAATCGCTGCCCAGGAAACCCAAGTTCGTATACATTTGACCTCCCCGCTCGCCGAGACCTCGCGTAAGCCCAAGCAGGCGAGTCTTTTGAATCTAGAAAAGTCGCATGTATCTCTTGAGGGACTTCTACACTGCCCCCACGTCCTGATGGCAGACTAGAGTATTATATCCTAAGTTTTTCATCAATACGAAATCAGATATGAGTTTAAAATCAATGGCATGTGCAATAGGCAAAGGGGCGATATTATAATAACCCGGGTCACGGGGGAGTTTAACTGACCCTAGTTTCATCCCGAGTGGAAGAGTGGACATGTTGGTTGTAGTGAATTTGATTTGTTTCCAAGGTCTAGAAGTTCCTATGTCTAGCTCAGTTGTTTTACTAGTCTGGACATCTGACTCTCGAAAAACCACTGTTTTCATTCAAGAGAGGTCCCAACTGGAGAGACAGGATGGTTCATACTAGACCTCGTGAGGAACAACCCAGAGCTGTAGGAACATTATGGGATCTCCCTCCTGTTACTGGACACCATCCGTGTGGTTCCTGCCAGGCGTGCCCACAACCTAGTAAAACAACTGAGCTAGACATAGGAACTTCTAGACCTTGGAAACAAATCAAATTCACTAACTGCAACAGTGAACGACTAGTGTACCTAATCACGTGTCCGTGTGGGTATAAGTACATCGGTATGACTACACGTAAAATACGTATCAGGATATGCGAACACAAGAGTACCATCCGGTGCAAAAGGCAGGCCACTAAGCTGACCACACACTTTCTAGAAGCTAACCATCCTTCAACTGCATTTCAATGGACAGTGTTGGAACAACCATTCATTCCTTCTCATATTGTGGACGTGATGACATTTCTCCTTTTGAAGGAACAGAAATGTGTTCTAAAGCTTGATACTCACCACAGGGGGCTGAATGACGAAATCCCATGGTCCATTTTGTGACAGTAACAATTCTCTATTATGAAACTAAATGATTTTGATGTATTCACTGCTCTACATTGCAGTTAGTAGTGTAGTTATAATGGGTTTAACGCTTAAGTTCCATGGACTACCTTCTATAAACACTCTTTATACCAATTATGTAGTGGTAACCAGTTCAACAATGTAATATCAGTGATTACCCTATATAAACACGGTAACAACTGTGTTCTCATTCCTTACATTAGTTCAGTGACTACATCATACATTATCCATCATTAATGGTCTAACTACAACCAACATGTCCACGCTTCCACTCGGGATGAAACTAGGGTCAGTTAAACTCCCCCGTGACCCGGGTTATTATAATATCGCCCCTTTGCCTATTGCACATGCCATTGATTTTAAACTCATATCTGATTTCGTATTGATGAAAAACGTAGGATATAATACTCTAGTCTGCCATCAGGACGTGGGGGCAGTGTAGAAGTCCCTCAAGAGATACATGCGACTTTTCTAGATTCAAAAGACTCGCCTGCTTGGGCTTACGCGAGGTCTCGGTGAGCGGGGAGGTCAAATGTATACGAACTTGGGTTTCCTGGGCAGCGATTATAAACAAACTAGAGTTTCCTAGGCAGCGGAGGTCTATCTAATGAAAAGCGGAGTCCTCCAATGATAAGCGCTCTCACATTATTGTTCAACTGAGAGCCAATGAGTGGCCGCTATCGAGTATCACGTGATACTCGCGCCCAATTAGATGTGAGCTTAAAAAATGAGACGAAACGATCCTTCGGTGCCTCCCCAGTCGGCTCAGACGCCGATTTTGAAGCACCGACGGATAGGTAAGCCGTGAACGGCGTTTTTGCTGTAAAATGTGGGATTGTGTTGGGGATAGACCGTGAGGTTTGATACCATCGTGAAATGCGGGATAGTTATACTATCTTCATTTAAAGTGCGTGCGATGGACAATTGGCTGTAAGTTACTTCCAATACCATCAAAGTATGGGTAAATGTGAGCCTATCGTCCTCTTATTGCCAGCTCGAACATGGCTTAATTTCTAGACAATATTTAATCGATTTTAAGGTACTTTCTGGATGCAGGTCTCTGTATACAGATGAGAGACATGTTTTCGCTTTGTTTACCTGTCCTATAGAGCGGCGCTTCACTCTTTTCCTGAGCTGCTGCCAGGTGGGGTGAGGTCTTCACTTCTTACACGCCATGGTAAGATTTTCTCTATTAGGGCATATAATTTTTATATCCCGATATGGTAAAATATTTACACTACGTTTGTGAGTGTCCCATGCCAGCACTGAGAGTCGGGCTCAGTCTAAGGTCTATATGTAAGAGACCTAGCTATTATTTGTGTTGGTATGTGCAAGTTCAGCCTTTCTAATATTTGACCCCCCCACCTTTTTTGTTCTAACCCTTTGTAGTGAATGACACAGCTGTAAGAAACAGGACAAGACGCTTCACCTAGGAACCGCAGGTGACCTTAGTACTTGTCTGTGAACTGTGTTTCTTAGCTTTCACTTATTATTATTTCTTTTACATGCAGTAGCATTTCTTTGTTGTAAGGTGCTGAAGGAAGCAAGGACGCCTTTGTCCATATATTGCTGAAACATGTCGACCTGGTTCCACCTCTAGACAGTGTATTTTTCAAACTGTCTGAACAAAAGATTTTTAATATTGGTGGAGTGAGTATCACTTGAATAAATACTGTTCTATACTCTCTCATCCAATTTTATACACATTGTTTATATGTTTTTTCGCACTTCACTTATTTTGCACTGCACGCCTCCAGTCACACCGCACTCCACCACTCATTGGTTTTGAGAAGTGGTATACCATACTACTGCTCTTTCAGTAGAAGAGATCTATCCCACATCTTGGTCTCCTTCTGCTTGATAAGAATACATCTATGTGGATGGTTCTGGAAGACTCCCAAATGCTGAAGGGCTTTTCCGAGTGGTGACTGATGGGTATCTCTGGCTTATCCACAAGGATGTCACTGAATACCGTATTCATAGGGTAGTATAGGGGTCTTCTGTTGCTTGTTTGAGTTTTGCACACTACAAACCCTTTTCTCTTTCTTAGACCCTCTGGTACTCTTGTGTTGTTCTTTTTCATTGGGGACTGTTCTCAGAGCTTGGTCTTTAAACATTCCCCTGGGTCCTACTATACCTTTGTGTTGTTGTTGGAACAGATACACACAACATTGATTTGGTAAGTCACTTTTTTGTAAATAATAAAGTTATCTTTTAATATTATTTAAAATACTTTGTTTAGAGTAGTTCTATCACGGTAGATTTCTTTTATTTTCCCATTTGATTAATAATTAAATCTAACTTTATGAATGCCACTAATGTTTACCCAAACAAACTTAGAAGTGGCTACAAGACCCGAGACTTACTTAAAGGTAGGAAGATCGGCAACTTTGGAGTCTGCTTGCATGCCCTTTCCAAAATGACCATGCAGCTTGCGGAGTAATAGTATTGCTGAGTGAGAGTATTCGATGTGAATGCCTTTGTGGAGTAAAAGTATGCGTGATATTTGAATTCGGAATAACAAAATCGTACTAAAGGTTGTTTACCGTTGGGGAGTGCATGGGGTGGATGGAAGAGGAATGAGGTGGAATCAAGACTACGCAGCCTTGGTATTTGGCGCACTGACATTCCATAGTCAGACGCAGTCTTCTGAGCAAAACTCTGGGTCCCGGCACTTATTCTTTAACAAATTAAGCACTGAGGATTAAACAATACATATTAATATAATCAACTCGAGAAGCTGCGTTCTGCAGTGCACTGCATGGTGCCGTCAAGCTGATTTTCTTCAGCACGACATGCCCAATTCTGTCCGTTCACAGAACTCTGCAGAATCTCGCAGAGTTTTCATGTAAATCCACAGAATTCCGCAGGGTGAAACTGTGCGTTCCACCCACCCTGACATGAGACAAGAAGTGCAGCAATGTATCTCTGTATAGGTAAACAACAGGAGAGAGAGGGCAAAAAAGGGAAACAAATGGAGCCACACTTGGTCCCCCTGAACAATATCAATTCAACAACAAAAGAGTGCGACCAACAAAAGAAGAGCCAGAAGGAGGAATATCTGTAGTTTTTTAAAAAGTACCCTCACTCACCAACCTAGTTGGTGACACGGTTCATCGGATTCCCACCAGAGAGGCCGAGTGCCTCTCTGGTGCACTACGACGCCTGACTACAGTAGACGAGGTTTTTTTTGGTGTATGGTGTGAGTGTGTAATAAGTGAGTGAAAAAAGTCATTAAAATGCCTTTGTTGTATTCCCCAAAAATGTTAATGGTGGAAAACAAGGCACCGAAAAAAACAAGTGTGTTGGATGTTTTATTAACTGGTTAAGTTGACCAGATACTTCCTACTGTGAAAAGGAAAAAATGTTTTTTATCCGTGCCTAGTTTTCCACCATTAAAATGTTTTGGGAATAAAGTCAGGCGTCGTAGCACACCAGAGAGGCACTCGGTCCCACTGGTGGGAACCCGATGATGAGGCATGTCACCAACTAGGTTGGTGAGTGAGGGTTCTTTTTAGCCCTTTGCACGCTGATGACGGAAACGCTCCGTCATCAGCTGTGGTGGCGCTGTGCTGATGACAGAGCGGTTCCGTCGTGGCCCTACCGCCGCGCCTGCGCGGCAGGGATTCCGCGCCTGCGCTGGGCGTTGTATTGAGCGGGCGGGGCCATGACGGAACCGCTCCGTCATGAGCACAGCCCAACCGCGGCTGATGACGGAGCGGTTCCGTCACCAGCAAGCGGCCACCGCGCGGCCGCCCCGCACCCTTAGCACTGCGGCGGAATAGCCGCCGCAGTGAAGGGGTTAAAAACACGAGTGATTCCTCTTGCTGGCTCTTCTTTTGTTGGTCGCATTCATTTGTTGTTGAATTGGCAATGTATCTCTGGTCAGGAAAGAAGCACGAATTGATGAGATAAACTAAGTCTGAGCAGGGCAGTTTCTGGTGAGACTGGTTGTGAAAGGCCTGAAAGTTTCCAGAGCACAAGAAGAGTTTTGGTCTCAGAGGAGACCAAGCAAGAATCTTATAGACTTCGGGGCAGATTTACAAGCCCCGTAGGCCACATTTGCGCCGCTGTTTAGTGGCGCTTTCTCTCTCTACATGGGAGGTGGGGAGCACGGTAGATATTTGCCAAGGGGATGCCTGAGTGAAGCATGGGCCCTTGCTAACCCACAGCAGGGTGGTCTGGCTGACCACTGACATGCAGACTCCCAGGTCTACAAAGTGTCACAGCCTTCTCTCAACAGGAGCAAGGGGCAATGGATGCAGGAGAGTCGCAGACCCCAGACCAGCGGAATCCCGCAGTAACTCGGCAGCGTGGCGCATGCCACCTCTGTAGTGCCACCAGCGCTAATGGGTACATTTCAGGCCTGAGCGAAACTTAAATTACATAATTGGTATCATTTTGCTAATTTCCAGTAACAAACTGTACACAAAATGTCTGTCACCACCCCTTTACGCCATATTGCGTGACTTCGGGGACAAATTTAAATGCAAGATGAAGCATTGGTGGTAATACTTTAATAGGAGCAGGAATTCAGGTAGAGTGGACCATTCGGGTAATTTTTTTGCACAAAACTACAAATCCCAACATGCACGGCAGTGTTTGAAATGCTGGTGGCAGTTGCCTTAACGTAAGTAGTGAACAAACATTTTAAGAAGTTTTTTTTTACCCGAGTGAACAGTTTGGGTAACTTTTTAGCACAAAACTAGATATCCAAACACAAGGTACAGGGGGCCTCATTTATGAAAAGTGACGCATCGCTGCGTGAAAACAGCGATGCGTCACTTTTCACTGCGTCCTCCTTGCAACACCAATGATGTGTCATATTTACAGTATGACGCATCATGTCGCAAGGAGTTACAGATACGTCAGTATTTCTGACGCATCTGTAAGTGCAAAAGTGACGCATTGCTGGGGTGTAAATTGCAAAAAACACAGTTGATGGACAGAATGTAGAACAATGTCATACATGCACCCCAGTACACGGATCTGAGCCTAAATCCATCGTTTTTTTGCACTCCACGCCACCCTGGGTTAGACACTGGCTATATGCAAATCAGCTCTGACCCAGTGCCTCATGGGAACAGTTCAGTCCGAACTACCAAGCCATGTCTTTCCCAGACCGGAATCAAGCATCCAAGGACCGGTTTCTGGCTATCAGCCTTCATCAGCCTGGATAGCTTGACTCCAGTGGGGTGTGTCACAAAAGTGACGCAACTCCAGCAATGCGTCCTTTCACATGGGGAAAGCCCCATGTGAAAGGGCTTGCGTCAGTCTTACGCCTGCTGTGAGGCAGGCGCAAGATTTTGATGCAACAGCGTCCTAAAAGTGACGCAGTGAAATCTCATAGATTTCACTGCGTCACTATTACGAGGCTTTTTGCGGGGGAACGCCCCCTCTGCATACATTATACCTGGCGCAGGTATAATGTAGCGCAGGGTTTTACAAAGTGACGCATCTGCTTAGATGCGTCACTTTGTAAATAGTGCGCAACAGGAGGCATGTTTTACGCCGCCGATGCGTCACAAAAAGTGACTCATCGGAAGCGCAAAACTGACGCAAGGCCTCATAAATGAGGCCCAATGTTTTTAAGACACATAACCCTAAATCCACTCGAAATTACATTTCCAAGTTGCCAGAGACCAGCCCTGTTGAGCTATAACTCTAAAGTAAAGGTACTAATGAGTGAAGTCCAGCTCTTCTATTCTCTCAAAACCTACTCTCTCCAAAGCACACAGGAGCTCCTAAATGGGCCGTCTGTGTGCTGAGACTGGCATTAAATATGTGCCTATGGTATTCACTTTCCAATGCCATCACAAGGCTGCCACGAACAACATTCCCGCATATCTGCCCGTGAAACTAACTACCTGAAGAAGACAGTGCAACACCAGAAGCCAGAGTGTAGTAAGACCAGTGGTGTCACAGAAGAAACTGGTGCGCCCACCAGTATTGGGCAATCGTGAAGAGCGTGCACACACAAGTTCATGAGTGTGCATATTTACACAAGTGGCATAGCATTTCTCACACCTTCAGCTGCATGCTTAATGTTTCACTAATTTAGGGGCATAGTTACAAGGAATTGGCGTAGGGCAGTGTCGTAAATCATTTTGCTGAACTGCCCTACGGCAATTCGAAAGGACAGGAATGCATCATATTTACAAGATACAGTGCCTTTCTGTCCTTTCAGCCAGCGCCAGAGTACATTTTACAGCCATGTGCCAACGCAGGCACCCTTGCACCATGGTGCAAGAGTGTCTGTGTTGTTGGCACAATTGTTTTTATGAAGGAAGGGGCACCTTCCTGTACAAAAACAATCACAAGAAATGTTCCTTTTTCTATATGTGCTGCAGAATGCGGCACTGGTGAAAGAGGAAAAGATGAAGAGAAATGTAAGCATTTCTCCTCGTTCCACCTGCTCTAGGGAGATGCAAGGTGTTGGCGCTGCCCCAGGTTTACATGTTGTTGTAAATCTGGGGCATTGTCCAAATCCTTGAGTGTTGACTGCGAAAACCCAAAGCAACTACCATGGACCGCCTCTTTCAGGCAGAGTAAGGCAAGGCAGCGACTTGCATTGCCTCACCTTAAACCATATCTACAAGGCCATGAAAAGGCATATAGGTTGGCTTTATGTGGCCTAGTAGATATGGCTAAGCCCTGTGCGCTACCGGGTCCCATAGACATTCACTCTGTACTAAGTGTTATCGTATCGGAGAAAGACCACGAGCAGGCTTCTCTTGTTTATTTAAAGCCTGGTCAGAGGGTGAGGTGCATATACATCCAGGTGAACCACAGGAAGCAGGACCGCTAACCTGTTACATCCCTCCCCAAATTAGTTTTGAAGGTCAGAGTATATTTTATTTGACATGCAAAGTCTTTGAGCCGCTGGCTGGGCTGTGGATTGGGTCTCAGGTTGTACGAATGGGCTTGACTGTAAGTGGGTACATCACAGGAGGGAGAATCAGCTTGCGAGTCATCTTGCTCTCAGCGGGACTCAAAAGGCCCCGGTCCGCAGGTTCATTACCCACTGAGTCGTCCTCTCCATACTCAGACCAGCCAGTGAGCTCCTCATTGTTTTGTTGAGGGGAATGCTGGGATGAGCTTTCCACCTTTTTGGACAATGATATGTTCCTCACAACCACTTCTTGTCCTTTACTTGCCGTCACCATGATTCCATCACTTCTGATAACAGTCCTGATCCCAGGCTCAAATGGTGTGCCAACCTTCCACCCATGCTTGTGGTCCTTGATGACTACGTGGTCCCCTGGTTAGAGTGATGTGGCTCTTGCTCACTGGGTTGTGCTGGCGAGTACGTTGCGTCGCTCTCAACGTGTTTGAGTCCCAAGAATGTCATGAGGCGGCAGTGTCCACCCTGGACAGGTGGGAATCAGGTCTAGGCGTGGTCCATTGAACATTAGAGTCCATGGGGCCTGTTGGGTTGTGCAATGAGCGGTACTCCCGTATTCTCTCAGGAATGATTATAGGTGGCTTTTGGGTTAACTTGTTCCACAGTGGCAATGCAAAGTGATTTGTTCATTGTGGGCATAAATCTTTCAATCTTGCCATTAGATTGGGGCCATTGGGGAGTGATGCAAAGGTGTTGTATTCCAAGTCGGTTGATAAAGTCTCTAAATTCTGCACCGTAAAAGGGCGATCCATTGTCACTTTTGATCTTGGTGGGTAGACCAAAGACAACAAACACCTTTTCGAGAACTGTGATGACATGGACAAACGCTGGCAAGTCTATCACCTCCACAACTGAATACTTCAAGTAGGCGTCCACTATCACCAGGGTGGTTCGCCCATCTGGGAAGCTACCAAGTCCATGCATAGCTTGGACCACGGGGTCACACAGGGCTCTTCTGTAAAAGATAGAAGGGGTTCTGCCACGGTTGCTAGGTCTGGGATGAACCTCACGCAGTTTGTAGCCATTCCTAGGAAGCTTCTCACTGCAGGGGCGGTGGTAGGTGCTTGCGCTTGCTTGATCATCTGTGACCTGCGGAGGTCAAACTGCATCCCTTCTTGATCAAAGACATATCCAAAGAACTCGATGGATAGCTGGAAGAACAAGCACTTGTCTTTGTGCAGCGTCACCTGTGTTGCTGGAGGCATTTCAGAGTGGCCTTCAGGTGTTTATGATGTTCGCCCGCGGTGGATGAGTGGATCAGTATGTCAACACTGACATCCAAGACACCTAGCAGGCCGCACAAAGTCTCACATATTGCGTTCTGAAACACTTCAGCAGCTGATGAGATGCCGAAGTTCAGACGTTTATATCTTTGCAGCCCCAGGTGGGTACAGAATGTGGTGATGTACTGGCTTTCTTCTGCCAGTAATAGCTGGTTGTAATCGGCGTTGAGATCTAGCTTTGAAAACCAGCGGGAGCCATTGACATCTGTTATTATCTCATCCATGGTGAGGGTGATGTGCAGCTCCCGTTTAATGGAGCAGTTGGGGAGTTGCATGACAAAACATAGATGGATTTTCCCGCTTTTTGGGTTTCTCTGCAATCACCATTGGGTTTCTCTACCACGCCTTGGTTTTCTAGCCTCTCGAGCACTATCTCCGCCAACGGGCATAGGTGGAACGAGACACGGTGATGTCGAAGTGCCATTGGAGCAATTGAGGGGGTCGATGTGTAATTTCATTGGTGGATGCTTGAGACAGCCAAGCCCTCTGAATAATTAAAGAAACTGGTCTAACAGATCATCAACTTGGTGCGATTTCATTCCCTTGGCGAAGGACATGAGGCCAAGATCCTCTGCGGCATAGCTGCCGATCAGCGAGTCAGCTTATTGGTCGATGATGTGAAAGGTTGTGGTGACCTCCTGATCTTCAGACTGTACTAGTACTGATATTCGTCTAAGGAGAGGTAGAGGTGTGTGACCCGTATGTGAAGATCTTCATGTAGGACGGCACCAGTTGAGACTTGGGCCATAGGGGGTTTTATTGTTGTACCCTCATTACATTGACTGATTTTCCGGTGTTAATGATGGCTTTTACTTCTGACCCTGCTACTTGGACGGTGCACATGGGTTGTGGCCTCCTGAGGCACTTTAGTTCTTTTGTGAATGAGATGAGGAACGTCTCTTCTTCGTATTCTTCTAGGGACGAATCTTTGTGGCGATTATTGTCTTGCTCGGGCCTACACCTGGTTTGGGCATGTCATGTTTGTGAGATAGTTGGTGCACCATCTTTGACGGCGATCTGTTATCTCTGGGGCACTTGTTACTGAGCTTCTTTCTTCAGGTTGCTGCAAAGTGGTTCTGGATTCCCCAATTTGAAAAGGTGCGGCCTTGGGCCGGGCAGTCGCTTGTCGGATGTTCTCTATGGCCCCAGTACCCACACTTTGGCTTGCCTGACTGGGACCTTCTTCCTTTGGTTATGTCCCCTCTGCCCTTGGCAGGAGACTGCTGGGTCCAACCCAGGCAGGTGTCGGCTGCCGGCACTGCAGGTACTCGGCTCTTCGGGGTGTGCAGGGGCTTGTTCCTCCCTCCTCACCATTGTGGTGGGGGTGCATACATGCCTGCCTGTGCCCGGCATGTAGTAGGCCATGCTTCCGGGTCCCATACACATTCACTTTGTACTCAGTGTTATTATGTAGGAGTGAGACCATGAGCGGTCTTCTCCCATTTATTTAAAGCCTCTGGCCATGCATGGCTGGAGGGTGAGGTGCATAGACATTCGGTGGTCCACAGGAAGCAGGACCGCTAACGTGCTTCATGATAGTCTATCCTGCCTGAGCCAGACTCTCTTTGATTCTAAGACTCTCATATATAGCCTATCTTTACTGTGAGACTTTTATGTGGAATTATGAAAGAAACGTGCACTGCTCTGAAACGTTGTAAATCTGGGAATGTGTCAGAATCCATGGATGTTGCGTAGAAACACTCATGGAACTCCCCTTTCACGCAGAGTGATGAATGAAATGGGAGTAAGCATTGGCGTGTAAATATGGGCAAGCTCATTGTGCTGCCGGTGCATCAAAAAAAGTGGCGCACTGGCTGCGCAAAGGGCTTGTAAATAAGCCCCTTACAGAATTTACAGCACCTCTCAAGCCAGCACTCCTTCGTTTCCCTCTCTTCTTCTTGTCTTACTGTTTTTCTCTTTCGTTTGACAGAGACGCCTGCCTAGTTTGAGGGTAACCCAGGCGTTTCTTTCCAGGTACAATGGCAATAATTGATTCACCATAAACTCTGCCACACTCTAATAGGATTTGGACGTCCATTTTAAATGTGTATGAAGAAATCATGACACAGTGTGTTTTTTGTCTCCATGCCTTTTTAACATATGTTATCCATCATTGCCAAACACTCAGTAATTTACAGCTCACAAAAAATAAAATTGTGCATGCATAGAAAGACGAAAAAATGAGGACAAATAAAAGTATTTCTCCTCGTTGCACCACTCCTATGCCTCCCCTGGGAAGGAGTAAGAGTCTGACGCATTCCCAGCTTTACAAAACGTTAATCTGGGAATGTGTCAGGTTCCATGGCTGTTGGGTGGGTACACCCCAGCAACACCCACTGAATGCCCCTCGCATGCCAAATAATGCATGAAAGGGCCCATTATTTATTTATCCGTTTTTATGCAGCACAAGCTTTACCCAAAGGTGTCAGAGTGCTTTACAATAGAACCAGTTACATTGCACCAGGACTACAGAGTACATGAATAACATAAAAGATACAAACAGATAAACTCTAAAATTAAATTACATAATGATCTTCTTGCTATTACTGGGGTTATTGCTGTGCTCATTCAGTCAGCACTCATGGGCGGTGATCTTGGGCCTGGAGTGAATCCTGAGATGGTGATGGCCGTAGGGGCAGTGGGATCCATACTTCAAAATCTGGTCTCCCTCTGGGCTCAAGCACCTATAGCACCACTGACTTCTTGACCTCCATGCCTCAGGGTCTGTCCTCGAAGCACCACTGGGGTTGTTCTTTTGCTACTCCATCACCCCTGCCGCTAGTCTCAGGCTCCGGACCTCTCTTGGCAGCAGGTCTCCGGTGCCGATGGGTTTCCTAGTCACCGCCCTCCTCTGCCATCTTGAGGGCTGCACGCATCATTGTGACCATCGGCAGCTGATTTCCAAAACCAGCACTGTTCGTTGTTCTGCACACAGCACTCAGCACTGTGGAATCTAGTGGGGTGCCATCTGAGCTCATCGGTGTCCCCGGGCCCTTATCCCCTGCAGGAGTGCATCGGATGGGGGACTACGGTGGGAGCTCACCCTGTGAACCTCCCGTCAAAAACCATCAGCTCATGAAAACCACATTTACAAGGCCATGTAAATTCACACAGGGTGACTTCTTGTGGCCTTGTAAATATTGGGCAAGGTCATTGTGCTGCCAGTGCATGAAAAAAGGTGATGCACCAGCGACGCAAAGGGCTTGTAAATGAGGCCCCTAGACTCTCAAATTCAGGATCTGAGGGCATCCCCAATATCGTATCACATCCAGTTTCACAACCGCCAGTGCTGTGTTGCACAGGATGAGTGTGTATCTGTCCAGGTTATTTCCCCCAGGCACCGAGGAGGATCAGTGAAGCGGTTAGTTCCATGGCCTTCCCCAGCACCCCAAAAAGCTTCTGTTGTACCACTGTCCAGAGAGCTCTCACCTTCAGGTAGACCCATTGTTAGGCTTTCCTGTCTTCAGTTTCTATTTTTGGTAAATTCTAGTGGTGTTTTTTCAGTGTTTTGCAGTGATTTCGATACCTTCAAAAAAACATTGGTTATCAGTGGTTACACATTTTTGCGCCATTTAAATGAACTGAATGTTCTTCTAGTGTTTATGGAACATTTTGCTTTTATTATTGCTTGCTTTCTAGTACATGACAGATAGACAGTGTACGGACAGTGTATATGCGGTCCAAATACATTACTACAAATCAAACTTATTGTAGTACACCATACAGTACTTCTTTGGGGAATCTTTGGACACGTGCACTCACTCTTTCCTTCCCAAGTAAACTTTTAACTGTGAAAAGGCTGTCTCAACTATGCACCTGAGAGGGATAATGTAGAATTAGCCAGTACACAATTTGCTAACTCTGGCCACTGACATAACTTTCCATGCCAATACTGGTGCACTTGAAAATTGCAATTCTCTGGGACAGATTCTGCAACATATGCACTCAACTGGTTGCATATGGCCTCAGAGTTTTTGAAGCGGTCCAAAATGAAGCAGTACTTTTCAAAGTCCAGAGAAAATTCTCCTTTACAGAAGGGATCTTGAACTTGTGCAGAGTAACACAGTGAGGGTTATTTGACTTCAAATGCCATGGTTGGTGAAGGGACATTTCTATGCATCATTGGTGGAAAAGGCTGTTTTCAGACTCTAGGTTTTTTATTATGTCCACTACAGCAGTCATGTTTTCCTGCAAATGGGGCTGATCACCGAGGCAGTTTGCTCCGGGAGGACCATTAACTTTCCTATGCCATAGAGACATTGAGGGAATCTGTGGGGCACCAGTGCCCACTGGTCCACAATGAGGGTCAGTTCCCTCTGGTCCGCAAAGGACCAGTCATTAACTATCAGGAGTCGAGTCGCCCAATGGTACAGTTTTAGGTCTGAGAGGGTGATACCCCTGTCCATTGGCTACCTCACCAAACGTTCTGAGGGCTATCCGCAGAGCACTCCCATCCCAGAGAAGGGTCTTAAATTCCACCTCCTCAACTGAGAAGAAGCTGTTGGGGAACTCAAACCATTAATTCTGCAACATGTAGGGGACTTTTGGGAGATGGATCATTTTATATAGGGCCACCATGTCCAGTAACTAGAGAGAGGGCCTTTGTCAGTGTTCTACCGCTCTGCAGCAGCTCCACAGGCTGCATCCCACATTACTGTCGTAGAACAGTTATGGACCGTGGTATACTCACGGGTAGATGTTTGCAGAATAGGCGTGCTCCACCCAACCGGGGATTGCATTTATCAGAGTAAATGGTACTGGACATATAACGTAGTCGAAGGAGACGCTTTAGGGGATTAACCGAATCCACTTAAAACAGTTTTACCACATCTATAGTTCTTTGTACTACAGTCTAAAGGCTATTTCAGAACTAATAAGAGTAAAGAACTGTTCTTTATTAACTTTCCAGTTTAAGAAAGATAAGGGCTCTTCAGCATATGTGCACCATTAGATACATAACAAGCTTTGGGAAAGCCAATAGGTGTGGTGTTGGCTGCCTCCTTTTTTGGTTTTGCGACCACATGTTTATTTTGTCATGGATTTTACAAAACGCTATTATTTGGGAGGTTGCCATCCCTGTCTATCAAAAAAAATGTCTAAAAGCAAAAATGTTTTTTGTCTCCATATGAATAACTTACTGTAGTATCCTCTGGCAATAAAAGGGACTACTTTGAGTGTGCATGGCCTCCTTGAAAATGGGCAGAATGACTCCATTGCAGTGAAGTTAGCCAATGACTGAAGTGGGCTGATCCATTGCCCTATACTACATGCTGAAGTAGGCGGGCGAAAAATATGAATGACACATTAACAAACCAATAGAAGAAGTGGGCTGGCTAAAAGCTTATGCTTATAATCTAGTAAAATCAAAATGCCTTCGGTAACGCCAGACCTAAAATAGAGTTGTCTTTCACAGATAAATAGTTAGGGTCTGGTATTCTAGTGTCTGCTCAATGTTGTGGTGATCGACAGTCTTTATACCACCACGGCAGTCAGAATAAATTAGTGAAAACCAATGAACAGGTTTCATGAGGTTTCTGCTACACAGGTAGAGGGCTCAGCAATGACAAAGTTCAGGGACACATTTCCTAATTAGGGTAAATATTTTATTCAAATGCCTGTGGACAAGGACAGCTCAGAACTGTAAAGCACATTGAAAGCAGATGGTTTTATCAGCGGCAGTATAAAATAACACATAAAAACACATATCCTCTCAAGGAGGGCTTGGGGAGAGCAGCTGACCGAAGTGAGGCCCCCCCCTGGGCAGTTTGGGAGGGGCGGGGAGGGGGTATCAGGTCACGGGCTGGCCATTTCGAGATTGTGCCATAAATAGGGTGGGCTTCTGCTCCCAGCCACCATTTTAGGTTCTGGTGACCTGGTGGCTGGGGAGCTTAGGTGGAAATTGTTTTTTGAGCTTAGGTGTTAATTGTTTCTTGGAGTTGTTTTTTAGTAGTGCAGTGTTGTAGTGTTTAAGGGCACAGGATTTCATTTTGGGCATCATGGTGTAAGAAGACTACTGCGTTTTAGAGGCCCTCCAGCTCCTAAGTGAGGCGGGCCGGATGGACCTGGTAGTGGGTAAGGTGGCAGGGCCCGCGCGCCCCCGCGACGTGCATCAGCAGGGGTTCCGGCGGCTGTGGCCGCCTGCACATCCCCAAAAGATCCTGGTTGTCACCGGTAAGTGAACGGGCCGCCCTTGATCCAAAAAGGCAGCCCTGGTAGCTATGCGGCAGGCGGGAGCGGGAGGTGGGCCTGGCGGGCACCTTTGGGCATGTGGGGGAAGGAGCCACGGGGGGGACGGCCGGGTTGGGTCCTTGGAGCCGTGCGGGGTGCTTGAGCTGGGAGATCAGGCTGTTTCCGCCCCCGCTATGATGGCAAAGCGGGAGGGCAGCCGAGCAAGGAAGAGGCGCTTCCCGTCGCTCTCGTTTGTGTCAGAGGGGTGGGCGGCAAGTGAGGTCAGGCGGGCCAGGGGCCCGGGGCATCTTTATACCCTCATTTAGCAGACGCCAGCGGCAGGGAGGCAGGTGGGTGGGGCCTTCCATGCCAGCACGGGCGCCTTTCTCGGCTGACAACCCCGGCGGTGCGGAGTGGGGGGCGGGATCTCTGGCAGCATCTCCGGCACCGGAGGCGCAGGTTTCTGGCAGGGATCAGCTCGAAAGACAAGCAGGCCGAGCGGCCCCCATTGCAGTGGGGAGGGGGAGCACATATGTGGAGGGGCATATTGCTAGCCCCCTCCTTTTTTCCCCTCAGGGTTCATTGAGAGGCGAAAGGCTATCGGGGGGAAGTTCTTTGGGGGAGGTAGAGTGGGTGCAGGTGGGGGTTGGGGGAGCATGCCCAGTTTATTAACAGGCAGGGTTTTCGGGCAGGTACATTTTGGCCCTCAATTAGGCAATGTGAGGTCTGGGGCTTTGCGTCGAACAGTAGGGACTGGGTGGGGGAGAGATAACAGGAGCAGCTTTTCTAGGGGGGAGGCGGACGCGCAGTCAGACTTGGAGCCAGCTGGGGAGTGGGGGGGGGCGGCATGGGATATTTTTCCTGCCTGGACGGAAGGGGTCTGGGGCATCGGAAGGGGTGAAGACTTTATGGGACATCTGACTCGGGAGCGTGGGATCAGTTTCGGGGGGTCCAGCAGTCCATTTCTGGGGATGGGGCCGTGGGGGTGGGGGCACCCGGGGGATTTGGGGGGCTAGTGGGGGGGGCGAGGCAGGTGGTGCCCTAGGCCCCACCTCGGTGGTGGTGCAGGCAATGTTGTAGTGGAGTGGGGCAGAGGAAGGGAGGGACCCCCCCTTGGTGAGTACCGGTAGGTCGGGGCAGGTCAAGGGCGGGAGGGCCTGGGAGTGTTCGGCGGTTTCGCGAAGTGAGGGGTCTATATGCAGGAATATGGGGCCCAGCACACCAGTCAAACCTTTTGTTTTACAGGTAAGGGAGCGTCACAATGTGGCAGACTCGATAGGGCGGGGTGCGGCCCACGTATGCCGAGGTGACGGGAGGGTAGAGCCCTGCACAGCGCAGCCTGTACCGGTGGGGGATCCCGGCGTGGCCAGCGCAAGAAGGTGGGGACAGGAAGTGAGGAGAGTGGGGGGGGACTGAGGGGAGACTGCATAAAGGGAAATATGGCAGGGATCCTGCAGTGGGACGGTGGACGGAGGGGCAGGGCAGGGCACAAAGGTGGAGACCGGGACCAATAAAGAGGCTGCTTGGGGGGCAAGGAGCCACTGTCCAACACAGAGACTACTGGGGGGCAAGGAGCCATTGCCAAGTAAGGAACTAAAGATTAAGGAACTGCCGTATATGGTAGTGATGAAACCATTGGGGGCTCATTTAATGCTGGCCTCCAAGGAACGTATCTGGAAAGGAGAATACGTAGAGCTACTGAAGCTATTGCACAGAGAGGTGAGGTCCAGAGAGGGCTCTAAGGAAGAGGAGTTTGATCTGGCCAAAAGGTCTAAGGTGCCGGTGACTATAGAGAATTGGACGGTGGTATTTTTAATTTACGCTAGTGTTTACTGCGAGAAGTTCCCTGAGCGCTGTGTGGCATTGTTTAAATACATGACGTCATTAGGAAGGCGCAGATCACAGGGGGTGGAAACGCTGGGTATCAATATAATGAGGGGTTTCGGGCCCATATGGCATGGGACCCAGAGGCGAAGTGGGGGGAACTGGACACAGATTTGTGGCAATACACACTGGGGTCTGCCACAGGCGGTAAGACGGTGTTCACAGTTAGCGGCTTACTGCTGGTATATGGCCTTTCAAGGGAAGCCCACTCGGGTAGGAGTGGGAAGTGCCGCGACAACACAGACAGGGACGGGAGCATGATGGGACTTTAACAAAGGCCTATGCACAAGGGAATACTGTAAGTTTCGCCATGAGTGTTCTAAATGTAAAAAGCGCCACCCCCTCGTCAATTGTTGGGGCATCAAGCCACAGGGTAATCAGCAATTGTCAGCAAGGAAGCAGCAATACCCCCAGTCCAGCTCAGCAATTCCATAATAATAGTGGAGGCAAGGGGCTGCAGGGTGCTGGGCCCATAGGCTCCTACGCCAGTTGGACTGGCGAAGTTGGTGGAATGTTTTCAGGGGTACGGGGACTTGGGGTGAAGTAAGTTCTGATTGAAGGGTTTCGGTGGGAGTTTCATCTGGGGTACCCAGGGCCGAGACAAAGGATGTGGGCAGACAATTTGAAATCGGCAGCAGAACACAAGGTGTGGTGCAAGAAAAACAGGACAAGGAGGTGCACGAATGGAGGATGGTAGGCCAACAGAGAACCTGATCATATCACCGATCGGGGTTGTGCCCAAAAAAGAGGAAGGACAATACAGGTTGATACAGCACATTTCATGGCCTGAGGGGTCGTCAATTAATGATTTCATAGACGAGGAGGGGGCCACAGTTTCATATTCCTCAGTTGACGTGGCCATGTCACTAGTGGTGACCGCGGGCGCGACTACAGAGATTGCAAAGTGTGACATAAAATCAGCTTTTCGTTTGCTGCCATTTCATCCAGGTGATTGGGATCTTCTGGGTATCCATTTCGAGGCTAAATGGTACGCGGACCAAGCTTTACCGATGGGATGTTCTATGTCATGTGCTTTATTCGAATGCTTTAGAACATTTTTGCAGTGGCACTTCACGAAGCGCACAGGTCACACATTGGTGACGCATTACCTGGATAATTTCTCTTTTGTCGGTTCACCAGGCTCCACGGAGTGCCAGGCAGCACTGGACAAATTCCATGAGCTCATGAGTGACATGGGGGTGCTGCTGGCGCCCGAGAAGACAATGGGTCCTTGCACGGCTATGTCCTTCTTAGGGATTGAGATTGACTCTGTGGCAATGCGGGCTCACTTGCCGGAGGACAAAAAAGTTAAAATGACACTGTTGTTGGACAGGATGTTGGCTAAGCAGAAGGGGACAGTGAAGGACATTCAGGTGCTTCTGGGTCATTTTAACTACGCATGCAAGGTGGTCAGAGCAGGGAGGACGTTTTGGAGGGGAGGTTGTTGGCAGGAAGGCAGCTACCTCACCACCATATTCACATATCAGCAGGAGTGAAGGAGGATTTGCTCATGTGGGCGATTTTTCTGCAGTCTTGCATTGGAGTGCCTTTGGTGAGGGAGGAAGACGTACAGTGGGATGTGCAAATCTTTTCAGATGCGGCAGGGGGTGAAGGATTTGGTGTCTATTGGCAGGGCAGGTGGTGCTTGGAGCAGTGGCTGTGGCAGAGGAAGGATGGTGGGAGGAGCATAGCATTCCTTGAGCTTTTCCCGTTACTGGTAGCTTTGACACTGTGGGGCGATTAGCTGCCACACAAGAAAGTTTTGTTTCAGGTAGACAACATGGCGGTAGTGGAGGTCATTAACAGACAGTCTGCCAGAGATGAGCAAATTCTGAAATTGTTGAGGGTTTTTGTGCTTGAATGTCTCAGACACGACATCGCTTTCAGGGCATTGCATATACCAGGTGTGGACAATGACATAGCAGATGCTTTGTCTCGTTCACAGTGGGTGTGATTCCGTGGGCTGGCCAAGGAGGCAGACAGGACACCTACCCCGATGCCGGAACACCTTTGGTATGTAGGCAATGTAGGGTGCTACAATTGGTGGTAGGTTCTCTGTCGGCTTCAACATGGGCAGCATATCAACTGGCCTGGAGGGACTTTTCGGCATCCGGGCATGTAAATGGGCAGAGGTCTGTCGTCGGTCTGAAGATGTAGTATAGTTTATTCTGACACTCATTAACATAGGTCTCATGAAAGTTACCATTGCTGGCAAGTTGGCGGGCATCGCTTTCATGGGGAACCTACTGTGGGGCTACACGCCGTCGGCGGGAGAAGTGGGTAGGAGGATGTTGGAAGGTTAAACTAGGGAAAAGGGGGGGAGTGCAGCACGGTGCCCCCTATCTTGGCAGAAGCTTGCGCAGATATGGGAAGCGCTACAGGTAGTCTGTAGGGAGGATTTTGAGGCTTGTTTATTCTCCACCCTTAGGGTATGCATGATTTTTGGGGCTTTCAGTGTGTCTGAACTACTGGGCAGCAAGGTCAAGAACGGAGTGCATTGGCAAGATGTGTAAATTGGGGAGGAAGGTATACATATATGGTTGGCAAGTTCAAAAACGGACCAGAGGGGTGTAGGAAAGGTTAGGTTGGAAGCGTCAGTGCCAGCCGCAACATGCCCACTTCAGTGGGCCCATCGATGGCGAGCTATGTCAAGAAACCTGGGGTCAGAGGTAGTTTTTGCACATGCTAATGGAAAAAGGGTGTCCGATTACCAGTGGCGCATGGTGCTGCGGAAAGCTGTGGTCAGCATTAGGGTGTATAGGACGGAGTATGGGACCCATTCATTCAGGATTGGGGCGGCAATGGAAGCGCATAACAGGGGTTGAACGCGAGGGGACATAATGAGGCTGGGGCGCTGGTCTTCAGACTGTTATACTCGATAGATGCTATTATATGGGGGGGGGGGTTTACCCAATAAAGTCACTGGGGACCTGGGCGCTGTATGGATACCGAATGGGGGGTCCCAGTGGCAAAGTATCTCAAGTACCCAAACAAAAAGAACGCTTTAAAGCACACAATCTTAAGAAATCACAAACAATTATTTCAGCACACTGTTGTTTATTCACAATGTGCTTGTTTCACATTTCTCATGAAAAATTCATAACAATATTATTGCAGTGCCCCAGGGAAAAGGGAGGGTGAGGGACGGTGTTTGTGTTGGAAAAGGATGTGAAAGGTAGGTCATTGTGACATTGATATCCATATATGATTATTCAACAATCAATAAACCTGGCTTCAAGCCTCTGAGCCAGCACAATAGATGAGTCATTAATACTCAAAATCGAAAGGAAACCATGATAACGATGCTCCTATCTAATAAATGAAAATGGTGGTTGCATCGACTTGTGAGTGATACTAGCTGTCGACGTTTTGACCCCAAGTTGATACTGCTAGGTATACGTCACACCTTAGAGTGGGGTCTTCATCAGGACCGAATGGCCCTGGGGAACACTGGTTTCTATATGAAAAAATTGAATAAAATTGTGTATTATATTTACAGTGGTGGCCAATCAAAAGTTAAAAATGGTGCACTGGAGCACCACAACGAGGACTAAATAGAACAGAAATGTATTCACCATGGAAGGTTGGGCTGAAAGCTCACAACTGGAACGGGAGAACGAGGATTGTCACTTAATCCAAATGAATATTGCCAGGATCGATATATATCAGATCAATTAAATTCTCTAGCGAGGAAACACTTTCAAATGATGTCAAAATGATCATCAGATTTCTAAAAGGGGAGATAGAGGACATATCAATATAATGTTCCTTTAATTCATTACTAAGACAGTGAAGAAATAGAGCCGATGCAATTGTGAAATATTGCATAGATTAATTCACCCTTGGCTCAGATAGTGCCCGAACCTTACTGAATAGACACATTCTTGAACAGTTATATCAACTGATTACCAAATAGATGGTAATTACTCTTATAGCAGGATTTAGTCTCTACAGAGGAACTAATAAAAACCAAAGTGGGTCCAGGACCGACTCACACCATTCTATGAACTTTCTTGATAGACCCTTTACAGTCTCGACACACCAGGTCAACAAACATACTAATGATAAAATTACAGTCCTAAGGGTGCTTGTTACATCGGGGATGCATACCATTAAGGTCAATAATGGCCCACCGTCGCTGTGTTTGAAATAATCCAAAATTAGCTTGTCTTTAAAGACGCTTGTGATAGCATCACGGTTCTATGCCAATAGATAAAGAACAAATAATTAATTCAAGGACACATGTATGGGTATCATCACAGCCCAGTTTTGTAACTGATACATACCTAATAGTGTGGACCACACCCATCACTTAATGTAGGCGGCGGTATTCATTTTCAACCAGAGCGCACTCACTCTAAGGAACCAGAAAAGTCAAAAGTGAGGGGGATGCACCACAGAGCATGTAGTATAACAACCCTTGCAATACCGTTCAAACAGGTGAGAGGAATTCTAACCTTCAAAACCGGCAAAGTAGTATCAAACTTCCAAATCCTTCGGTCATCCGATCCGTGTGCGAGACCAAACATCCGGCAGGCATCTACTCGTACAGCGACGTACGCACTGACGTCACAGTAATAGAGAAGGAGGACGGACTCTCGAGTGAAACGGAAGTGAGGATTAGGTGTTCGTTGTCATGACAACCGAACCGACTATAACCAGCGGGCTCATTTAACAGCAGGCTAAAAGTCTGCAGATGCCGTTGTTCTTCTTACATCAGAGCCTGGAATATCTGCATGCTTACAGATTAGTTATTTGGATCGAATGTGTCAAAACTAATTTAAACCCATAACAAAATGGCGGTGAGCATGTTAATGCCTAAAAACGTCAAATGTATGGCGACGATAGTTTGACCAGGTGATGATGACTGTCTTTTTCTTTAAACAACAAGGTGTGTAATCATTAGTATAACAGTTAGATCCAAGTCACATCAACGTAGTACCCAAGGGGGCCAGTTATTGACTTCTTAGTGAACCATGTCAAAGTTATTCTAAATGAAAAATTATCATAAAGTCCCTTTATAATGATCATCAAAAAGGATAATATGCAAGTTATTTCATCCAAAATTTCAAAGGCATCACGCACCTCCTCCGCAGAGGAGTGTAGGCGACTGTATATATCTATGGTTCTAGAACATCATGCACCTCCTACGCAGAGGGGTGTACATGATTTGGCCTGTCGAGTGGCATCCATTATTAAAAATCCATTATTAAAAAACTGCAACATTTACGTGCACCTCTCACACAGGAGGGTGAAAACGAAAAAGTACAGTTTGGAAACACGAATTGCTGAGTACCGATGATTCAAATCAAATGAATTTAACATCCTAATCTTGCTAACTGGGCATGGCTACTCTCTGCCTCATTGAGTCCATTATTGATAGAATCCAGGGTAGCCATCCATTTAGATTCTCGTGTGTTGAGGATTGTGGATATATCCCCACCTCTAGGGCCCAAGGTCACCTTTTCCACAGCCAGCCATTTCAAGACTTCGGGGGGGTGTCCATGTCTCTTGCAGTGGTCTACTAGCGGGGCACCCAAAACATTACATCGGATTCTACTAGCATGTTGCAATATTCTAACCTTCACTTTTTGCTGTGTTTGCCCCACATAAATCTGATCACAGGGACATCGGATCACATAAATTGCATTTACAGTATTACAGGTGGTATGCGATTTCAATGCATAATTCCGACCTCTGTGTGTAAATTCCTTAGTTTAAATGGCAGTGGGGCATGCAACACAAGAGCCACATCTAGTGTGCCCAATGATGGGAGCCAGGTTCCACATAGATGCAATTGTGGGTGGTTTTGGACAGTCAAGAAAGGATCTAACTACTAGGGGCCCGATGTAGGTCACCAAATACCGGTCGGTAACGGCCGAATTCGGCCGTTACCGACCGGTATTTGGCGATTGAGATGTAGGGGCCAATATTTTACACAATCGGTAAATTTACCGATTGTGTAAAATACCGAATCGGTAATTTTACAGATTCTGTAAATTCCAGATGTAGGTAGCACTGTTTACAGTGCTACAGGCCTTCAGAATTCGGTATTCTACCACCCAATCCTATTGGGTGGTAAAATACCGAATACAGGTGTACATGCACATCTGTGCATGGACACCTGTGCCATGTGGCACACAGACATGCCCTAAGGGCATGTCTGTGTGTCACATGGCACACATGCCTGTACTTGGGGTGCTAGAGCGTGTCAGAGTGACACCCCCTGCACCCTTGCAGGATTCGGTATTTACCGAATTGGTAAATACCGATTCGGTATTTGCCATTGATTCCTATGGCCTTCAAGGCCCATAGGAATCAATGGGAAATAGCTATTCGGTATTTACCGATTCGGTAAATACCGACTCGTACAGATTCGGTAATTTTTTACCTACATCTGCCTGCTTCAGATTTACCGACTCTTAAATACCGAATCGGTATGATTCGGTATTTAAGAGTCGGTAAATCTGAATTACCTACATCGGGCCCTAGGTCTCTGATATTTATGGCTCTTCTAAATGAATGTAAGGGGAGGGCATTCTGTTCAATGTCGTCAGATACTAAGGTCCAATGCTTGTTAATGACCTTTTTGATCTCATTACTCCGGGTAGAGAATGTGGTTACACAAATGAGACATTCGAGATTTTCCTTATTTCTGTTCTCCGGTTGAAGAAGCACTTCTTGGGGATTGTACCAAGCCCTCTTACGAGCTCTTTTAATCAGTCTTGCAGGGTAGCCTCGATCTAAAAGGCGATTGGACAGTTCCTGTGATTCTTTGAGGTAATCATCTTTTTGGGAACAATTCCTGCGAATGCGCAGAAACTGTCCCACTGGTAAATTATCCTTGAAACCCCTAGGATGGTGGCCCGCATATTCCAAAAGGAAGTTCCTATCTGCTGGTTTCCTATATAGAGTAGTTTGCAGAACGTTTTTGTCCTCAAATATCGTAATATCCAGAAATGGAATTTCCTTCGGACTTGATTGTAAAGTGAACTGGATATCTATATTTTGTTCATTGAGCCATGTGTGGAATAACGCCAGATCAGTGTGGGTCCCATTCCATATACATAGCACATCGTCTATATATCGGACCCAAAGTGCCCAATGGGCACCGAATGGATTAGTATCATTAAAAATAAATTTATTCTCAAAATCGTCCATGAATAATCCATGAATAATATTGCCAAATGTAGCCCCCATGGCCACGCCCTTTGTTTGGAGGTAAAATTCCTCCTGAAACATGAAGACATTTTTCATCATGGCGATTTTGAGTAGTTCCAAGATAAAATCCGTTGGTACTGGGACAGGTGCGGTTCTTTGGTTAAGAGCCCTCTCCATGACTTTAATGTGAGGACTTTTACGACTCCGGTTGTGAATAGGCATGGGCGGATTTTGCGGATCCACGATTCGCGGATTCGCGTATTTACGGATCGTGGATCCGCAAAATCGGCGGATTTTGCGGATTTGCGGATCCGCGGATTTGGGGCAGGGCTTCCATGCGAGTGCACATGCCTCTTGTGTGTATTAAGGTCAGAGACCGATCAGAGCAGCAGATGAAGATACAGAAGCTCCTGGCCACAGGAACAGCACGAGGATTGCACTCGTGAAAGTCAAGACTGCAAAGGCCTCTGTCCAGCATCACAGATGATTTTCGATGGTATATTTGGGAAGAAGGCACATCTGCCCAGCCTTGACAACGCTCACGATTGTTTTTGGGCTGATGAATGAGTCACTGAATTTAAGCTTCAACGGGGCTTCCATGCGAGTGCACATGCCTCTTGTGTGTATTAAAGGTCAGAGACCGATCAGAGCAGCAGATGAAGATACAGAAGCTCCTGGCCACAGGAACAGCACGGGGATTGCGCTCGTGAAAGTCAAGGATGCAAAGGCCTCTCTATCCAGCATCACAGCTGATTTTCGACGGTAGATTTGGGAAGAAGGCAGACCTGCCTGGCCTGTTGTAACTATTTTACGATGGCGCCGGCAAGCTGCCAGCGCCATCCTAAAATAGTTACTAAATTAGCTTCAACAGGAAGCTCTAATAGATAAAATAAAGCAGGTGCTCGAGCACCTGCTTTATTTTAGCTATTAGAGCTTCCTGTTGAAGCTAACTTAGTAACTATTTTAGGATGGCGCTGGCAGCTTGCCGGCGCCATCGTAAAATAGTTACAACAGGCCAGCAAGGCTTGAACTTTTGCCCCCGGAATCCGCCGCTCGCGGATTTGCGAATTTGCGGTAAATTCACGGGAGTTCGCGGATCGCGAATTTACCGAAAATTCGCAAAATCCGCGAGCTGAACGGATTTTGCGCTCACCCTTAGTTGTGAACATCTATAAATATCAACTCACAGATGACGAAAACAAAGTTCTAAGTAGGGTTCTGTCATATGTTCCTACAGCACCCCCTAACAAGTTCCAACTTAAAACCGAATTATACAGGTTCTTCAGGAAAATTCGGTTATGATATTATTTCAGGAACTCTTCTGTACAAAAGAGACCATTTGTGACAGGTCTCAGGGAACCCTCAACCTTTTTCCCTCCCACATATGCCATGGGCAATAAAATTCTTGCATTTGAAGAGCTGGTAATGAGAGATGTTGACAACCTTCTGGCCAGACCAAAATATACTAGATTCAATCTTAGCAAAGTTGAGAAACAGGCACTAACCTCCCTGAAGAACAACAAGGAAGTGGTAATTAAACCAGCAGATAAGGGGGGAGCCATTGTAGTTCAGGATGTCAGTAACTACAAAGATGAAATCCGCCGCCAACTTTCTGATGGAGTGAGCTATAAGAAAATAAGTAATGATCCATCAAAAGATCTGGCCTTAGAAATCCTACAAGTCACCCAGAGGGGGTTAGAGGTAGGCTTTCTATCAGAGCAAGAATGTAAGTTTCTGAATCAAAGCCATCCACGTTTGGCCACCATTTATACCTTACCTAAGGTACATAAAAATATGGCAAACCCACCCGGATGTCCCATCGTTTCCGGGTGCGGGTCAATGCTTGAGCCATTGTGCCAGTATATTGACTGCTTTTTAAAACCTCTCGCCACTCAGACTAGTACATATCTTCGTGATATGACTCAGGTAATTAATCTGATAGATCAAAGACCTTTTGAACCCACTAAAGAACTGTTAGTCACATGCGACATTGTGTCGCAGTATGCAAGTATTCCTCAGTTGGAGGCCATTAAAGTCATGGAGAGGGCTCTTAACCAAAGAACCGCACCTGTCCCAGTACCAACTGATTTTATCTTGGAACTACTCAAAATCACCATGATGAAAAATGTCTTCATGTTTCAGGAGGAATTTTTCCTCCAAACAAAGGGCGTGGCCATGGGGGCAACATTTGCCCCAAATTTGGCAATATTATTCATGGACGATTTTGAGAATACATTTATTTTTAATGATACTAATCCATTCGGTGCCCATTTGGCACTTTGGGTCCGATATATAGATGATGTGCTATGTATATGGAATGGGACCCACACTGATCTGGCGTTATTCCATACATGGCTCAATGAACAAAATATCGATATCCAGTTCACTTTACAATCAAGTACGAAGGAAATTCCATTTCTGGATATTATGATATTTAAGGACAAAAACATTCTGCAAACTACTCTATATACGAAACCAGCAGATAGGAACTCCCTTTTGGAATATGCAAGCCAGCATCCTAGGGGTCTCAAGGATAATTTACCGGTGGGACAGTTTCTGCGCATTCGCAGGAATTGTTCCCAAAAAGATGATTACCTCAAATAATCACAGGAACTGTCCAATCGCCTTTTAGATCGAGGCTACCCTGCAAGACTGATTAAAAGACCTCGTAAGAGGGCTTGGTACAATCACTGAGAAGTGCTTCTTCAACCGGAGAACAGAAATAAGGAAAATCTCGAACGTCTCATTTGTGTAACCACATTCTCTACCCGGAGTAATGAGATCACAAAGGTCATTAACAAGCATTGGACCTTAGTATCTGATGACATTGAACATAATGCCCTCCCCTTACATTCATTTAGAAGACCTATAAATATCAGAGATCTAGTGGTTAGATCCTTTCTTGAGAGTCCAAAACGACCCACAATTGCATCTATGTGGAACCTGGCTCCCATCATTGGGCACACTAGATGTGGCTCTTGTGTTGCATGCCCCACTGCCATTCAAACTAAGGAATTTACACACAGAGGTCGGAATTATGCATTGAAATCGCATACCAACTGTAATACTGTAAATGTAATTTATGTGCTCCGATGCCCCTGTGATCAGATTTATGTGGGACAAACACAGCAAAAAGTGAAGGTTAGAATATTGCAACATGCTAGTAGAATCCGATGTAATGTTTTGGGTGCCCCGCTAGTAGACCACTGCAAGAGACATGGACACACCCCCGAAGTCTTGAAATGGCTGGCTGTGGAAAAGGTGACTTTGGGCCCTAGAGGTGGGGATATATCCACAATCCTCAACACACGAGAATCTAAATGGATGGCTATCCTGGATTCTATCAATAATGGACTCAATGAGGCAGAGAGTAGCCATGCCCAGTTAGCAGGATTAGGACGTTAAATTCATTTGATTTGAATCATCTGTACTCAGCAATTCGTGTTTCCAAACTGTACTTTTTCGTTTTCACCCTCCTGTGTGAGAGGTGCACGTAAATGTTGCAGTTTTTTAATAATGGATTTTTAATAATGGATGCCACTCGATAGGCCAAATCATGTACAGCCCTCTGCGTAGGAGGTGCATGATGTTCTAGAACCATAGATATATACAGTCGCCTACACCCCTCTGCGTAGGAGGTGCGTGATGCCTTTGAAATTTTGGATGAAATAACTTGCATATTATCCTTTTTAATGATCATTATAAAGGGACTTTATGATAATTTTGTATTTAGAATAACTTTGACATGGTTCACTAAGAAGTCAAGAACTGGCCCCCTTGGGTACTACGTTGATGTGACTTGGATCTAACTGTTATACTAATGATTACACACCTTGTTGTTTAAAGAAAAAGACAGTTATCATCACCTGCTCAAACTATCGTCGCCATACATTTGACGTTTTTAGGCATTAACATGCTCACCGCCATGTTGTTATGGGTTTAAATTAGTTTTGACACATTCGATCCAAATAACTAATCTGTAAGCATGCAGATATTCCAGGCTCTGATGTAAGAAGAACAACGGCATCTGCAGACTTTTAGCCTGCTGTTAAATGAGCCCGCTGGTTATAGTCCGCTCGGTTGTCATGACAACGAACACCTAATCCTCACTTCCGTTTCACTCGAGAGTCCGTCCTCCTTCTCTATTACTGTGACGTCAGTGCGTACGTCGCTGTACGAGTAGATGCCTGCCGGATGTTTGGTCTCGCACACGGATCGGATGACCGAATGATTTGGAAGTTTGATACTACTTTGCCGGTTTTGAAGTTTAGAAATCCTCTCACCTGTTTGAACGGTATTGCAAGGGTAGTTATACTACATGCTGTGTGGTGCATCCCCCTCACTTTTGACTTTTCTGGTTCCTTAGAGGGAGTGCGCTCTGGTTGAAAATGAATACCGCCGCCTACATTAAGTGATGGGTGTGGTCCACACTATTAGGTATGTATCAGTTACAAAACTGGGCTGTGATGATACCCATACATGTGTCCTTGAATTAATTATTTGTTCTTTATCTATTGGCATAGAACCGTGATGCTATGACAAGCGTCTTTAAAGACAAGCCAATTTTGGATTATTTCAAACACAGCGGCGGTGAGCCATTATTGACTTTTATGGTATGCATCCCCGATGTAACAAGCACCCTTAGGACTGTAATTTTATCATTAGTATGTTTGTTGACCTGGTGTGTCGAGACTGTAAAGGGTCTATCAAGAAAGTTCATAGAACGGTGTGAGTCGATCCTGGACCACTTTGGTTTTTATTAGTTCCTCTGTAGAGACTAAATCCTGCTATGAGAGTAATTACCATCTATTTGGTAATCAGTTGATATAACTGTTCAAGAATGTGTCTATTCAGTAAGGTTCGGGCACTATCTGAGCCAAGGGTGAATTAATCTATGCAATATTTCACAATTGCATCGGCTCTATTTCTTCACTGTCTTAGTAATGAATTAAAGGAACATTATATTGATATGTCCTCTATCTCTCCTTTTAGAAATCTGATGATCATTTTGACATCATTTGAAAGTGTTTCCTCGCTAGAGAATTTAATTGATCTGATATATATCGATCCTGGCAATATTCATTTGGATAAGTGACAATCCTCGTTCTCCCGTTCCAGTTGTGAGCATTCAGCCCAACCTTCCATGGTGAATACATTTCTGTTCTATTTAGTCCTCTTTGTGGCGCTCCAGTGCGCCGTTTTTAACTTTTGATTGGCCACCACTGTAAATATAATACACAATTTTATTCAATTTTTTCATATAGAAACCAGTGTTCCCCAGGGCCATTCGGTCCTGATGAAGACCCCACTTTAACGTGTGACGTATACCTAGCAGTATCCACTTGGGTTGAAACGTCGACAGCTAGTATCACTCACCAGTCGATGCAACCACCATTTTCATTTATTAAATAGGAGCATCGTTATCATGGTTTCCTTTCGATTTTGAGTATTAATGACTCATCTATTGTGCTGGCTCAGAGGCTTGAAGCCAGGTTTATTGATTGTTGAATAATCATATATGGATATCAATGTCACAATGACCTACCTTTCACATCCTTTTCCAACACAAACACCGTCCCTCACCCTCCCTTTTCCCTGGGGCACTGCAATAATATTGTTATGAATTTTTCATAAGAAATGTGAAACAAGCACATTGTGAATAAACAACAGTGTGCTGAAATAATTGTTTGTGATTTCTTAAGATTGTGTGCTTTAAAGCGTTCTTTTTGTTTGTGTACTTGAGATACTTTCCCACTGGGGCCCCCCATTCGGTATCATACTCGATAGATGCGGCAGAATGCGGAGGAGGCGCATGTGTCATCCTCTTTTGTGTGATTCTCATTCCTTTTTTCTCGTTACACGTTCGGAGGCTGGGCCCCAGGCGAAGGAACTGACCATGTGGATTGTGGGACATTCTTTTATTAAATGGGCACAGGTCCAATCAAGTCAGTGTTATTTCTGGGGCAATGTTGCTTTAATGATCGTTTGTTTAACATTTTTTGAAAGGGAAAGGGGGGATGGGGTGGAAGGAGTTGCTGCCGTGCCTTAATAAATGGATGGTGCAGGGGCAGTACCCATATGTTTTGTTGGTTCATCTGGGGGAGAACGGTTTGCGCGAGGTGAAGGGGTGGTATTGATGAGGGCCATGAAGAAGGATTTGTCGAGGTTAAAGGAGCAGTGGGCTGGGTGCTACGTATTGTGGACGGAGTTGGTCCTGTGCAGAGTGTGGAGGGGTGCTTTGTACCCAAGGACCGTTGACAGGGCCTGAAGGAAAGTGAATTCAGAAATGTCTAGGTTCTGTCGTCACCTTGGCTTTGGAAGAGTTACCCATAGGGAGCTGCGTTTTGAGACGGTGGAGTTTTTCAGAGGTGATGGGGTGCTTTTATTGAGGATGGGCATGGATTTCTACTAGGGAGGTGCTGGCGAGATGTCTGAAGGTTCAGGAGCATTCTGATTAGAGTACAACCAGTTGGTTGTACTCTAATCAGACTAGTTCGGGGGGTAGTTTCGGTCCCCCATCTGCTTTCTGGGTGATGGGGATTATTGGAAGTTTTGGTCAAAGTTGACAGAGTTTATTGGGTTATTGTTGGATCTAGGTTATCGTCATAGAAAGGGTAGGCAAGTTATGTGATAGTTCGATCACGCATGTTCAGGGTTTGACGGGGGTAAAGAAGCAGGCAGGTGAAGTGGTTGAACGGATGGGTTGAATTTAAAGTGTTTATGTTTTGAGGCACTGATGTATATGGTGTAATGTTGTAATGTATGGTTGGGGCGAGTTCATGGAAAATTTAGGGGCGGGACAAGGTTAAAGGTCAGTATATGGTTATTTAGTGAGAACTAGTTTTGTAAGGCATTTGCCAAGGAATTTTTAATGTGATGCACACCTGTTTCAATAAAGCGGGCTTTTACAATCAGCACTGAGTTTGTGGTCTGCTCCTCCCAAGAGGGGCCTGGCGGAGCGGCCGACCGAAAGGAGGTTCCCCCCATGCAGTTTGGGAGGGGCAGGGGGTGGGGGTATTAGGACACGGGCCGGCCATTTCGAGATTGGGCTACAAAATTTTGTAGCACAAATATAGCCCAATTGGAGCCCAACCATAAATAGGTTGGGCTCCTGCTCCCAGCCACCATTTTAGGTTCTGGTGACCTGGTGGCTGGGGAGCTTAGGTGGAACTTGTTTTTTCCCGCCCTCCCACCCGTTTTTCCGCTTTTTTTATTTATTTTTTTATTATATGGGTCCAGGTGGCATTTGTTGGGACAGGTGTGCAGGGGTATGAATATGTACTGTCGCTGGTAACAGGTGCTGTGGGGGGATTATTGGAAGTTTTGGTCAAAGTTGACAGAGTTTGTTGGGTTATTGTTGGATCTAGGTTATCGTCATAGAAAGGGTAGGCAAGTTATGTGATAGTTCGATCACGCATGTTCAGGGTTTGACTAGGGTAAAGAATCAGGCAGGGGAAGTGGTTGAACGGATAGGTTGAATTTAAAGTGTTTATGTTTTGAGGCATTGATGTATATGTTGTAATGTTGTAATGTATGGGTGGGGGCGGGTTCATGGAAAATTTAGGGGTGGGACAAAGTTAAAGGTCAGTATATGGTTATTTAGTGAGGACTAGTTTTGTAAGGCGTTTGCCAAGGAATTTTTAAAGTGATACACACCTTTTCAATAAAGTGGCCTTTTACACACAGCACCAAGTTTGTGGTCTGCTCCCTCCCAAGATGCCATTTTCCCCCTCCCTTCTACGGATGCTGCTGGGACCAGGGAAGTAGCTTGGTCTAGAAGATCGGGGTGTGATCTTTAGATGTTCTAACAATCAAGCTGGCATATAAAGTCCAAAAACATTATAGGACAAGCGGATTGGTAGGGGTAGTATCTGAGAGAAAACTCAATATTTTGCAAAATAACTGACATTTTTGAAGACTTTCAAAGCAGAGAGCGGGAGTCTATGTGCTTTTTTGTTCATGTAAACATTCCTTGTGAAGTCTGACAGACACCTCCCCCTACCTGACTGAAAGGACTTATACCCAAATACTTACCTGAAAATACATTTATTAGGAGGGTATAGCACCCAAAACACCCACCCGAAGCTACACCCCTGGCTGGGACGTTAAACATGGGTCATGAAAGCATAGTGGGCCTGAGTCACAAAAGTAAACTTAGACTAAAAGTCAGAAGGCCTGATTCACAAAGGTAAACTTAGACCAAAAGTCTGAGTTTAAACCTGAAGTCTAACTTTAGACCTGAAGTCTAACTTTACTGCTACTAAAGTTAGACTTTTAGTCTAAGTTAAACTTGTGGTCTAAACTTAGACCAAAAGTCTAACTGTAGTAGAAGAAAAGTTAGACTTTTGGTCTACTTTAGACTTTTGGTCTAAACTTAGACCAAAAGTCTAACTTTAGTAGATGTAAAGTTAGACATTTGGTCTAAATTAGACTTTTGGTCTAAACTTAGACCAAAAGTCTAACTTTAGTAGCAGTAAAGTTAGACTTTTGGTCTAAGTTAGACTTTTGGTCTAAACTTAGACCATAAATCCAACTTTAGTAGCAGTAAAGTTAGACTTTAGGTCCAAGTTTGACTTTTGGTCTAAACTTATACCATAAGTCCAACTTTAGTAGTAGTAAAGTTAGACTTTAGGTCTTAACTTAGACTTCAGGTCTAAACTTAGACTTTTGGTTTAAGTTTACTTTTGTGAATCAGGCCCTAAGTTTAGACCTAAAGTCTAACTCTACTAATACTAAAGTTATCCTTTTGGTTTAAGTTAGACTTTTGGTCCAAACTTAGACCAAAAGTCTAACTTAACTAGTAGTAAAGTTAGACATTAGGTCTAAACTTAGACTTCAGGCCTAAACTTAGACTTTTGGTCTAAGTTTACTTTTGTGAATCAGGCCCATTATATTTTGACTTCTTTTCTGGGCATAGCTAATTCCAGTGCTTGATTTGTAAAAGAATGAGTGAAGGTGCCCAAAGCGCCCGGAAGTCCGAGGCAGCACAATTAAATGTCAGCGCACCGAATCCCAAGCTTGGTAGTCCAGAATGCATGTCATGCCTCTTTAATCCACCTGCTCCTTTATCTCACTCCTGCAGGTCCCGGATTTCTTCTTTGTGTTGCTTTTCCATCTTTCTCTTCCTCCTTCTTCCACCTGTGTGTGCTTTTCTCTCCCTTGCTCACAGGAAATGTCAACTGAGCGAAAATAAGTGCTGGTCCCCAAAAAAGAGTGATGGTGGCACCTCTGGCAGCCACTGACTCAAATTAACGTACACCCAGTTAAATCCATGATGCTGCCTCATCTGTGCATCTCTACAAAATCTGATCAGGAAGAGTCAACCATAACATTGGTGAAACTGTACCACGAGTTGCAGAAGGCAATCTCATGGTGCACTTTGATCCAGCCCTGCAAGGTGTTGGAGGCACATGGCCCATGGACCCAGGGCTTGCAGAGAGTGGGGCAGATCTGGACTCTCCCAGGTACATCATCTACAAATATATATAGTTATTTATGTAAGAGAACCAGAATGGGGGTGAACTAGTGTTTATACATAACTAGCTTACCCGTCGCGCATTGCTGCGATCTCCGAAGAAAGGAAATTCAAGGAAACTCGTTATGATAACATTCAATTTACATTGTCTCATTTTTATTGGAACTTATTTATTTTAATATGGAAAAAATTTCAAAGTGTCGTTTTAATTCTATTTATTTATTTGAGTCTTGTGGACACACGATTTGTTGTTTTTCCATCTGGTGCGTACATCAGTATTCGAAAGATTATGAGGGCCCTGGGGGGCCGATATTAAAAAAAATTGTATGCCAGAAACCTTCACGGGAGTACACTCAACAACTTCCCAAAGTTTGAGGTGATCGGATGAATGGTGTAGTAATGCATAAAGGACAAACAGACAGACAGACAGCCAGACATACTGTTGTTTTTATATATATAGATAACGAACATGTTCTCGTATTGGGAACAGAGTTTTCAGATTCAGCCACTTTTAAAGTGCTTGGATGTCTGAAGAAGGATGTAACCGTGTACAGAATTCTGACAAATGGCATACACATCCTTTCAAAGAATCACTAACATAACTTTGATGTGCTAAGTACTGTAGGGGGTGAATGCTTTTAGGGGGTCTGCGTTAAATCTCCTCAGTGCTAAGAGGCCTTTCATTGAAGAGGCATGTCACTTTGGGGATTTTGTACTGGTATTAGACTGGTAACTAGGTGCATTAAGTACCCAAGGGCATGCCTCTCAAGTCACCTTCTTTCAGATGGTGTCAATGTCTTGCACCACTGCCACAGGTGTACACTTAGGGCCATATTTGTATGTTTAAATGTCTTTATTGATTTTATCATAACCAAACAATAACCACAGTACAATGCGATCTGCATGTATGGCTGTGATCTCCGTCAATTGGGCTGGCTAAAATGTAATAATACGCGAGATTCTGTATTAAACATTATGCATTGAAGATGTGTAGCAAGATTTAGGGCGGTTAGATCAAATCCACCGAATCACTGATACATACGGGCTTATCTATTATACACTGCCCCATGATAAGTTAAATTTTATTGGGAATAGAAAGGCCATGATTTCCGAACTACAGTGCGTCATCTGTTGACGTCACTCTGTAGTCCGGCAAAATCCCGTGATACTTGAGTCGGACTTCCGGGCCAAACATCATTGAATTTGTCGGAAGAGTTTTGATTCTACTCAATTATAATAATTCAACTGACATGCTTGGCAAGAATCTGTTGGTATAACCTCTTGTTGACATTTATGATCTGAAACGGGAGATTCTGGGAGTAGGCGGGTCCCGGGTTACGCGACTCCGCCTCCAACCATGGTGGCTTTGAAATACTTCCGTTCCTAGTAGGCGGATGCCTCCCCCCTGACTCAGCGCCTACACACCGAGGCAACTACGGACAGGTCAGTTTTTCAACTAACCTGATTACCAGGACCGTAGCATGCGGGGTAATAGGAAGGTTTATTAATCGCGGTTATTAATCAGCGCCTGCGAGAGTTGTTCTAAACAAGGGAACAGTCTATTTATCTTGCTTGAGCATCTGAGCAAACGCAACCTAAGGGACTTTAATCTGGCATTGAGGTTCCTACAAATGTTGTCAACAGATGAGACTATTTACACTGTAAGCTGCTTTATAAAAGTCTGTGTAAGATCAAGGGCAAGTATGGAAAAAGTATAATTTAATAATGGCATTGTACTTGAATGCACATTGCACTTTATTACATGATATAATTTGCATATAGAAACATTACTTGCGTATTTTGGATCAGTATGATTATTCTCAGGTAAATGCACTCTGTACTTTACATTTTTGATTATTTCAGGAGTGGAAAAAATTGAAATTCATGGTAAAAATCATATCAATGGACCTATGTTATTTCTTACATGTATTATGCACTTTACGATATTTACGCTGCTTTAAATCCCATTGGAAATTTGTTTTTAACTTTATAGGTTTTTATGTGTGTTTTTAATGTGTTTCATTCTGTATGTACTTTTATGGATGTATCAAAACTCCGAATAAAGATCATTTGAATTGAATTGAATTGAATCGATGAGTGTCCTTTAATTACGCATTGGAATACCCGACTGTGCTTGCTATATGATAACACACGTTGTTTTGGTAATGAGCACAGACCGAAGCAGTAGGTCCTTTTTAACCAACCAAGCCCTCTGCGAAGGTTACCGCTTCTGCTTGTTTACTTTACTTTACCTGCATGACTAGGCATGTGATTGTGGTACTGAAAATTTTGGACCTGTGTCATAAACATCGTCGTATCAGGACGATTTTGGTATCAGCAGACCGAGAATGACGAGTACACTACATACTCCAATTTTCGTCACATTTGGGCGACGAGGTCACCATTAAATCATGGATTCCGTCCTGAACCCTCGGGTTCCGTTTTGTATACGGCAACCATTTTGTGATTGCCCTCACATAGGCCGATGACTAAGGCCAAAACGAGTCTGAAGGACACGTACACCTTTGCTGACTTCTCTGTGACCTGGGCAAGCTGACTCCACTGCCTGAAGCCAAACCTGTTCGGTCAGTTCCTTTCCCAGTGGCCGATCGAGATTAGTATCAAGGCACAGCATACCATAAACCTTTCATCGCACACAAACCACGCCTAATCTTACACACACCTGTCTCTGCTTTCTACTTTATGACCTGCTTTACGAGGAGGAGGTGCCCGTTTTTATTAGGGGTCTGTCGATATCTGATGAAAAATGTTGGGCCTCGCCGGGTAATTGATTGCGGGTTGGACAAACTGAAAATAAGCTTGTCATCATGATTCTACTTTTTCTTTGTAGTGAAAATATGTGAATGGTCAACTGTAAAATAAGGAATGTTTGCCTAAAGCATAATATTTTGTATAAAAGGGATGGCTAGCTTTGTAAGTTGGAGCAGTCTCCTGAGAATATACACCGTGTTGTACTTCTAGGATACCTGTTACTAGCTACAGCCAATAAACTCAATCTTTGACGTCACCAAGAAGACTCTGTGTTTCTGTTTTCTGTAGTCTGAAACATGAAGGACTCAAAGTCTTAGGGTGTGTTCCCTGGCACCACTGGGTTCTTAAAAACCCAGTACTTCAGTTGGCGCCCAACGTGGGGCGATTTCAGCGGTACCGGTCCAAGCCAGAGGTTCGTGAGGAGCTTCGTGTGAAAATTCTGGAGTTCATGCTTCAAGCTTCCGAATGGTGATACGACTGCGGCATATGCTGGTACGACTTTGCATACGATTGTCGAAGCTGCACGTATCCCACATAATTCAGCTCAAGCAGCAGAATTGATTGCACTTACAAGAGCGTGTGTGTTGTCAAAAGGAATGAAAGTGACCATATATACCGACAGCCAGTATGCATTTGGTGTGGCCCATAGTTTTGGACGATTGTGGAAAGAACGTGGGTTTCTGACTTCACACGGAGCCAAGATACAGCATGGTCAGTTGGTGAATGAGCTTCTTGAGTCACTTACCTTGCCGTTGCAAGTCGCGATTGTGAAATACAGTGCACATAAGAAGGTTGCTGATGATGTTGGTCGTGGTAATGCATTTGCTGATGAAGTCGCGAAAGAAACAGCAAGAGATGTGATGAGTCGAATGTATGTTGCAGGCCCTGCAAGATAGGTTGGTGACGTTGGAATGTGTGAAGATACGATAGAGAGTGTGAAATCTATTCAAGCTGAAGCTACAGAGAAAGAGTTGAGTGTTTGGAGAGAGAGTACGGGTAAATTGGATGCAAATGGTTGCTGGGTTGAATTGTCAGAACATCAGTGATGGTTGTTACCCGATGCGTATGTGCTTGCAATGGTTACAATGGCCCATGGAATGGCTCACATCAGTGTGAAAGGGATTTGTAAGTTGTTGGCTCCAGTATGGCAAAATGCTGGAATCCCTAAGTGTGCAGAGAATGTGGTCAAGAATTGCATGGAGTGTCTGAAATACAATCCTGGTAGGGGAACCCCAACTCCAGCTGGTCATTTTGCGCCTCCGACGTATCCGTTCGAGGTTTTGCAGCTAGATTTCATCCACATGGAGAGGTGCAACAACTTAAAATACGTACTCGTTGTTGTTTGTGCCTTTTCGAGATGGGTAGAAGCATACCCCCTGAAAGACAACACTGCCTTGTCCACAGCTAAAGCCCTTGTCAAAGAGTTCTTCCCTAGGTTTGGAATGCCGAGAATGGTCTGGAGTGACAATGGGAGTGAATTTGTGGGTCAAGTGATGAAGAGAGTATGTGAAAGCTAGGTATCCAGCAAAAATTCCACGCTGCAAATCACCCCCAATCAGCTGGACTAGTAGAATTCTACAATGGCACACTAAAACTGAAACTGGCCAAGATACAAGCAAGCGCTGGTCTTAAATGGCCTGACGCTCTGCCTTTAGCACTCCTATCAACCAGAATGACTGTGCATTCGCGAGTGGGACTTAGTCCATATGAAATAGTGTTCGGCCGCCCGGCCAACATATGGGGAGTGCCAAGGCCGACAAAATTCAGTGAGATCGAACACCCTGTACTGCTTGATTATTTGTATGAATTGACGGCTAAATTGCGTGTTTTACACCAACAGGTTCACGATACTCTGCCTCAGGTCTCTGAAGCTCCAGGACATCCTATCGATCCTGGATCATGGGTGCTGGTCAAGAACTTCCAGCGGACAAAGAATGACCAGCCCCGTTGGACTGGCCCCCACCTAGTTCTTCTCTCAACGAGATCAGCCATTCGAGTGGAGGGAAAGGAAAACTGGATCCACGGCGTACACTGCAAGAGGGTCCCTTTGCCTCTGCTGTACGACCGGTGGGTCCAGGAGGGTGTTGATAACTCTGAGACTGAGACTGTGCCTCGTTTTCTGCCTTTCAGCGATGCACGTGTAAAAGGAACAATTTCCGAACGTAAAAGTGACAATCTTTTGCAAGGAGCTGTGCCACCGTCAATTCAACTGGACACTACAGAGCCTGAACTCCTGTTCCAGGACCAGACATTACCTGGAATTTGACGTTATAACCTAAGGCCGAGAACTATGGACTAATAAAAAATTCCTTTTCTTTACTATTTTTAGAAGTGCAGCTCTCTCATATGAGAAACTTTTTTATTTTTGTTTTTCGAACCACCATCCGGGTTCAGCTGTAGGGTCGCGGTTGCCGAAGTCTTTGGAGTGCAGCCGAAGACGTTAGGTCGACGGTTCTGGTTGGTCTAAGGGAGTTGCCCTGGACTAACAGAAGCATTCCTAAGCATAGAACACCCTACCATCGCGAGCAGCAATTAGAGAGGATGGAGTTTTTCGAGATGGAGAGACCTGCCAAAGAGATGAACTTTAAAACTAAAATATGTAGAATGATGACCAAGAAACGCTTTTTGATATTATGCATTTTTATGTTGTTCAGTGTAATAATGTTCTTAATAGGATATGTTTTATTCTCTTTTCGAACGACATTTGCACCCACTACACAGCCCATACCTCCTTCTACTGTTTCCTCACATTCTTTTCACCCTTTTCCTGAACATGAGTCCGTTAGGAGATTAGAGTTTATTAATAACTCCTTCGTTCAGCTTTTGCACCAACACCAATTATTAATGAACACGACTAACTGTTGGGTGTGTGGTCTTATGCCTCACACAATGGACAAAGGTATCCCTTATCTGGTCCTGCCATTCAGCCATAATGGTTCTGTGTGGGCATACAGAACAATGTTCATCTACGCACATGAAGTCTACCCCCTACGTTCTGTAAAAGATAATCCAAAGAATAGTGCTCTAGTTAAGGGTATAGTAGATATGATTAGGGAAGATACTTCCTATGAGACTATCCCGAGAGATGAGACACTAGCATATATTGGATGGAACGTGACCGGATATGGAGTTACTCTGAGTGAAAAACAGCGAGCTAAGAGATCTTCCCTGATTTGGATTGTACCCCATCAGGGTCACCTATGTCTGCAAGGTAATGGCAAGAATCCCAGAGCTCAGTTAGGGAAGAGTATCTGCACTGAAACGTATGTTTTTGCGTCCCAGACTTCCCCTTCGTTCCTAGCAGCTAGGGGCACCTATTTCATCTGTCATGATAGTGTGGTTCTGAAAATTCTGGACTCGTGTAATAAACTTTGCCGCAGTATGACGATTTTGGTGTCAAAAGACCGAGAATGGCTAGTACACTATGTACAAGCATTTTCGTCATATTCCAGTAACGATTTCACCTCAAAATCGTCATTTTCGTCCTGAACCCTTGGCTTCCATTTTGTGTACGGCAGCCATTTTGTGAGTTGCCCTCACATAGGCTTATAATACAGCTAAATTCGATTCCAAAGGACACGTACACCTTAATTGACTTCTCTCGGACCTGGGCAAGCTGAAACCATTGCCCCAGGCCGAACCTGCCCGACCAGTTTCTTTCCCAGTGGCCGAGCGAGATAGCATCAAGGCACAACATGCCATAAACCTTTTCATCGCACACACACCCTGTCTAAACTTGCTCACACCTGTCCCTGATTCTTTACATATGTCTTGTTTTATGAGGAGGAGGTGCCCGTTTTTATTGGGGGTACACCGATATCTGATGAAAATGTTGGGCCTTGCCGGGTAATTTGTTGTGGGCTGGACGAACTGAAATGTGGGCTTGTCATCATGACTCTGCTTTTTCTTTGTAGTGAAAACATGTGAATGGTCTAATGAAATGTAAAGAATGTTTGCCTAAAGATTAATATTTTGTATAAAAAGAGAAGCCTGGCTTTGTAAGATTGAGCAGTCTCCTGAGAATATACACACCGTGTTGTTGTAATTCTAGGACGCCTGTTACTTGGTTGCAGCCAATAAATTCGATCTTTGACTTCACCTAGAAGACTCTGAGTTTCTGTGTCTGAATCAGGAAAGTACTCGAGGTCTTTGGGTGTTGTCCCTGGCACCGCTGGGTTACCGGTTCAGTACCGGTTCTGAAAAACCCATTACCTCAGCTGGCGCCCAACGTGGGGCGATACCAACGGTACCGGTCCAAGCTAGAGGTTCGTGAGGAGCTTTGTGTGAAAATTCTGGAGGAAGGCCGCCACTTCATCGACCCCTGCATGTCGACGTGGTCCGAAAGTCTTTGCTGCGAGGTTCCCCGCTTCCCGACGGCTACGAAGGACTGCTGCCCTGGCTATCGCCCTGATTTGGACCCTTGATGTTTGGTAGAGCGAAACGATAGACGAGTCTTCTGGTGACGTCATCGATATCTCAGTTAAGTATAAGTGGAGCGTCTCCCAGTCCTTAGTTGGTTCTTAGTTTTGGGTATCCCTTCGGGATCTTTGATTTGGAACTTGCAAGTACCAAAGCCGAAGGACTCGTGTATTCACGAGAATATCGTAATCGATAATCCTTTGAAGTTTGAAGCTAGACTAGAGAGCGAAGATGCCTGGTCTTAGCAGACTTGGAAATTTGTTTTGTCTTGGTTGTAGTAATAGGGATTCCCGATTGGAGGACTCGTGTCCGGTTCCTCCGATTGGAACTCCAACTTATGTATTGTATGTGAAACATGGAGTAGGCCCCATCACATATAATGAAGTGTGGATCCGCTACACCAGAAAAGATGGTGTTTTAAAATGGCCCCAATATGGTAGCTTTGACATGGAAATCCTAGATAATCTAGAAGTTAAACTTTTTAAGAAGAAAGCCCGGCCGGCGATGTTTGACTCTTTCCGCCTATGGCGTAAAGAAGCCAAGCAGAAAGAAATTAAATTAGAGAAGAAAAATAAGAGAGAAAGGGGTATTTCGATAATGCAAGCTGCTATGCAGTTTAAAGATAACGAAGAAGAACAGATGAGTGAGCAGTTGCACAGGCAACGTAAAATGGTAACCGATAAATGTTATCCGGTTTTGCCACCTCTTCAGCAAGATGCAGCAAAAGACCTTGAACAAGACTCCCTAATGTCGCATTTGTTGAGTTCACCACCCCCTTATGCGCAGAATACTACGGCACCTCCGCAACCTTTAGCTGCGCAACCTTTGGTTGTATTGCCTCCTGCTCCTCCACAGCCACCAGCTGCTCTTCAGTTGGTTCCTACTCTTCCGGTGCAGCCTCCTCAAGGGCCACCGGCTTTGACATCTGCTCTGCCTTTACTTCCTACAACTTTGACTATTATAACGACTACCACTCCTGGTACTCCTTCTGACACTGCCTCTGCGTCTGCCTTGCCTCCCCCTGCTTTTCCACTTGTCTTTTCATCGAATTCTCCCTCTGTTCGACAAAGAGTGACTAGCACGGTCACTAGTCTTCTATATCCCTTCTTTGGGGCAACAAGCACGACCCCCACCTCAGAGCGTAAGCAGTTGCGTAGCCAACTGCCTGATTCTAGGGAGAAGGAAACGTTGAATTATTTAGCACGTAAATTGGTTACAGACCCGACGAGGTATGGGCTAGAATCTGTTATGGATGTCTTCCACCAGTGGGAAGCATCGAAGCAGAGATACGTTTTTGAGAAAATGTGTGGTTTTCTGTGTGAAGATTTAGAGGACAATGATTTGGACTCTAATCTGCCCGAATTGAGCCATGTACGGTTTGAGTTTTCAAAAGGCGCAATTGTGGGTTCAGATGTTGAGAAAGCAGTTGCGACGTTGTTGTCGCTTAGGACTGAAGGTGTTTCCAAGTCATTGTTTGAGTCTGATTCTTCTGTCAAAAAGAAGGGAAGACAATATCCCATGAGAGAAGTTCCTCCGGTATGGAAGGAAGCAGTAGCGGCTGGTCCTGGTAATGTTCCACCAGCTATACCAGCACATTTTCAGCGTGTGTGGGTACATGTTCCATGGAATCGAGCTGAAGTTTTGGCCCTTAAGCAGACATTACCTGATCCCCGTAAAAATCCTGCAGGGTATTACAAGGAATTGTCACAGACTGCAGGTTCTTGCATTATGAATTTGGCCGACATAGATATGTTGTTTGGGAATGTTGTTCCACAGCCTTTATGGGGAAAGATTCGTCATGCAGATCATGATCAGGAGTTAGGTGACACATGGGCTAATATTACTGCTGCAGATGCCCAACAAGTTGGTGGTGCTAAACCCGAGCCTTTAGTAGCAGATCTCCCTGGTAGGATCATTAATTATATGAAAACTTTAATGCCCGCGATGCGTGTGAATTGGGACAAGTTGTCTGCATGTAAGCAGAAGAAAGATGAAACGGTATCAGATTTCTTCACCAGGTTTGAAGAGACGTTTGTCGACCACAGTGGTCAAGATATGAGTACAGAAGGTGGCCAACGGTTGTTCGTCGATAAATTTGTGCATAATTTGTTACCCAAGTTGTGTAAGAAGTTAAAAGATTCAGAGAGTTCATGGGCCGTTTCCTCTTCAGCGCAGATATTGGCTACTGCACAGTACTACGAAAATCGAGACAAAGATGAGAAAGATAGAGCAGAGAAGAAAACTAAAGAGTTAAAAACAAAGGTTTTGTTACAGCAAGCATATCCGCCACGTGGTGGTCAAAATAGTGGTGCTCAGAGTAACTATCAGAATAACTATCAGCAGCCTCAACAGTTTCAGAGGAACTCGCAAAGAGTCGAGTATACTCAACCACGTGTCCCTGTAGGTCCCAATCAGTGTTCATATTGTAAGGAAGAGGGTCATTTTAAGTATAGTTGCCCTATTTTGTTACAGTGTGGAAATGGTGTTTCTGGCGCAAGAGGTCGAGGTGTTCAACAAGCTCCTAGAGGTAGAGGACATGGAAATTTTCCCCAGAACGCGCATTCCTTTCCGCCTCAGAATTCAATGAATAGTTTTGATCAACAGAATAATGCGTCTGGTAGGACAGCTCAGTATGTTGATGATTACTATGCAGAGGATGAGCATATGGGAGGTAATGATTGCTAGGACAGCCGTAGACAAAGAGAGGGAGTAGTTTCAGTTCCAGTAGATCAGAGTGGACCTTACGTTGAGGTGGTTACATCAGGTGTGTCAGAGCCTTTTCTGTTGGATACTGGTGCTACAAAGAGTTCTATTATGCACTCTAAACTCCCTGGCGCACCTTTGTCTGGCGAAACGAATGTATCAGTGGGTTTTTCTGGCGCCCCAGTTAGAAACCCGATTTCTGACCCTTTGTCCCATTCTGTTGGACCTTGCGAATTCGAAGCACCCCTTATTCTGACGACAGGTTGTGGTGAAAACTTGTTAGGATTAGACTTGTTGAAAAGATTGTATGCGACGTTATATTGTTCTACTTCAGGAGTGCAACTTACACTGGGTAAGAAAGTGATTTCTTCAATGTATTTGTCAAAGGACAAACTTCCAACAGAATTGTCATCTCTCCCTAAAATTCTTTGGGCTACTGGTCCTAATGATGTAGGTCTTTTGGAAATACCGCCATATGTTGTGACATTGAAAGCCAATGTTAAAATGCCACGAATTCCCCAATACAAAATCTCTAGTGAAGGTGAAAAAGCTTTACTAGCGATCTTTTATGATCTGATTGAAAAAGATGTGATTGAAGAGACAAGAGGCAACGTTTGCAATAGTCCTGTTCTGCCTGTTTTGAAACGAACTGATCCTTCTCAACCACCTGTTTACAGATTTGTGATTGATCTTAGAGAGGTGAATAAAATAGTTGTGCCACAATTTCCAGTTGTTCCTGACATTACTGCCCTATTGACTATGATTCCAGCTTCTGCCACCTGGTTTTCGGTGATTGACTTGAAGAATGCTTTCTTCAGCATACCGATTGCAGAGGAGAGTAGGGATATTTTTGGCTTCAGTTTAGGAGGTCGAAGCTTCCGCTTTAAACGAGCTCCCCAGGGCTACTGTGAAAGTCCATCAATATATAGTCAAACTCTAAAAACACAGCATGATACAATTGTTTTACCTGATGGCGCTACCCTTATTCAGTATGTAGATGATTTACTTATCGCTGCAGACACTGAGGAAATCTGTAAAGAAGCCACGTTGTCATTGTTGCGTCATTTGTGTGAGTTGCATCACAAAGTGTCTCTCTCAAAATTGCAATATTGTCGACAAGAAGTGACCTACTTAGGTCATCTCTTATCGCAGGAGGGAAGGAAACTGACCCCAGAAAGAATTCAGGCAATAGCAAAATTGAGTGTGCCAAGAACACAGAGAGAAGTGCGTGCTTTCTTGGGCATTACATCATATTGCAGGCAATGGATACCAAATGTTTCCTTGCTGGCCAAACCTTTGGTGGCATTAACTTGTAAAGATACACCGAATCCCGTCCCATGGTCTGAAGAGTGTCAGAAAAGTTTTTCTGAATTGCGCAGTGCATTATGTTCGGCTCCTGTGTTGGGTACCCCCGACTACAAAAAGCCCTTTTCATTGTATGTCCATGAGAAAGAAGGTTGTGCATTGTCGGTGTTGACACAGTTGTTCGGAGACAAGCAGCGTCCATGCGCGTATTTTTCGTCGACTTTGGATCCGGTAGCTAAAGCATTGCCGAGTTGTTTAAGAGCAACAGCGGCAGCAGCTGTTTCTATTCGACAGTCTGCTGGTTTGGTGATGAATAACACGTTAATTGTGATGGTTCCACATGCAGTGGACACGTTGTTAAACAGAACCAAGACACAGCACTTAAGTAGTGCTCGATTGTCAGGTTACGAGTTAACATTGTTAGCGAGTCATGTGCACATAAAAAGATGCAACACTCAACCCAGCTACGTTGTTGCCGAGTGTAGAGGAATTAGATGCTTCAGAACAGCATGATTGTTTTCTTAGAACAGAAGAAGAAACGAAAGGGAGAATAGACCTCCAGGACACTCCCCTTGTAAAGTGTGATGGTACCTTATGGGTGGATGGGTCATGCTTCAAGCTTCCGAATGGTGATACGACTGCAGCATATGCTGTCACGACTTTCCATACAATTGTGGAAGCTGCACGTATCCCACATAATTCCGCTCAAGCAGCAGAGTTGATTGCACTTACAAGAGCATGTGTGTTGTCGAAAGGAATGAAAGTGACCATCTATACCGACAGCCAGTATGCATTTGGTGTGGCTCACAGTTTTGGACGATTGTGGAAAGAAGGTGGGTTCCTGACTTCGCATGGAACTAAGATTCAGCATGGTCAGTTGGTGAATGCGCTTCTTGAGTCACTGACTTTGCCGTTGCAAGTTGCGATTGTGAAATGTAGCGCACACAAGAAGGTGACTGATGATGTTGGTCGTGGAAATGCATTTGCTGACGAAATCGCAAAAGAAACAGCGAGGAATGTGATGAGCCGAATGTATGTTGCAGGCCCTGCAAGATGGGTTGGTGATGTTGGTATGTGTGAAGATACGATAGAGAGTGTGAAATGGATTCAAGCTGAAGCTACAGAGATAGAATTGAGTGTGTGGAGAGAAAGTACGGGTAAATTGGATGCCAATGGTTGTTGGATTGAATTGTCAGAGCATCAGAGATGGTTGTTACCCGATGCGTATGTGCTTGCAGTGGTTACAATGGCCCATGGAATGGCTCACATCAGTGTGAAAGGGATTTGTAAGTTGTTGGTTCCAGTATGGCAAAATGCTGGAATTCCTAAGTGTGCAGAGAATGTGGTCAAGAATTGCATGGTGTGTCTGAAATACAATCCTGGTAGGGGAACCCCAACTCCAGCTGGTCATTTTGCACCTCCTACGTATCTGTTCGAGGTTTTGCAGCTAGATTTCATCCACATGGAGAGGTGCAACAATTTAAAATACCTACTCGTTGTTGTTTGTGCCTTTTCAAGATGGGTAGAAGCATACCCCCTAAAGGACAACACTGCCTTATCCACAGCTAAAGTCCTTGTTAAAGAGTTCTTCCCCAGATTCGGAATGCCTAGAATGGTTTGGAGTGACAATGGGAGTGAATTTGTGGGTCGTGTGATGAAGAAAGTATGTGAAGGGCTAGGCATTCAACAGAAGTTCCACGCTGCAAATCACCCCCAATCAGCTGGACTAGTAGAATGCTATAATGGCACGTTAAAACTTAAATTGGCCAAAATTCAAGCAAGCGCTGGTCTTAAATGGCCTGACGCTCTCCCTTTAGCACTCCTATCAACCAGAATGACTGTGCATTCGCGAGTGGGACTTAGTCCTTACGAGATACTTTTTGGGCCCACAAAGTTCAGTGAACTCGAACACCCTGTTTTGCTTGACTATTTGTGCGAATTGACGGCTAAATTGCGTGTTTTACACCAACAGGTCCACAACACTCTGCCTCAAGCCTCTGAAGCTCCAGGTCACCAAATCGATCCTGGATCCTGGGTTCTAGTAAAGAACTTCCAACGAACAAAGAACGACCAGCCCAGGTGGACCGGCCCACCCCTCGTCCTTCTTTCAACAAGATCAGCTGTTCGTGTAGAAGGGAAGAAGCACTGGATCCACGGCGTACACTGCAAGAGGGTGCCTTTACCTCTGCCGTATGACCGGTGGGTCCAGGAGGGTGTCGCCGACTCATAGACTGAAACCGTGCCTCGTTTTCTGCCTTTCAGTGATGCACGTATAAAAGGAACAATTTCTGAGAAAGAAAGCGACAATTTCTTGCAGGCAGCTGTGCCACCGTCAATTCGATTGGACACTACAGAACCTGAACTCCTTTTCCAAGACCAAACAGTACCTGGGAGAAAACGTTATAATTTGAGGCCGAGACCTATGGACAAATAAATAAAATTTTCCTTTTTGCTATTTTTGGAAAGCGCAGCTCTCCCATCTGAGAAACTTTTTTATTTTTGTTTTTGAACCACCATCCGGGTTCCGCTGTAGGGTCGCGGTTGCCCAAAGTCTTTGGGGTGCAGCTGAATACGTTAGGTCGACAGTTATGGTTGGTCTAAGGGAGTTGCCCTGGACTGACAGAAGCATTCCTTAGCATAGAACACCCAACCATCGCGAGCAGCATATTTAGAGAGGATGGAGTTTTTCGAGATGGAGCGACCTGCCAAGGAAAAGAACTTTAAAAGCAGAATATGTAAAATGATGACCAAGAAAAGCTTTTTGATAATATGCATTTTCATGTTATTTAGTGTAATGATATTTTTAATAGGATATGTTTTATTCTCCTTTCGAGTGACATTTGCACCCACTACATCGCCCATACCTCCTCCTTCTACTGTTTCCCCACACTTTTTTCAACCCCTACCTGAACACGAATCAGCTAGGAGATTAGAGTTTATTAATAACTCCTTTGTTCAGCTTTTGCACCAACACCAACTAGTAATGAACACGACTAACTGTTGGGTGTGTGGTCTTATGCCTCACACAACGGATAAAGGTATTCCCTATCTGGTCCTGCCATTCAGCCACAATGGTTCTGTGTGGGCATACAGAACAATGTTCATCCATGCACATGAAGTCTACCCCCTACGTTTTATAACAGACAATCCTAAGAATAGTGCTCTAGTTAAGGGTATAGTAGACATGATTAAGGAAGATATTTCCTACGAGACTATCCCTAGAGATGAGACACTAGTATACATAGGATGGAACGTGACCGGATATGGAGCTACTCTGAGTGAGAAACAGCAAGTTAAGAGATCTTCCCCGATTTGGATTGTACCCCATCAGGGTCACCTGTGTCTGCAAGGTACTGGCAAGAATCCCAGAGCTCAGTTAGGGAAGAGTATCTGTACTAAAACGTATGTTTTTGCAGCCCAGACTTCCCCTCCATTCTTAGCAGCTAAGGGTACCTATTTCATCTGCCATGATAGAGCCTATACATGGTTGCCCCCTGACTTTTCGGGCAAATGTTTTGTTTCGTTCCTGCTGCCTCCCACCTACACAGCTGCGGCAGATTACCATAAGACAAGGATAGTTAGAGGTGTCTTTAGTAAAGTAGACACTGCAGGACAAGAATTTGGGGACTTCGTAAAGGGTTTTCTGCCGTTCTGGGGACCTATGGTTAACAGCAGGAACATAAGGCAATTGACAAGGGTGGTTGAATCCACCGTGGTTGAAACTGCCGGTGCCCTTGGTAACTTGACTGCTGAGCTCCAGTCGGATCGTCTCATGGCCCTTCAGAACAGGGTCGCATTAGATGTCATACTTGCAGACCGAGGTGGGGTATGTAAATTGATCCAATCGAGTTGCTGTGTTTTCATTCCAGATAACGCTCCAACAGTGTACCAGGCCATCTCCAAACTGCATAGGATTTCTGAATCTATTCATGTGGATAAAGGAGATTGGTCGTTAATGGGATGGTTCTGGGAACTGATATCCGCCTGGGGATGGAAAATTCTGATGGTCATTGGGATGGTCTTAGCCATTCTTTTCCTGTTCTGTCTGTGCGTGCAGTGTGCTCCTGCAATATGTGGCCTCTGTGCTACATCATGTGTAAGGAAACCTGTATCAAGGGATGAGCTAAGTACTAGGATGATGTTACAGCAACATCTCAATGACTTTAGGAATATAGACCTGGACTCAGATTAGCATGAGGATAGGTTAAATTGCCTATGTAAGGGCAAAAGGAGGGTTTGTGGTTCTGAAAATTCTGGACTCGTGTAATAAACTTTGCCGCAGTATGACGATTTTGGTGTCAAAAGACCGAGAATGGCTAGTTCACTATGTACAAGCATTTTCGTCATATTCCAGTAACGATTTCAACTCGAAATCGTCATTTTTGTCCTGAACCCTTGGCTTCCATTTTGTGTACGGCAGCCATTTTGTGAGTTGCCCTCACATAGGCTTATAATACAGCTAAATTCGATTCCAAAGGACACGTACACCTTAATTGACTTCTCTCTGACCTGGGCAAGCTGAAATCATTGCCCCAGGCCGAACCTGCCTGACCAGTTTCTTTCCCAGTGGCCGAGCGAGATAGCATCAAGGCACAACATGCCATAAACCTTTTCATCGCACATACACCCTGCCTAACCTTGCTCACACCTGTCCCTGATTCTTTACATATGTCTTGTTTTATGAGGAGGAGGTGCCCGTTTTTATTGGGGGTACACCGATATCTGATGAAAATGTTGGGCCTTGCCGGGTAATTTGTTGTGGACTGGACGAACTGAAATGTGGGCTTGTCATCATGACTCTGCTTTTTCTTTGTAGTGAAAACATGTGAATGGTCTAATGAAATGTAAAGAATGTTTGCCTAAAGCTTAATATTTTGTATAAAAAGAGAAGCCTGGCTTTGTAAGATTGAGCAGTCTCCTGAGAATATACACACCGTGTTGTTGTACTTCTAGGATGCCTGTTACTTGGTTGCAGCCAATAAATTCGATCTTTGACTTCACCTAGAAGGCTCTGAGTTTCTGTGTCTGAATCAGGAAAGTACTCGAGGTCTTTGGGTGTTGTCCCTGGCACCGCTGGGTTACCGGTTCAGTACCGGTTCTGAAAAACCCATTACCTCAATAGAGCCTACACATGGTTGCCCCCTGACTTCTCGGGCACATGTTTTGTTTTGTTCCCGTTGCCTCCCACCTACACAGCTGTGGCAGATTACCATAAGACAAGGTTAGTTAGAGGTGGCTTCAGTGAAGAAGACACTGCAGGACAAGAATTTGGAGACTTCGTGAAGGGTTTTCTGCCATTTTGGGGACCCATGGTTAGCAGCAGGAACATAAGGCAATTAACGAGGGTGGTTGAATCCACCGTAGTTGTAACTGCCGGTGCCCTTAGTAACTTGACTGCTGAGCTCCAGTCGGATCGTCTTATGACCCTTCAGAACAGGGTCGCGTTAGACGTCATACTTGCGGACTGAGGTGGGGTATGTAAAGTGATCCAATCGAGTTGTTGTGTGTTCATTCCAGATAACGCTCCAACAGTGTACCAGGCCATCTCCAAACTACATAAGATCTCTGAGTCTATTCATGTGGATAAAGGAGATTGGTCGTTGATGTGGTGATTCTGGGAACTGATATCCGCCTGGGGATGGAAGATTCTGATGGTCCTTTGGATGATCTTAGCCATTCTTTTCCTGTTCTGTCTGTGCGTACAGTGTGCTCCTGCTATATGTGGCCTCTGTGTTACATCGTGTGTAAGGAAACCTGTATCGACGGACGAGCTAAGTAATAGGATGATGCTACAGCAACATCTCAATGACTTTACGAATATAGACCTGGACTCAGATTAACGTGAGTATAGGTTATTGCCTATGTAAGGGCAAAAGGAGAGTCTGTGGTACTGAAAATTTTGGACCTGTGTCATAAACATCATCGTATCATGACGATTTTGGTATCAGCAGACCGAGAATGACGAGTACACTACATACTCCAATTTTCGTCACATTTGGGCGACGAGGTCACCATTAAATCAGGGATTCTGTCCTGAACCCTCGGGTTCCATTTTGTATACGGCAACCATTTTGTGATTGCCCTCACATAGGCCGATGACTAAGGCTAAAACGAGTCTGAAGGACACGTACACCTTTGCTGACTTCTCTGTGACCTGGGCAAGCTGATTCCACAGCCTGAAGCCAAACCTGTTCGGTCAGTTCCTTTCCCAGTGGCCGATCGAGATTAGTATCAAGGCACAGCATACCATAAACCTTTCATCGCACACAAACCATGCCTAATCTTACACACACCTGTCTCTGCTTTCTACTTTATGACCTGCTTTACGAGGAGGAGGTGCCCGTTTTTATTAGGGGTCCGTCGATATCTGATGAAAAAGGTTGGGCCTCGCCGGGTAATTGATTGTGGGTTGGACAAACTGAAAATAAGCTTGTCATCATGATTCTACTTTTTCTTTGTAGTGAAAATATGTGAATGGTCAACTGTAAAATAAGGAATGTTTGCCTAAAGCATAATATTTTGTATAAAAGGGATGGCTAGCTTTGTAAGTTGGAGCAGTCTCCTGAGAATATACACTGTAAACTCGATCTTTGACTTCACCAAGAAGACTCTGTGTTTCTGTAGTCTGAAACAGGAATGACTCGAAGTCTTAGGGTGTGTTCCCTGGCACCACTGGGTTCTTAAAAACCCAGTACTTCATGATAGGGCTGGTTTGTCAGCCGATGAGCACTTTTGAGAAAGGAGTTATTATTTTTAAAGTTGTTTATGGGAGGAACACTTATTGCTCAAGTAGCTTTGGGTTTCATTGTAGACACTTTATACTTCTCTCCCTTAGAGCGTGGCCTCCGTTATCCTGAGCAGGGTCCTGGAGAGGTGAGGCTTTACCCCTGGATAATCTGGGTGAGTGATAAACCATTGAAATCCTTTACAAAATATAGGGTTACTACTATGTATTCTTAGTTGAGATCCTTATGGTTGTCTTTCATCTCTTTAAGGTGTGAGACCACTCCAGTTTTGATACGGAGCAAGTTGATTATGGACTAATATGTCCATCTATATCCTTTTTTGATTCACTTCATATTTTGCTTAGTTTTTCTACATTCACCTTGCGGTAGCAAATCTTTAAGAACAGAGGCCCTGAAGAAAGCCTGCGGAACCCCGTTTCCGAGTGGCTGAAACATGTTGGCCCCTTTTTGAGATAGACGATATTTGTTTATGACTGTCCCGCCATTTGCAGTGTTCTTGTTTTTAATTAGAGGGTGAAACAACCATTTAAATAAAATATACTGATTTTCGTTTTCTCCACTCTATTTTAACATCACCACTTTATTACTTTGCTTGCACTGCACATATTCCCATACTTTGTTATCTAACTCATGGTCAACATGGTGTGTGTGGGTTTGACTCACTGAGAACTTTCTAGCGATTGGATGTGGATACGGTCCCAATGACCTAGGGACGGACCACACCGGTTGTTTTGGATGACCAGATGAAAATATAGATCTAAAAGAGATTTTTGATGGGAATCCTTGATTATGATCTTTGAGTCTCACTGACAACCCCTTGTGTTCCTGTTTTGGCAGCATAAGTATGTACCCTTGATTTATACAGATCATATTGTGATCTGTTATCCACTATTGTATTGACTACATTTGCAATTGGATTAGGATTTATTGCACCTAATTCTCGCAATAAAGACCCCTCGTTCTCTGTCTGTTGTTTAACGTATTATGTGGGGGTTATGAACTATGGCAGGTCTTTAAATGTCCCTTGGACCCTTCTTTTCCTCTGTGGTGTTATTTTGTTCAGTGCAGCTGATGGCTGCGGGTCCTTTTGTATTTTCGGCTATACATAAGAAGATAGCCTTTCCTAAGAAGTGGGCAACTCTTTTGTAGTGTGCTCAAGTGCTCAGCCTTGTTGGCTTTCCATGCTCTTCTTTTGCCTGGTTATTGAACGTATTCATAATGGCAGAATTCGGAGGTCTCGCATTTGATGACTCCATGTATCAATCGATTCTTGACAGCATGCCAAGTATACTTGAAACTCTGCCCCCACCATCAGGAGGCACGTTTGACGATTGGACGAAAGTCCTGACTTTGAAGAAAACACAATCACGGACAATAGTACATGGCCTTACAATGGCGGAATATATGAGGGCAGGCTGTGCACCACCAGGCCTGATAGTAACAAATGCCCCTTGCCTGTTTTTAAATGACAAATCTTTCTTGAAAGACTGGTCCCTCATAGCGTGGCGTTGCACGCGGGACTGGTTAATCCTGATCCAAATACTTGAGATCCAAATACTTGAAACACAGATCAGAGCCACAATTACACCAGCCTTGTTTAAAAAACAACAAGAGGAGTCAAATAAACATAACAACGAATTTAAAGACTCCATCTTACAGATCAAGGTGGACAAATTCAAGAAGGATCTGGCCAAATTCAAGCATGATGTCATCTATCCCTACACTAGCGATAATTATGTCACTCCAGTTTTCAGGAATAATGGCAGGAAAAATGGATCTAACTATTCAGGGTCTAGCTGTGATAGTGACACTGACACTACAGGTCCACCAGCACAGGGGGGTAGAAGCAGAGGGAGGCCTAACCGGTTTCAACAACATAGAGGCCAACAACAGACACATTTTCAGCCATGGTGGCCCGTCCCTCCCTGGGGTCACTCGGTTCCACCTCAACAGACTTTTCAACCACCCTTGTCGGATCCTTACTATGGCAATCCAGGTTATCAGCCTCAATACAATCCTTTTTTAGGGTTTGGCCCACGCAGGTCGAGAGGCAAGAGGAGAAACCAACAGCCACAGGTCCATTGGGAAGACACAACAGGACCTCATGCGAGGACCCACAGCAACACCAGGAAGAACCCCCAACAATCAACAAGCAATCAAAACAACCAGAACCCAGCCTCGTGATCAATCTGAGAAAGAGGCCATTAAGTGATATAGAAGAAAGGGTACTGAATAAAGGTTTAGGGTATGTCACCACCTTCTCAGGAGACCCTTTCCAATTGCAAATTGAACTGGCCACTTTCTTTCGCAAAATACGCTTACATTACTTCTTTAAGGATAAACCTATGGAAGATGATGTTACTGGCAATGACAATACTAGATTGAGAAAGAAATCCACTTTTATGCCCCTCACTACCTTGACACCACCTCAGGTGGTTACCTTTGAGAAAGCGGTGAATGATGACATCAAAGGTATGTGGGGTAGGGATGTAAACAGAACTTACAAGAATCTGTCCAAGTGTGAACATCTAGCCCTGCGGTCATTAGCGGAGGACACAACTATTACAATCAAGCCGGCCGACAAGGGCGGATCGATCGTGATCCAGGACACTACTGATTATCGATCCGAGTGTCTTCGCCAACTTGAGGTTAGGTCATCGTATGAACCAGTACGGGAAGATCCTACAATCAGATTAAGCCATGAGATCAAGGTGCTGGTGGAGGAGGCGTTAAGTGAAGGCTGGATTAACAATCAGGAAGCACAGTTTTTGCAGACAAACCAACCAACAGTACCCTACTTCTACACGTTGCCGAAAGTGCACAAAGCCCAAAGACCCCCACCAGGGAGACCTATTATATCTGGTCTGGGCTCGCTGTTGGAGCCTCTTTCGGAATTTGTGGATCACTTTTTACGACCCATCGTACGGACCATGCTGACGTATCTCCAAGATACAAAAGATGTCTTGCGAGTGACTCCAGAGATTGAATACAGCTTAGAATCCGATTTCTTGGTGTCATTTGACGTGGAATCCCTGTATACCTCTATACCCCAGGATGAGACTTTAGAGACCATCATGTCCATCCTGGAGAGTACACCTTTGGACTCCCCCACTCCGGTTAAATTCATCATGGCCTTGGCTAGGCTTGCAATGAAAGAGAACTTCTTTCAATTTGAAGATACAACTTACCTCCAAGTGTCAGGGACGAGCATGGGGAGCATTTTTGCTCCGTCCTTGGCAAACCTCTATGTCAACAGTTTCGAGCAGCAATACATCTTGACACCTACCAACCCGTTTTTTCCATCAATCGTGTGGTGGAAACGGTATATAGATGATGTTCTGGTGATATGGAGAGGTGACCGTGATTCTATCCTACGGTTTCATGAGTGGCTTAACAATCAGAATCAATTTTTACGCTTTACGGTCGAAATAAATAAAGAAAGACTTTCTTTTCTCGATCTATCCATTTATGCCACTCCTACTGGGCTTGAGAGTGAACTTTTTCGAAAACCAATGGCGAGAAACGCTATATTACTATATGACTGCCAGCATCCAAAGTCTCTAAGAGATAATTTGCCGTTTGGGCAGTTTCTCCGTGTTCGGCGGAACTGCTCTACCAAAGAGACTTTCTTTAAACACTCAGAGAGTCTATCCCGACAGTTGGAGGCCAGGAATTATCCGAAACGCCTGATCAAACAATCTTGGAAACGGGCAGCGAACAATCATAGAGAGTCTTTGCTAGAACCACCCCAAGTGAAGCCAGCACTTAACCGTCTCACATTTGTGAGTACTTTCAGTACCAAATCCAACCAGGTGCAAAAGATTGTGAATCGACATTGGCGTATCCTAAATGCCAATGCTGACAAAATTGAACCTCCTTTGTTCTCTTTCAAACGCTCCTGCAACCTGCGCGATCGCCTGGTGCATACTCGCCCGAAAGATATTCCGAAACGCCCAATAGGTACCCTATGGGATTTACCAACAGCATCGGGGCATCATCCATGTGGGTGCTGCTCTATATGCCCACAGACTAGACATACCACTGAAATTGATATTGGCACCGTACCTCCCTGGGAGCAGCGACACTTTATAAATTGCAATAGTTCACACGTAATTTATTTATTGACATGCCCATGTGCCATCAAATATGTCGGCATGACAACACGGAAGGTCCGCCTCAGGATGCTTGAACACAAGAGTGCATTCAGATGCAGGAAGACTCTGACGAAACTCACAAGACATTTTGTTGAGCTGAAACACACAGAAGAGGACTCCTCTTGGACTATCCTGGAGAATCCCTTTATACCAGAACATACAGGGGATGTTCCAAAGTTTTTGTTCAACAAAGAACAACGATGGATATACAAACTTTCAACTGACTCCCTGGGATTAAACGATGATATTCCATGGGGTAGTCTGAAGTGATTCTTGCAATGGAATATGTTTTTGTCATACATATATCTGCATATTGATACCACACCACCCTTTGATTAGGTTCATTTCATTGGTAATATAAGGGTTGCACTACCCAAACTACGATGGGCCATGCGCTGATGTCATTCCGTAGTTTTGGCATAATTACGCGAGATTCTGTATTAAACATTATGCATTGAAGATGTGTAGCAAGATTCAGGGCGGTTAGATCAAATCCACCAAATCACTGATACATACGGGCTTATCTATTATACACTGCCCCATGATAAGTTCAATTTTATTCGGAATAGAAAGGCCATGATTTCCGAACTACAGTGCATCATCTGTTGACGTCACTCTGTAGTCCGGTAAAATCCTGTGATACTTGAGTCGGACTTCCGGGCCAAACATCATTGAATTTGTCGGAAGGGTTTTGATTCTACTCAATCATAATAATTCAACTGACATGCTTGGCAAGAATCTGTTGGTATAACCTCTTGTTGACATTTATGATCTGAAACAGGAGATTCTGGGAATAGGCGGGTCCCGGGTAACGAGACTCCGCCTCCAACCATGGTGGTTTTGAAATGCTTCCGTTCCTAGTAGGCGGATGCCTCCCCCCTGACTCAGCGCCTACACACCGAGGCAACGACGGACAGGTCAGTTTTTCAACTAACCTGATTACCAGGACCATAGCATACGGGGTAATAGGAAGGTTTATTAATCGCGGTTATTAACCAGCGCCTGCGAGAGTTGTTCTAAACAGGGGAACAGTCTATTTATCTTGCTTGAGCATCTGAGCAATCGATGAGTGTCCTTTAATTACGCATTGGAATACCCGACTGTGCTTGATATATGATAACACAAGTTGTTTTGGTAATGAGCACAGACCGAAGCAGTAGGTCCTTTTTAACCAACCAAGCCCTCTGCGACTTCTCTTCCTGTGGTGTTGTGTGGGGTGGTTCCGTTAGGGCAATATTTTTGACCTGGCTTATTTTCCTCTCGGACTATGCAGCATGGTACAAGAGCAATGCAAACCGTAAGTCACATTTATGAAGCCTTTCAAGGCACCTCTGCGTGGCTTTGAGTGGCTCAAAAAATCTGGAGTAACGTAATGCAGCACAAATTACTGCATAGCATAACTGTGCCCTGGGTAGGCATTCCATGGGTGTTGCATGGGTATTCCACGTAACTCCCATGGTTTTTATATGCATTCATGGATTTACAAAACCTTGCAGACCTGGGAATGCACCAAAAAGACACGCCTCTCCAGGAGAGGCATAACAAGGATAAATATCTTTATTTTTCCTGGCTACTTCCGCTTTCTGCAGCACACATAGAAACAAGAAAATGCCTCTCAGGATTCCTGCATGCAACGCAGGCACCCTTGCACCGGGGTGCATGGGTACCTGTGTTGGCACTAGGAAGTCCATTGTGCGCCAGCCCAGTGGGAAAATTCAGGAATGCGCCTTATGCCTTACATACTGTGCATTCCTGCCCTTCCCAGTAACGCAGTGCAGCGCAGCAAGGTGACTTGTTGCGCTGCACTGCGCCATTATTTCAGAAATATGCCCCTCAATTGGCCTTACCTACAAGAAAGTGACTCAGCGCTCCACCCAAGCCATTTGGCTGCGCTGCACTGAGTCACTTTCAAAGCACAGGGATGCAACATATTTACATTAATATGTCACATCCCTGTGCTTTACCCTGCCAACGTAGACACCCGTGCACCATGGTGCAAGCAGTGGCTCAGTGAAAGTGGGGCTGACCGCCCCAGGTGGCACGAGTATTTGGGGAGGCGGCCGGCCCCTGTCCCCCCCTCTTACCTGTAACCGTTCAAGAATCACCCTTCGATCAGGCTGCCTAAGGCCTAGCTACGCCACCGGGTGCAAGATTGACTGCGTTTCAAGGATTGCATACCTTCCTGCACAAAAACAATGAAGAGAGGTGAGTTCCTCTTTCTCTGTGCTCTGCATAATGCAGCACACTGGGAAGGAGGATAAAACAAGGAGAAATGAAAAAAGTTCTCTTTGTTGTGCCTCCCCTGGGGAGGTGTAGCATTCTGACATATTCCCAGGTTTACGAAAAGTTGTAAATCTGAGAAAGCTGCAAAAGCCATGGGTGTTACGTGGGAACACCCACAGCAACACCCATGAGACAAAATGCTGAGTGAAAAGGGGCCGTATTTACAAGGACATGAAAAGACCTGCGTGGCTTTTCCTGTCCTTCCTGTCCTTGTAAATATGGGGCTGCACAATGCGCCACTGGTGTGTCACGTAAAGTGACGTACCTGCAGCACAAAAGGCTTGTAAATAAGCCCCAAAGTCTTTACCATTGCCTGATTTTAATTTTTGAGACATTTACAAAAGAAAGAGAACGTCTACACTATTTACCAAAGCACAGGAATGCATTAAAATAAAAATACTTTATCGAGTACTGATTGCAAACAGCCATATATTTTTCATATCAAATCAATCTAAACTACACATTTTATGATCTTGTGCAATTTGTTTGAACACAGCTTTCAAATTATTTTTCATTTTCATCACCACGCCCTTTTCCTTTAACTGATTGATTTCTGGCTGCAGAACGTGCAATCTGATTATTTTCCTAAGAATGGCTTCCAAATGTGTGCAGCAAGAATGTGAACATTTTCCACTACACACGCCCCTGGTTCCTGGAAATGCCAAGGCACAGTCCTGGATGGTTGCTTAGTGACCGCACATTATCTACGTGTCAACGTGTGCTGTCATCACGCTGCCGTCGGGAGTTACCTTCCGCCATTTGCAATAATGGCGGCTCAAGTCACACAACAAGGTGGCTTCCTCTGCCGATAACTCTGACTGCTTACATTTAAGGCTACATTTTTATCTTCTCAAGCTCTAGCATTCTAATTTGCAGGTTTTCAGAAACCACAAAAGGAAAAAAAAAGTGATGGGGATGTAAGGGCCCGGCCTCCCTATTAAAATCTGTATGTAATAAACCCCGTCACCACACACCGTCCTGGATCCATTTGGACTAATTTTATTTCCTGGCGAAAAAAGTAATAAATAACAGCAATAAAGGAGGCCTCTTGCATTTCCCATGACAGAGCCGAGCATTGTGGGCCGCCTGTAATTGACATCAGCTTTCACTGGGGCTGCTGGGGTTGGAACTGACCCAGCCATAGTCCCACAAATCCACTTCCTGTCAATAACTCAGGATGCCAGCGGAGTAATGAGCTTGCACAGTGCAACACCCTCCCCCACCAAACTCCATGCACCGCCACACCTCCCGCCTCCACCTGGCCTGCACTATAACTGCACTTGGTTCCCATCTAATTCCGCCAGGTGCCCACCAGGTGTTTCCAGCATGGCCAGGTCTAGACCAGACCCAGTTAAAGGCGCGGGACCAGGCGGCGCGGGACCAAGGGTGACGTGGGCCTGTACGTCTGGAAATGAAGGCACCAGTACCACCCTAATGGAGTCATTTTGCATCTGTGCATGTGCATGGTTTCTGCTGTTAGGGAGAGTGTACAGTACAATAGACCTCCTCAGCTCTGATGTGTAATCCTGGGCCATCTGGCCTACTGTTTACTTTCTGCATTCCTGCTCAGGGGTGGAGTGCTGAGATCACTGGAGTTGCAAGCCCATTACACACTCACAGTAGAAAAGAATGTCTCAAAGTAAAAGGCCTGATCTTCAGGACAATGATCACCCTTAAATATGCTCTATGAATCACTCTAGTGCATGGGTACTCACAAACATTAGCCCAGGGGCTGCAAAGTATGGGTCTGTGGTGTGACAGAGGGCCGCACTGATGCCAGCAGGGTGGCAGTAGGGGGTCTGGGTGGGTCAGGGATTGTGTAAGAAGGTTTAAAAACATGTTAAATAAGTGGGCAAGAGTTTATTTTCAGGTTAGTTATTGCTTGTCTGTTTACTTAATATTCTTCTCTGAATATTATTGCTCAACAACTAAACAGCAGCTTGTAAAGGTCAAGAGGGCCGCAAGCGGTCCCCGGGCTGTACTTTGAGTATCACTGCTCTATCGCACCACTGATGCAAGAGTATTTACCATACTGTCACACCCCCTTTAGCAAACCCTCAAGTGTGGGAGGGGTGCGTGCAATATACATTATGGGCCTCATTTAAGGGGAACTGGCTTAGCGCAGCACTGCAAGTCTTCTTGCTGAGCTGCCCTACGTCAATGTGAAAGGAGAGGATTGCACCATAATTATAAAATACGGTGCAGTCCTGTTCTTTTCTGTGCTCCGGCGCCCTTTTATCAGCCTAGCACCAACGTAGGCACCCTTGCACAATGGTGCAAGGGTGCCTGTGTTGCATGCAGGATTGTTTTTGTGCAGGTAAGGGCACCATCTATGAGGCCATGCAAAGCCACGCAAAGTGGATTTGCATCTCCTCATAGATATGGTTGAGAGGCTTGCACCGCCGGAGTTTCTGGTGGTGCAAGCCTCTCATAAATAAGCCCCTATATGTGTGAATATTTTTGGGAGTACGGGTGAGACAGGACCAGATGGGAGGGAGCTTTGCTTCACTACTGCACCTACTCTACTAACACTCAATCGCTACAGACACTTCTGTGTAATGTCTACAAATTACTCTGCTTCTTAAGGGAAATCCTTTCCGTACCCACCATGGCCAAACCTGCAGGAGTGCTGGCTACTCCCTCTTGTTCCTGAGATGCACCGCTCTGGCAGCCATTGAACCTCCGTTTCTCCTGCTTCGATGGGTTACCACGCGCCGCTTAGATCTCATAGGTGAAAGGACACGGTGAATGGCCATGCTCACATACATAACCCTAATGTTTTTAGGGCTCGGACTCCTCCCCACTGTAAGTGGGGGAGGAGTTTCGAGATCCTAATGTTATAAGAAAAAAAAGAAGAAGTATCCTTAGGGCCTTGGCGAGAGGAATTCCACACATTCCTTAGCGTTTTCTGTCATCTGGCCAGTGATTCGTCTTCCTTGTGTTTTCGTTTTAATAGGCTTGAAGTGATAGGGTAAATGTAGTTTTGTTCCGCCATTTTGGGCATATTTCGTTCGTGCTCGCGCAAAGAAGTACATAAATTATAATTAGGAGCTGTCAGGGTGCCTCCGTTAGTGAATCCAGATGGCCGGGCGCGTTCACAATTCTGCAGCTCTCAGCGCGCAGCTTCCTTGTTATTGTTTTTTTTACAATTGGATCGCTTTCGCGATCTGTGGTCCGGCGTTGTGAAGCTTGTTTGTTCGGGGATTCTACGCGCGTTCAGTTTTTCATCGGAGGTACATGCCGAGTTGTTATGAAGTACATGGGAGCAGTTTAACAGCACTCGGATAACTCTATTGTGCGGACCAGGCATGTGAGTGAGCACGAGCTTATTGCCAGCGCGCCGGAGATGCACCTTAACCCTGCGTGTAAAGAAGCGTCGCTGTGTCAGGTACCGAGAACTCCGACTGCTCTTCCGTGGGCTTCTATCCTGACCCCCCGCATCCTTATCATTGTACAGGGGCGCCATAGCTCAGGCATTGGGCCTCAATTCTGATTCCAGGGAAGCCACTCCCTCTGCTCTTTCATTACTAGGCGCGCACACCACAGCGGTCGGTGCACCTCAATCCCGACCTGCCACATCGTCTGCTATTTCAGTTCCGGAGCGAGCTTAGCTCCGGCAGTGTACCTAAATCCCGACCTGCCGCATCCTCTGCTATTTCAGTACCAGGCGTGCACAGCTCTGTCAGTGCACCTCAATCCCGACCTGGCGCATCCTCTGCTATTTCAGTACTAGGCGTGCACAGCTCTGTCAGTGCACCTCAATCCCGACCTGCCGCATCCTCTGCTATTTCAGTTGCGGAGCGAGCATAGCTCCGGCAGTGTACCTCAATTCTCACATGCCATGCACACTGCTCTTTCAGTACAGGGGTGCACAGCGCCATTTTCTCCTGTTTTTAGGTCCGGGGCGCACACAACTCGGTCAGTGTACCTCAGTCCTGAACTGTTGACCCTCTGCTATTTTTGTACTGAGGCGCATCCTACCCACCTCAATCCAGACCGACCGCACCCTGGGCTCCAGCAGTCCCGGAACGCCGCAGCTCTGCCAATGTGTCTTAATGCAGAGCTGCCGCCCCCCCCTGCTGTGCAATACAGGGCGCACTCACTTCAGCCAATGTATCTCAGTCGGGACTAGCACAGCATCTGTTACAGCACCACCACACTGTGCCAAAGTACCTCGACCCAGACCTTGGCAGCCTATTCTCACATGCCATACACACTGCTCTTTCAGTACAGGGGTGCACAGCTCCATTTTCTCCTGTTTTTAGGTCCGGGGCGCACACAACTCGGTCAGTGTACCTCAGTCCTGAACTGTTGACCCTCTGCTATTTTTGTACTGAGGCGCATCCTACCCACCTCAATCCAGACCGACCGCACCCTGGGCTCCAGCAGTCCCGGAACGCCGCAGCTCTGCCAATGTGTCTTAATGCTGAGCTGCCGCCCCCCCCTGCTGTGCAATACAGGGCGCACTCACTTCAGCCAACGTATCTCAGTCGGGACTAGCACAGCATCTGTTACAGCACCACCACACTGTGCCAAAGTACCTCGACCCAGACCTTGGCAGCCTCTGCTGTTACACGACTGACGCACACTCTGCTCTTCCGATGCACACCAATCCTGACCCGCCGCAGCGTCAGGTATTACAGTACTGGGACATACTTAGTTCTGGCAGTGCCCTCTGTACAGACCCGTCGGACCCTCGGCTCTCACAAGCACACACTATCTCTTCCCTGTGGCTCCCCATCTTTTTCAGGGAGACACCCACACACTGCAGAGTGTGAGTGCAGAGTGTGAGTGCAGAGTGTGAGTGCAGAGTGAGAGTGCCGAGTGAGTGTGAGTGCAGAGTGAGTGCAGTGTGAGTGCAGTGTGAGTGCAGAGTGAGTGCAGAGTGAGTGTGAGTGCAGAGTGAGTGTGAGTGCAGAGTGAGTGCAGAATGCAGAGTGAGTGAGTGCAGAGTGCAGAGTGAGTGCAGAGTGCAGAGTGAGTGCAGAGTGCAGAGTGAGTGCAGAGTGAGTGCAGAGTGAGTGCAGAGTGAGTGCAGAGTGAGTGCAGGGGCAGAGTTAGTGCAGAGTGAGAGCAGGGGCAGAGTGAGTGCAGAGTGAGTGCAGGGGCAGAGTGAGTGCAGAGTGAGTGCAGGGGCAGAGTGAGTGCAGAGTGAGTGTAGCGTGCAGAGTGAGTGTAGAGTGAGTGCAGAGTGAGTGTAGAGTGAGTGTAGAGTGAGTGTAGAGTGAGTGCAGAGTGAGTGCAGAGTGAGTGCAGGTGCAGAGTGAGTGCAGAGTGAGTGCAGAGTGAGTGCAGAGTGAGTGCGAGTGTAGAGTGAGTGCAGAGTGTAGAGTGAGTGCAGGTGCAGAGTGAGTGCAGAGTGAGTGCAGGTGCAGAGTGAGTGCAGAGTGAGTGCAGAGTGAGTGCGACTGCAGAGTGACTGCAGAGTGAGTGTGACTGCAGAGTGATTGCAGAGTGAGTGTCCGCTTCATGACATAATAAGCATTATAAACACTAAACTGCCTGCATTAATCCCTCCCCCAGATGTGGATGGGCTGACCTTAACGTGCGCCACTCTTGCGGATTCCATAACTGTTTTCTTTGTTTACTTGCCATAATTTATACGAGCCTGGCAACGGATTACTTTCCGTAATTGATTAGATTGTACGTGGTTAACGATCACAGCCACACTGGTTTAGTTACAGGTTTGTGAACCGCATCCCCAGGCCTGCTGCACCCTAAAAAGATTAATGTTGGCTAACCTTTCCATTTTACAGTAAATATGTGGAAGAGAACTGTGAGTTTAAGAGCCTGATTTCTTCTTGGCACGCCGTGTTCACAGACAACCAGTACTACCACTACCAGTACCACCACCACCACCAGTACTACCAGTACTACAGCCACCAGTACTACCTCTACCACCACCACCAGTACTACCAGTACCACGACCACCAGTACTACCACTACCAGTACTACCACTACCAGTACCACTACCACCACCAGTACTACCACCACCAGTACCACCACCAGCAGTACTACCAGTACTACCACCATCAGTACTACCAGTACTACCACCACCAGTACTACCACTACCAGTACCACCACCAACAGTACTAACACTACCAGTACCACCACCACCACCAGTACTACCAGTACTACAGCCACCAGTACTGCCACTACCACCACCACCAGTACTACCAGTACCACGACCACCAGTACTACCACTACCAGTACTACCACTACCAGTACCACTACCACCACCAGTACTACCACCACCAGTACCACCACCACCAGTACTACCAGTACTACCACCATCAGTACTAACAGTACAACTACCACCACCAGTACTACCACCACCAGTACCACCACCACCAGTACTACCAGTACTACCACCATCAGTACTACCAGTACTACCACCACCAGTACTACCACTACCTGTACCACCACCACCAGTACTACCACTACCAGTACCACCAACAGTACTACCAGTAGTACCACCATCAGTACTACCAGTACTACCACCACCAGTACTACCACTACTACAGCCACCAGTACTACCACTACTACAGCCACCAGTACTACCAATACCACCACCAACAGTACTACCACCACCACCAGTACTACCAGTACCACCACCACCAGTACTACCACTACCAGTACTACCACTACCAGTACTACCAGTACCACTACCACCACCAGTACTACCACCATCAGTACTACCAGTACCACCACCACCAGTACTACCACTACTACAGCTACCAGTACTACCACTACTTTAGCCACCAGTACTACCACCACCACCACTACCACCACCACCAGTACTACCAGTACCACCACCACCAGTACTATCACTACCAGTACCACCACCACCAGTACTACCACCACCAGTACCACCACCACCAGTACTACCACTACCAGTACCACCACCACCACCAGTACTACCAGTACTACAGCCACCAGTACTACCACTACCACCACAACCAGTACTACCAGTACCACGACCACCAGTACTACCACTACCAGTACTACCAGTACTACAGCCACCAGTACTACCACTACCACCACAACCAGTACTACCAGTACCACGACCACCAGTACTACCACTACCAGTACTACCAGTACCACTACCACCACCAGTACTACCACCACCAGTACCACCACCACCAGTACTACCACTACCAGTACTACGGGCAGCAGTACCACCACCAGTAGCACTACCACTACCGGTACCACCACCAGTACTACCACTACCAGTACCACCACCACCAGTACTACCACTACCAGTACCACCACCAGTACCACCACTACCAGTACTACCACCACCAGTACTACCACCACCAGTACTACCACTACCAGTACCACCACCTCCAGTACTACCACTACTACCACTACCAGTTCCACCACCACCAGTACTACCAGTAACACCACCACCAGTACTACCACTACCAGTACCACCACCACCAGTACTACCACTACCAGTACCACCACCACCAGTACTACCACTACCAGTACCACCACCACCACCAGTACTACCAGTACTACCACCATCAGTACTACCAGTACTACCACCACCAGTACTACCACTACTACACCCACCAGTACTACCACTACTACAGCCACCAGTACTACTACTACCACCACCACCAGTACTACTACCACCACCAGTACTACCAGTACCACCACCATCAGTACTACCACAACCAGTACTACCAGTACCACTACCACCACCACCAGTACCACCACCACCAGTACTACCACCACCAGTACTACCAGTACCACCACCACCACCAGTACTACCACTACCACCACCACCACCAGTACTACCAGTACTACAGCCTCCAGTACTACCACTACCACCACCACCAGTACTACCAGTGCCACGACCACCAGTACTACCACTACCAGTACTACCACTACCAGTACCACTACCACCACCAGTACTACCACCACCAGTACCACCACCACCAGTACTACCACTACCAGTACTACGGCCAGCAGTACCACCACCACTAGCACTACCACTACCGGTACCACCACCAATACTACCACTACCATTACCACCACCAGCAGTACTACCACTACCAGTACCACCACCAGTACCACCACTACCAGTACCACCACTACCAGTACTACCACCACCAGTACTACCACCACCAGTACTACCATTACCAGTACCACCACCTCCAGTACTACCAGTAACACCACCACCAGTACTACCACTACCAATACCACCACCACCAGCACCACCACTATCAGTACTACCACTACCAGTACTACCAGTACCACTACCACCACCACCAGTACCACCATCACCAGTACTACCACCACCAGTACTACCAGTACCACCACCACCACCAGTACTACCACCACCAGTACCACAACCACCACCAGTACTACCAGTACTACAGGCACCAGTACTACCACTACCACCACCACCAGTACTACCAGTACCACGACCACCAGTACTACCACTACCAGTACTACCACTACCAATACCACTACCACCACCAGTACTACCACCACCAGTACCACCACCACCAGTACCACCACCACCAGTACTACCACTACCAGTACTACGGCCAGCAGTACCACCACCACCAATGCTACTGCTCACCAGCAGCCATCAGTGCACAATTTCTACAGGCAGTCACGGCCATCAGTACATGCATCGATTGTTACACATCCACAATTAAGTATTGTAGCAATCTCAGTATGGTACACTTTAGTTTTAAACATATTCATGTAAAAACACAGCATGCCACCATTGCTACAATTATAATCTAACACACATAATTCCACTACACACCACATTAACACACTCCATAACACTTAGCAAAAATACATCACCATTTACAATGCCATTAGCTCAAACTCAAATAAATCCGAGCCCGATTGCATTTCTAATGCTTGTTTCACTTGTTCACAGTCAACAAAGCTGCTGGGTGCATCACTATTTGTGAAAATAATGGCACAAGCTTAGTAAAACCTTTTCTACCTCAAGGCTTGTTGTGGCCAGCACCACCTCTTCCTCCCTAACCTCCTTTCGTCATGGTTGGTGGCCAACACAGAATGCAATGGATGTGCCTTTGCATTGTGTCGAAAGAGCGTCTTTAACCTAAACTCCACCTCCTCTTGGAGCAGGACACTGTACTGCGAAACAAGCACCATGACATATTGAGCTATCGTCTACCTTGTCGCTGCGTGCAAAGTTATCAACGTTTTTTCAAACTTTACAGAGGTCTATAGAAACCTTACTCATAGGTGAAGTATTTACTAAGCGTGATAAATACCTCCTATTTTACGTTGTTTTACTTAGAAAGGAAGCAGCGAATGACAAATTCGTGTTCAAAGAACCAAATTCTGCATGTTTGCCTTTCAGGACCTTTTTCCTTCCTGTCCACCCCAAATAATCTTCAGTAGGTTTCGCCTGCCAATATATGCCAGGGGGATACAATAAGGGGTGGTGATCATTGTCACACAACTTGAAATTACAAACCCTGTGCAAATTCTGATTTGTGGAATATGTTTTGCTTAAATATCGGAGGCAGTATATCGCTGCAGAAAAGAGAGGGCATACACTTTCAGTAGCGCAAAAGTTGGAGGTCGCTCATTCTCCTATGTTGCACCCAAGACATGGAATGACCTCTCACTACGTCAGAGCCTCCTTATTTCTAGAGTTCGGCAAGAAGCTGAGGACCTGCTTCTTAGTACATGCACCTGCCCAAGTACCAGGATACCGTCTCAGGGGATTAGTGTGCTATACAAATCAATATAACATCACATAACATAATTCAGGAGTGCGTAGACAGCACGCCTCTTTGTTTGAAACCACAGTGTCGTAGGAGATGTGTTTTAGTGTTATATTCTTAGCATGTTGTCGTGGGGATACACACCTTAATATATTTATGTTTTGCTATTTTGGAGGTAACCACTATCCCTCCCCGTTTTTCCCTTTTTTAGTTTTTGGCTAGACAGTGCAAGCGCTGTCACTTTGAAACATGGGGCCTTATTTATGAAGGACTTGCGCCGCCGGTGCGTCACTTTTAACATGGGAAAAAGTGACGCACCGGCGGCGCAAGGCCTTCATAAATAAGGCCCATGGTGTTTTCAATCAATGGGCTTACAGCCCAGCCCACCCATAGCTTACCATTGCTTGCTCTCATTAGCTTTCTTGCCAGTTGTCATAGCATCCAGGCATCATGTGCTCTTCTTGTGGTCTGCCCTCCCATAGAGCACGGGCCAAGTACTTGTCTCCTTTCACTACTCACGTTTTTGGACCTATTATTTCATTTATTTGCAAGCACCCAGAAGAGTGCTTGTGTTTTCAGGAAATCTCCCCTATCCATGTTGCTGCTTTCCCTTTCACCCCTCTGCACCCATATTTTTTTTCTCTACCCTCTCTTCCCCCCACCCCTGCCCTCGATTCTGTTCAGCTTTTTCCCATCCGACTGCCTTTTCTTATGTCGCAGTCTACCAGACAACACAGCTGTCTTGTTTGCTAAAGACATCTAGGGGAAATTCAGAAAATTGACCTAGGAATGCATTTTGCCTGTTGCTTACCAATTACTTTGTTGTTTGTAACTCACATTTCCTGGCTTTCTATTTGCTGGCTGTATTTACTTTCGCCTGTCCAGCTCAAGTCTGTTCCTCCCGTTGCCTAAACCTTGTTTACTGTATTTTTCCACAAATTCACTTTCTGTAAATAGTCCTTTAATTCTTGTTCTTATCTTGTCACATTTGCTGTGCATTGAAATATAGAGGTCAAATATCAGGCTGTATTTTCCAGACGTCTATACGAAAGATTATAGTTAAACCAACTGTGATACATCATCTATAGAGCCAATGTAAATCCAACAGGAATCCTGGGCAGCCAAACATGTCCAAGATGTAAAGGACACTAAAATGTAAACATCGACCAATCTTCAGATAATAAATAAATACGAAATGTATTTTTTAAAGAACGTAGAGTCACAGAAACATATTTACAATGTGAGTACTTTGAGGCATGTGCACCAGTTCATATATTTCTTCTGATGTAATCTTCAGACCGCAGGTCAAAAAATAACTTCATCATAAAATACAAACAGATCAGCAACCTCTCTGTGTGGGAATGAAGGAGTGTGTACTTAGACACTAGTCAGCAGATGAGTGTTACAAAATGCTGTGCATAGTAAAGCAAGCACGTTGTACTCTTCTTGAAGTGCCTTAATTCCAGCACAGGCTCCCACTGGATAGGGAACAAATTGCTCAATCACGGATTTGAAGAACACAGTTTGATAGATAATTTGCCAGTAGAAATGCAGTAACTCTAGGCTTGAAAACATGTGTCTTTGCTCAGTACTGAGTTTAACGGCATAGAAGCGACAGATTCCTTAAATTGTCTTCACTGTCTCTTGGATCTGGTGCCTCAGTGGACTAATGCGTAATGCGTCCACTGTAAGGGTCTGTGTTTGACTTCATGGTCACAGGTTCAAATACCCACTGGCCTTTCATCCTTTTGAAGTCGATAAAATGAGTACCGCTGTGTAATAATAAACATCTGCTATTCAGTGCCTTGATACCCTTGGGTGATACTTGTGCTTTACAAATACATGTTGTTGGACTTGGCCCTTTTTGGCAGGTTCACCCCTGAACTTTTTGCCTTAATCTCTGACATGGTGGTAGTGGTTTTTGGCCTCTGGGCACTTTAGCACTGTTGCCAGTGTAAAGTGTGTGCACTCTCTGAGTGCATGTGGTGAGATTGGCCTGCCTCCCATAGGAATGCATGGGGGATAAGTGTGTCCTTGGTAATTCCTGGTATGAGAGGTGTGCAGGGTCGAGTTTAGTATGTATGAACTCGATGGAATAAATACTGCGCAATGGTGTGCACATATGTATGGTGACTGGTGGAAAAATGCCACTTTTAGAAGTTGGCATTTCTGTGTGTGAGTTCTGAAAGTCGTAAAGTTAGACTTTTGTCTCAGTTTACCTTTGTGAATCAGGCCCATTGACAACACCCACAGAGCTCGGATAGCCAAGACCTGTTGGCTTTGCCAATGCCTGTTCTATTTGGTAGTCCACACCACATAAAAGCTTCCTGTAATCACAGGCAGCCTGCCTGATGTGAATTGCATGTCTGATATGTGAGTGACAGGAGCTGAGAGGTGTGGGTGGCTCCAGGAGGGGCAGGGTGAGTCAGCTAGGCTGAATGGGACACCTGGGCTGAGAGTAGGGTGGAGGAGAAATCCCCTGACTCTGAACAGGACTGTGCCCAGGCTGTACAATGCTGGATCCACCCCCTGTAGTGTGTCTGATCACTGAGCCCGCACCTGACAAAGGGAAGAGTAGCTGTGCAAAACAAAGTGCTCCAAATCCCCCCTAAACCAGTCCTGACTGGTATCCCCAAGCCCTGTGCTGTGACACAAAGGAGAAAAGGTGTATAAAAGTAAGAGCTGTGACCCCATGAAAATGTTCACTTCTTATTCCTGTACTCGTGGGGGCTTGCCTTCCTGCTGGAAGGCCAAGTGTGCTGGCCTCCCTGGGCCCCGCCACTGAGGTACTGGGTTTTTAAGAACCGGCACAGAACCGGTAACCCAGCGGTGCCAGGGAATCAACACCCAGAGACCTCGGGTTCTTCCTGATCCAGACCTACAGAAACTCAGAGTCTTCTAGGTGAAGTCAAAGATTAGTTTATTGGCTGCAACCAAGGTAACAAGTGTCCTAGAAGTACAACACGGGTATATTCTCAGGAGACTGCACACTTTCATGACATCAGGCTTCTCTTCTTATACACAGTTTTGGGCCTTGGGCAAAACATTCTTGGTTGTAAAGTAAATAGTTAACATATTTCCAGTACAAAGAAAAAGCAGAGTCATGATGACATGTCCATATTTCACCTCGTGCTGCCTACAACAAATAATTTGTCAGGGCCCAACATTTCATCAGATAACACTGGACCCCTAATAAAAACGGGCACCTCCCCGTCATAAAGTAAGTGAAGAAAAGGAGTGGAGATAGATGTGAGCGAGATATGGCAGGTGTGCGTGCTGAAATGGTTTTATGGTTTGTTGAGCCTAGATGCTATCTTGCTTCGGCCACTGGGAGGGGACTGACCTAACGAGTTCGGCCTGGGGCGATGGTTCTAACTTGTACTGAGGTCAGGAAAAAGTCGATTAAGGAGTATGTGTCCTTGTGGAATCAAAATCAACTGGATTAAGGCCTATGTAAAGGGCAACATATAAATGAAGCCAAGGTTCAGAACGCAAATGGCGATTTCGAGGTGAAATCGCCACTCGAATATGCTGAAAATATATGTACATGATGTACTCGTCATTCTCGGTCTTTTGATACCAAATTCGTCATGTTTCGACGAAGTTATAATTCTCGAGTAATTATACAAAATCCAGTTTTTCAGAACCTCAAACCCTCCTTTTGCCCTTACATAGGCAATTAATCTATCCTCATGTTAGTCTGAGTCCAGATCGATATTCGTGAAGTCATTGAGATGTTGCTGTAACATCATTCTAGTGCTAAGTTCATCTCTTGACACAGGCTTCCTCACACATGATGTAGCACAGAGGCCACATATTGCAAGAGCGCACTGTATGCACAGACAGAACAGGAAAAGAATGGCTAAGACCATCCCAATGACCATTAGAATTTTCCATCCCCAGGCAGATATCAGTTCCCAGAACCATCCCATTAACGACCAATCTCCTTTATCCACATGTATAGATTCGGAAATCTTATGTAGTTTGGAGATGGCCTTGTACACGGTTGGAGCATTATCTGGGATGAAAATGCAACAACTAGACTGGATCAATTTGCATACTCCACCTCGGTCCGCAAGTATTACATCCAAAGCGACCCGGTTCTGAAGGGTCATAAGTCGATCCGACTGGAGCTCTGCAGTCAGGTTACTAAGGGCACCAGCAGTTTCAGTCACGGTGGATTCAACAACCCTTGTTAATTGCCTTATGTTTCTACTGTTAGCCATGGATCCCCAGAACGGCAGAAACCCCTTTGCAAAGTCCCAAATTCTTGAGCTGCAGTGTCTTCTTTACTCAAGACACCTCTAACTACCCTTGTCCGGTGGTAATCCGCCGCTGCTGTGTAGGTGGGAGGTAACAGGAATGAAACAAAACATGAGCCCGAGAAGTCAGGGGGCAACCATGTATAGGCTCTATCATGGCAGATGAAATAAGTACCCTTAGCAGCTAAAAACGCAGGGGAAGTCTGAGATCCAAAAACATACGTTTCTGTACAGACACTCTTCCCTAGCTGAGCTCTGGGATTCTTGCCAATACCTTGCAGACACAGGTGACCTTGATGGTGTACGATCCAGATAGGGGAGGATCTTTTGGCTTGCTGTTTCTCACTTAATGTAGTGCCATATCCGGTCACGTTCCCACCTACATATGCAAGTATCTCATCATCCGGAGTATCTTCATAAGAAGGTACTTCCTTGATCATGTCAACTATACCTTTGACTAGGGCGCTAGTCTTGAGGTTGTCTTTTACAGAACGTAGGGGTTGGATTTCTCGTGCATATATGAACATTGTCCTATATGCCCATACTGAACCATTGTGGCTAAATGGCAGGACCAAATAGGGAATACCTTTATCCGTTGTGTGGGGCATGAGGCCGCACACCCAACAGTTAGTTGTGTTCATTACAAGTTGGTGTTGGTGTAATAACTGAATGAAGGAGTTATTAATGAACTCTAACCTTCTATTGGATTCGTGGTCAGGCAGAGGGTGGAAAGAATGAGAGGAAACAGTAGGAGGAGGTATGGGTGATGCTGTGGGCGCAAGTGTTACATGGAAAGTGAATAAAACATAACTTATCAAAAAAATCATTACGCTAGATAGCATAAAAATACACAATATTATAAAACATTTCTTTGTCATTGTGTTACACAGTCTCTGCTTAAAGTTCATTTGTTTGGCAGGTCTCTCCACATCAGGAAACTCCATCCTCTCTAAGGTGCTGCCCGCGGTGGTAGGTTGCCTCTGCTAAAGGATGCTTCCGCCAGTCTAGGGCAACTCCCTTGGACCAACCAGAACTACCGACCTAACGTCGTCAGCTGCACCCAAAAGACTTTAATCAACCGCGGCCTTAGCAGCGGAACCCGGATGGCGGTTCGAAAAACAAAAATAAGCAAGTTACCTAGATGGGAGATCTGCACTTTCAAAAATAGTACTTGGGAGGGAAAAAGAAATACTTTTGCTTGTCCATAGGTCTTGGTCTCAAATCATACAAAGGAATCACTTTATTAGTCTGTTTTTCTCGGTCTTAGATTGTAGCGTCTTCTTCCTGGTATTGTCTGGTCCTGAAACAGCAGTTCAGGTACAAAAGAGTTCAATTGTTCTGGTGGTGGCACAGTTCCTTGAACAATGTTCTCGTTTCCACAATCAGGGTTAGTTTCTTTTACACGGTCATTGCTGACAGGTATGATACGCGGCACAGCGGCAGGCTCTGAGTCAGTGCCACCTTTCTGGACCCATTGGTCATAGGGCAGAGGGAAGGGTACTTTTTTACAATGGATCCCGTGGTCCCAGTTGGCCTTCCCCTCCACCCGAACCGCTGACCTCGTACACAGAAGGACAAGGTGAGGCCCGGTCCACCTGGGCTGGTCGTTCTTTGTTCTTTGAAAGTTGCGGACGAGGACCCAGGAACCGGGGTCAATGGCGTGACCTGGAGTCTCAGAGACCGGAGGCAGAGTGTTGTGGACCTGTTGATGCAAAACACCCAATTTAGCCGTCAATTCATACAAGTAATCAAGCAAAATAGGGTGTTGCAGCTCGCTGAACTTTGTGGGCCTAGGCACTCCCCATATGTTGGCTGGCCGGCCAAAGACGATTTCTTAGGGGCTGAGTTTCACTCGCGAATGTACAGTCATTCTGGTGGATAGGAGTGCTAAGGGTAGAGCGTCAGGCCATTTAAGACCTGTGCTCGCTTGGATTTTGGCCAATTTAAGTTTAAGCGTGCCATTGTAACATTCTACTAATCCAGCTGATTGGGGGTGATTTGCAGCGTGGAACTTCTGCCTGATGCCTAGCCCTTCACACACTCTTTTCATCACACAACCCACAAATTCACTCCCGTTGTCAGACCAGACCATTCTAGGCATTCCGAACCTGGCGAAGTACTCTTTTACAAGGGCTTTTGCTGTGGACAAGGCAGTATTGTCTTTAAGGGGATAGGCTTCTACCCATCTTGAGAAAGCACAAACAACCACGAGCACGTATTTTAAGTTGTTGCACCTCTCCATGTGTATGAAATCTAGCTGCAAAACCTCGAACGGATACGTAGGAGGTGCAAAATGACCAGCTGGAGTTGGGGTTCCCCTACCAGGATTGTGCTTCAGACATACCATGCAATTTTTGACAACATTCTCTGCACACTTGGGAATCCCTGAATTCTTCCACACTGGGGCCAACAACTCGCAAATCCCTTTCACGCTGATATGAGCCATTCCATGAGCCATTGTAACTACTGCAAGCACATATGCATCGAGTAACAACCATCTCTGATGCTCTGCCAATTCAATCCAACAACCATTTGCATCCATTCTTCCTGTACTCTCTCTCCACGTGTTCAACTCTTTCTCTGTGGCCTCAGCTTGGATGGACTTCACACTTTCTATCGTGTCCTCACATATTCCAACATCACCAGTCCATCTTTCAGGGCCTGCAACATACATTCGGCTTATCACATTCTTTGCCGTTTCTTTAGCAGTTTCATCAGCGAATGCATTTCCACGACCAACATCATCAGTCACCTTATTGTGAGCACTACATTTCACAATCGCCATTTGTAGGGGTAAGGTCAGTGATTCAAGAAGCTCATTCACCAACTGACCATGCTGAATCTTAGCTCCATGCGACGTCAGGAATCCACGTTCTCTCCACAATCGTCCAAAACTATGAGCCACTCCAAATGCATACTGGCTGTCGGTATAGACAGTCACTTTCATTCCTTTAGACAACACGCATGCTCTCGTGAGCGCAATTAGCTCTGCAGCTTGAGCTGAACCCTGTGGTATTCGTGCAGTTTCAACAACTGTGTGCAAAGTCGTGACAGCATATGCTGCGGTCACGTTGCCATTTGGGAGCTTGAAGCATGAACCATCCACCCATAATGTACCATCACATTCAGTAAGAGGAGTGTCAAGTAAATCTATTTTCCCTTTTGTTTCTTCCTCTGTTGTGAGGAGACAATCGTGCTGTTCTAAAGCGTCTGATTCCTCTGCAATTGGTAACAATGTGGCTAGATTTAAGGTACTGCACCTTTTTATGTGCACATGGCTCGCTAGCAGTGTCAATTCGTAGCTTGACAGTCGAGCACTAGTTAAGTGCTGTGTCTTGGTCCTATTTAACAATGTGTCCACTGCATGCGGAACCATCACGATTAGTGTATTATTCATTACTAGACCAGCAGACTGTCGAATAGAAACAGCTGCTGCTGCTGTGGCCCTCAAACAACTTGGCAATGCCTTAGCTACCGGATCCAAAGTCGACGAAAAATAGGCGCATGGCCGCTGTCTACCTCCAAATAATTGAGTCAGCACAGACAATGCACAGCCCTCCTTCTCGTGGACATACAATGTGAAAGGTTTACTGTAGTTGGGGGTACCTAACACAGGAGCCGAACATAATGCAGTACGTAATTCGAGAAAACTTTTCTGACACTCTTCAGACCAAGGAATGGGGTTGGGTGTATTTTTACACGTTAATGCCACCAAGGGTTTGGCCAATAACGAAAAATTTGGAATCCACTGTCTACAGTACGATGTAATGCCCAAGAAAGCACGCACTTCTCTCTGTGTTCTTGGCACACTCAATTTCGCTATTGCCTGAATTCTTTCTGATGTCAGTTTCCTTCCCTCCTTCGATAAGAGGTGACCTAAGTAGGTCACTTCTTGTCGGCTATATTGAAGCTTGGAAAGTGACACTTTGTGATGCAGATCACACAGATGACGCAATAATGTCAATGTGGCCTTCTTACAAATTTCCTCGGTATCTGCAGCAATGAGCAAATCGTCCACATACTGCACAAGAGTAGCACCTTTAGGCAAAATAATCGTGTCAAGCTGTGTTTTCAGGGCTTGACTGTATATTGAGGGGCTTTCACAGTAGCCTTGAGGAGCGCGTTTGAAGCGGAAGCTTTGACCTCCTAAACTGAAGGAAAAAATATCCCTGCTCTCCTCAGCAATTGGAATGCTGAAGAAAGCATTCTTTAGGTCGATCACCGAAAACCACGAAGCAGAAGCTGGAATCATGGTATCATGGTTAATAATGTGGTAATGTCGGGGACACCTGGGAATTGTGGCACAACTATCTTATTTATTTCTCTAAGATCAATCACGAATCTGTACACAGGTGGCTGAGAAGGGTCAGTTCGTTTTAAAACAGGCAGAACAGGACTATTGCACACGTTGCCTCGTGTCTCCTCAATCACATCCTTTTCAATCAATTCGTAAACAATCGCTAGCAAAGCTTTTTCACCCTCATTAGATATTTTGTATTGGGGAATTCGTGGCATCTTGACATTCGATTTCAATGTTACAACATAGGGTGGAATTTCTAACAGACCTACATCATTAGGACCAGTAGCCCAAAGGATATCTGGGAGAAGTGACAATTCAGCTGGAAGTGCATCTCTCGACAAATACATTGGAGAAACCACTTTCTTACCTAAAGTAAGTTGTACTCCTGAAGGAGAACAGTACAAAGTCGCATACAATCTTTTTAACAAATCCAATCCTAGCAAATTTTCACCACAACCTGTTGTCAGAATAAGGGGTGCTTCAAATTCACAAGGACCAACAGAAAGAGATAAAGGGTCAGAAATCAGATTTCTAACTGGGGCGCCAGAAAAACCTACAGAAACGTTCATTTCGCCAGACAAAGGTGCGCCAGGGAGTTTGGAGTGCATAATAGAACTCTTTGTAGCACCAGTATCCAACAGAAAAGGTTCTGACACACCTGATGTAATCACCTCAACGTAAGGTCCACTCTGATCTACTGGAACTGAAACAACTCCCTCTCTTTGTCTATGGCTGTCCTAGCAATCATTATTCTCCCACTGCTCATTTTCTGTGTAATAGTCTTCAACATAGTATTGAGCGGTCCTGTCAGATACGTTATTTTGCTGATCAAACATGTTCATAGAGTTTTGTGGTGGAAGGGGACGTGTGTCCTGTGGGGCGTTTCCACGCCCTCTACCTCTAGGTGCTTGCTGACTGCCACGACCTCTAACACCAGAAACACCATTTGCACGTTGTGACAGGGCAGGACAATTATACTTGTAGTGACCCTCTTGTTTGCAATATAAACACTGGTTGGGACCTACACGGGATTGAGTGTAATCGAATCTTTGCAAGCTTCTCTGATATTGTTGAGGCTGCTGAAAAGCATTTTGGTAGTGATTTTGACCATTATTATTTTGATTACCACCACCACGTGGTGGGTAGGCTTGCTGTAGCAAAACCTTCGTTTTTAATTCTCTAGTTTTCTTTTCTACTTTATCTTTCTCATCTTTGTCTCTATTCTCGTAATATTGTGCGGTAGCTAATATCTGGGCTGAAGATGAGACTGCCCAAGAACTTTCTGAATCTTTTAACTTTTTACACAATTCTGGAAGCAGATTGTGCACGAATTTATCGACAAACAATCTCTGACCACCTTCTGTGGTCATATCTTGACCGCTGTGGTCAATGAATGTTTCTTCGAATCTAGTGAAGAAATCTGAAACAGTTTCTTCTTTCTTTTGCTTGCATGCAGACAGCTTATCCCAATTTACGCGTATTGCAGGCATTATCGTTTTCATGTAATCTACTATTTTACCAGGGAGTTCTGCTATCAAAGGCTCAGGCTTGGCACCACCAACTTGTCGGGCATCTGCAGCAGTAATATTAGCCCATGAGTCACCTAATTCCTGGTCATGATCGATATGGCGAATTTTACCCCATAAAGGCTGTGGAACAACATTCCCAAATAGCATATCGATATCGGCTAAATTCATTATACATGACCCAGCAGTTTGTGACAATTCTTTATAGTACCCTGCAGGATTTTTACGCGGATCTGGTAATGTTTGTTTGAGTGCTAAAACTTCAGCTCGCTTCCATGGGACATGTACCCAGACACGCTGGAAGTGTGGCAGAATAGGTGGGACAGCAGTCGTGTCACCCTCTCTCCATTGTGGGGGAACTTCTCTCATAGGGTATTGTCGTGCCTTTTTCCTACTGGATGTACTAGATTCAAATGGTGATCCAGAACTGCTTCCCTTACTTCGATATGATAACAACATTTCGACTGCTTTCTCCACATCTGGACCTACAATCATACCCTCTCCGAACTTAAACCGTACACGACACATTTCTTGTGGGATGCATTCCTGATCATTGTCTTCTAAATCCTCGCAAAGGAAAACACACATCTGTTTAAAAACATATCTCTGGGTCGCTGCTTCCCATTGATGGAAGACTTCCATGACAGACTGTACATCATATTTTACAGTGTCCATGACCCATTTCCGTGCTAAACTATTCAGTGAATCTCTCTCTTGATAATCAGGCAGTCGACTTCGCAACTGTCTTCTTCCCATGTTAGGGGTCGTAGTAGGCGACCCGATAAGAGGTAAAAGAAGGTTAGTAACAGTGTTGGCCATTTTCTGCCGAATAGAAGGTGAAACTGAAGGACAAACAGATGGAAGAACGGGGTGAGATAAGGTAGGGGTAGAAATAGCAGAAGAGGTATCAGGAAAAATAGAGGGGGCACTAGGCAAAATCATAGAGGGAGCATTAGGAGACGTAAAAAGTACAGTAGGCAAAATCGTAGAAAACACAGGTGAAACAGAAGTGGTCGGTGGGCCTGGAGGAGGCTGCACCGAAGAAGTAGGAGCCAGCTGAAGAACAGGTGGTGGATGCTGTGGAGGAGCAGGAGGCGCAGTTTGCGCAACTAAAGGTTGCTGGAGTGCTGTGGCATTCTGCGCATAGGGGGGTGGTGAATTTAGTAACTGCGACATTAATGAGTCTTTTTCACGCTCTTTTGCTGATTCTTGCTGAAGAGACGGCAAAACTGGATAACACTTATCTATTGCCAATTTACGTTGCCTGTGCAACTGCTCCTTTATCTGCTCTTCCTCATTATCTTTAAACTGCACAGCAGCTTGCATTACTGAAAGTCCCCCTTCTCTCTTATTTTTCTTAGCTAATTTAATTTCTTTTTGTTTGGCTTCTTTGCGCCATAAGCGGAAAGAGTCAAACATTGCCGGCCGGGCTTTCTTTTTGAAGAGTTTAACTTCAAGGTTGTCTAAGATTTCAGAATCAAAACTACCGTATTGGGGCCATTTTAAAACGCCATCTTTTCTAGTGTATTTAATCCATACTTCGTTGTAAGTGATGGGGCCTACCCCATGTTTTACATACAGTTCGTAAGTCGGAGTTCCAACTGGAGGAACCGGACATGAGTCCTCCAATCGGGAGTCCCTATTATTACCAAAACAAAACAAATTCCCAAGTCTAAGACTAGGCATCCTCGCTCTCTAGTCTAGTTCCAAAACTTCAAAGGGTTATCGATTACGATATTTCTCGTGAATACACGAGTCCTTCGGTTATGGTGCTTGCAAGTACCAATACAAAACCTTTGTATCCCAATGATACCACAAAGTAAGTCCAACTAAGGACTGGGAGACGCTCCACTTATACTTAACTGAAAATATCGATGACGTCACCAGAAGACTCGTCTCAGTGTTTCGCTCTACTAAAAACTTCAAGGGTCCAAATCAGGGCGATAGCCAGGGCAGCAGTCCTTGTAGCCGTCGGGAAGCGGGGAACCTCGCAGCAAAGACCTTCAGACCACATCGACATGCAGGGGTCGATGAGGTGGTTGGCCGTCCTCCGGAATTTCCACACGAAGCTCCTCACGATCTTCTGGCTGACTGGTACCACTGGAATCGCCCCAAACGTTGGGCGCCAACTGAGGTACTGGGTTTTTAAGAACCGGCACAGAACCGGTAACCCAGCGGTGCCAGGGAATCAACACCCAGAGACCTCGGGTTCTTCCTGATCCAGACCTACAGAAACTCAGAGTCTTCTAGGTGAAGTCAAAGATTAGTTTATTGGCTGCAACCAAGGTAACAAGTGTCCTAGAAGTACAACACGGGTATATTCTCAGGAGACTGCACACTTTCATGAAATCAGGCTTCTCTTCTTATACACAGTTTTGAGCCTTGGGCAAAACATTCTTGGTTGTAAAGTAAATAGTTAACATATTTCCAGTACAAAGAAAAAGCAGAGTCATGATGACATGTCCATATTTCACCTCGTGCTGCCTACAACAAATCATTTGGCAGGGCCCAACATTTCATCAGATAACACTGGACCCCTAATAAAAACGGGCACCTCCCCGTCATAAAGTAAGTGAAGAAAAGGAGTGGAGATAGATGTGAGCGAGATATGGCAGGTGTGCGTGCTGAAATGGTTTTATGGTTTGTTGAGCCTAGATGCTATCTTGCTTCGGCCACTGGGAGGGGACTGACCTAACGAGTTCGGCCTGGGGCGATGGTTCTAACTTGTACTGAGGTCAGGAAAAAGTCGATTAAGGAGTATGTGTCCTTGTGGAATCAAAATCAACTGGATTAAGGCCTATGTAAAGGGCAACATATAAATGAAGCCAAGGTTCAGAACGCAAATGGCGATTTTGAGGTGAAGTCGCCACTCGAATATGCTGAAAATATATGTACATGATGTACTCGTCATTCTCGGTCTTTTGATACCAAATTCGTCATGTTTCGACAAAGTTATAATTCTCGAGTAATTATACGAAATCCAGTTTTTCAGAACCTCACCATGCCCCTGACACATTGAGGACCTGGAAGACCTGGAAGACCTTTTTCTTCCCCAAGAAGAGTGCTTGGGCTCTGCAGCGCTGAGCTGCAGTCTTTGTTTCTAGTGGGAATCCCCAGCGTAGGGATCCCCCCGTCCTGCCTTTAGCGGGATCCCACCCTGTGTTTCTGCCGATTATTTTACTTTTAGGCGAGCGGGTGCCCACCCAGCTTTATGTTCTAAATTAGGAGGGAGCTTACCCCTCGTTGTCCGCTAATGCCTTTATTTCAAAGCAGCAGCCCACCCCGCGGCAAACCGCCGCGGCAGGAGGCCGGAAAGGAAGTCAGGCAGCGCGATGCCTGTAGCAAGGCGGGACTTTCGCCTCACGAACGGAAGTCCCGCCTGCCAGATGCGAGAGCAGAGCGGGGCTCCTGTGAGGAAGGGAAGACCCACGCTGGTGCTGGCTGTGCCGAAGTCCCGGGTCCCAGGAGGGGGCCCTGGTGAAGGAGAGAGAGAGAATCCAGGCGGGAGCCTACCATGCGCTGGACCAGTACCAGGGTGAAAAAAGAAAAAGCAGCAGAGGCGGCCGATGGCAGCGCAGGGCTCCTAGGAGTGAAGGGAAGCCCCGCGCCGCGAGAGAAGTGCTGCCAGTCCTCAGCGGAGAGAGGAGAGCCCTGCCTTCACCCCAGCTAGTGAGTGGGGCTCCTTAGAGGTTCTGGGAGATAGTGCCAGTGCGAGGCACAGAGTGCGAGCGGCCCCGTCTGGCAGCAGGCCGCTCCCACGCTTGAGGAGCCGTTTCTTTGTTGGGCAGTTTCTGGTGAAAGCAAAAGAGCCCCAGAGGACCCTGTGTCTTTGGGGGCATATCAAGGCGCATTGTCGGTGCCTGGGCGGTCCCGCCAGAGAGCGGGCCGCCCTAACGATGGGGGCAGGTGTTTGATGCCACGTGGGGGTCCAGAGGGCACAAAGGTGCTAGTCCCCCTTTATGAGAAGTGCCCCAGCTGCGCCACACCAGTGCGGGTAGCTGCAACGAATTGGGCACAATTGCTTGAAATGTCCCTGAGTGGGACCAGAGGCACAGAGGTGACAGTGATTTTCCCAGCTGCCCAGCAAGTAGTGGGCAGCTGCTACGTTTATGTTTGCACAGTTGCGCCTGTGGATTTCGCTGCATAGGCAGCAGCCCTGACATTCTGGACACAGGGCATTTGAGCCCCTCCAAGAAAGCCAGTTGGCCAGGTGGACTGTGAGGTTAATAGGGCGCCAGGCCCTAATGTGATTTATGTGGTGCTAGGAAATTTGATTCATGTAGTATAATTTACACACCTTGTTTGAGGTCTCTAAATGTGGTTTTTATAATTATGAGGTTGTTTGCATATTATGGTTTATGCATTTACATTTACATTTACATTATTTCCTAATGTGAGTTATACTTAGGGTCTAATGCGTTTAGACCTATGAGATGATTGCATAATGTGTTTATGCTGAGGAGGTTGGCGCAGGATGTAATTCGCGCCTAATGTGATACTGTGCATAATGTAGCTTATGTTACAGGCTGATGCTCAGTACAGTGGTTGGTTACCAGTGATTACTGGTTGTACGTTTATGATATGTCTTATTTTTACTAAGTTTGCTTTGTGATGGTTCTAACAGTGGTCCAGTGGGCCCTGTCAGGTGTAAATAATCCCTTGTAGATATGACCTAGTGCCAGGTGGCATAATGTATATTATGTGATTACTATTCTAATGTGTTACGAGAATACAAAGGCTATTTTTAATATAACCTTGTGGAGATACTTTTGTAGTGTGCCTAGGATGTTGTTACTATGTGCGTGCGCAAACGCTTTACACATTGCCTCTGGGATAAGCCTGACTGCTCGTGCTATGCTACCAAGGGGGTGAGCAGGGGTTATCTTTGGCGTGTAACTCCCTTGCCCTGACTAGAGTGGTGGTCTCTGCCGGGCTTTGGAGCAAGTCTTAGCCAACCAGAGATCCCATTTCTAAAACATGTTATTTTATGTTATATTCTGCAACACTGATTCACTTATGTAGTAGAGCCTAAGATGGCCGGCAATAGGCTGCTCTGCAAAGAGATCTCCTGGCCAGGATTCTTTAAACAGAAGAATCCTGATGTGGTGCTCTCTTATGAGCAGTGACTAATGTAGTGGATGGCCCCAAGAGAAGAAAAAAGGACACACTCAACAAAGGCAAAGAGCACACATAACATACAGTATAGTACATAAGACAAACAGAGCACACACTCCACAGACAGGCAAACTACAAGCAGTATAGATGCCTAAGCAGTACATTACACAGGGGATCACACTGCAGAAACATTTGAGACTGGTTAGTGTCCTAGCCGTTTATGCACAGGTAGTTGTTGTATACTTCACTGGTACTGTCAAATTAAAAACTACGGCTAAGAAAGAGTGTGCTATGACGCGGCCAGCACTGTCTGCATAAGAGCATTTTTTCTATAATTTTCAGCCATGTTGAACAGAAGCCATGATGCTATTCAACATGGGTAAAAGACTTTGGGCTAGAGCCACAAAGGTAAACTGAAGCGAAAGTCGAACTTTATGAATTTCAGTATTCACAAAGGGCATTTATTACTCGTAAATGCCCTTTGTGAATACCGAAAGTCATAAAGTTTGACTTTTGGTATTTATAAAGGATATTTACAAATAGTAAATGCCCTTTGTGAATTCTGAAAGTCGTAAAGTTAGACTTTTGTCTCAGTTTACCTTTGTGAATCGGGCCCATTGACAATGCCCACAGAGCTCGGATTGCCAAGACCTGTTGGCTTTGCCAATGCCTGTTCTATTTGGTAGTCCACCACCACATAAAAGCTTCCTGTAATCACAGGCAGCCTGTCCACACCCCTAACAAACTGTTAGGTGGAACTTACAACCTGATAATGAAGCATGCCACCTAGGTTGTTAGGTGAGGGTTTTTCTTATAACAACCCTTACATCTGCTAATCTTTCTGACTAGGATTAGAGTTTATTCCCCTTTTACAAAGGACTTAAAGATCTGGCTGTTCATGCTATAGGATAGCTTTTACTTGTCCGTTGGTTTCACTCCACCGGGGTGGTTCCTCACCTCTGCGACTATAGCGCCTTGATTAACCCTGGGCGGTGTACTATGCTCCGCTCGCGGAGTTTCTGGAGTTTCCCACACTCCGCGTTACGCGGAGCTCACAGAGTTTTCTTCGCTCGCGATCGTCAACTTCAAGTTGACGACCACAAGCGAGGAAAATCAACCTACCGGTGAGATTTCTCTCAGTTCACGAACATCGGCAACAAGTTGGGGAGCGGGAGCGTGGAAAATAAACATCCTGGTGAGATTTCTCAACGCAGGGTGGTCAGGTTTCTCATTGTGAGTGGTCGCGTATGCTTGTGACCGCTCGTTCGAAACTGCTTGTTTACTTTGAGAAAGCTGCCGCTCGAGTAAAAATCTACTGAGCGGGAGAAAAGGGAAAGAAGGGACCGCTTTTGCTGTGCAAAGTGCAGTTCGCGATGATTGCACAGTGCGCACAAACATCCGCACTGTGCAATCACTGAGAACAGCAATTTTCTATGGAACCCCACGCTTGCGGAACTCAGTGTAGTACGACAGAGTTTTTTTGCCACTTCGCAGAGTTCCGCATAACACAACTCCACGAACTACGCCCACAGTTAGCCTTGACACCATTGGGCATTTGTTGTGCTTCATGAATCCTGCTCAAATCAAATCACCTACACCTTGAACCACTAGTACTCCTGATCAGGATGCTGTCCTTTGGGTGACTACTGACCAAAGCTTAGGCTTTTGTGCACTTGCCGGCTAGTCATACCTTAAACAGATGCTGACTCCTCTTAGCGGGAAGTCTAAAAAATATCCTCAGTGAGAAGTAAATATCTATGATGTGCCCACGCAGCCAAGCCATTGTTATCCTGTGTATGAGAATCAGCCGGCAATTGGAAGGCGTTTGGGTATGCTGCATCATTTTAGGTGGTGCAAGAGCAGCAAACCAGCCTTTCACACTATAAAGAATACGGAAAACCAACCCATAGCAGGGCTTGGCCACTGGGCCTTAGGGAAAGTCCGGTGGTCTGTCTTCTCTATCCAACCATGGCAGAACACTACAATGACTTACAGTCTAGCGCCATGAAGTCAGGTGTGTTATCAGCACCCACAGAAAATTGTCCATCTTCTCTATCTAACCCTGGTAGAAGCCTACATTGACTCTGGGCCTAGTGCCATGAAGCCAGGTATGTTACAAGCACCCAGAGTGAATTGTCTGTCTTCTCTTTCCAACCCTAGCAGAAGCCTACAATGACTCTGGGTCTAGCGCCATGAAGTCAGGTGTGTTACCAGCACCCAGAGGGAATTGTCAATCTTCTCTTTCCAACTCTAGCAGAAGCCTACAATGACTCTGGGTCTAGTGCCATGAAGTCAGGTGTGTTACCAGCGCCCAGAGGGAAAATGTCCCACTCTATGAGCTGTTGGTTAGATCCCAAATTGTTTAGATGTCCACACATACAAACCTGCACAGATTGCCCTTTTCAGTGATTTTGTGAATGGTGAATACTTTCAGTATATGTACATTGCAATAAAGGGAGAAGTCTAAGGGTATCTGGACAGGATCAGTGATTCAAGCCCCAAATCCCCAAACATTCAGATGCTCCTCTAGCAACTCTGTTGATTCGACAGAAGCAACGTGAACATTGCCCCAAGTGTTAATCCTTTACTTAAGAGCTGCAGCCCTGAAACTCGCCCTACTGTTATAACCAGAGATGGCAGAGACGGTCTACTATGGTAAGTTGCACTTATTTAAAAATCACTAAAACTCATGAAGTTTTAGTCAAGGTGGAATTCTGCAAAAGTTCCATCTTTCGTTAAAGACTAACATTGGTAGGAAAAATTACGCTAAATTCAGAATGAAGATAGTTCTGTGAGATAAGGGATAAAAAGGTCCCAATCCCTTGCTGGCCGTTTATTGAGCAAAAATGTTGTCGTGATACTTGCCCTTGATAGGGGGAAACCCCTAACCCGCTAAATTGTAGACAAGTTTCAAAGTGGTTGTCAGAGGAAGACTCGTTTCGTACTCCTTCAGGAAAAATTCCAAACCAGACAAAAGTTCATTTTGTTGGTTGTTTATAGGGTGTTGTCACTCTATCCGTGAGAGTGAGTGAGAAACAAACAAACTGACAGCCAACACTTGTTTCACCCCTTAACACGTCCATCCGGCCTGGGGCTTTCTCAGGGCGCTACAATAAAAAGGATGGAGTTGAGTCGTCTGTGTAGATAGAGTCCTGAAATTTCTCGTAATATCGGGCGTAATGCCAGTCCGGTCAATTCAGTCTGTGGGTGTGGCCGTGTAAAGGGGTGAAACACGTGTTGGCTGTCAGTTTGTTTGTTTCTCACTTACTCACACGGAGGAGAGTGACAACACCCTATAAACAACCAACAAAATGAACTTTTGTTTGATTGGAATTTTTTCCTATAGAGTAGGAAACCAGTCTTGCCCAGACAACCACTTTAAATCAGAATGAAGATAGACATTATGCAGGATTTTCAAACTATTAAATAAAGAAATACGTGTAGATATTTTGACAGTTGAGTTTGAGAGCCAGAATTTTAATCTAGGATAGAAGCCACTTACCGCACATTATTCGTGAATCTTTTTATTGTAGCATAGGAGTCACTTACCGGCCATGATTCATGAATCTTTAAGGGCTGGGATAGGAGCCACTCACTGGCCATGATTCGTGAATCTTTTAAATCTGGGATAGGAGTCACTTACCGACCATGATCCGTGAATCTTTTTAATCAGGAATCGGAGTCACTTATCGCCCATGATTTGCGATTATCATCCTTTAAATTAATTCTCTGGGGCCAGTTTTGTAAAACCAGGAAGGAGGGGAAAGCTGTTATGGGGCCGGTAAAATATGGGTTTTCCATTGAGTAGATGTGAGTTCAGACACCTCTACAGGAAGTACATGCCCAGTAGGTACCGTAGGCTTGGAAACTGGGTGCCAAGTGTTGTTAAAGGCCACTCCCAGTTCCCAGAGTCCTGCTCTGAAGGATGGGTACATAGATGAAGCTGTGCCCAGCTGTCACTGGGTTCAGGCAGTGGGATCGAGCATAAGACTTGCTTGAGTTCTGCTGGATATCTGTAGCGGGATGATACAGTATGGTCAGGACAGTGCCACTTGCAGGGGCTTGGCTATTATTTCACTCTCCACATGGAATATACACATATAAACATTAACATGAAAACTAGATAAGAAATACATTGAATTAGTGTTGCCTGGTACTGCTTGGCTCCTTCAACAAGATAGAGAAAAAAATAAACAACAAGCAGAAAGATGTGGCAACTTAAACATGAGCAGTTTACCTTGTGATCTACATTAAATGTGGTCAACTTCTAAAGCGACTATCATTCAGTGTATATGTATGCGTACTGCCCATTAATGTAAATATACATGCCAAGCATTTGAAAAAGATAACCTTTATCAATATAAAAAATTGGACCTCAAAGGGGAATGAGTGAAAGACCCACATATGCTCTGGCGACTTAAGGCTACTACTAAAAAAATTGAAGATATTTGCACAAGATGTAGTGTATACGCTGAGGCTAACCTAAGAGGTGTTAATATACAACATGGGAGACAAATCTGGCAAAATATAATGTTGGCTGGCGCATCAGACAAACAGAACAATTATACAAACGAGGAACAATTAAGTGTAAATATTTACAGATACACCCAACATAACAGAGGTAACAGAGGCATTTGCAGGACTCTACAGACCATTATTTGCAGTAAATACCCACCCAAAAGTGGGAATTAGATCGCTCCCTCTTAGAAGAGTTGTCAGTACAGTCATTGACCTAAGACATCTGAGATATGTTGGAGGTAGCGTCAATGGAGAAGCTAGGGGCAGCGGAGAAGACGGAATGCCCCGGGCGGCACTTTTTCTGTGCGGCGGAACTTCACATAAGGTGAGACAATGTGTGGCTGGGGAGTCAATCCAGCAGCCGAGGAGAAGAAGGCGGGTCTGAAGGAAGCAGACACAGCGTTGACAGAGTTTTCTGTGCAGGACATCATTCATCGGCCTTAATAAAAGAAGCTGCTCCTCCTGCTTGAAGTCTCAATGTGAAGTCATGCAGGAACAGCTTCTTATAAATCGTGAGCATCGGCGCTGTGCGGTGTTGAAGTGTGCGGTTGTGGCTAATTTTCTGGGCTTGGTCACTACAATGGTCAGACATTAGTGTCTCCTGTGCTGGGCATGTGCAGTATACGTGAAATTTCTCTTGTGTTCTGGGCATGCGCATTACAGCAGATTCTGGCGTGCACTTTTTGGGAGGACTCAGGATTCCCTGTTTCCTCAAGCTCATCCGCAATCCTCTCTCTGCTGTTGGGATCATCTGCACAGGATAAGATCTGACCTTCTCATGGACCCTTGCAAGAGATCACCTCAGGGGGAAGGATCCAGCCTCACTGGAGAGGAATGTTCCAGAAGGAATGATTCAGGGAAGGTGAGTCCTAGGCAGGAGAGGAGGGGGTGGCCCTCATATCACCCACTAATTATACAGATAGGAGAACTAGTTTCTAGGGGCTGGTGTTCCATTTACTCATTCCCCCCCACACCTACTGCCCCTCTCACTGCAGGTGATGACGTCAGCACAGCCTCAGAGCTCACATCTCTGATATGCACAACTTCAATGCACGCTGGTTTTCTTGCTGCGGCCGCCAAAATGCCCGCCAGTCCAACAAATGGTGACAGTGACTAAGCCTCTGCCTACGTGCATGTAACATCTTTGTGATTTTACATCGTTCTTCTTTGTTTTCCTGAGGTGAGTTAGAGTATCACAGTTTTTAAGACGTGCAAATTACACAAACTAACATTTTAAAAAGAATGTATTTATCCTGTTATTTCATACTTATTTAATTATTAGTTATTATTAATATCTTTCTTTTTCGTATTATTCTTTTAGTCTTACTGTCTTACTTAAGATGAAGCAAATAAAAGAAATTGGTGCAGCCTTGAGAAAAAAGAAAATGGCTAGGAGGAAGAATTAAAACAGAATTAAGGTGCACTACTAAAATAGTTGTGTACTACTGAAGCAATTTCTGATTCCGAATTCAAACCATCGTCAAAATGAAGTGACTCTTCAATGTCAACAAGCGATAAGGAGTGTAACAAACAAAGACTTCCAGCTGTTGACTTAAAAGATGTTAGAACACAGATCTTACTAGTACATCAAGGCGCGTTTGTGGTTCAACATCTAGATTCTGATTTTGGTAAAGTGATTGGTGAGGGTGCTTCAATCAAAGGGTGAAACCGAAAACTTACACGTGAGTGGCTTTTTGAACTCTGCCACATAATGAAAAAATGTTGAGGTCGTGGTTGGTGTACTCTCTTTCAAAGAACGCTCTTTACTGCTTTTGTTGCAGACTATTTGCAGACAGATGTCATTCAAATTTAAATTCGGTGTATGGATTCAACATGTGGTGGAAACTTAATCCTAAAATATTCGACCATGAATCTAGCAATGGTCCATGTTCGATCTTTCACACAATGGAATGAGTCGGAAATTAGGATTTGACATGGATCAGCAATTGATAAGAAGGAACAAGAACAAGTTGAAAACTAAGTGAAGAAGTGGAGGGAGATACTTTCCAGATTGTTGGATATCATTAGATTCCTAGCTAAACAAAATTTGGCTTCACGGGGTCACCGAGAAGGAATTCATCACGAAACTGATGATGAACCTGAACCAACGGGAAATAGAGGACATTTTTTAGAATTAGTTCATTTGTTGGCAAAATACTATCCAGTGCTATCAAGTGAATCAAGCTCGGAAAAAAGTTTGCTAAATCCTAAATGTCACTTACAATGTTCCCTCTAATTTTTTTACTCTTTGTGCGGTAGAGTAAGGTCTCTGTGCGCTGAAGCGCAGGCTATGTGTGCCAAGAACCCGACTGTGTGTGTGTAGACCAGAGCTTTAAATTGAATGAAAAAACTAGGGGGGTTTATCAAAGGGGCGTGACCAATGCAATTAAGGGCATGGCTCAAAAGCAATTAAGCGAAAGATCTTTGCTTAGAATAGTGCGCCACCCGACAGATATTTTGCTTCTTTTGTCATTGCATCCAGATATATAATACAAGTAACATTACACCTGCAACTAACCAGGACTCTTATCTTTGTCAATGGCTGTTTGTTGCATAAAGTTGCATATAATATTGAAAATGCTTGCGTTCTTGTAGTAAAGGTTGTGGCTTAATGCTTGAGCTGCCAACTTAGTAGATGGGTTTTGAGTCTCTGGTCAGCCTAACGTTCTGTGATCTGGGCAAATCAATTAAACTCCCCATGCATACCAAAAAAATAAATAAAAAAAATGTAAAGTGCTCCAATATTTTTTGGTTTGAGGTCACACTATATAAAACTTGCTGCATTTCTTTTCTAAATGCGGGGTTGATGGTTTGCATTTTGAAAGAATTTATGTTAAATGCAGCCCATGACGGGCGCTGTGATTAACATACATTTTTTGAAAGGGCCCACAATCAGCCCCTTAGCCGTGCTGCATTAAGAAATGCAGCAAGTCTACAAACAAGTGTGCTTTCAGGATCATCTGTGGTTCTGAAATTCTGGACCCTACTGTTGTCCCGGTATCGAGGTCCGATACCCGTGTCCCGAAACATCAACGTACCATGACGAATTTGGTGTCGACGAACCGATAATGATTAGGACATCATTCCTATGCATTTGCGTCATGATCGAGACATGCTAACACCCCTGAATCGTAGTTTCCGTCCCGACCCCTCAGACTCCATTTTGTAAACGTTATCCATCTTGTGTCTTGCCCTCATGATAAGTCAATTAAAGGTCGAGCTTGATCTAAAAGGACACGTCCACCTTCCCTGACTCCCCCCTGACCTGTCCCAACTGACTCCATTGCCTCCAGCCGAACCTGTTTGGGCAGCTCCTCGCCCAGTGGCCTAATACGATAGCATCAATGCATAACATGCCACAAACCATTCACTACATCCAGATCATGTTTTCTACACACACGCCTGTCCGCGTTCCCTGTTTATGGCCAGTTTTATGACTAGGAGGTGCCTTCTTTTATTGGGGCTTCACCGATATCTGATGGGAGTTCCGGGCTTGGCTGGGTAATCTATCACGAATTGGACATCTAAAATACGGGCTTGCCTACATGACTTCGCTCTTTTGTATTATTGTAGAAATATGTGTATAGCCATATCATAAACTCAAGAATTCTTGCTTGCAGCTATTATTTTTGTATATAAGGAGAAGGCTGGTTCTGTAAAAACGAACAGTCTCCTGAGAACACATGACCCGTGTTTGTCGTGCTTCTAGGACACCTGTTACTTGGTAGCTGCCAATAAAACTTGATCTCTGACTGCGACTAGAAGACTCAGTGTTTCTGTGGTCCGGAACAAGGGAGAACTCAGAGGTCTTCGGGTGTTATCCCCTGGCACCAAACGGGTTCCTAAAAACCCGTTACCTCACATCTGAAAGCACACGTTGTGCTTTTAAACTTGATGCCTTTATTTTCTTACAGCGCTGCTTTGGGGCTGATTGTGGGCCTTTTGAAAGTATTTATGTTAATCACAGCGCCCATCGAGGCTGCATTCAACATAAATACTTTCAAAAGCCAAATAATCAGCCACACAGGCCGCTCTATTTAGAAAAGAAAGGCATCAAGTTTAAAATCACAAAAGTGCAGGGGCGGTGGGTGACATTTGAAAGTGGTGGGGCGCAAAGTGATTTGCATACAGCACCGTAGCGCGCGAGCGTAGCGAGCGCACCCGAGCCCCAAAAGGGGGGTTTGGGGGGAAAATCCCCCTCAAGAAAATTTTGAAAAAAAAGAAGAAAAATCGTGCATTTTCAAGCAAATTTGAGAAAGCAGGAAGGTTAATAAAGCAATTGTGAAAGTGCAGTTATTGCATTAAAAGATGGGTAAAATAGGTAGCTGCTTATTCAGTATAACCACAGAGTGTTGCATAGGAAGGCCTGCAGAACTCACCCTTCAGACGGTCTCACTCAAACATATATTCCCCCCCTGTCACCATCATCAGTCATGGCTTTCACCCCTCCGCCGCTCCCTCCACTGTGTCACCCTCATCTCAGGTGAATGAAAGAGGGACTTTAGTCTCCGAGCACAATCCATCCTTCAACACTGGCGTGATGTGCAGTCGATGGAGGGTGGATGGAGTGTGTCGAGTGGTCCCAACCTTTATAACTGACCAAAGGATTCTGCACATAATTAGTTTTTACAAAATGTTATTTTTGTCATATGTGTATAAGAGTCTGCAGTGAATAGTGAAGTAAGGGAAACCTATGGTTTCCATGAAGAAGGAGGTGGGGGTCACCCGTGGGCGGTAGAAGATCCTGAACCGTGGGCAGGAGGATCCACCCCAGACGGAGACAGAAGTGATCATATTTGTCATTTCTACTACACAGTGCAGTCCACAGGCACACACAGTTGTTTGCAAATCAAAAGAAAAACGTTAGCCTTTGTGCCATCCTGAATAAATCAAATAAAATACCCAACTTGCAATTTTTGCTTTTCGGCCATCGGATCGTCACGAGAAGGATGAGCAGATAAATACAACCAATATCTAATATTCTTCGAGGCAAAGTGAACGAAAGGGCGAATATTAATATTTTTAGAACTTAGACGATTCGTACATTATTTCATCATTTTTCAGGTGTTTTAAAAGGTATTTGTTTGGGAGAAAACAGAACTACCAGCAAACGAGACCACCCATTTAAAGATCTGCTGTAATTAGGTCTTTACATATACGTAGCATATAAATAGCAGAAAAAAACACCAAGAAAGCTAAGGAATGGCAAGAGAAATCACTGAAAATAAAAATAAAAGGCAAACAAAGGGACATCCTGTTGTATGTTCTCACTCGATGGGAAGAGTTAAAGCAGGCCTCAAAGACCTCTAGAACTGTACAGACTGAATACAGCGACCATAAAACCGTGATCCAGGGCTGCGTTCTAAAACTCCAAGGGCATCTCGTGATTTGGACGGTAAACCTCAAGCCACCAATCTTCGACACACTAGCTTCTTATGCCACATGGAAAAGGTTTATTAGCATATGCAGTGGGTAAATGTAAAAGCAGAATTATTAATATAATAACACCAACAACCACAGCGACAGAGCCAGGGGGACTGCTAAGCAGTTATCATGAAGGGATTTCCTGGCAATGCAGTTTATTTTTGGGAGTTATCTACATTCGTTTTGCAAATTAATGTGCTCTGTTCGTGGCCATGCATTAAAAATCCTTACCATAAATGTCGGGGGAGAATACAGCGTCCCACAGACTCTGGCACAGCTTGTTAAGTGCTAATTATTTTTAGCTTTATCTATGGCATGGGTACTCACTAACTCTCTCTCGGGGGCCAAATTTACAGTGTGGTTTGTGTCTGAGGGCCGTACCGGTGGGGGCGGGGTCAGTGGGGGAGGGGCGGACTAGATCAACAAAAAAAAACTATGATCATGAGGTTGATCACAGGTCCCTGCTGCAGCTGCTGCACATGCCTTCATCCACTGAGCCATACACACATCTCCCTCCCTCCCCCTCTCACTCCTCCTCTCACTCACTCCCTCTCTCACTCACTCACTCCTCCTCTCACTCACTCCCTCTCTCACTCACTCACTCCCTCTCTCACTCCCTCCCTCTCTCACTCACTCCCGCTCTCACTCACTCCTGCTCTCACTCACTCCTGCTCTCACTCACTCCCACTCTCACTCACTCCTGCTCTCACTCACTCACTCACTCACTCCCTCACTCACTCACTTCCTCCCTCACCCACTCCCTCTCTCACTCCCTCTCTCACTCCCTCCCTCTCTCACTCACTCCTTCTCTCACTCACTCCCTCTCTCACTCACTCCCTCCCTCACTTACTCCCTCACTCCCTCACTCCCTCACTCCCTCACTCCCTCACTCCCACACTCACTCCCTCACTCACTCACTCCCTCTCTCACTCCCACCCTCCCTCCCTCTCTCACTCCTTCCCTCTCTCACTCACTCACTCCTCCTCTCACTCACTCCCTCTCTCACTCACTCCCTCCCTCTCTCACTCCCTCCCTCTCTCACTCACTCCCGCTCTCACTCACTCCCGCTCTCACTCACTCCCACTCTCACTCACTCCCGCACTCACTCACTCACTCACTCACTCACTCACTCCCTCACTCACTCACTCCCTCACTCACTCCCTCTCTCACTCCCTCCCTCTCTCACTCCCTCCCTCTCTCACTCACTCCCTCTCTCACTCACTCCCTCTCTCACTCACTCCCTCCCTCACTCACTCCCTCACTCACTCACTCCCTCACTCACTCACTCCCTCTCTCACTCCCTCCCTCCCTCCCTCTCTCACTCCCTCCCTCTCTCACTCCCTCCCTCTCTCACCCCCTCCCTCTCTCACTCCCTCCCTCTCTCACTCCCTCCCGCTCTCACTCCCTCCCGCTCTCACTCCCTCCCGCTCTCACTCACTCCCGCTCTCACTCACTCCCGCTCTCACTCACTCCCTCACTCACTCCCTCTCTCACTCACTCCCTCCCTCACTCACTCCCTCCCTCCCTCACTCACTCCCTCTCTCACTCACTCTCTCACTCACTCTCTCACTCTCTCACTCCCTCTCTCACTCCCTCCCTCTCTCACTCCCTCCTTCACTCCCTCTCACTCCCTCCCTTGTTCCCTCTCTCCCTCTCTCTTTCACTCTCTCCCTCCCTCTCCCTCCCTCCCTTTCCCTCCCTCCTTCTCACTCCCTCCCTTGTTCCCTCTCCCTCCCTCGCTCCTTCTCTCTCACTCTGTCTGTCTCTCTCACTCCCTCTCTCACCCTCTCTCTGTCTCCCTCTCTCTCTCGCTCCCTCTTCCTCCCTCCCTCCCACTCCCTCTCTTGCTCCCTCTCCCTCTCACTCCCTCTCACTCCCTCTTGCTCCCTCTTGCTTCCTCTCTTGCTCCCTCCCGCTCTCCCTCTCCCTCCTTCTCTCCCTCCCTCTCGCTCCCCCTCCCTCTCTCCCTCTCTCGCTCCCTCTCCCTCCCTCTCCCTCTCGCTCCCTCTCCCTCTCTCGCTCCCTCTCTCCCTCCCTCGCTCCCTCTCTCCCTCCCTCTCTCCATCCCTCCCTCTGTCTGTCTCTCTGTCTCCTTCCCTCTGTCTGTCTCTCTCTCTCTCCCCTCTCACTCCCCCCTCTCACTCTCACTCCTTATCTCCCTCTCCCCTCCCTCACTCCCTCGCTCTCCCCCTCCCTCTCTCTCTCCCCCTCCCTCCCTCTGTCACCCTCTGTCATCTCACCCTTCCTGCGTGTCAGCCGGGGCTGAGACAGCTTCCAGGTGCTCACCCACACAAACATACACACACATAGCTGCACCCAAGCACTTCACAGGTCGTTAAAGGCCATTGACATGCTAATGAGGCTTTGTTGTATTTCACCTCATCTTCGGCCCCTGTAAAAAATAAATGTGGTTGCATTTATGAATTTCATAGTCCCATCTAGGTAGGTATATGTTGACCTAGCCTTGATTCACAACTTCAGTTCAGGTGTCTGTTACTAACACAACATGTATGAATACATTACCATTATATAAAATGAATGCTCAGTCAGGGGTCGCTTGACTAAACTAAAGTGTACATGGTAAGTGGAGGATCTCCTGTGCGTCTTTACCTGGTATGTCGCAGACCCAACGTTGGTGTCCATGACGAGGTAATATTTTATGCGCCATTCCACAGAACCGCGGGTCTCCCATCTATGCAGTGTGCAGAAACAATAGTGTAATATGCCTGCAGCCTAGCGGTGCACCTGCCCAACACGTGTGCTCCGGGGGCGAGACAACCAAAGAAAGTGGCGAAATGTTAAACTCCATATAGAAGCATTTACTTCGCCAGTGTAAAGCTTGTAACTGTTGTACAATCAATATGCGAAGTGGATGCATAAGCGGAAGCTGAGAGCAGTGTTGCCGAGAGTGACCAAAGGTGACGTCATTGAGGAATATGTAGCATATAATGCTGGAATGTTGATATTTAACGCCTGTATGCGCAGCGCAGCTACCATATACTCTGCCTTAGAAATAGCGGAAAGAGTGTTGCCTGACAGAAATATGCATAGACAAGACCGCAATGCTCCCAAAGTCTGTTGTAATGATTATTATCAAATGTATATATATTTCCTAATTAATGAAACCAAAATACCAATCTGGAGACCTTAGAGGACAAATAGTCATTCCACTGTAGTTCGGGAATTAAGAGCTCATTATAAACGAAGCTACGTTGCTCCAGAATGTTTCTGCTTGAATATTGGAGATGGCCGCGGCTGTTTCTCGGTTGTGGTAATTACTGAAACATGTGCACTTTACAATCCTGAAATTTGCTCAAGTGACCTTGGTCAAAAATGATGAAGCATGCAGCGCAGGCCATTGTGCGCATAGTTAGGAATGTGCACTGCAGTCATGACGAGGCATTGCAAAGATGTAACAGTTATGTGACTCACATCAGCCATTCAATTTCTAAGCATGGCCTACTTTAAACCAGATTAGCTGCAGCTTTTCAACCAGTGGTGTTTTGTTGTACTTTGATACTGTCTTTGGTTAATCGTTTTAATCTCCTCCTCATCTCCCCCACGCCCCCATCCCACAGCCCCCGTCGGCTCAGTTGCAGGAGTGCAGTGTAAAATGAGGGGTGAGCTAATGGCCAGAGCTGCCGACTTTGACAATGAGGAAGTTCCAGGAACCAGCATAGAGTCCCCGTGTCGGCTCAGTATCGTGTGATCCTGGGCAAATCACTTAATCTCTCCCTACCGAAAAAAGTGAATCTTACCTTGTGTGATTGGAGCGCATGTAAAACGCTCCAACACTGTCGGGTCCGTTTGTGTATTATCGTGTGACTATTTACATCTTTATCAGGGCAAAAGTCCTAAAAAATAATAATAATAATAATAATAATTGGGGGGGGGGGGGCTAACCAAGTTAGTAAACATGTAAACGGCATCACAAGCAGCCCGCCAGCGTGAACAGTGGGTGCCCGATTCCCTCAGAGTCCCTTACGAATTTTCTCTACTGGGCCATCCGCTGCCTCCCCCCTCCTTCACTCGGTCTCGACTCTGCTCCGTCCGCCCTCATATGCTGGCCTGCCCTGCCCATGCCCACAAGCGACCTGCACCTACCATCGAATCTTCTGTGTGCTTCTCTCTATCTCGAATCGATCCTGACCCTGTCTCTACTCGAGTCAACAACGTCTGCTGCTGCTGCCTGTGGCGACTGGCGACGACAGACAGCCCCCGCCCCCTACACTGACTAGAAGCTACAAGCAGCACGAATGGCCAATCACTGCATGGCTTCACATGCTGAAGTCACACAGTGATTGGCCATGATTGGTCCAGTGTGCCAACCACGCGCGGCATCCGGCTAGGGGGGCACACTGACTCCTCGCCCTGGCACCTTTCTTACCACGGGGCCTGGCTAAAGCAGCACCCCTGGCCCCTTCGGTCTCTCTAGGCAGTTTCAGTCTCTAACGCGCATGCCCCGGCTCGTTGCAGCCCTAAATTCTTCATGCGCGGAGACATGCTGTCCTGGCCTGCTGCAGTCTACAAACAGTCACTCAGCAGACCGACCAGCCAGCCCCACCCCCTGCACACTCCCTATTCAATCGGGTGTGTCCCGGAACAGGGAAGCGCTGCGCTAATAAAATTCAAATAACTTTAAAGTATGCTGCTCTTGTCGGTGCGTCCATCCAGGCTTAGTGGGGCTACGCCCCTACGCCCCAATGGACGCACCGCTGCTTTTAGATGATTCTGAAAGCACACCTCGAGTTTGTAGAACTGCTGTATTTCTTTTTCTTTTCTAAATAGAGCGTGGCTGTGGGGTTAATTGTTTGCCTTTTGAAAGTACTTATGTTAAATGCAGCCTTTGACGGGTGCTGTGATTAACATAAATACGTTCAAAAGGCTCACAATCAGCCACACAGCAACGCCCTAGTTAAAAAAGAAAGGCATCAAGTGCAGGAAAATTTTCTGCCTTTCGGTGCACGAACGCTCTGAAGTAGTAATCCACGCAGGATGATCCCATCCTTGTCGCCAAAATATGCAGTAATCCACGCAGGGAGTTCCAATTTAATTCTTGAAGTATCTTTAATGGAGCTCAGATTTACCTGCAGCAACCTTCAGCTGTACAATTCAATACTGGTTACAATTGGAACTTTAACTGTGATGCAATTCCACGGCATCACAGTTAGCTCATACAATTCTAAATATTACCACAAACTCTCTCTGATGTGCTGTGTGCTCACGCTTCATACACAGCACTGCGCGCTCAGTAGGACAGATGTGCGCAGGCCTGCACCTTATAGGTAACAGTGGAGTAGAGAGACATATCTCTGAAGATATGGTGTTCTCCTTCTCTCTACCTGCCGCACAACACAGCGCAGCCTCGTGGGGTGCTGCACTATGTTGAGTGACTTTTTGGTAAATCTCCCCCTAACTGTCAACCATCTGGCACTTGTGCCACTCTTAAGGACACAGAAACCATGGAAACATTAAATATAAGCAATCTAAAAAATTGGCAGCTATGAGAGAATGTGTTCTTTTCAATGTTTTTTGGTTGTAGTCTCTGCTGGGAGTGAGATTTAAAAGATCTTGCAGCCCATACCTGCACTACTTGCATTTCCTTCTTATGTGTCTTTGCTGTCATCTTACAGATTCCGGGTTGGTGGCAGCATCCCGGCGCCATTTGAAAGAGAAGCGCACAAGGGCATACTTGGAGACTCTCACGTTTTATTTTGCTTTTGTGTTCGTTTGCATCATTTTAAAAGTTTTATTTGGCTAACTGTGATTTAAAACGGTTATTTTAACAGCGAAATTTCCCATAGGCTGTTGTAATTATTACTGTTCCGCTTAAAGCTTGCAGCGCAGCTGATTAACAGCGCAGCCTTCCCTACCTTACTCAGTAGCTCCTCTGCTCCGGTCCACCGCGGCTCCCATGCCGATTGAGTGGAGGGCGGCTCATTTACCGCAGCGACTGGTGCTGGTCTGGTGGTGAGAGCGGGCGCCATATTGGGAGGAGTCCGAGAGCACAGGGACCTGAGGCAGCGGTCCAGCTGCTCAAGGCTCCTTCCCATAAAACGTCAGGGATTCATTTCCCCTTCGTGGATTCCGGGTTGGTGGCAGCATCCCGGCGCCATTTGAAAGAGAAGCGCACAAGGGCATACTTGGAGACTCTCACGTTTTATTTTGCTTTTGTGTTCGTTTGCATCATTTTAAAAGTTTTATTTGGCTAACTGTGATTTAAAACGGTTATTTTAACAGCGAAATTTCCCATAGGCTGTTGTAATTATTACTGTTCCGCTTAAAGCTTGCAGCGCAGCTGATTAACAGCGCAGCCTTCCCTACCTTACTCAGTAGCTCCTCTGCTCCGGTCCACCGCGGCTCCCATGCCGATTGAGTGGAGGGCGGCTCATTTACCGCAGCGACTGGTGCTGGTCTGGTGGTGAGAGCGGGCGCCATATTGGGAGGAGTCCGAGAGCACAGGGACCTGAGGCAGCGGTCCAGCTGCTCAAGGCTCCTTCCCATAAAACGTCAGGGATTCATTTCCCCTTCGTGGATTCCGGGTTGGTGGCAGCATCCCGGCGCCATTTGAAAGAGAAGCGCACAAGGGCATACTTGGAGACTCTCACGTTTTATTTTGCTTTTGTGTTCGTTTGCATCATTTTAAAAGTTTTATTTGGCTAACTGTGATTTAAAACGGTTATTTTAACAGCGAAATTTCCCATAGGCTGTTGTAATTATTACTGTTCCGCTTAAAGCTTGCAGCGCAGCTGATTAACAGCGCAGCCTTCCCTACCTTACTCAGTAGCTCCTCTGCTCCGGTCCACCGCGGCTCCCATGCCGATTGAGTGGAGGGCGGCTCATTTACCGCAGCGACTGGTGCTGGTCTGGTGGTGAGAGCGGGCGCCATATTGGGAGGAGTCCGAGAGCACAGGGACCTGAGGCAGCGGTCCAGCTGCTCAAGGCTCCTTCCCATAAAACGTCAGGGATTCATTTCCCCTTCGTGGATTCCGGGTTGGTGGCAGCATCCCGGCGCCATTTGAAAGAGAAGCGCACAAGGGCATACTTGGAGACTCTCACGTTTTATTTTGCTTTTGTGTTCGTTTGCATCATTTTAAAAGTTTTATTTGGCTAACTGTGATTTAAAACGGTTATTTTAACAGCGAAATTTCCCATAGGCTGTTGTAATTATTACTGTTCCGCTTAAAGCTTGCAGCGCAGCTGATTAACAGCGCAGCCTTCCCTACCTTACTCAGTAGCTCCTCTGCTCCGGTCCACCGCGGCTCCCATGCCGATTGAGTGGAGGGCGGCTCATTTACCGCAGCGACTGGTGCTGGTCTGGTGGTGAGAGCGGGCGCCATATTGGGAGGAGTCCGAGAGCACAGGGACCTGAGGCAGCGGTCCAGCTGCTCAAGGCTCCTTCACATAAAACGCAATGTGCTGGAGGGAGCGCAGCGGACGAGCGCAGCGGGCGCGACGTAGGCGCGCCGGAGTCGCGCTAGAGTCAAGCTCGTCTGCGCTCGTCCGCGAGCGTCCGGGACTAGGGGCTGGGGATTCCGCCTGCTCCTACATATACACATCTGCTGATTTATTAGCGCTACGGCCAACAACATCGATGTGTCCTCCCATTCCCCACAGCACGGCTAAACGAACTGCCAGTTTAGGCATTAGCAACTCTGTCACGTCGATAGCCGACTCTGTTCCTAAATACGCGATGCTCACTACCCCACCCAGCACTACTTGTACATTTAAGTGTAAATACTTAAATACTCGTTCCATGATCAAACATCAAACGGATATTTTCCTGTTATTAGCGGATTCACATCTTGACATGTTGCTATTATCCGAAACCTGGCTTACCCCGGACTCACTGCCGGACATCTTAGCAGCGTTACCAGCGGACTTTTACATTCTGTCTGCCATTCGTCCGGGAGGGAAAGCCGGGGGAGGAGTAGCTATCATTGTTAACAAAAAACACCAACTTAGACAACTGTCATCTCTGCCTCTGTCCAACACAGAAAACTTAGTTGCTAAATTGGATACCCCCAACGGAACACTTGTACTGGTGCTAATGTACCGTCCTCCGCAATATATGGCTACATTCCCTTCTACCTTAGCTGAGTCATTGGCTCCTTTGGTCACCAACCATTCCAAACTCCTTTTGGTTGGCGACTTAAACCTCTGGTTTGATAATACAGCGTCAGACCCACAAGCTGCTGAGACAAAGGAACTTCTTGACGATCTCAATTTGATACAATTTATCGATATTGAGACCCATCAGAAAGGTCATAGCCTCGACCAAATTTGGTCGTTGAATTTACCTATCTCTTCAATAGCTATAAAACCCTGCAGCTGGTCTGATCATCACTGCATAAGCTTTTCTTTCCAACTAGAAAAGAACACTCAATTTAAGCTACAAACCTGTAGGACTATTAGGAAATGGACTTCCATGGATATGCCCATGTTTTTAAATTTTCTAAATGCCTCTCTTCCCCTGGAGAGCACTAACGTGGAGGAGGCTGATTCTCGGCTTAAAGAATGGCTTTCCTCCGCGATTAATATTTATGCTCCACCTACTCGCCTTTGCAGTGCTAGGAGCAAGGATGCACATAAATGGTTTACTCCTCAGCTAAAAAAACTAAAACTGGAAGTGAGGCAACAGGAAAGGGCATGGCGCTCTCAGTACTGCCCCCTAGCCAGGGCTACTTATTGCCTAGCAAGAAAGGCTTACCAAAAAATATTACTAACTCAAAAAACTGCCTATTTTTCATCTAAAATTTTAAATTCTACTAATAAGTCAAAGGAGATCTTCAGGATAGTGAACGACCTCTGTAACGATGAAAGAACTTCTCCTCCGGTTGTTCCTACACAAGCTTTATGCAATTCCCTGAATGATTTCTTTAATGAAAAGATTTTACTGATCAAACAGCACATCTCCACTCTTCCAATGTGTGCCCCTGTGGATGACATTTTTTTAAACCCCCTAACTTTACACTCTTTTCCCCTTATGGACTTGAAAGTCTTTTCAGAGCTATTAGCTAGAGTCAAATCGGGCTCCCCTATGGACGTCTGTCCCCCTCAAATCATGAAGGAAATTGGTCGTGCCATTCCTAATAGTATGCTGTCCCTGCTAAACAACTCGCTCATCTCAGGGACGGTTCCTAGCAGTTTTAAGCAGGCTTTATTGATACCCCTTACGAAGAAACCCGGTGTGGATCCATCGGACCTCACGAATTACCGGCCTATATCCCTGCTGCCCTTTTTGTCCAAAATGCTGGAGGCCCATGTTACCAACTGCCTCTCAAATTTTGTGGAAGAATCGGGCTATTTGCAACCCAACCAAGCGGGATTTCGGCCTGGCCATTCTACTGAGGCAGTCATACTGGCTGTCCAGAACATCTTGAGGTCCAATGCTGACAATAATCTTCACCAAGCCCTTGTGCTCCTCGACCTGTCTGCCGCATTCGACACGGTTGACTATTCCATTCTGGTCAACCGTGTCGAACAGGCAGGCCTTAGAGACTCTGCTTTGGCTTGGTTGAAATCGTTCTTATTTGAACGCACCCAGTCTGTCTGTCTAGGATCTTTTTCAGCTCCTAAACTTAATTCCTTCTGCGGGGTCCCTCAAGGCTCTTCCCTTTCCCCCTTATTATTTAATTTGTATATGCGGCCCCTTCTTTTTGCTCTGAGTAAACACAAAGTCACTGTATATAACTATGCAGACGATCTGCAGCTAGTTTTTACACTCAATTCCCCAAATGCTGTGGAGGATTTTCAATCAACCATGACTCTGATCCAGAACTGGATGTCTTTAAACCATCTAAAATTAAATCCGGGGAAAACCGAGCTGATTTTGCCCGGCAAGAGTGAAATTGGCTGGAGCCCCAATTTCTGGCCCACGGACATGGGCCTTCCCCCAAAGAAATCACAAACAGTAAAGAGCCTGGGGGTTACTCTTAGCGAGGACCTTTCTTTAAAATCTCAGATCGGTACGGTGGTGTCCTCTGGTTTTTTCCAATTGAGAAAAATCAGGAAAATTGCACACCTCCTTACCCACTCTGCCCTAATCCAGGTGGTCATGGCTCTAATCCTCTCCCATATTGATTTTTCTAACAGTCTCTATTTAGGCCTACCTATAGGCCAACTTAGAAGACTGCAGTACCTGCAGAACCAAGCCGCGAGACTGATTTGTAATGTTCCCAAATGGGTCTCGATCAAATCAGGCTTGGAGACCTTGCATTGGCTTCCTGTGGCTCAAAGAGCTGAATTTAAAGCTGGCTGTATTATTTTTAAGGCTTTGCAAGGGAAGGGCCCTTCCTTTATCAAACAGCTGATTGGCAGATACGTTCCTTCACGTAGCTTGAGGTCAGCCCACAAAGACCTACTCGAGGTACCTCGCTTTAAGAAGAAACGACAGGGAGGTAGCAGCTTTCATTTTTTAGCAGCAACCCTGTGGAATTCTTTGCCGCCAGTTCTCAGGCAGTGCAAGGAGTTTCTTGCCTTTAGAAAGGCATTTAAAACGCATCTATTCACACAGGCATATTTGAAATAGAGACTTTCGTTGTTTTATCCTTGTTATGTTTTTTATCTCTTTCCAGCGCCAAGAAGCCTTTGGGCGTATGCGCGCTTAATAAATTTTAATTAACATAACATAACATAACAGAGCCCATTTCCCTTCACTCACATCCCAACTAATGGGGCGCCATGTAATTTCCTGTGGTCATAGTGGCTTTGAGATCTTCTTAGATTTTCTTGTTGCTTAAATGGGTGTGATTTCGGATATTCTTATGTTTCCCTTATCTTCACTGCTTGATTTTCCTTGCGAGAACATGTCACTCATAGTCGCTGAATGTCACTCATATTTACACTTACATTCATAAATAAACCTTGGGAGCTATGGAAAAGACATGCATCAAGTCCAAAAGCATGACGTGTGCTTTACAAGTCGTGCTTTTGGACTTGCTGCATTCCTTTTCTTCATAGAGCGTGGCTGTGGGCTGACTGTGGGCATTTGTGAAAGTATTTCTGGTAAACGCAGCGCCCGTCATGTGCTGCAATTAACATAAATACAGTCCTGCCAAGTACCAAGCATTCACTGCACTGAAATTCATTCTTACGCATAATAGGCATAGTGCCTGCCTTCACAGTGCTTCTATGACTAAACTAAAGCATGATTGGCAGTGCATGATCGAAGGCCGGCTAAGCAAGTAGTTGTGAGCTCACTGATTGCTTACAATGTATAAATGCTTAGATGGAAATGATATTAAAGCCTTTGCATGGCAAAACACTGCAAGATGTCATATCCTCCTGCTGCAGGCTGCATTTAAAAGTTTGGGAGGTTAGGCTGCGGCTAATTAGCGCAACAGTAAATTAAAATCGAATGATGACTCCACGGACGATGGCGGCAGCTGGAACCCACTGCCCGGTACAACTCTGAGAGCCATGGCCGGCCTAAGGCATGTGCAATCTGTGCACCTGCACAGGGCCGCCAAACCCCAGGGGCCGCCACGCCAATATATATCCTTAGATACATATTTGCGTGGCGGCCCCTGGCAGGGATTTGGCGGCCTCGGGCCCCCTACCTACACTCCCTGCTCAGGGCCTCCGTGAGCCTAGAGCCGGCCCTGCTGAGACAAGCTGCACCTGAGTGAGTCTGATATCTGGAGCAGCAGACGTTTGACATACCAAAGGAGCATGTCCATTTTAGCCAGACTCTGAGGAGGCAGGCGGTCGACCTGTAAACAGGAATGCAGTGGCTTTCTTTGCAAGTAAGTGCAGAAAGAGAATGCCATCCAAGTGTCAAATTTGCTTTTTAACGCTTGCCATTGATGGCTATCAACTCAACTGGTGTTCTCCTGGTAGCACTGTGCCATGGTTCTTTAGTTCAGTAACTTCTTAGTTTCTCGTTGCTGAAATGGGTGTAATTTTTGATATAATTTATGTTTCCCTAGTCTTTATTGCTTGATTTTTCTTGCGAGAAAGTGTGACTCATCGTTGTTGAAATGTCACTCATAATTAAACGGAAGTTATGAAAATATCACACATAGCAATCTGAAACCTTGGCAGCTATGTAAATACTTTCACAAATCCAAGTTGAACATGGGAGGAAGAGTGGTGACACCCAAATCGTACAAAGAAACGCATGGTTTCTGACTGGTACACAAAAGCGGCGCTTAGAGAAGCATTGGTCTTACAATACCATCTCCTGACTAATTCTTCCATGGCTACCATGCTTTATTTGGGTCCCAGTCTCTTCTGGCCCTGATTATCAGCTCATTGATGGGGCCAGACTGATGTAGGGTCTATCCCATTTACTTGCCAATAATCCACGTTAATGCATGTCCAAGACTTCTTCAACGAATGGTCCACTGGCTACCAAAGGTAAAAACATTAGAAGAAGAGAAGGAGAGAACCGAACAGATATAGGTGGGACACCTCAAATTCAAATGTTGCTGAACAATAGCATCACATTGAGGAAAAGCAGAGTCCTAATATACTAAAGTCTTGTATAGATCACAAGAAGGTTTGCTGTTTAGAATGACACCATGGAGAACTGTTACCTTCATGGCTGGTAATATGGTACTGGACTACCAAGAGATAATGAATTTTAAATATCAATTTACCGGGACCCCCATCACTTTGTAGTCCTACCCTTTCGACTTACCTCTTACCTGGTAAAGATGCTAGAGAGAATTCTAAAACATTAATGGGGCAGTCAAATTTTTTTTCGGATTAATAAACCATAAAACTCTGAAAATATCACTTGACAGATAATACAATAAGATGAAGTTGATTAGAGGGCATTGCATAATCAAACACACACATAGACCATTTTTCTAAGTAGATGTGCATGTTTATAATTAGGAAGAAACAAATAGAATCAAAGATCACCCTCTGCAGAATAAAGCCCACAAATTGAATTAAAAAAGCAAGTCTCTGCTTTATTCTGCAGGTATTCCATGTTGACAAGAAGTGTATAGAAATTGATGACTCAATATAGAGACACATGAGTGATCTAACAATACACAGGGCCGCACAAAAAATCAGCACAATCTGCCCGCATCCGCGCTCTGTTGAAAAAAGAAATGCAGTAAGTCCAAAAGCACGACGTGTGCTTTACACGTCGTGCTTTTGGACTTACTGCATTTCTTTCCCTAACAGAGAGTGGCTACGGGCTGATTGTGGGCATTTGTGAAAGTATTGTTTTTAATTGATTGCAGAACCATCATACGTAGCAATTAACATAAATATCTTCACAATGGCCTACAATCAGCCTGCAGTTGTGTTTCATTAAGACAAGACATGCATCAAGTCCAAAAGCACGACGTGTAAAGCACACGTCGTGCTTTTGAACTTGCTGCATTTCTTCTCTTAATAGAGCGCGGCTGGGGGCTGATTGTGGGCCATTGTGAAAATATTTGTTAATAGCAGCGCATGACGGTGTTGCAATTAACAAATATTTTCACAAAGGCCCACAAACAGCCCCCAGCAGTGCTCCATTAACAAAGAAATGCGGCAAGTGCAGGACCCCCAGCGTGCATAGGCTTCCCGCAATCAGCAAATCACAGTTTTTCACGCCTCTCGCGATCTAAAAGCGTGCAGCGAGAATGCTCTCCTCTCAGGATGTGCGTGCTTCACACTGGACACTACGCGCTTGGCGCAGCATTTAGGGAACACTGGTCACTTACATTCAGAACAAGTTTATAGAAATTTGGGAGGAAAAGTAAGAAGCAAAGTTATCACACAAGTAAAAGAAGCAAAGTATTTTTCTATGATATTCAACATCACCCCTCATATTTCTCATAAGGATCAAACAAGCTAAGTTTTACGCTACGTTATAATCTATGGAAATAAAGTGACGGTTGTGGAATCATTTGAGGATTTCATTGAAACAAAAGGTAAAACCACTGAGAATATTTCAACTATGATTTTGCAAAAATTAGAAAACAACCAATTTGATATTCAAAATTGTAGAGGGCATGCATATGATAATGCTGCTGTGATGGCTGGTCAACATACTGGTGTACATCAAGGAAATTAATGGAAAAGCAGAATTTGTTGCATGTGTAAATCATTCGCTGAATTTGGCTGGTGTACATGTAGCTTCTGAAGGTGTGAATTATGTTACCTTTTTTGGAACTGTGGAGCATCTGCTCAAGTTTTTTTCTTCCTCAACTCATCCCTGGGATATTCTGACTTCACTCACTGGTCAAAGTGTCAAGCGCGTAGTAGAAACTTGGTGGAGTGCATTAGGAGATGCTGTGAGTGTTGCAAAGATACATTTCTTCAAAATCTTAAGTGCCGTAGAACATTTAACTGGGAAAGAAGAAAATACAGTCCCAGGTCAGATGCTGGCATGCTGCTTGATGCGTTACAATCGTTTTCCTTTCTGTGTTTTCTTGACCTTGGGGGAACCTGTCCTTTTAGTAGTAAATGACACACAGGTCTACATCCAAACCAAAGAAGATTGTATATACAACAATGTGACATAAAAGGCTTTAAAGGCATTTTTAACTGAAAATAGGGATGAATTTGTTAACAATTCAGTAGCTTACGCCGAATAAATTTGTGATGATCTGGGGATAGTCATGGATCGTTGATGTACAAAGAAGAAACTGATGGCAGGTGAAGAATCACAAGATGCTGAATTATTATACGAGACTGAGTTGCGGAGAGAAATGTGTTTTTCACTGGAAAGTGTGATCCAAGAAATCAGTACGAGAATTCAACACCTTCATGTTCTTGCTGAATAATATGCCTTTCATGATCCATCAAATCTTTTGAAAGATAAATATGAATGTTAACTAAATCACACTCATGAGGACATTAATAAGGTAGAGTTTCTTGTTGAGAGTAAAAGACTTCAGAGTTTTATTTCTGTCACTGCTATGTAAGATGAAGCAGAGACTTGGATGGACGGTCCGCTTGAACTTTTGTTATTTATTCTTAAAATACAGTCTCGAGAACTCATTTCCAAATATTGTATAACTACAGGGAATTTTCCTCACAATTGCTGTAAGTGTTGCTGGTTGTGAGAGGAGTTTTTCTAAATAAAAATTTATTAAGAGTGACCTAATATCTACAATGATGGATGTACGTTGTTACAACGCATGCTTTTACTACGCATGACTTTACAACGCAGGTTTTTCAACACAAGTCGTTACCATGACTTACGTTGGGGGGTGCTGGCTAGTGAATAGTTTAATTTACTATTCCAACTCCAGTCCCCGTGGATAGTAGGGAAGGTGTTGGATAGTAAATTAAACTATTACCTATTCTAGAGCGCCCCCCCAGCGCAATTCGTTGTAATGACTTGCGTTGAAAAACCTGCGTTGTAAAGGCACTGCGTGGTAAAAGTTGCGTCGTAAAGGATGTTTCCCACAATGATTATCTTGTGTTTAAGAAATCTTGTCATACCGTCTACAGGACAGAACTGAGAGATGAAATAGACTTCAACAATGCCATCAACGATTTTGCTAACAGAAAAGCAAGAACAATAACATTTTAGAATGTAGGAATTAAAGTTTTACTCCAAAAATAAACATAGTGGTTCCATTTATTTCCCTATACCTCGTTTTGTCCGTTGACCAGTACTCCAGCCAGTTCCAAAGTAGTATTTTTGGGATGTTTGAATGGCGGCAAAAGCTCTATCTACGTCAATGGGCTGCGCTCATAGTGGAACAACTATGACGTGCTGCTTTTGGCTGATATAAGATGTGTTTGTGGTGTATCGCTCCAGTGACGTGCACCATGTGATGCACCAATGCATGCGTGGAGTGGCGGTGGCCATCTTCTGCCCGGGACTGCCTCCGTGCGGGAGTGACCCCGGCGCTCTCCTTAACCCCTTGGCCGCAGCGGTAATCCTGCCGTGGTGCTAGGGGGTAGGGGGGGCCGCGGTGGTGCTGTGCTTGTGACGGAATGGTTCCGTCACGGCCCCGCCAACCTAATAGAATGCTCAGCGCAGGCGCGAAATCAGCGCCATGCAGGCGCGGCGGCCGGGCCGTGACGGAACCATTCCGTCACCAGCACAGCACCACCGTGGCTCGTGACGGAATGATTCCGTCACGAGCATGCAAGGGGTTAAAGAATAAATATACAAGTGATACCTCAACCCGTAGTGTGGTCTCGTCTTTGGGGCCAAACCGCTTCCACAAATTGGCAACGAGGCTGGCTTGCGCAATGCGCCACCACTGCACGGTACCCACACACATGGAAGACCGGCCCGCTGCGCGCAGCGCGGTGAACTTCTCAGCTAAGGAGAGCGTGGCAGTTGGTCGTGGGGCAAGTACAGTGCCCCCACCAGTACTCCAGTGCGGCCGCTGGGAGGACTCGGCCCTCACGCGTGGAGCAGTAATCAGCAGCCAAGACTGTGAGGACACAGCTTTTGCTCACAGAGCTGTGCACAGAAGCCCAGAGCCCTGCCGTGTTACACAATGTACCACAGACAGTTTGCACGTCCCAAGCAAGTGCCTATGGTGCCTGCTGGCCTGCACCTAAAGGAGCTACTCAGCTGCCCAAGACCGCGAGGACACAGCCTTAGCCCACTGACCTGAGCACAGCAGCCCAGGGCCCTGCAGTGCCACACAATGTGCTACAGACAGTCGGCAGATCCCGAGTAAGTGCCTGTGGTGCCTGCTGGTCTGCATCTAGAGGAGCGCTCTTCAGGGAAGCTACTCTTGTGCCATCCCACCCAGCTGTTCCCAGCAGTCCCTGTTGACGTTCCTCAAGACAGGACTAAGTGTGACTGCGCACAGGGTCCAGCCCAGCTTGCGGTCCAACTACACACATCCCCAGAAGGTCTCCACGAATGCAGAAGAAGCAGGAGTTAGGTGTGTTCACAACACATACCCAGCCATTGCGCACAAGGGTCAAGACCACACAGCCAAAGACCGAGTGCACAACATTGCCTCAGCCAATCCTCCAAGCTTGCCACTGCCCAGCTGTCACTAACCTAAGCCTGGCAAATCACTGTCCCGTCACCCAGTCAAGATGCTTGCACAGACATTTTCCCTCACAAATCTAGTCCCCTTCCTGCCGAAACCGGGAGAACCTGTCATGAAGTGGGAGGACTGGAAGGGGTATTTTCTGAGTTATTTGTCAGCTCTGGAAGATGAAGGAGAAGAGGCATTTTCCAGCAAACGCAGGAAGAAAATCCTTTTGCACAATCTGGGGCCAGAAGGAATTAGAGTGTATGAGAATATGGTAAAAAAAACTAGACTCCCCAATGACGATGATGTCTTTCAACATGCGTTGGAGGACTTAGACAGTCATTACCAACCAGTAGTATGTACGACCATAGACCGCTATAATTTCTTTCAGCGGAAACAAACTGATATGGAGTCTGTGGAAGATTACGTGGCTGCGCTTAAATGGTTAGCGGTCACTTGCAAATTTGGACACCTCCACGATAATATGGTGTGGGACCAGATAATAATGCACACTGTCAATACAAAAATACAGGAGAAGCTGTGGGTTAGTGGAGATGCACCCCTCAACGAGATCATAGCCATGGTCAAGAAAGCCGAACTCTCTAAACGGTGCGCTGTAGCTGCCACAAAGGACTGTGCCAGTAAGGCTACAGTGTGCAAAATGACTGATACCAAATCCCACGATAGCAAATCTCCACCCACAATCTGGGCCAGGTACAACAGGAAGCCTCTATCCAGAGCGGCCGGACCCCACAAGACACCCAGTGACCATAAGGGTAGCTGCTACAGGTGCGGCAGTCATGCCCACGCAGCCAATGACAGAAGATAGCCAGCATTTCGTGTTAAATGCTCCTATTGTGGGGTGATGGGTCATTTTGGGAAAGTGCGCAGACGCAAACCCAGCAACTCCTCTGTTAAGTGCGTCCTACAGGATTCTGACACAGAGGGGACGGGGGATGAAGTTGATGAGGACAGTGTTCTTTGCATTGATGACCAATTTCTGGGTATTCGTTGTAACAGCATCAAGAAACCCTCTTGCTTATTGACCATAGGAGGTATACACGTTTCCATGGTGGCGGACTCAGGGTCACAGTACACCATCATTCAATGCAATATCTGGGAAAGGGACTTCATATGCACCTTAGGCACTCACCTGAACCCCACAGATGTTCACCAAGTCACCTTCACGGGAGAGAGAATCCCCATGGTAGGCTTCAGCCCACTCCAGTTTGAGTTCAAGGGCAGGACCTCAGAAGGTAAACTGTACGTGGCCGAAACAGCATTGGGGTGGGCAGACCAGGGGCATTAGGGATTTAACTGAATTCAGGTGGGGTTACACAAGAACTCATGACAGACAACCCACAAACATGCGAGGGTGGAGCACGGAAGGACGACTTTCCAGCAGTCTTTGGAGCCACAATAGGAAAACTCACCAAATTCCCACACAGAATTTGCCTCAAAGAAGGGCTACACTAGTATGCCACAAAGTACGGAACATCATTTTCAACTGCAGGGAGGCGGTGCAGATGGAACTACAGCGCCTGGAGGACAACGGGGTGATCGAGCCAATCAAGAGCATGGAATGGTTGGCGCCTTTGGTAGTTGCACCCAAGCCAAATGGGAAGGTGCGCCTCTGTATAGACTTGAGGGAACTCAACAAGAACATCATAGTGGACAAATTTCCGTTGCCAAAAATCAACAAAATGTTTGCCCAGACCAAAGGAATCAAATGGTTTTCGACCGTTGACCTCACAGCGGCGTACCATCAAATCTCACTGCACCCCTCCTGTAGGAAACTAACATTGTTTATCACACCATTCGGCTGCTACAGGTTCTGGCGGATGCCATTTGGCCTGGCATCCGCCGCAGCGGTGTTCCAGAAGCTGAAGCACAAGTTGTTTAAAGACGTCAGTGGAGAGCAATACTTCCAGTATGACATCCTAATCATGGGAAAGACCAAACAAGATAACGATGCAAAGCTCTCTACGGTATTGCCAATTTTATCACAAAACAGCCTCACAACAGAATTGAACAGGTGCAAGTTTGGCCTCCGCACTGTCACCTACTTGGGACACGAAATTAGAGACAAAGGCATCTCTCCCAAGAGTGCCAACGTGGAAGCAATTAAGTCAGCACCTACACCTCACAACAAGGAAGAAGTACGTTCTTTCCTCGGGTTGGCCATATTCTATAGCAAATTTGTACGAAACTTCGCCACCAAGACACGCCATCTACGTCAGCTCCTCAAAGAAAAGAACGCCTTCGACTGGTCAACCGACGCAAATGCTGAATTTCTACAAATCAAGAATTACATTTGCGACGCCGTGTCTCTACATGGATTTGATCAATCTGCACTCTCCATCCTCACCACGGACGCCAGTGACAAAGGACTATCGCAAATGTCCAAGGATGGCGCTGTGACCACCATCAGCTTCACGTCTCAATCTCTGGCCCCCAATGAGGAGAAGTTCAGCGTGGTTGAGAAGGAGATGCTGGCAGCCATCTGGGCAATGGAGAAATTCCGACAGTTTCTCTGGGGCTCCAGGTTCTTCCTCCGGAAAGACCACAAGCTGCTTGTTAAGGTGCTTACATCCAGCGGACACGCCAGCGCCACTCCACGCATAGCAAAAATGACTCTTAGGTTGTTGCACTATGTGTATGACATGGAATACATACCTGGCAACAAGAACAAAGTTGCGGGCTATCTCAGCAGAACGGCGGTGATGGAAGGTGCGCCCACACAATCAGAATGAGAAGAGTACATGATCGCCTTCACCAGTGATCCGGAGGAAGTCCTAAGCTTGCACGAATGGAAGGCAGCATATGAGGAAGACCCCCATCTCACTTGGTACTGATAGAGCGCGCGAGGTCTCCCAGCCAATGATTCCGCCGTTTCCGGCTTCAGGGCCCATATACTTTCAATTCACACTATTCATTGACAGGGCGACTTCACGGGCTGCTACCAATTGTGTGTGTTCCCTACTGTTATCATTTAGTGTACCCTGACTTACCTTCCACCGACACGGGTACCTATGACTTCAACGGATCAGGGGCCTAGCTGTAAAAGGAAAGGCAACAAATGCAAATTCAAATGACATTCAATACTGTTGTAAAATGACCACGGACAACTGGAAGTTTTAAAATGTTTATCTAAAGTTCGTTTTCATCAAGCATCAAACTTACGAGAATAAGGCAATCAATAACCAAGATAATGAAAAGTACATAACTATAGAGAAATAAAGTCGGGGTAATCATTCAAATGCAAATATGAAAGGCAAGGGAAATATGCTATGCATTCAAGGCAAAAACTCTTTAGAAAATTTAAGTAAGGCTGTTCTAGACCATATCAGAAAATGACAAGCTGCAATGCAAAATATGATTTCTAAAAGGTAGGCTAGCATAGGAACAATTTAAGAAAATATGCAATTGACTTTAAGATTCAATAGTTTGCGGCAAAAGCATGGAAAATCAACATGTGCAAGATGTCACTTTATTTAAGCAAAGACAGAAAATAGAAAGGTGCAAGTTTAAAAGAACTTAGAGCAGTATTTACCTAGACTGGTGTGGAAACCAAACCCTGGCCACGGGTCAGTTTAAGGACAGGAAACCCTCAAGGAAGGATACCCCTCAAAGGACAGCAGGTGCAGAATGGACACCCAGGACAGGACAGGATACCCTCAGATTAGGAATCAGGACAGGACCTCAGGACAGGACAGCAAACCCTCAGGACAGGACCGCTCAGGACAGGACCGCTCAGGACAGGACCGCACCCGCAGTTTGGAAGCAACGCCTGCGCTCCACCCTCTCTGCAGCTATCGATCAAGACCCCGATTGGGTCAGCGAACTCCCAGCAAAGTGCTTCACCAGCACTTTAAGGTTCAGTAGAACCTTAGTCTATGGTCAATTTCGGACAGAGTGCTCCGCAGCGCTCTGTATCTTCAGTCACCTATTGAGTACGATGGGTCAGTGACAGGTCAGCTAAACCAGACAAGTCGGACAATTTCCCTAGGTGAACCCAGGGTAGATATACAGTTTGGGGACGGTGTACCACCCCCCAATGTTGCAAAGTGTCAGAATCCCTCAATTTGGATTGGTCCTAAGATAGGATTTGGGTAACACACCAATCATAACACTCTATTTGGATGCTTCATTTACATATCTGGGTACCGCCTAGCGAGATTGGGGTTCCCATGAGAAACTGCATAGAAATACAATAGAGATATTACATTGTTTCGGAATAAGAACATGTGATTCCGTCCTGCTAGGGTTGCAGGTCAGTTCTCAGGAGCATCTTGCCCATCACTGCCAACTGGCGGTGTTCCATCAGCCAAGGTTGTCGGTGCCCCAGAAAGTCGCACATGCGTAGAAGGGACCTCCAAGATGGCTTTTGGTGCAGTTAGACCCCCATTCCCCGCGGTACATGAAAAGTAAGCGAAAACAAATTAATACATAAAAATAACATTATGAAAACACATCACAAGGTTTGTACTTTCAACTTATCACTATAAAATATACTTATGCAACCTAAATGTTAGCTACATATAAACAAACACAAGAGCAGTGGCACGAGCAGTACCACGTTACTGGCAAAGCTATGTATTACGCATAAATTTCCCTCCAAACCTGCAGACGCGTCAGGACACGTGAGTGTGACTGACGCATGCGCAGTAACTAAATACAAGCGGCGGCCATGTTAAGTGACTCGAGTAAATTATTTTAGTAAAACACATAGGCAAGCTTCATGGAAACTTAAAATAAACGTTAGTAAGACGTACAACTTATTACTTTATTACACATAGACGAGGTTCATGACTTCGGCAAGTCGCAAAATATGCGAAGCTTTGCTTCATCAATCCCCTCTTTGATGATATTTACTATCATCACAAATTAAATGGAACCAGATGCCAACTTTCTTTCACACTTTGTACAACTCTATCTCTTCCAGCAATTTCTCCAGTTTTTCCCTTTCTGTTTTGGTAGGGTGAGAATTCTTCACCTTTTTATAGATCTGATTATTCACTTCCTCCAACTCGAGCTCATCCACACTTCGTTTCACCCCTCTTGCATTCACTTCATGCTTTCTGGTGTGCTTACGGCATTTGCAACAGACAAATATAAAAAATAGGATGAGACCTATAATTCCAATTGGCATCAGTACTTTAAACAATAAGCCTTTACCTATGCTAGCAAACCAATGACCTACATTTGAGAGACCATCTACCAGTCTCTTCCAGGCACTATCAACCTCGAGTGGTCTGAGTTCCTTTGCCAAATTAGTAATGTTTTTCACATATCTTTTGAGCTGTACACTTTTATCCGGAATATAAGTGCAACAATGTTGCGCCTTCAACATCCGGCAGACTCCGCCCTCTTTCGCCAATAAGGTATCAAGAGCAAGTCGATTCTGCAAAACCATTGATCTGATCGCAACCATTTCGGTATTGACCAGCAGAAATCCATGAGCTGTCTCAGTCGACAACACATCCAATATAGTGGACAATTTGCAAATTCTGTGAGTGTTCAGAACCACTCCCACTCCAGGTATCAGTGCACTGAAAATACTACCCATTATTTCACCTATGCTTTCTCTTTTACTACGCACTAAGCCATTAGTATTTTCACTGCTTCCAGCAACTCCATTCACATGGTATATTTTCGGGAAGACAATGCCAAAATAGCAACTTCCATACCAGTGATCCGGCAATTTAAAATAAGCCTTGTCCCCACAAATATAATAAATTCCAGGAAACACAGGCTCTGACCCATTTTTGAAACCCCAACCTCCAATTACCTTGTAATTATGTTCGCATTCACTGGAACCAATGAAAATGTTATTATAATAGCTAGTCTTCTCGCGGTGAAGACATAGCTTGCCTTTCTTTTCAAAATCCAGCAACAGAGCAGGACCCGCCCCACCAGTTGAGGTGCCTTCCAAGTTCTCTGCCCACCTTGGTCTTTTCTGACTTTCGTCATTTGCTTTCTTTTGTATTTTAATTCTCCTTTTCTCTGCCATGTTCAGGAACATCTTTTCCTGCTCACGCAAAGAACAAGTCAAGTTATCTCTGTGTGCTTCACCTATGTCAATATCACCAATAGTCAGAAAATAGTCTCCCATATATCGTATTACGTCGCTTTTTGTATGTACAGGATTCAAGTTCCCACGTATAGGAAGCTCAGAAAAGATCACGTCATTATTAGAGTAATAGTACTGTAACGGTCCTCTTTTGTAAAATAAACTAGCTAAAATGCTACAGGAGATTCCGTATGTCAGCGGCAAGTGATGGTATGTCACGCCTTCAGCTACAGAGGTAGGTAGCTTCATGCAGACATAGCAATCTTCAATGTCCATAGTCTCTACATAGTGTATTAATAAGTTTGCGAAAACATTTAAGCGTGTCCTGTTTTTAATTCCATGATAATGTAATTCTCCCTCATCTGATGCTTCTAAGTTTTGTTTTGTTTGTCTCAGTGCTCTCTCATGTCTAGCTACACTCTGTGTTGTCAGCTCCTCACTGTCAGTACTTACAATTTCAGTAGGGACAATATTAGTATCTTTGCCTACAGCAAAGGGAATGAAAATTGTTAGTCCTATCCAGAGTAATATCAGGACAACTATACTACAAACACATACCTTGCAGCAAGTTTTGCAACTGCTGCGACTAGGTCTACCATTCACGTTTGTATCAGACATTTTGGCTCAATAGAAGTTTTTCGACCCCTCTTTGTGACTTTACACGAGTATCTTACTTTGTGCAAATTCACGGTGGCTCTTCTTCCTCTTCGTCAGAGTACTCAGGGACGGGCTCTCCATCGCTTACGTCAGTGATATTGAGATCTTCAAGTTCTTCTAACACAAGGGTCCATTCAGGTGACTTGTACTTTTTGTTTTGCCTCTTTATTCGATCACTCCTTCTTTTGGATGTGTCTTCTGGTTGTTCTGCTATGCGTGCACTTCTCCTTTCTTCTGCACGTTTTTCTTCTACCGTTTTTATTCTCAGTCTCAATTTCTTTATGTATCCAGGCTCAATGTGCTTTCTTTTCTTGAGTCTTTTAGTTGGTACTTGGACTTCGTTTCCTTCTCTTGCCCTTTTGTTCTCATTAACGGTTGGCAATTCTGTTTCAGTTTCTTCTTCTTCTATCTGACTAATTCCAGGACTCACACCTATTTCTTCTGCCTGGGTACTAATCTGGCCTTGTTCAGGTAAATTATGCGTTTGCTCTTCAAGTGTCTCTGACTCTGTTTCCTGAACACGTTCTTCTAATTCTATCTGATCCTGTTCAAGCACTTCGATCTCTGGACTTTCTTCTGCTCGAACTATTACACTATGTCTAGTCTGTCCCTTCCCGACATCCGGAGTCAGTGGAGGAGTATCAAACACTTGTTCTGTATCTTTTACTTGTTCAGTATCGAGCACTTGTTCTGTATCCTTCACTTGTTCTGTATCAATCACTTGCTCTAACCCTGTCTGACCTTCTCCTTCCTCAGTTTTGATGTGAATCTCAAGATTCTGAGGTTCTTCGCCTGTGCCTTACTTTTCCTCTCTAGTCCACTCTCTACCTTCCCAAAGTCGTTCACTTGTTCGAATGGGGTCTTCGGTGAGATCAATCAAGGGAATCCACTCCTCTGGCCATATACTTGGCAGCTCGTCTTCAGCTACTCCTGGCTCAGCTTCTTGGACCCCTTCAGCAGGCTGGGCTCTTGACAGTTCGTTATCAACTATTCCTGGGCCAACGTCTGCTGATTCTGTAGCTCGACTGGTACTGGGCTGTACGTCGTCAGCTACTTCTGGTCTGGCTCCTGCAGAGTCCTCTGCTTGACGTCCTTCTGCCTCAGGCACCTCGTCTGGTGGTACCTTCTGGGTGTGGCTGGCGTGTACCCAGCGTGGAACTCCTGCACACTTTACTGCTGTGGTAGTTACCAGGATCACCTGACGTTTTTCTCCCCACCTTGGCTCCAGGCAGCTCTTCCGAGTATGCTTCTTTATCTTCACCCAGTCCCCCGGGACCAGTTTGTGGAGAGGAGTCGTTGGATTGAGGATGGCGTCTTCTCCGATCTGGCGAGAGATAGAACGCACTTGGTCACCCAATCTCTTGCAGTATTCAAGCACCAAATCATCAGTAATACTCAACAGTTTGCTTCCAGGCACCCATGCTTGTCTCATCACTCTTCCCATAATGATTTCATGGGGACTTAGGCCTGTTTTGCGATCAGGAACACTTCTTAGTCCCATCAGGACCAGAGGCAGGGCCTTCACCCAGGTCAATTTAGATGCATCACACAGTTTTGCTAGTCTGTTCTTGATAGTTCCATTTATTTGTTCCACTACTCCAGAAGCCTCTGGACGGTAGGCACAGTGAAGCTTTTGTGAAATTCCAAAGGCCTTACAGAGTTCGTCGATCACTTCATTATGAAAATGTGAGCCTTGATCTGATTCAATAGTGACTGGAACCCCGAACCTAGGTATCAGTTCTTTTAATAAACACTTAGCTACTGTTTTTGCGTCATTTTGGGGAGTAGGGAAAGCTTCCACCCACTTTGAAAATAAACAGACCATGACAAGGACATACCGCTTCCCTTCACAACGGGGCATGGTGATGAAATCAACCTGTATTCTCACAAAGGGACCCCCTGACCTCCCAATTTTTCCCAGTTCAACCACCGTCTTCTTCCCTGGGTTCATCTTTTGACATGTCAGGCACCTCTGGCAGAGGGATTCTGCTACTTTCCTGAACTTTTTACTGTACCAAGTCTGTTGGAACACTAGAATCATGGCGTCCCTACCAATGTGTGATCCTTCATGTATCAATCTCGCCATTGTGCTAAGTAAGTGTCTAGGTAACACAGGCATACCAGTTGGACCTATGATGACACCATCCACACGTCTTGGTCTACACCCATCGTCCTTCCACTTCTCTCTCTCTTGCCAAGGTGCCTCCTGCTGCCACTCTTTCACTTCATCCCATGTAGGCACTTCTTCAAACACCTGAAGTTGGCAGCTGGTTCCTGGCCCCCCTCGTTTTGGATTTACGATATACCGATCTCTAGCGCACCATTGGGCCACTCGATCAGCAAAATCATTTCCCAGTGATACAGTGTCCATGTCCTTCTTATGGGCGACACACTTTACCACTGCCAGTTCCTTTGGTAACTGGATTGCCTCTAAAAGGTCTTGAACAACTTTTCCATTTCGAATTGGAGTACCTGATGAAGTCAGGAACTCCCTCTGTAGCCACAACTGGCCAAAGTCATGCACAACCCCATAACAGTACTGACTGTCAGTATACACTGTTATGCGTAGGTTCTTCCCAATTTGGCAAGCTTTTATCATAGCAATCAATTCAGCTACTTGTGCAGACTTTATGTGATATAAATAACCTGCTTCTTCAATTTTGGTTAAGGAGACTACCGCATAGGCAGCACTAAGGCCTCCTTGTTCATGTCTCAGACATGAACCATCCACAAATAATTCCTTGTCATGCACAGGCAATGGTGTTTCTTTAATGTCTGGACGTGGCTTGGTATTGAATTCTGTTAAATCGATGCAATCATGCTCATCATCCACCCCACCTCCCATATCCATAGGGTCGGGGAGTAAGCTGGCAGGGTTCAAAATACTGCACCTAACAATGTTTACATTTGCAGCACCCACAAGAATCCTCTCGTATTTAGTCAGCCGACTAGGGGTGAGATACTGAGTTTTTGTTCTGGTCAGTAAAATTACCACTCCATGTGGGACATACACAGTTACCGGATGTCCCATGACAATGGACTCACTCTGCTCTAAACTTGCGCAGGTAGCAGCTACTGCTTTCAGACAACCTGGTAATCCAGCAGCTACTGGATCCAGGGTGGCAGAGAAATATGCCACAGGCCTTCTCGTTGTGCCATGATCTTGTGTCAGGACTGACAATGCACAATTATCACGAGTGTCACAGAATAGGGCAAACTCCTTGGAATAGTCTGGCATTCCTAATGCAGGGGCTGTACACAGACAATCTCGCAGTTTGGTGAAGGCTGTTAAGCTTTCATCATCCCATTCTACAATTTCTGGTGTTCCTCTCTTGGTCATTTTTATCAAAGGCCTAGCCAGGACTGCAAATCCCAGAATCCACTGCCTGCAGTATCCTATCACTCCCAGGAACATTCTGATCTCTTTCTGAGTACGGGGTAACTGCATCTTTTGTATTATTCTCACTCTCTCTGATGTCACTTTCCTGACCCCTTTCTCTATCTGGTGCCCCAGATATTTCACTGATTTTGCACAGAACTGTAATTTGTCAGGGGCCACTTTATGTCCCTTATCACACAGGTGATTCAGTAAGGCAATGGTGTCAATTACACAATCCCTATGACTTTTAGACGCCACCAAGAGGTCGTCTATGTATTGTACTAAGACAGAGTTCCCAGGTAAGACCAAAGTTTCCAAACATTTTTTCAAGATCTGATTAAAGATAGAGGGGCTCTCTGTGTACCCTTGAGGGACCCGGTTCCAGCAATACACGTGACCATTGAAGGCAAATGAGAAAAGAAATTTGCTATCTGGATGCAAGGGAATGGAAAAGAATGCATGACACAGGTCTATCACAGTGAACCACTCAGCATCCCAGGGAATCTGATACAGAATCACTGCTGGGTTCGGGACAATAGGGCAGCAGGGGACCACTATCTTGTTGACTTTTCGCAGGTCCTGCACTACCCTGTACTTGCCACTAGGCTTCTTAATGCCCATAATCGGGGAGTTACATGGGCTACTCATTACTTCCTGTATGATGTTTCCTTCTAGCAATTTCTGTATTTCCAGAGTAACACCAGCTTTCACTTCTGCATTCATTCTGTATGGTTTAGTATTGGGGTATACTGCATTGTCCTTGATCGCTATCTGTATGGGGTCCACATTTTTCATTAACCCTAAATCTTTCCCAGTAAAGTCCCACACCTCTGGCTTCACTGCTTCTTGGAGTTCTTTGGGCAAATCCTGCATGGTCATTCGTTTAATTTCCGAGTCAGGGCGGACTAACATTAATTTATAAATGCCGTCTTCATCTGGGGTCTGAATTTCAACACCCTTTGGTGTGCAAAAGATGGTACAGTTCATTTTGCACAGCAAATCACGTCCCAGTAAGTTCACTGGACTGGTGTCGCAAACGACAAATCTATGCATTTCCTTAAAGTTTCCAATTGAGATCTCCATGGGCTTGGTAACAGGAGTACTAATCAATTGATTAGATACACCCACTACTTGGATGGCTTCTCCCGAGAGGGGTAGGTTTGGAACGTCCACTGTTCTCACAGTAGAACGGGTAGCGCCAGTGTCCAACAGAAAGGTGACATCATTTCCGTCAACCCTTCCTTCAATGTATGGTCCGGACTGGTCTACCGGCAAGGAGGCGCCAAGTACGCACTCCTCGTCCTCCCCTCTCAGGCCCCGTCAGTACTGGTCATCACAAAGGAAGGTATCATTCAATAGATACTGCGAAGTTGCTGCATTTCTGTTCTCATTGCTTTCCCAGACTTCTATCTCATCCCCCTCTGTCACTTTCCCCCTATGTACTGGCTTAGGAGCTCTGGGCACCTGAACCGTCTTTACCTGTGGTTGAGTCTTTCTTGGTCTTTCTTTCTGCGTCTGTGGAGTTAAATCAGGTGTTTTGGGGTTATCATCTGGCAAGTAAGGACACTCGTTACGCCAGTGTCCAATTTCGCCGCACTGATGGCAGGGAAATTTCTTCATAGCCTCCTCCCTACTCATTTTGGGCCGGGGCTTACCTCCTCCCCCACCCCCAGTACCTTGGTTCTGAGTGTTCTTGACCATGTTACTCAACTGTTTTTCCTGCTGTTCTGCGAGCTTCACCTGAGCCCACATGACCTTCTCCTTGAGAGCCTTTTTCTTTTCTGCCATCTCGTCCTCGCAGTACTTTGCGTACCGCAGGACCTCGTCTACCTTTTTGGTATGCCAACAGATTTTATTATCCTTTATCCACTGACAAATTTCAGGCCTTAAACCGTTTACAAACCTGTAAATGAAATGCGTCATATCCTTCATTTCGATGTTATCTATACCACTGTATGTTTTAAACACCTGCAACAGCCTTTCATAATAGGAGTGCACTGTCTCCTCTCTTTCCTGCGTTGTTCTATCTATCCTGGTCCAATCAGTTTCCTTTGCTGGCACCTTGTTTTTCAAATGCTGAATCACTTGTTCATATTTTTTCATCACTTCAATAGACGGCTCCCCTGTGGCGGAATCCCTCGGGTACTCCTCACTAGGCCAGCCTATGCCTATTTTACACTCGGTCCATAGATCGACCGGGACCACAATATCGAAAAACCCATCCAGGTCTTTCCACAGGCATTTTTGCACCTTTACGAACCTTTCCACTTGCCGGTACCATTCAACTGGCTTTTCGCGCAACTTCGGGAAATCGCTAGTAAAGGACACAATATCCTGTCTGGACCATGGAACGTGCACATACCTCCCACCTGGTACTTCACGCATGGGGCATAATGTTTCAGGCTTGTCTACTTCTCTTAAAGGGAACTCAGGGGTAGCTTGTCTGGATCGAGCCTCATCTTTCTTTCTTGCCCACCTGCTTCTCCACCTTTCCACATCTCCCCATTTTTGCAAAACTGCAAGCAACTCTTTAATCTGCACCTTCTTCCCTGACACATTCAGGTTCTCTAAATCCTTGTCTGAGAATTCAGCTCTGTAAGGCTTTTGTAAGGGCTTGGATCTTGAAATATCTACCCCCATACTAGCTGCGGTGTCTGTCAGCTTTTCGTGGAGCACCCTGGTACTTCTGGTAAGGCTTTTACACATGAACAGCAATTCTTCTTCAGAATAGGTGTTTAATCTATCTAACCCCACATTTCCTGCCATCAATTCCTCTATTTCTACCCTCAGCTTGTAGAGGTCTAAAGGTTTCGTTTGCGGAGCCTGTTTTTCTAAATCACGACTCCAACTTTCAATCTCTTCCGGCGTTACCAAGGAAACACTCCTAGTCCCTGTTGCTGATTCTAATTTAATTTATTTCGCATCAAAAGGATTATGCCTCTTCTGCACTCCCTTTCCGGTCTGTTTGTTTGGCAGATCCAAGAACACCACTTCGGACTCGCACTCACTGGACTGATCGTCTATCAGTAGGGGCTCTTGCCTCGGCGGGGCCATTATCGGGTTCATAACTGGAGGGTTCGGACTTCCTTGACTATTCCCATACAACGGAACCACTGGTCCGATTGTTACCGGAATAGTCAAAGCTTCAGGACTGGTTTTTAACTGGGAGATTTTCTGAATTATTTCTGTCCTCTGTCTAGCTAGGGCCTCTTGCTCCCTTTCATCTAGTACTCTTCCTAATGTCCGGTCAGGTATCATCTGTGGGGTCAGGTGAGGGGTAAGACTTGGGGCAGTAGGATGCGTTTCACTTGGTCCTCCACCATAATTTGGTTTTGGGAACAAAGTTCCTGTGCCAAATGACCTGCACTCCTCCCCATATGGAGGCTGCAAAAAGGGTACTCCTGAACCTACTGGCTTTTCTTCGTTTTCATACAGAGGTCTGGGAAAAAATGTTCTTTCACAGGAATATTTTTCCTCTGAGCTCACGGGCATTCTAGGATATATATCGCGTACCTCTGCGGGTCCGGGGTTCTCAAAATAGGGCACCACCTGGCCACCTCCCCCCCTACATAGGGATCTGTCCTCCTCCTTAATAGATGGACGCTGGGGATTCTCTCCTGCACTGGAAGGTCGGGCTCCCTCATTATAAGGGGGCGGACTTCTCGTAAAGATGTCATCTAACAATTCATCGTCTGACTCCCCAAGGGCCCCCCAATGCTTACTCTTTTCTGTCCTTTTCTCTCCCGCAGAAGGGGTACCTGCTGTCATCATGGGAAATAGACCCTCAACAATCATGCTCTGCCTCCACTGTTTCATCCTCTTGTCCCAAGTCTCCTGTTTCAGCCTTGGGTACCACTTGGTCAGACCTTTGTCCATCCGGGGTTTCTCTCTTTCAAAAGCCTCAATCTCCCATTCCTCTAATGCCTCATACTGCGTTAGTCTCGGTCTGGGATGCAATTCATTCATTCGCGTTCTCAAATTAAATAAAATTCGGCCATTGAAAGTACCGTCTATCGGAAAAGCCAATACTCCGTCATCTTTTGTGTACATTACCCAATTCTCCAACCACACACAGGTATTGTACCCTCGGTCAAACATCATGAATGAGGCAGGAGTATTCGGTGGCGGGATAGTAACGCCCTCTCTAGATTTAATCGGTTTGTCCGTTTTGAAATAATTCTTTACCCTATTTACAAGGGACATCTTTCTCTTAGCACCGTACATAATATCGTATCTATTAGCTTTCCACTGCTCCCTTTCAAACCCTTGGTTTCTTGGATCGGGTCTAGTCTCTGGACAATACGAGTGCCACATACAATTTCTACGCTTAACTCTGTTTACAAAGTCACCTCCAATCCGAACGCGTCTTGCAATTCCGTGCGACCAATGGGGTGCACGCGTTCAAATAATTTCGGCCAATGGGTGCGCGGCCCCTTCGTGAGACTGTCCTCACGCTCCGGCGCTTCACCCCTCCTTTACAATTCCAGCCCCGCTACCCGCCCGCTGCTTCTACCAATCCCAGCGCGGCACGGAGTGACGTCAGAGGCGCTTCGCGACTGACTCCCTCCCTTCACAAGGTAACGGAAACTTTCTTTCCTTTTAAAGTGCTCAGTGCTTGGTTATTTTACAACAAATACACATTCGCCACAGTGCTCAAGTGTCTAGACAGGATAGCGTTGTTTTACTGCAAGTAAACTACTTCCATTTACTTTTCACGCGCTGCGGGTAGATCTCTTCCGCCTACCCTTCACTCTAGCATCGGTGAACCTGTTATTCCCCTAAACTCATCCACTTCTCCGGGATATATCCGAGTCTAAGGTTTCCCAGCGGACCCCTCTGCTTTCACCCTAGCTCCGAGGATCCTGCTACTTTTCTGATGTGACCCTTACTAGGTTACGCCACTATGGGAATTTTGCCAATGAACCTCGTTACTGACATTTATTCACACATGTATTCAGAAAACCCTAGTTAGTGCTTCCCGGTTATCCTAACCTGCACCTAACTTTCCTTAAGCCTGTGACCTCAGGACAATGGATTCTATTCACCACTTGCCCTTTCAATTCCCCGGGGAGTTCGGACAACACTGACTGACACGATTTACAAACGCATGGATTAATACATATAACAATATAAGAACAAGAATAATAATGAAAAAACAGTTCATTGATTTTCAGCAGCGTATTCACAAGAGATTGATCGGGTCCCTCGGAACAGCCGCTCTTATAGCAGCATTAATGTACTAGCAGCTACCGACTTACCTAGTCTAACTAGTCCTACCTAACCTTTAGCTAGTCCCTAACCATCCTCTGATCTACCAGAAAACTGATAGAGCGCGCGAGGTCTCCCAGCCAATGATTCCGCCGTTTCCGGCTTCAGGGCCCATATACTTTCAATTCACACTATTCATTGACAGGGCGACTTCACGGGCTGCTACCAATTGTGTGTGTTCCCTACTGTTATCATTTAGTGTACCCGACTTACCTTCCACCGACACGGGTACCTATGACTTCAACGGATCAGGGGCCTAGCTGTAAAAGGAAAGGCAACAAATGCAAATTCAAATGACATTCAATACTGTTGTAAAATGACCACGGACAACTGGAAGTTTTCAAATGTTTATCTAAAGTTCGTTTTCATCAAGCATCAAACTTACAAGAATAAGGCAATCAATAACCAAGATAATGAAAAGTACATAACTATAGAGAAATAAAGTCGGGTAATCATTCAAATGCAAATATGAAAGGCAAGGGAAATATGCTATGCATTCAAGGCAAAAACTCTTTAGAAAATTTAAGTAAGGCTGTTCTAGACCATATCAGAAAATGACAAACTGCAATGCAAAATATGATTTCTAAAAGGTAGGATAGCATAGGAACAATTTAAGAAAATATGCAATTGACTTTAAGATTCAATAGTTTGCGGCAAAAGCATGGAAAATCAACATGTGCAAGATGTCACTTTATTTAAGCAAAGACAGAAAATAGAAAGGTGCAAGTTTAAAAGAACTTAGAGCAGTATTTACCTAGACTGGTGTGGAAACCAAACCCTGGCCACGGGTCAGTTTAAGGACAGGAAACCCTCAAGGAAGGATACCCCTCAAAGGACAGCAGGTGCAGAATGGACACCCAGGACAGGATACCCTCAGATTAGGAATCAGGACAGGACCTCAGGACAGGACAGCAAACCCTCAGGACAGGACCGCTCAGGACAGGACCGCTCAGGACAGGACCGCACCCGCAGTTTGGAAGCAACGCCTGCGCTCCACCCTCTCTGCAGCTATCGATCAAGACCTCGATTGGGTCAGCGAACTCCCAGCAAAGTGCTTCACCAGCACTTTAAGGTTCAGTAGAACCTTAGTCTATGGTCAATTTCGGACAGAGTGCTCCGCAGCGCTCTGTATCTTCAGTCACCTATTGAGTACGATGGGTCAGTGACAGGTCAGCTAAACCAGACAAGTCGGACAATTTCCCTAGGTGAACCCAGGGTAGATATACAGTTTGGGGATGGTGTACCACCCCCCAATGTTGCAAAGTGTCAGAATCCCTCAATTTGGATTGGTCCTAAGATAGGATTTGGGTAACACACCAATCATAACACTCTATTTGGATGCTTCATTTACATATCTGGGTACCGCCTAGCGAGATTGGGGTTCCCATGAGAAACTGCATAGAAATACAATAGAGATATTACATTGTTTCGGAATAAGAACATGTGATTCCGTCCTGCTAGGGTTGCAGGTCAGTTCTCAGGAGCATCTTGCCCATCACTGCCAACTGGCGGTGTTCCATCAGCCAAGGTTGTCGGTGCCCCAGAAAGTGGCACATGCGTAGAAGGGACCTCCAAGATGGCTTTTGGTGCAGTTAGACCCCCATTCCCCGCGGTACATGAAAAGTAAGCGAAAACAAATTAATACATAAAAATAACATTATGAAAACACATCACAAGGTTTGTACTTTCAACTTATCACTATAAAATATACTTATGCAACCTAAATGTTAGCTACATATAAACAAACACAAGAGCAGTGGCACTAGCAGTACCACGTTACTGGCAAAGCTATGTATTACGCATGCGCATAAATTTCCCTCCAAACCTGCAGACGCGTCAGGACACGTGAGTGTGACTGACGCATGCGCAGTAACTAAATACAAGCGGCGGCCATGTTAAGTGACTCGAGTAAATTATTTTAGTAAAACACATAGGCAAGCTTCATGGAAACTTAAAATAAACGTTAGTAAGACGTACAACTTATTACTTTATTACACATAGACGAGGTTCATGACTTCGGCAAGTCGCAAAATATGCGAAGCTTTGCTTCATCAGTACTGACCTCTGGAAGTTCTGGGAAGTGCGGGAGGAGCTGTCCATCAGTGAGAATGCTGTATTCCTCTTAAGAGTGGACAGAGTGATTCCGCAACAATTAGTGGAACGCCTGCTGACAGTCTTGCATGAAGACCATTTAGGAATCATGAAGACAAAGAATTGAGTCATACTATCTTATTGGTGGCCTGCTGTTGACAGCCAAGTGGAGAAGCACATAAGGGCCTGTGAAGAGTGTAGCAACGCAGACAAGGCACAAACCATGCTCTGACCACCCCTGGGGAAGTTCACCGCTCCCACCAACCCATGGGAAGAATTGTCGGTCGACATACTGGAACCTATTCTCGACAAGTGGGGTGTCCCCAAGTACGCCATCATGTTAATGGACCCATAGTCCAAGTGGCCGGAAGAAGAACTGTGCGAAAAAGCGGACACAGACAGAATCCTACCCTTCCTCACAACCACATTTTTGAGAGGGGGATTCTGAAAAGCATCACGTGTGACAACGGCCCCCAGTTGACCTCCGACAAATGGACTGCATTCATGAAAAGGAATGGCATTGTGACCAGACACACCCAGGTGGACCATCCGGCTGGAAATGGCCTCGCAGAGAGGTTTAACCACGTGATCATGGAATCGGTGCAGGCAGCCATCAGCGCAAGAAAGGATTGGGAGACTGAAATTAGACACACTGTATGGGTGCATCGCATTACTCCCACAGCTACGGAATACAGCCCTTTTAAGACCCTATGGGGTCAAGACCCATTTACACGAGACAACACAGTGTGGATGAACCTGATGTTTCAGAGCAAGTGGTCCCCAGTGGTAGTTCGGAGCAATTCAGAGAAGGCCCAGAATATTTACACGGACTACTACAACAAGACGCATAGGTTGAAAGACGTCTCATTAGAAAAGGGGGAGTGGGTCCAAGTAAAGCTGGCTCAACGACGAAGGAAAGACGACAGCAAGTTCAGCGAACCTCTACAAGTCAAAGAAACCTAAGCACAGTCGGCCTTATTGAGTGATGGAAAAGTATGGTCCCACAGCATAATGGCCAAGTGCAATAAAGTGAGGACTAACCTAGCGTTTTGGGGGCAACTGCTGAAACCTTCACTTACCGCAGGACCCAGGGGCCATATCCAGGCGCACAACAGTAACAGCTGACTGCTCCCCCGCCGAAACAAATATCGGCCGGCCAGTGGGGACGTGCAGCGCCCACCGGGACTACAGCTCCCAGCGCCCCCTGCTTCACCGGGACGCCGCCTCCTCACGCCTACAGCTTCCGCCCGGAGGTGCTTAAACAGCAGCAGCACCTCCGGGGGAGCGGAGGACTAACCTAGCGATTTGGGGGCAACTGCTGAAACCTTCACTTACCGCAGGACCCAGGGGCCATATCCAGGCGCACAACAGTAACAGCTGACTGCTCCCCCGCCGCCGAAGCAAATATCGGCCGCCGAGTGGAGACGTGCAGCGCCGACCGGGACTACAGCTCCCAGCGCCCCCTGCTTCACCTGGACGTCGCCTCCTCACGCCTGCAGCTTCCGCCCGGAGGTGCTTAAACAGCAGCAGCACCTCCCGCGTCGCGGGACACGTGCGGGACGCGCCGGGCTGAGCCCGGGCAGAGGGCGGACCGTCTGTGGCCGTCAGGGGACGGCAGTGGACGGGACGGGCCACCCCCCTTTCTCCTCCCATTGAAGACCACACAGGTACTGTCTCCATCTTGTCAAAAGCTATTTACATCCTACTCACATAGTCCCCTAGCAGTGTAGCGGGTTACTTTAATGTGGGGCGCTTGAGCATTAGCTACATTCCAGCACCTACTTATCTTGATACATCCCACTTCCAAAATGACTAAACGGGGACCTAAAACTATAACCCCCACGACACGATCACACACCATGCTGTTGGCTACTGAGTCACAGCCTCTACCAACCTTGACGGCTATCGATAAACAGACCATCGGTGTAGTGGTTAATGCTATTGAGAACACAGAGAGGAGGCTATCGATAACCCCGTTAGGCATGCAAAGCCTGGGAAAAGACACCTCAGCTACCACGATTGATGTTATGGACACTAACTCATTTTTGGCCCCATCATACGTAGACTTGCCCTGCAGTCAGATGCCCGTTGAGATCTCTATAGTTGCACAAGAGCTGCCAATTACCCTATCGCCCCCTTCCCCGGAGAAAAGGACAACAGTACGTAAACCGTGCACGAGGAAAAAGAAAGGAAATAACCTACATAAATTGGGTAATAATAAATTGGCAAACCATGACTTGGTGACACCGACTACCAGTTCAAGTGGCCCAACGTTAGGAATACCATGCTGGGTCACAAACATGGTCGCCGACCTACAAGCCTCCTTGGAGCGGACTATTGTTGCCCAACTCAGGCCCCTGGTTTCAAAACTTGACAAACTTATTGCTGCTACAAATATAAAAGGGGGAGGGCCAATTGAGCCATCAAGACAAGTGAGAAACTCTGTACCTCATGTTATTGATACTCCGTCTCAAAGTGTCCCAAGAAATAGAGTAGTGGAAAGCAAAAGCAAAAACACCCCAGTCCAGACCACCAATGCTGTAGCTACACCAATCACCCAGAAGTCCACGCATGTTCCATCCCAACACCTGCCAAGGACCAACGCTCAGAAACAGATTTCTCAAGCAGCAGGAAACATGGCAAAAGCCATAGAGAAAGATATCCCAAAGACATAATGAGGGCGATAAGGGGCTTAACAGCACAAGCTCACCACTGAAACAAAGCAAATCTTCCAGAACCTTTTCCCGACAACCACCAACAATTAATCTACCCCCCGAAGCCCAATCTTATGTGGTGGCACTCGTAGGAGTTCCGCCGTTAACTGAGGGGAAAAGAGAAAGGGAGACTGAGCTGAAAAACAAGTATATTCAGTGGCTTAGAGTAAATAGACCCCTCGCGGGGAATGTCTCAGGGGAAATCCTGTCAGCTAGAAGAGTGGGCTGGATTGGGAGGAGCCCAAAGACAGTAGCCGGTGATGTGATAATTCTGAACTTTAGGGATGTTTCTGCTGTAGGGTATATTTGTAATGCTCCGCACTACAGTTCAGACACGCAAATATGTCCCCTGCACCTCTCGTATTTCTACCCCACTCCTAGTCTGGAACCATGTCGCACAAGATCCACACATATTAATAGGGGGGGCTTTCCCATACTTCATAGAACTTTAAATGGGGGCGAATTCAGGAAGGGTATGTCTTCCTATGGTTCACTACTCCCGATACAGCCACACTGGAATAGGTTCAGTGTTCTGGAAGATGTAGATTGACTTAGTCGAGGAGGAATGTCACCCCCAGAAGCCACAAAGGTAGTACACATAAGCCCAGGGGTACCAGAGGGAAATATTTTGTCGCAAATGCTGAAGGAAGCTCCGAAAGCTGCCAATATAGTAAGGAATAGGATTAGCAATAGGGAGACTAGGGAAGTCGAAGGATCAGATAGTTCATAGGAAGGATGCCTGAAGTTAGTCTCCTGGAATATAGCCGGGCTAAAAAATAAGCTGCATACTCCTGAGTGGGCTTCCTTTATGGCAGAATACGACATCTGCCTGATGCAAGAGACTTGGGCACTAGAAGAGAGCTCGAGCCCGACCTTTGCCACATTTGATACTTTGGCAGTATCTACAGGCAGAGGCCGCCCATCGGGAGGGCTATCAATTTGGATAGGAACCCACCTGGGAATCCAAGCAACCAAAATTCAAACAAATTCCCCGGAAATTCAGTGTATCTTAATAGAACCTCCAAGCCAACCCCAAATAGCAATAATAAACACCTATTCGAGGCCATCTAGGAATGGTCAGGAATCGGCTACATTTAGAGCCCTGAACTCCTTCATCCAAGGGCTAGACCCCTCTATTTCAATAATCCTTGGCGGGGATTTTAACTGCCAATTTGAACCTTTGGGCAGTCTAGAACTGGGTGATCAAGATGAGGTAGATGCACTATGGCATATCCCGGATCCGAACATTGCCCCTGCCAGGGCGTGGACACCTCTTGTGCTCCAAATAAAATGTTTCTCCCTTGCGACATCCCTGCGGGCGTGCAATGGGAGACTGGACCCTGACCGCCCAGCAAAGGCAACTTTTAATCGGGCAAAAAAAACAACCATCATTGATTACCTAATGGTGGATGCTAAAAACTGGGATAAGCTGAAAGAATTTAGGGTCATTCAAAGACAGGACAGTGACCACAATGCCCTGGTAGTAACTTTCAAACCAGGGTCATTTGGTTTAACCACCTCTGATCACATACCTGCCACGATGATGCTCCCTCTCACGCTAACCAACAATAGAAGGAGGGTTAAGTGGCCTCACCTTGTAGATTCAACCTTGAAGCTTGCCAAAATCTACCAACTCGCTATCCCTTTTCTAGAGCAGATGGGTGACTCGCCTGGTTGGCAGCAGGCACTAGATACGCATAAACAGCTAGTCGAGGTACTAGGGGATGTGTTTTATCCCATAAGCAGAATTAAGAAGCATGTTCCAAAAACACACCCCTGGTTCAACGATGCGTGCAGGAACTCGAAAAAGGAGCTCCTTGCGGCAATCAAGGCTAAAGATAGAGAGAGTATTAGGGTAGCTAGACTGACTTGCAAAAAGGAGCTGACCAGGGGTAAAAGAGAGTGGGAAGAAGACAGGTGGGAAGAACTCAGATGTGCCCTTGTGACAAAAGATGCCAAACTATTCTGGGCATTAGTAAATTCCGGTGCAAATGATGGCGGGGGGACCCCTCTACCAAATATCCCCGCCTCAATGTGGGAGGCGCATTTCTCTGCACTCTACACTGGCCCTGTGACTGGCTACAGCAACCATCTAGATAGGTCTGGGACGCCAGAGCTAGAAGGTTCCACCTGGGTCTCTCCTGCCCAAGGCCCCCCGCACGAGTGTCGACTGCGGGGGGCCTTGGGCATGGGATACCAGGTGGACCATAGGGACACCGAGACGAGGTTGGCCCCGAGAAGTGGCGAGAGTATCTCGGCTAAGGAGGTGGAGACTGCAATTATTAGACAACTCCCTAACAAAGCGCCAGGCCTCGACAGGGTACCGGGTGATCTTTTCCGTTCCCAGCCAAAGATCTGGGCTCCGTACCTAACTGTATTATTTAATGCAGTCCTATTGGGGGAAAAGATACCTGACACGTGGGCGGGGGCCGAAATTGTCCCCATTTTTAAGAAGGGGTCCCCTTTGGAGCCGTCAAATTATAGACCAATAAGTCTCCTGGACACTACCCAGAAACTGATGGGCCGGATACTCTTGGATAGAATACTGGGATGGGCGGAGGAGTATGAAGTAATGTCTACCCTGCAGGCCGGTTTTAGATCTGGGATCTCGACCATGGACCAACTCTTTAGGCTGCAGGTCCTCTTTTGGAAGACCGTAAGTATCGAGGGTGGCAGCCTCTACTTGTCTTCGTCGATCTGCGGGCCGCTTTCGACCTTGTGCCGAGGGAGAGTTTATGGAGGGTCCTAAAAGACCTCGGCATTCCTCCCCATCTATTGGAGGTCCTGAAGCGGTTTCATGAAGGGAACTATGCCCGGGTGAGGTGCGGGAAGAACGGGGAACTATCTGCACGTTTCCCTGTAACTAGAGGCGTCCGCCAGGGCTGTGCCCTGGCTCCTACGCTCTTTAGTCTTTACATAAATGGTCTGGTGGGGGAACTAGATAGAGTCAGGGATAGTGATGCCCCCTGGTTGGCGTCAGGTCGGGTGCCTGCTCTGATGTTCGCAGACGACACCCTATTGTTGTCGGGAACATCAACAGGCATCCAGCAGGTTCTGGATGGTTTTGTTTTATTCTGCGCTTCGCGGGGACTCGAGATTAATCTAGAGAAAACGAAATTTATGATCTTCGGTCCCCCGAAACGCACCCGCCCTAGCCCTACACTAAACGGCACCCCACTCGAAAGGGTGAGAACCTTTGTATACCTGGGGGTCACCTTGACTGAGGACTTTGGTTGGGGCCCACAGGTAGCCAAATCTACCCTAAAGCTCTCACAGATATTAGGGGGTATAGGTAAGTTCCAGCGGTCAACGCAATTTAAGCCAGTCTCCCCAGCGCTTGAAATTTACAGTGTTCAAGCTAGACCTGCTGTAACCTACGGTGCAGAACTTTGGGGACATTCAAGCATAGTAAGCCTTCTCAGGGTTGAACGGGCCTTTATGAGGAATCTGATTGGTCTACCCCAAAGCACCCCGCTTATCCCCTTGAGATTTGATCTAGGTGTGGAGCCCATCTCTGAACTACTAGCAGCCTGACCCCTCCTGTACTGGAGAAGGCTCTGGACAGTACCTGAGCTTGCGGACTACAGAGCTGAGTTCGCTGCTGTCTGGGGGTCGTTGAAGAGTAAGAAAATATCCTGGCTGCTCCACATTAAAACTATTGCCTATCGAATCGGAATGCCCCAAATATGGGAGTCCCCGGCGGAGAGCTGCCCAGTGGTGCGGAGAACTGAGCTGCTGGCCTCTCTGAGGCACTATAACCTAAGTCTGCTGCATCGCCTGCCAAGTATGGGCAGGTTGTCTTCGGAATTCTTGCAGGTAAAACTTGTGCCCAGAAGGGAGGAATTTTTGGACCAAATCGAACCTCCCCTTGCAAGAAAACTATATACACAATTAAGGCACGGTTGCCTGCCACTTGGGGCCTTGACCTGCAAATGGGCAGGTCAAGAGGAGGGAATTTGCCCTGTCTGCAACAATAGCAAAGAAGACATTGCCCATGTTTTGTTTTTTTGCCCCGCTTATAGCGCAATTCAGAGAGCCTGGCTGGTACCACTATGTAGAAATCTGGGACTAAACCATTGTGCTCAAGCTGTTAGAATTTTAAAATCTGATGCATCCCCCCTCATTGTGTTTTCGGTCTCCCACTTTCTGTATAGTATGTGGCGTAGAAGGTCCACCTTGATTAATTGTGACTAATTCTTAACGATGACTACTTTGTTGATAACTGATTGTTTAATACTGTCTTAACCATTGTTTTTTAATTATTTATGTATTTTATTGTATGTACATATTTTATCTGTGCTTTTATGGTCATCGACCGAAATAAAGTTATCAATGAATGGTAATAAAGTGATTAGATGGGAGAAGGGAGAGGCCTCGGCAAGCACCAGTGACACCAGTTGGGAATTGGATAATGAAGAGTATGGTCCAGAGACAGACACGCAGAGAAATGGCACAACAAGAGACAATGAAGACAGAAGCGACAACACACAAGAACAGAGGAGCCAAGAAACGACACGACAACTTAGGCAACAAGAAGACCAAAGTATCAGCGAATCAGACATCAGGCGACAAGCCTCCACAGCTCCCAATGGTAACCAGCAAGAGAGTCAAAGGAAACAAAGACACACACGAGGGAGACACACATGATACAAGCACCCATAACACGCACCCGCACAGGCAGGGCAGTAGTGTTACCAAAAAGATACAGAGAATATGATATCTAAGCTTGTAGTATGTTGTGCGCGCCTCCTCTCCCTGTCTTTCCCCTTTCCCCTCCCCCTCCTTCCTTATCAGCAGTCGAGTAAACCTATCATAGCACCGGTGTCAGTGTCCCTTTCCTCTACACCTCTGGTTGGTACAGTTCTTGTTATGGTAATTAAAGGAGGGAGATATGTGTTGTAGCGCTCTAGTGGTTTTCACCACGTGACGTGCCAGTGCATGCTGGGAGTGGTGGTGGCCATCTTCCGCCCGGGACAGCCTCCGTGTGGGAGTGACCCCGGCGCTCTCCTTAAAGAATAAATATACAAGTGATATCTCAACCCGTAGTGCAGTCTCTTCTTTGGGGCCCAACCGCTTCCACAGACAAACCAATGGGTGAAGGATGCAGAAAAGTATGTGGTTTGAGAAGGCAGACTCCAGGGATTTCTACAATGGTACCTGACAGGAGCGTCCCAACTCAGTGATATTTGGGAAGCAGACCAGATTAAATCCTGTGACACTTTTGAGCAATTCGGCTTCACAGCACATAAATCTTCAGATATATACAGATAGCTATGCCTTGAACACACTTAGCAGTAAATCAGAGGAGTTCCCAGAATATAAATTGTTATAAGCCAAAGTTACTTGCAAAGCCCTAGGGGAAAAAGGAGGGTCATACAGGCATACTACTGCAGGCTGATCCTAGATGTGATGGAAAACTTTCAAAGGAAGGATGAAAAAAAAGAAAAAGGCAGTGTTTGAAGGTGACAGAGTCATAGCTCCCACTAAGTACTTTCTTAAGCAGAAAGTCTATTTAACAGCTGCACTGTCAACCCACAGCTAAAAATATATATAGAAAAGTAAAATCTTTCATAGCATTCAATGCTATATTTATGCTTAATGTGATTCAATTCAAAATGTGCTCTATACTACATAAATCACACTCACCCTTGTCCCCTTGCCCCAGGTATAATGTCCCTGCTCGTTCCTTCTGAAGACACAATGCAGCTGCTCATGTCCTATGCAGACCCCACTGGCCCAGACAGCCGCAGGGCCTCCATCTTGCCAGATATCCGGCTTTGGATGAGCGCCCTCTGGCTAAACCCAATCACAGCCCAAATGACCATGGTGGGCAGTGGGCCAGACTCTTGGCAGCCTCCTCCAGCCTCTTCTGCTAGGACACACTCTTCTTGTAATGAACAAGTGTCGGGAAAGATGCTGCCTGGATTCTGATTTGATGCGTCAAACATCATATTTCAGATGATTCATGAGCATCGTTGAACCTTTAGAAGACATCGTGCCTCCTCTGCCTGAAACAAAGAGTTTGTTTTGGCCTGTTTCAAATACATGTGTCCAAGGATCACTTCAAAGTGCACCTTTCATTATACAAGTGCAGGTGGTAAAGCATGTGGTGTAACACTAGCCCCGAGGTCTTAGGGGGTCCGTCCAGCACAGTGCATGGGGCCCTACACTGAGAGCTCCTTACTGGGTTTGGGAGGGGTGGGAGAGGTTGGCCCCTCCTTTTACTTTGCAGGGAGGTGCTCAAGCTTCATTACGTCATGGGGTACCGTGCTCATGGTCCAATTGGTTCATCTCTTGAAGCCTGTCCCATGTCATCTCAAGAGCAAGAAGCTCATCTTCCCTTCTAGAACAATCTTGAAACCAGGCATTTTTCGTTGAATTAGGTGTACTCAGAAGTACAGTGATCTTGCGACATTTTTCATCTTCTTAATATCGCCAAAAAGCCCTGGGGTCAAAGTGTGATTCCCCAAACCGTGCTAACATAACATACTCTATCAGTCTGGCAGAATGTGCAGCAACAATGTGAAAAACTTTTTGGCATGTTATCAACACAATGGAAGGGAGAAGTAGCACAAAGCAAAAAAACACAATAATTATAAAAAATATATCATTTAATAGGTATGTGTATCGTCACTTTAAAAACAATTGGTAAAACAAGACAACATGAATATAGATCGGTAATACCAGAGATAAAGTAATCAACATTCATGTGCAACATACAGCATACAAAATAAAAATATTATCACAGTGGCAATATGTATAATTCGACGCGCGTTTCGGCGTTTATGGGAAACGCCTTCTTCAGGAGCCACAAATGTTATCTGAAAGACATATTAAGTTCAAAATCAGATACAAAAGGTATATGCATGAATCACAATTTTACTCAATAATTAAAACAAGTACATTCTAAATTGATAATAAAATCCAAAAACATGTAATACAAGAAAACCAAAATACTATCTTAGTGCCAAAATAACTCCCTGCTTGTGCAACTGGGAAGATACAGCTGAAACAAGCTACAGACTAACAGTTATAACATTTGAGCAGCAATAATAACAAGTAATGGAAAACCTATATAGAAACCCAATGATAAGGGCCAAGAGGGAGATGTAATTACGTGGAGCCAAACTAGAAGGTGAGCTCAACTTCAGAAAGGAGATATATATGAGCCTTCCATGGTGGATGAAACTACCCTATTCGCTTAACAATACATTGACCCACTCAAAGGTAATGGCTAAATGGAAAAGGAAATGGTAACAAAGAGGTCTAACTTTGGAAAAAATTTCCATTTAGTATAAAATGTATGATGTCTGATGTTAGCAAGATCTAGTATAAAACTAACAAGTCCTGAATCAATGAAACAGCTTACTCTGCGGTATAACCTGTATTGCGACTTATTCTTACCACAGCACTTGATCGTCTGATTCTTCCAATGTGCACTTTTGGAAGTTGAAAGCTGGTATATGCATTCAACTAGGTAGCTGGTTATCCGTGTAGATTGTATTTCAAACTAGTAGAGCTGCAACAGGTAAAGAGGTACTATATAAGAAATGGAGTCTTATAGGCGATACCCTGTAATTGATGTAAAACGGCTTGCTAGCAGCTATAAAAAATGACAGACAGCGTCAAGAGATGACTACCTTCAGATACTTCAAACGAGGGGCAATCGTTTTATGTTGCTCACAACATATTGTACATTATGTTGCTATGTCAATTGAATAAATAGACGTGGACGGCTGATCAGTATATCTTACCGGCTGCAAGATTAGATAGCTGTAGCCTTAGTTATCTATGTTGGAAAAGCGAGTTGTTGGAGCTAGTCATCGTGGTCGAGCTATGGAAGATGTATCACCACGTCACACTAAAAATTCTAAAAATAAAACAGACCCAATATAAACAAGCTATCATTGCCGTAACAAATAAGATCGAATAATATAACACATGTAACAGGGTTTTATTATCTTACCGGAATCCATTTTTTCCAAAGTTAGACCTCTTTGTTACCATTTCCTTTTCCATTTAGCCATTACCTTTGAGTGGGTCAATGTATTGTTAAGCGAATAGGGTAGTTTCATCCACCATGGAAGGCTCATATATATCTCCTTTCTGAAGTTGAGCTCACCTTCTAGTTTGGCTCCACGTAATTACATCTCCCTCTTGGCCCTTATCATTGGGTTTCTATATAGGTTTTCCATTACTTGTTATTATTGCTGCTCAAATGTTATAACTGTTAGTCTGTAGCTTGTTTCAGCTGTATCTTCCCAGTTGCACAAGCAGGGAGTTTATTTTGGCACTAAGATAGTATTTTGTTTTTCTTGTATTACATGTTTTTGGATTTTATTATCAATTTAGAATGTACTTGTTTTAATTATTGAGTAAAATTGTGATTCATGCATATACCTTTTGTATCTGATTTTGAACTTAATATGTCTTTCAGATAACATTTGTGGCTCCTGAAGAAGGCGTTTCCCATAAACGCCGAAACGCGCGTCGAATTATACATATTGCCACTGTGATAATATTTTTATTTTGTATGCTGTATGTTGCACATGAATGTTGATTACTTTATCTCTGGTATTACCGATCCATATTCATGTTGTCTTGTTTTACCAATTGTTTTTAAAGTGACAATTCACATACCTATTAAATGATATATTTTTTATAATTATTGTGTTTTTTTGCTTTGTGCTACTTCTCCCTTCCATTGTGTTGATAACATGCCAAAAAGTTTTTCACATTGTCTAGTTCCCTGTATCTTGAATTGATTTTCTTCACAGGGGGTCCTTGTTATTTACATTAGAATGTGCAGCAACTGCAGATGGCCGAATATGACCATAGTTGGTCATGTACAGATAAGAAGGTGGAAATAAATGTCAGTGAAATAACTGCTCCTTCACAGGCTTCCAGTGTGTTACATTGTGCTTTTCATTTTTGTACACAGTTCAGAAATTTACCTCTGCAAACAAAATTTCAAAAATGCTTGAGTCAAGATAGCACACAGAAAAAAAGCTTTGGAAACCAACTCCCTAACTCTGATAAAACGCCACTGGGGCTCATCACCGGTGGAGTAACTTATAAAGGGGCATATGATCATGGGCCAGCGTTAAAATTATCGCCGCTTTCGTGTCCGTTTTTGGACGAAAAGTGGCGACAATTTTATCGCCCTATCTTCATGGACACGCTAATGCGTGAATCCATGCTTTAGCGCCCATTTTATTTTCACCTCGCCTCGCATCGCTAATGAGATGCAAGGTAGGCGTTCCCATAAGAAATACAGCGAAAATAATCGCTGACGAAGGAGCTCCAAATCAACAAGGGAATCGCTAACCGGCCTAGCGACATTAAAAGTTGCACTAACCGGCTATTTCGCCGGTTCCTTACACCTGCTAAATATTTGACTTAGCCATGTTTAACATGTTAGGTGGATCGTCATGCTGAGTCCACATCTCCCTATCACCAATGTTTTTACTATCGCTGTTTTTTAATTGTATGTAATTCTGCAATATTGCTCCTTATCGCCTCAATTGCCGGGATTTCTATCGCCTCGGCGATACGCGTTGCTGATAGTGCGCTCACCGGGCGGTAGAATCCAGCGATAGGCGGCGTTATTATTGTGCACACTAAACACGGCCAACGATAATTTTTGCTGGCCGTTGATGAAATGCCCCATAGTCCTCTGCCTCATGCACTATAAAAAATAAAAAACATGCACTACTACAAGGAGCTAATTCAACCAAAGTATATGCAAGGCAAATTAGGATTGTGAGTGGAATTCAGAGCAGCAACTATGTAGGTGACCCGGTCAAGGGCATTTGTGTGTTTTTAAAAAAATGTATCCACGCTGCACCCATTCAGGAATACTCTGCAGCATGGCTAAAAAACAAAGGCGAGAGCAATTGGCTCTGGCAATGCTTGTTGTACTGTGTGTCTGTCTGTTGCAGCATTTGGTGTGCAACTCTAGAACCATGTATGATGTGAGAAGAAAACACAGTGAATGCTCCACAAAATACAGGTTCTCCTCTTGTTTAGTTTGCACATAACAACCCATGCACGCTCAATAGATGCTCAGGTACCCTGAGAAATAAAGATCTATTTACTGGCAGCTGGCCTGCCACTTAGCATAGCAACAGTACCTAACCTGCCCCTACTCCCTGTGTAGTTGCAAATATCCGCTATCTAGAATCAATAAACTGACCACTTGGCACCCGCACTCTACTTGCTCTGTAAAGTTTCGGCCAGAAATCCAAAAAGATGCCTTCTTCAGGGATGGCTGGCATTATAAATGTGAAAGAGGCATGGGCCTTGGGCGGTCAAGTCTTTATCCCTGTGTCCCCCTGTGATAAATACAGGGTACTTCCTTACCTTTAAAGAAAAATCTCTGCCGTGCCAGCACAGAGTATGATTGCCAGGAACAGGATCTCCCTGTATTGTTTTCAACTAGAGGAGAGTGACTCTAGCAGGAGCGGCCCATGCACGTAAGAGCGGTGGGGCGCGATTGGGTGGCGAATTTGCCGGATGACCACGAAGGAAGATTAAATAATACATAATTATAAATAAATAATTAACAGCCCTACTGTTAACACCATCATGGAAGAGGTGGAATCTGAACTACTGGTGTCGAAAGAACAAAGCCTATGACCATGAGAAGGTCCAGAGAAAGAAGCATACATGAAGGTTGTCACAAGTACCTTGTAGCCCAGGGGGTCAGTGGGCCAATATTTGGTCCAAAGTTAACTTCAATAACTAGAGGACTTAAATCCTCTGAGATTATTTGAGGGCTGTGTGGTGCCTCTGACTTCTCCTTTACCTTGCAGGGGCAGCATCGGTGACTGTGAGATGGCCTGGCGGAGGTCTCAACTGGACACAGCCTCAAGCAGCTTCATACTGTGTCAAGGAATAGCATGATCAAAAGAGGGGGCAAGGGTTGCCCCTCTATCTGGATTCATATTAAATAGGTTGCAACCAGAGTCGAGGCACTTTTCAGAGAATCATGGGCTCACAGAAAAACTCGATTCTATCATCTGACTTGTCCAAAACTATTAAAACGAAAAGAAGACTGCACTGGCCAGTGAAGATTGAATCACCAACTCCCGGACAAAATCAGGGCCTATGAGTTTGGGACTCAGAAATAGTCTGTGAAATATGCACAAGAATCAAATTAACAAAAACAGAACACATATAAAATAACTCATTAAGCAGTGGTGGCCAATCCAATATTTTACAATTCCAGAGAAAATTGCTAACTCTAGAAAGACTCTACTTCTGGAATGGAAAATCCAAAATGAAGTTGCTAATGATGACATGAAATTGACATGACACTGGCATGATATTCAAGCAAGTGAAAAAGACGATCATACGTGGCTGACCTTTGGGAAACCAAAAATAATTGTACTTTGTCAATGAACATAAGAATGGGGAAGTCCGGGACGAAATAGTTAAATAGTGTCAAATGTATCAAAATATATGCTCTTAAAATAATTGTCCTGAAACCAGCCACACTGCAAATCCTACTGGGGACAAAGACACCACCCTCCTGCACAGAAAATATTAGAACTTACTAGAGAGAGGCCGAGTCATTCAACTGCATGCTATGGTGAAAACGAACCTTCAAATGGATGTTCAAGACATATACATGTCTCCTGAATAAAGTACCTCATTCGGCCTGATCTTAACAAGGAAAATACAAAAACTGGGCCCCTCGACTGAAAAACAGTGTGAAGATTTGCAGTGCGTATGGGAAAATACACATTTCCTTCTGGAGCGCTGCATACTCACTTTTAAGCCTTTTGCAGTAATTTGGCCACACATCTAGGTGTCGCTCTGCTTTTTTTTTTCACGCACGCTCCCAGGGCGGGCTATTTTTTTTTAACAAGGGTCTCAGGGGCATATTATCAAGGCAGGTGAAATGAAATTATCGCCTCTTTTGCGGCGATAATTTCATCGCCCTATTAGCAAGCTGTCGCTAACATCAGTTAGCAACAGCTTTTAGGTGATAGCGAGCGGTTTGGGGCCTGCTTTGCATGTCAGCGATATTTATCGCTAATGACATGCAAAGTGGGCGTACCCAACCAGTTAGCGATTGAAAGCAGTCGCTAACGTCGCTATTGCCTATTAGCAAGGCAGGCGTAGCGATAAAAAAATTCGCGCTAAGCGCGAATATCGCTAAAACCTAACGCCTGCTCAAACCAGTTCTTAACCTGCATATCCAATGGGAGGTGGATATTCAGGTTAAGACCCTATTGGCGTTAATGCCTGAATATCACTGGTTTTCCAGCGATATTCACGGGTTTCTCTGCTATCGTCGGAAAATGTTATCGCATTGGAGATAAACGTTGCTAATAGCATGTTATCTCTGCGATAAAATCCGGCGATGCGGGCGATAAAAAACAATGTGGTAAGCTTCTTTAGCGATAAATATCGCTACTTGTTGATAATATGCCCCTCAATTCTGTTGCACAATTCATTACTTTTGATAACGATGTGATGCATCAGGATGGGCATTGCTGGTGCAGTGCCTGAAGAGTATAACGGCAATACATTTAACTGGATATTTCTTTGAGTTAGTGCTTTATTTATAGACAACACTGCTCAGAAACCGAAAAAGACAAATATTGCTCACTATTTCTGAGGTTTACAAGCTGAAAACAGAGCACGGCTCGAGATTTCCTTTGATTTGTTAATTGAACAGTAGTAATATTATTATAGCTGCCTTTGATCACGTGTGTTCTAATATATTTGAGAGAGCAAATAAAGTTTAGGGCCAGGAGACCTCCCTGAGTACAGACAGAAGACACTCAAGACTCCTGTATGGTGAAGTGACGTAAAGTCAATTTAGTACTATGAAAGTAAAGACACTATGAAGAGCCTCATTGAAGTGTGTTATATTACTAAATGTTTGTAAGTCAAAAAGAACACTTTTACCTGAAGGAAGAAATATCAAATATTCTGGAACTCACATCTGGCTGCCACATCAGGTTTCTTTTCCTTGGATCGATCACCATTGCAGCAATGACCCGCCAGTTACTTTGCTTTTAACCCCTTCCATGCTGCTGACGGCCCCCGGCCGTCATGCATCACGGTGGGCGTGTGCTGATGACGGCTGGGGGCCGTCATGAACCCGCCCAGTCAATAAAACGTCCGCACAGGCGCAGAATCGCGGCCGCGCCCATTGATCCTCCTGGCATTCTAGGAGGATTATCTGCCAAACTCCTAGAAAACGGAAATAGTGGTCCCTCTGTTACAAAAACAATAATATATATTCTTCACTGCTTTCCATCATCCGGCCAAATCACCGCCTTGGAGGTTCTGAGCAGACTCCTGGCCGAAGGCGCCATGGCACGGCTTGCGGAGCACTTGGGTTCCAGATGTTGACTTCCTCCTGAGCATTCTGGTCTTCTTAGTGGTGGAGCAGGGATCCCCCTGAGTGATTCCGTGATGACCCTCTTCGATTAGGGGACCTCAGTGCACCTCTTGGCTATGCCGGACTCTTTGCCACATTCGACAATGCAGCCCATCCTGTCCTTTTCAACAGGCGCTCAATGGAGCCTGAAGCCAGTTCTTCTGTGACTAAACGGCTCAGACCTTCTTTCGACATCATTCACAAGGATTGACCTTTAGACCTCTTTGTCCTACAGACCCTCTGTGTATGTAGAGTCCCTCAAAGCGCAGCTCTATCTCCCATCATTTGATCCCCATGTAATGTATAACATCTTTAAATCCACACCTGGTGCAAGTAATATCAGATTTTTGCAGGACACAAAGTTAGCACTGAACAAAGTGCAGTTCACAGTTGAATCATAGATGTCACAAAACTACACAAATCTTAATCATAGTAAAAACCAAGCTTACTACTTTTGGCACCAAGGGAAGTAAGTCCACATCGCTTTCTGAGCCGGATTTCTTCGGGCAACAAACACAATTTGCTCCAAAAATTAAAAAGCTAGGGTTGTATTTTGATTTGACATTTCTTCTGATTTTTACATTAGTTCAGTGGTTCAACAGCTGTTTCTTCCTCTAAATAAACTGGGCCATTTCTGCATCCGTTGTATAGTATTTGCCCCTTGATTCTTGAAACAGTGTGTGTGCAGCCCGTCAGATACTCAGCCCCATCCTTGAGGGAGGACGCCTAATCTGGGTCTCACTGAAGCAAGCACATCCCTCAGTCTAGAATGTCTCCTCCCTGTCTTCTGCTCGTGGACACACCCCTTTACCATTCCTCCTCCTGACTTCCTTTCTGGTGGTGTTTACTGTGTGTCCCACCACCCCTGAGAGTTGTGAAACAAAGTGTGGTAAATAAATAAATAATACCCTATTTTTGAATGAATAAATGAATAACAGATAGCTCAATAAATAAGAGTCAAGATTCGAGGTAGTAGGAGTTTGCAGGTTTATTACAGCATAGAGGACAGGAACAGGATGGTAAGGCCCAGCAGCGCTGCCGGGGTCAGGATCGGGACAAGGGGAACAACTTTTTAATAACAGTGCATGAGCATATATACATAACGCAAACACATAGCATTACATTGCAATAGGCGTAGCAGTGGGTGGAGCAAAAGGCGTGACAAGAGGTGTAACAGGGCGTATACATAGACATGTGATGCAAACGTAACAGAATATGTCATGAATGGGGCGGAAACCATGGAGGGGGCTACCTGAGGAGCCGGGACCTCTAACCTGATGGTGCGCGCAAACTAGCAATGACGTGTTACTAGGAGAAGCTGGGGGCTATGAACTCTGTGCTAGGAGCAGAGACTGAAGTCTGGAGAGTCAGGGCGACATGTACCTAAACAGTATCTAGTATCTGATGTTTAGAGAACATGTTGATATAAACTAGAAGTCAGGAGGGGAAAGGCTAACTTGATTCTAAGACTGGACCATGCATTATTCTACATGTAGTGCGTGATGAAGAATATTAAATGACCATTAAATGCAGTGTTTCTCTAACGTGGAGACGTGAAGGCTAGACAATGACGGAAACTATCGATGCGATTCAGTAGCTTTAGGAATGCAGAGAAGGAGGACTGAACTGATAACTGGAATCATAACATATTCTTGGCAGACTCAGAGGCAGAGCCAGGGTGAGCCGGGCACTGCGAGGCAGGAAGTAAGTGAAGGGTCGAGGATACAGGTGGGGGCTGTATCGCTCCTCAGCGAGGCTTCAGGAGACAGGAGCTGAATCTGGTGTCCGGGCCCTTTTGAGGCCTAGAAACGGGGACTTTTCAATAGAATAACGTGCACACTGAGAAACGTGGCAACGTAGCTTTACATAGGCCTGATATTCGTAGTATTCACGAGAACTGGAAACTGGCATACTAGAGGTGGACACAACTGTAATTGCGTCATTAATCGAACATAGGGAATGCATATGCATATTTAATCATGCACACATAACATATGATGGATGACACGTAGGGACACAGAACATGGCAAAATTTACTTTTCCACATTCCCTCCTTGTCACTACGTTTCCATCAGGAAACATCAATATTCATGATACCATCTATCATTTCATACAGTATCATTTGCTCGTCTCGAATTATCCTGGAACGGGATTTAGAACGGGGCTTGGAACTAGGAATACAAGAGGTAGCACAAATGCCGCAAATCGCAGGGCCACATTGTATACAGAGGCAGCAGCTGAATATGATCGCTACTGCAATACCTAGAAAGGACAAGACTTTCCATCCCCAGGCGGAAATTATATTCCAGAACCAACCGGACCATGTCCAGGTGCCTGGATCTTGGTGTAACAGATGGGCAATTTTATGGAGTCTGGTTATAGCTGAATAAACAGACGGCGCGTTATTTGGAATGAAAATGCAGCAACTAGATCCGATGACTCTACAGGCCCCGCCCCTATCGGCCAGTATGACGTCAAGGACGAGACGATTCTGTAAAACGACAAATCTCATAGCAGATTGCTCTTCAGTTAAGTTACCTAGAGCAGAGGCAGTCTCATTTACTACAGCTTCGAGGGTTCTGGTTAACCTACGGATTAGCTTACTATTCTGGATAGGTCCTATAAAGAAAAAGAAACCTCTGTTGAAATCTGTATACTGTTCTAGAGCAGTTTCAGTATAATCGACAATTGGGGACTCCCTTCTATGTCTAATGTGTACTAGATGTGTGTTTCTATGATAATCAGGTGGGGCTAGGAAAACTGGTGGCAGTAGGAAGGCAATGTAACAGGTTCCCTCCCAATCGAGGGGCAGACGAACATATGCAGTTTGACCACAAATAAAATAAGAATGACGTGAAGCTTTGAAAATGGATTTCCCACTGTCACTATACTTGACAATAGTAGTACAATCACTATGTCCTACATGTACGGAACCATTATTTCGGACACATAATTCGCCTTTAACTGGTAGTACTGAAATAGTAGGTAAGTCTGGAGTAGTATCAGACTGAACATTCAGGACCATGAAATTCGAAGAATAGTTACCTAAATTATACACTTCATTTTCTAGATCTAACCCGGTTCTGTGGGGAAGACCTTGCTTGTCTGGAAAACATGTACTGTTAAGAAAAGACATATCTGTTGAGGATGACGTTAACGTGGACCATGCTCCACATGAACCATTATGTGAAAATGGATAAGGAAAAAGTGGCAGAACTCCCTTCGGTATCTGGAAAGGGGGGAGTCGACCACACACCCAACAATTAGTGGCATTGCTGGTCTGATGTGAGTAATGTAACATGCGGATGAAAGAATTATTTTTCATAGCGAGGCGGTAAGAGAGTTCATGAGGAGGCAGATCACTAAACGTGTGCTCTACTGTAGCATTAGCAGACTTATTTACATGAAGAACTGGGAAATACAAGAAAAATGCATAACTGGTGCAGGAAATCATAATGCTGAGAAACAATATGAAACATAGAAAAACGATACATCGAATTGAGTTTTGACTAACTCTCTCACTATGGGGGTCTATTTTATACATGTCAGAAACAGTTTAACCGTTTCACCTAGGGGAGGACTTAGACAATCAAACTGGCTGACTTATTTTACTAGACCGGAGTTTCAACTTATACTCCTGTTGCGGAGTTTTCTCTAACAGGGGAGGGTTTATAGCAATGTCTTTTGCGGGACAGTCCTTGAGAACAATATTTTGGCAATCCTTCAAATCCTGGGAAATGTTCTTTGAGACGGGTTTCAGTCCATAAAACTTCTTTACATGCGAAAGGTGCACCCAGCCTTTGCGACCCTCCAACTTCACGGCTGTACGGGTGGCGAGGAGGACCTGTCGGGGCTCCTTCCAGCGTGGCTCCAGCGGACTTGAGCGGTCAAAATTGCGGACCAAGACCATGGATCCTGGAACGATTTCATGCGGTGCCACCTCGGTATTGTCTGGAAATGCGGCGGCAACCTGTGAACGACAAGAGTTGAGGGCAGACATCAAGGAAGCTAGGTAATCTGTCAGCATATTACTTGAAACATCGGTAATACTTCGGGGTCTAGGAGTACCCCACATGTTAGGGGGGCGGCCGAAAACGACCTCATACGGGGACAGACCTGATCTGGAATGTGCGACCATGCGCATATAAAATAAAGCGACTGGCAGAGCTACTAGCCAGTCCACACCTTTCTCTTTACACACTTTTGCAATACGGATTTTCAGAGTCTGGTTATGTCTCTCTACGAGACCGGCTGCTTCAGGATGGCGTACACAATGAAACTTCCACTGGTACCCCAACAAAAGGGAAACATGCTTCATTAACTCAGATGAGAATGGCTGGCCGTTGTCAGAATATACGACTCTAGGGAGTCCATAACGGGGGAAGAACTCACGAACCAACTGCTTGGCAGTGGTCGCGGCGGTGTAATCTGGGACTGGATATGCTTCTGTCCACCTGGACAAAGCGCATACAACTACAAGGACATACTTGAAACCTCGACATCGCTCCATCTGAATATAATCCATCTGGAGGACTTCAAAAGGGTGGTCAGGGGGCTGGAATCCACCTTGTTCCACCGGGACACTTTTACCTGGATTAAACTGACAACATATCATACAGGTACGGACTTTCTGCTTGGCTGCAGCTCGTAAATGCTTGTTGAACCAGATGTTCTGGATACTGTCTAACATAGCTTTTTCTCCTAAATGTGCTGGACTATGTGCGGTATTAATAATGACTTGAACCATAGAGTCGGGGAGAAACCATGTGGCTCTACCCTTCGTTAACCATCCTTGATCTGTCTGGACCCCTCCTTGTTCGGACCATTTCTTGATTTCTTCGGGAGTAGCATGTAACTGGATATCTATGACATCTTGTGTAGGGTCCTTAACTGTCATGCATGTAGTCGGATCTGGAGTGTGTGTCATGTTAACTGGAATGTCTAGAGTCTGTGCTGTAAGCTTGGCTGTGCGATCTGCTAGATCGTTACCTTGAGAAATGGTGTCAGTAACTTTCGTATGTGCTTTGCACTTCATGATAGCGATAGATGTCGGTAAATGTATGGCATCTAACAGAGCTTGAATAAGGAGACCATGCTGAATCTTGGTTCCATGAGAAGTCATGAAACCTCTCTCCTGCCAGAGCACTCCGAAGTCGTGTACAACTCCAAATGCGTAACGTGAATCTGTGTAAACATTAACTTTCAAGTTCTTGGCGTGTATGCAGGCTTGTGTCAGAGCAACTAGCTCTGCTGCTTGAGCGGACAGGGTGTCAATACGGTGTGTTTCAATAACTTCAGTGTCAGTAGTCACTGCATACGCGGCGACTAGTTCTCCTGTACTTGTTCTCATACATGAACCATCCACATAAAGTGTCAGGTCGGGGTCTGGTAACGGAATATCTGTCAGATCTTGTCTTGGCTTGGTCATAATGTTAACTACTTCCACACAGTCATGTGTGGCCGAATTCGAAGTAACTGATGGTAACAGTGTAGCAGGGTTCAGAATGTTGCAGCGTCTGATTTCTATGTGTGGCTGGAACAGTGTCAATTCATAACCTGTTAAACGTGCAATTGTCAAGTGCTGAGTTTGTGTTCGGTTTAAAAGAACTTCCACGGAATGTGGAACTTGTACTGTCAGGGAGTGTCCTAAGACTATGGAATCACTTTGTCTGATAGCTAGGGCTGTGGCTGCAACTGACTTGAGGCACGCAGGCAGAGCCTGGGCTACAGGATCTAATGTGCTCGAAAAATAAGCACAGGGCTTGTACTGTCCTGCTTGATCTTGTGTGAGAACAGATAATGCTGTACCTTCGCGTTCAGTGACGAAAAGTGTAAAAGGCTTACTGTAGTTCGGTGTCGCTAGAACTGGAGCTTGGCATAGGGCTTTCTTTAACTCATTGAAACTGAGTGTATGTTCAGATGTCCAAGGGAGGACAGTCGATACAGCTGCCTCCTGTGTCGTTAACTGTATCAGTGGCTTGGCTAGAAATGCATACTGAGGAATCCATTGTCTGCAGTAAGAAGTAAGGCCGATAAAAGCACGTACCTCCTTCTGGGTCTTGGGCTGAGGAAGACTCGCTATTAACTGGATACGGTCTGGTGTCAACTGCCTACCCCTCTTGGACAGTAAGTGTCCTAAGTAGACCACTTGCTGGACACAGAATTGAAGCTTAGAAGGGGACACCTTGTGCCCCATCTCGGCTAGGAAATACAAGACTGTAAGGGATGCTCGCTCGCAAGCACGGTCAGAACGGGCTGTGATCAGGAGATCATCGACATACTGGAGCAGGGCAGTGTCAGTTGGCATGTGAATGTTGTCTAGTTGTCTCTTAAGTGCTTGACTGTAAATGCTAGGGCTTTCTGTGAAACCTTGAGGAGCTCGTGTGAACATATAGCTCCTTCCATTTAAACAAAATCCGAAAAGGAACTGGCTGTCTGGATGAATAGGGACACTGAAAAACGCGTTCTTGAGGTCGATTACAGTAAAGAACGTGGCTTCGGAATCAATGGCTGTCAATAGGGAAGAGATATCTGGAACGACTGGGTACTGAGGAATAATACACTTATTAAGTTCTCGTAGGTCAATCACTAATCGATATACTGGGGGTGCATTTGGATCAGTACGTTTCATGACTGGAATGATCGGAGAATTGCATACGTTGGAGTCAGTTTCTACAACCACTCCTTGAGCCATGAGCTCGTCAATAATTTTGGATAAGGCTGCTACAGCCTCAGGTGGCAATCTGTACTGTCTGATTCGTGGTAACACCACACCTGGCTTGAGAGTCACACGATAGGGTGTGATTTGCATATAACCAACATCAGTTGGACCTTGCGCCCATAGATGCTGCGGAACATTAGACAATCTGGGATCAAAATCTCGTAATACATAGTGACCCTTAAAGTCACGTAGGAACAATCGTATTCCCTCTGGGGAACAGCATATAACTGCACCTAACTCTTTCAGTGTTTTAATGCCTAATAGGTTTTCTGGACATGACTTAGTAAGTAACAGATCAGTAGTGCGGGACAATGGACCTACTTCTAGAGTAACTGGCTTTGATATTTCATTTACAATGGGTTTTCCTGAAAATCCAAGGGAAACATTTCTTGAGCCTGAGAGCGGAGCCCCTGGAACTTCGGCGTGACTAATTGTGGTCCTACTTGCCCCTGTATCAATCAAAAACTTTCTGTCTTTCCCTAATACTTGACTGTGAACATAGGGACCTTCTTGATCTACAGGTATCTCGATGAGAGGCAAGCCTACCTCCCTCTCTAGGCTGTTTCATGAATATGGCTGGTACTCTGGATACTCAGACTGTGCATACTGGTACATCTGCTGTGTAACGTGCTGTGTTGCAGCGATAGGCTGCGGTGCGGTAACTGTCTGTGGTGCATTCTGTGACTGAGGAATCTGTGAAACTTGTTCTTGTCTAGGCGGACGTGGTCTTTCTTTAGTTTTACCAGTAGCTATGTTGTGTTTCAGAACTGCACACTCGTTTATAAAATGACCTGGCTGTTTACAATAATTGCAGTTCCCTTTAACGGGAGCTGCAGGATGACTGGCTTGATTCGGACCCCTCTTCTGACTGTCTTGAGGAACAGATTGTGCAACTAGTACTTTCATTTTCGTGTCTTTCATACGTTTTCTCTCGTGTTCTTGTTCTTCCCTGATCCTATTCTGGTGGTATTGGAGCATCTGCAACATCTGGGACGGGGTATTAGCTTGCCAGGTACTTTCGACTTTCAAAACTCGATTTTTAATTTGTGGACTTGAATTCTCGACTAATTTAGTAACAAAAAGGTGAGGGTATGACTCACTACTTGTCTTGAGGCCACTGTTGATGCTAAAACATTTCTCAAATCTAGAATAAAAATCACTAATGTCTTCGTCTTGTTTCTGTTTACAGGCTGAGATTGCATCCCAGTCTTCTTTTCTAGTTGTCAATAATCTGGGTAAAACTTGTATTAATAATTCTGGTAATTCTTTACATTTCGCTCCAAGACCGGTACCTGGTACTCGTGCCTTGTCTTCAGCTTCTAGAACTGCCCAATCGATCTTTTTCTCTCCCACCTCCCATTCTTTTTCCTTGAGCTTTTCATACACCCCTGCGGGCAGCAGAACCTTTAACATTTTAATTATATCTGGATACGTGTATTCTCCCATACGGAGCATGTCTTTTAATTCTCTATGGAACCCTGCTGGATCTTTGTCATGACAGGGAATTAATTTCTTCATCTCTAGGAGTTCCATCTTTGTAATCGGAGTGTAAACAAACACTCGTTCTAGCTCGCCACCCGTTCCTCTAACTGGGTGGACTTCTCGTAACGGATTCTGTCGCTCTATGTAAAATGGTTTACTTTCTGGGGGTGAGACATGAACAAAATGCGGGTTCAGAAACGTTCTATATTTGTGACGCTGTTCTAGAATGACACTAATTAAGTCGGTACCTAAACCTTTCCATCTATACTGGAGTAACTCGTTCAGGATATCATGTAACGGGCCTGGATCAGAGTGCTGACCCTCATACAATGTAATGAGGTGCTGAATCATATACATACCCGCCAGTCGTTGCTCGGCTGGGGGCATTTTCAGAAACATTTGTGCCACTATTTCGTCTGGAAAAGTGGTAGAATCAGTAATCCATCGGACTGCTGATCGGGCTAGTTCTTGTTCATGCATGGTACTTAACTCACTGTAACCGATTCGTGATTTCAGAATGTGATCGGTAGCTTGAAACACTTGTTCTAGAGAACCTTGTTCTGGTGCTGGATGATGGAAAATAGACTTGTGTTCTAGGCGTAAATGGCGGTCTGGAAATCTAGATTTTCCTACATACGCTATTCTGTCGGGATTCTCGTCGTCTAACTCTTCAGGATCAGAGTTACTTTCTTTCTCGCTTACTTGTGCTGCTTTACGCTGTTCGTGTAACTTTATTATTTCTTTACGGATTTTCTTGTACATACTCTCCATAGCACCGACGGTCTTGTGCTTACCCTCGGCTATATTATCACTCCACCTTGTCAGGGTTTTCATTTCAGCCGGATCTTTAGACGGGTAATCTTGTTCTCTTATTAGACAATTGATCAGAAACTTTAATATCATGAGCTGGGTCTCAGCTTTCCTTTGAGACATGGCCTCGCCAATGCTTTCTGGATCATCCCCTGTACGGATGAAACGATATATTCTGTCTAGATCTTCTTTCATATTCGGTAAGGTGACTAGATACTCGGCCACCTTTCTTACGCGGAATGAATATAAAACCATATTATCCTCGCCTGGGACTGGATCATAGCCGCATTCGGCAAGGGATTTTCTTATTTCTGCTACAGTCTGATGTCTGGGCGTACGCTGTGATGCTTGTATATGTAATTCGGCTGTCGTTAAACGCTTGTGTGGCGGCGGGGTTTGAGGAGTACCTCCCCCTGCGGCCCCTAAACTAGAGTCGTCTACTGAGGCTCTTCGTCCTGGCAGAGTGGGAAATGGAAATGTAGGCTGGACTTGTATGGCGGGCTGGACCGGGGGTACCGTAACAGGTACTCCGGTGTCTGGAGGAGCGGGAAGTGCCTGATTTACAGGGACTGGCGGAGCGCGAACAGGATTTGCATATTCTGGGACTGTGTCGTCCAAATAGGACGAAATAAAAATATCAGCTGCGGTCTGTTTGTGACGTAGCTTGGTCGGAACTAATGGTGGCGGGAAATTACTGGATGCCTCTGGGGTCGCTTTTGGCAAGCCCTCGGCAAGGAGAGGATACATACCCCTAATAAGGGCATGCCTCTGTCTGTCTGACTGTTCGGCTTTAACTCGTTCACCTATCTCGATTAATTCTTTTTCATGGGCTCGTTCCAAGGATTCTCTACTTAATTCTGACTTTCTGATTTCTTTTTCGGTTCTTTTATGAGCTTCTTTGCGCCATAACTCGATGGCATCTTTCTGTGACTGTCTGGCTTTCTTTTTCCATAATGCCTCTTCTACTCGCATGATGCACTCGGCATCCCATGTACCCGATACGGGCCATCTATACTTTTCTTCTAACTGTTTGGTATACTCTACCCATAAATCTAGATACAGTATGGCGCTTATGCCATGCTTCTGATACATAAAATGACCTGGACTGTCCCTAGGCGGGACAGGAACTGCTGCTTCCAGCAGACCCTTTCTAGTTTTTAACTGGCGTAACTTAGAAAACAAGGGCATGACTGGACTGTAATCTAGACACAATACAATACACAATGAACACGATACTTATTCCCCATTCATACCACGACATTAAAATACATGAAGAACATTTAAAAATAACAGTTCGAACAGAATACTACCTGGAATACGGAACACAGAATACATGAATTTTCTCGAGAACAGAACTGACTAGAACAGGAACTAGATGCACTGCTGAAACAGTACGAAACTTACCGGTCTCATAAAGAGACACGTCAGGACCCGCATCCACCGAAGTGGACACTTCGTTTGTGGGTCTGTGTACCACCAACCCACGGACCAGAGTCAATTAAATTGACCCTGTCTAGATACTACCCCAGTAATGGTACTCACCGGGCAGCAAGAACGGAAAGCCTCAGACTGGACGGGACTGCTTGGACGCCGGACGGACGAACTTCGGACTTCTGTTACGGGTGGGCCTCCGGATACCTCGGACCTTGAACTCTCGGCTTGGGCTCTGGTCGGGACTCGCCGCGTTCCTCCACCATCTCGTCTGGATGCTGGACCGCCTCCTCCGTCTCCTCCGTGGGCCTGAGGGATACTTGAAGCAGAAATATCTGCCGGTGCGCAGAAGAGTTCCGTCACGACTGCAGAGGGTCAGGGGGTCGGCGTGGCTTCACCGACGCGTGGGGAAAGGGCAAGTCCCTATTCGGGCGCCATTATGTGGTAAATAAATAAATAATACCCTATTTTTGAATGAATAAATGAATAACAGATAGCTCAATAAATAAGAGTCAAGATTCGAGGTAGTAGGAGTTTGCAGGTTTATTACAGCATAGAGGACAGGAACAGGATGGTAAGGCCCAGCAGCGCTGCCGGGGTCAGGATCGGGACAAGGGGAACAACTTTTTAATAACAGTGCATGAGCATATATACATAACGCAAACACATAGCATTACATTGCAATAGGCGTAGCAGTGGGTGGAGCAAAAGGCGTGACAAGAGGTGTAACAGGGCGTATACATAGACATGTGATGCAAACGTAACAGAATATGTCATGAATGGGGCGGAAACCATGGAGGGGGCTACCTGAGGAGCCGGGACCTCTAACCTGATGGTGCGCGCAAACTAGCAATGACGTGTTACTAGGAGAAGCTGGGGGCTATGAACTCTGTGCTAGGAGCAGAGACTGAAGTCTGGAGAGTCAGGGCGACATGTACCTAAACAGTATCTAGTATCTGATGTTTAGAGAACATGTTGATATAAACTAGAAGTCAGGAGGGGAAAGGCTAACTTGATTCTAAGACTGGACCATGCATTATTCTACATGTAGTGCGTGATGAAGAATATTAAATGACCATTAAATGCAGTGTTTCTCTAACGTGGAGACGTGAAGGCTAGACAATGACGGAAACTATCGATGCGATTCAGTAGCTTTAGGAATGCAGAGAAGGAGGACTGAACTGATAACTGGAATCATAACATATTCTTGGCAGACTCAGAGGCAGAGCCAGGGTGAGCCGGGCACTGCGAGGCAGGAAGTAAGTGAAGGGTCGAGGATACAGGTGGGGGCTGTATCGCTCCTCAGCGAGGCTTCAGGAGACAGGAGCTGAATCTGGTGTCCGGGCCCTTTTGAGGCCTAGAAACGGGGACTTTTCAATAGAATAACGTGCACACTGAGAAACTTGGCAACGTAGCTTTACATAGGCCTGATATTCGTAGTATTCACGAGAACTGGAAACTGGCATACTAGAGGTGGACACAACTGTAATTGCGTCATTAATCGAACATAGGGAATGCATATGCATATTTAATCATGCACACATAACATATGATGGATGACACGTAGGGACACAGAACATGGCAAAATTTACTTTTCCACAAAAGATAAGCTGTTCTTTACCATCAACTCAACTCTGAAGATGGGAGAGGCTTTTCATCCAAAGGGCCCTCCTTTAAGAGGTCCCAAGTTTTAGATCCTCAACTGACCTCCCCCTCGACTTCCTCCAAGTAGTCCCTAAAATGTACCTGTATTTGGTAAGAATGTGTAAGACCTGTGCCAACATACACCACACCAGGAACTCCAGAGTGCACTTAAATTCATCCCCCCTGAGTGAAAAAATACAACACAAGACACCGGTTTCTGAGCCTAATTTCAAATATGATTACTCCATTTCTAAAAAATATATGTAAACCATCTTAGTAGGGAAAAGTCAGTTCCATAGGGCACTATTAAAAAAACTAACATCCTTAAAGGGTTTTCCAAACCAGTATCTTCAGTTACAAACCCTACCCAGTGTGCACCTAGAGTGATGCAAACCTAATCCTAATTAACATGTTCAATCCCTTTTCAAAGAAAAGTAACCTTTGATAGCGTAGGGTACGCGCATCAAAGCAGTCGGTCAGTCGGTCAGTCTGATAGGCAGCGGAGGAGCTTTTTTCTGAGCATTCTCTTGCTCTTTTCCCATAAGGCCTTCAAACCTGAAATTAAACTTTTTATTTTATTTTAAAGGTGTTATATAGCGCTGGCTAGACCGGGAGGAATCAGAGCGCTTTACATGAGTATTCAGACCATAATTTCAGATTACATTGTTACAAAGGTTACATAGTTATAAGAGCCTGGCAACATAGTGACAAGAAAGGACGAGAAAAGCAAAAAGGACATGTACGTAAGGGAAAAAGCAGGCAAGGGGAGAGATTCAGGGGAAGAGGGGGTAGGAGCAGGGGAAGTAGACAGAGAATGGAGGAGGGAAGAGGAGGGGAGGGTGAGAGACACAGCATGGAAAAAGGGGGGAGGGCGACGGGGACACAAACCGGTAGATGAGTCAAAGCAACGTCCAAAGTCCAGTAAGCTGTGATCCCAGGGGAAGTGGTATCATTTCCCCATCTCTGTTGCGAGAGGCTCCCTATACGCAGTGGACTCTCGCAGAGTGATCTCTGAGACTCCAAGGCCTACATACTGGATCCTCCCCCAAAAGAGGAGAGGGAGTGCTTTGGCAAGGGGTGCCACACCATACCTGAAGTGTGAGTGGCTCCCTAGGTGCTGTGGACTCTCTCCGCGGGTTCGCTGAGATTCCAGACTATAGAGGTTGGTGTTGGTTTATGCAGGCTGGGGTCTTTTGGGGGGCACAGGTGTAGAATATCTTGCAGGCAAGCAGGTACCTCATCATTAAGGCTCTTGTGAGTTTTATTTGGTGGTTGAACTGGGAAAGGCTGTCTGCCATACTGGCGACGATGACGTCGTAGAACACACAGGAGATGCCGACAGGAGAGGAGGAAGGACCTAGGGAGGAGAAAATAAGGAAGGAAGTTTATTCTAAAGAGAATATTGGGCTTTGCCACAGACTATATGAGGAACTGTACAAAGAACCTGAAATGACTGTCAGGACCTTAAGAGTCAGCCAGCGTCTCTACCAAGGCCTTTCTTCCTCTATAGTCACGCTGTGGTGCAGCCAACACTTTGTACACTTTGTCTTCTTGCTGTGCATTGATGATGGGAGGGTATGCACCCAAAGGTGTTTTCAGAACTGATTTATTTGTGTCCCCCAAAGAATTTGATTCAAATAAGCTATGTGTTTTATGGGAAAAACAGTATTAAGTTCTCATTGCGATATTTTCAGGTTTATGTCATGTCCTCTTATTTCTTATTACTAAAAGGTTTTCCATTGTAAAGTTTTTGGAGCCCTTACGAAGGGAGTAAAGTGGCAGAGCTGATGGGAGCAGACTCCAGGGGCAACAAAGCAGGTGGAACTTAGGGGTTGTAGTCGCTGGAGGGTGCGGCGGGGTGGTTCTCAACCAGGAGAATGGATACTTTAAGGGAGATGAGACAACGGGGCAGGGTACCATCCTGCCTTGGGATAGTCCTTCTCCTCGAAGAACATTCTGATTCTGGAAGTTTTGTCTGAAAACTCTGGGCCTCATGTATGGTTATTTTGCCGTAGGGCAGCACAGCAGGCCTTGCTGCTGCACTGCCCAAGAAAAGGGCAGGAATGCTCTGTATATATCAGATACAGTGGATTCCTGTCCTTTTCCCTTGTGCCGGCGCCCAATGGGCTGCCGTGTACCAATGCAGGCACCTTTGCAACATGATGCTTAGGTGCCTGGTTTGTGGTAATGATTGTTTGTGAGGAAGTTAAACCTTACTGCACAAAAACAATCACAAGAGGCATTTTGCTCTTTCAATGTGCGAAAGAGGAAAAACGAGGAGAAATAAAGATATTTCGTTACGTTGTGCCTCCCTTATGCCTCCCTTGGGGATTCTCGTAAATCTGGGGCCGTTTCAAAAAGCCATGGATATTGCTGGGAATGCCCCAGCAACACCCATGGAACACCCCATTCACTCAGTTTTCTGTGTGAAAGAGGCACATATTTATAAGGCCATGAAAAGCCACGTAACGTAGCTTTACGATGCCTTATTTATATGCCAGTGGCACATTGCACCACCGGAATATAAAAAAAGTGACATTCCACAGCGCATAAACGATATTCTCTATTCTTCCCAGTGGGCAGGTAGTGCCCTCCACACGCAGTTACATTCTAATAAATCTCTCTTTTGACCCACCTGGTCGTGGTATTCTTCTGGGGCTGTACATCTAGTCGCAAGGATGGAAGATACCAGGGGCCTCATTTATGAGGCCTTGCGTCAGTTTTGCGCTTCCAATGCGTCACTTTTTGTGACGCATCGGCGGCGTAAAACATGCCTCCTGTTGTGCACTATTTACAAAGTGACGCATCTAAGCAGATGCGTCACTTTGAAAACCCCTGCGCTACATTAGACCTGTGTCAGGTATAATGTTTGCAGGGGGGGGGGGCGTTTCCCCGCAAAAAGCCTCTTAGAAGTGACGCAGTGAAATCTATGCCTTTCACATGAGGCTTTCAGCAGGCCTAGGACTGACGCTGACCCTTTCACATTGGGCTTGCCCCATTTGAGGGGGCGCATTGCTGGAGTAGCATCACTTTTGTGACGCACTCCAGCAATGCGTCACTTTTGCGCTTACAGATACGTCAGAAATACTGACGTATCTGTAACTCCTTGCGACATGATCCATCATACATTAAATACGATGCATCAGGTATGTCGAAAGGAGTGTGCACTGAGAAGTGACGCATCGCTGCTTTCACGCAGCGATGCGTCATTTCACATAAATGAGGCCCCTGGTGTTTGCTTGGAGTTAAGATGTTGATGGTTCTGTCTACCCATAAGGTATCTGCCTTGACTATGTACTTTTCATTTTTTATGTGCTTATGTCTAGGATTTGTTGTTAAGTATGTTGTCTAATTTAAACATACTACTTTACTGGAGTAGGACTCACGTGCTCAGAGATTCAGTAAAAGTTTCAAACAAATGCACGGTGTTAGGCGATGGACTTTTGTCTTCCAGCAAATATTTTTATCTGAATTTTTATAAAGGAGAGAGATTGGAGATAAAGAGATGAACCAATATGCTGAGTGAATATCACTTAAGTTCATTTTGCATAAGTCATATGGTGCAACAGATTGCAGTAGGGAATAGCAATCCCAAATTTCAATGTGACAGTATCTCGGCACCACAGTACTGAGGGTCAAAACAACGAATAGCAAGTGCACAGAGGGAGGGAAGGATTCACTATTCTTAACTTCACATCTATCTACCTTGAAGATATATACATCACCATGCTCTGTATATGTGGAGTTTGATATAGAAAAAGTGTAGAAACGTACCTTTCGATATATTTTCTCTATTTTCGTAACAATATTCAGTGACGTCGATTTTGGGATTTAATATTCACAGCCGAAACCATTGTGACTTTATAATAGATTTAATAGCATGTAAAGATAAAAAGCCTCTCTCAAAGCTTTTGAACTAAAATGCCTACGAAAGAGAGGAAAAATAGAACAGGTGTCACTAAATGTTGGAATTAACAAACCTCTATTAACCGCTTGCGCGCTAGCGGTTTTCCCGCAAACACAACCAGTACACTTAGAGCGGTAATTGCAAACACAACAGTGATGGACAGAATGTGGATCAATGTCACACATTCAGCCCAGTGATGGACAGAATGTGGATAGCGCCTCCTTGTAATGCACGGAGCCATACATTCCCTTCTAGCGCCTCCTTGTAATGCACGAAGCCATACATTCCCATCTAGCGCCTCCTTGTAATGCACGGAGCCATACATTCTCTTCTAGCGCCTCCTTGTAATGCACGGAGCCATACATTCTCTTCTAGCGCCTCCTTGTAATGCACGGAGCCATACATTCCCTTCTAGCGCCTCCTTGTAATGCACGGAGCCATACATTCTCGTCTAGCGCCTCCTTGTAATGCACGGAGCCATACATTCTCTTCTAGCGCCTCCTTGTAATGCACGGAGCCATACATTCCATTCTAACGCCTCCTTGTAATGCTCGGAGCCATACATTCTCTTCTCGCGCCTCCTTGTAATGCACGGAGTCATACATTCTCTTCTAGTGCCTCTTTGTAATGCACGGAGCCATACATTCTCTTCTAGCGCCTCCTTGTAAGGCACGGAGCCATACATTCTCTTCTAGCGCCTCCTTGTAATGCACAGAGCCATACATTCCCTTCTAGCGCCTCCTTGTAATGCATGGAGCCATACATTCCCTTCTAGCGCCTCCTTGTAATGCACGGAGCCATACATTCTCTTCTAGCGCCTCCTTGTAATGCACGGAGCCATACATTCCCTTCTAGCGCCTCCTTGTACTGCATCTTGGGAATGCGGTGCTGGCACCCCGGGGCGTGAAGGAGCAGCCAAGAGGTAAAACATATGGGAACACGACTGCAGGGGGGCAGGAATGAGGGATGGAGGAGAGCATGACATTTAAATATGATATGGACCGCGAGAGTGAACCGCCCGGGCTGACCCGCTCCACGGAACAGAAATACATGTGGTTTCTATATTCCCATAAATCATATTTATATAAAATCGTACTCTCTCACAGTGGGCAGAATTTATTAAAGGAAATGGAGCGGATTCTTGTTTTATTGTGTCTTTCCAAGGGAAGGGTCATGTTGCGCTGGATGCCGGACTTTCCTGAGAGCGCGGGGGGGGCGGGGAGAGGGGGGGCTTCGGCGGGGCCCGGGCGGACACATCTGGTTCTCGTTTCTCGGGTTCCGCTAATGTTCGGGCTCTGTGAGAGCAGCCATTTATTCCGGCCTGCCACAGCCCTGCCATAGCTCTGGGAAGGAGGGGAGAGATGCTCTCATCTGACGTCACTCTCTCCGTCACTCTGCCCGAGTGAGTGTTGCAAAGACCATATGAGAAATTTGTTTTCTTGCTCTATTATTTCACTTTGTCATCCCCTGAACCCCCTACATACAACGCAGTCTCTGAAGCACAGGTTTTATCAGTGCTTGATTTGAGCCTGTGCTTTCTGGTGTTCGGCACTTATTTGTCAGCACCTGCACTTATGACAGCTGCCACATGGTGGTGCTGTTTGTGTAATTTAGATATGAGCAGAATAACAGTTGTTTATTCGATCAATATGCATTAAAAACAACTAATACAGTGGCATCAGCCTCTTCCTGTCCTCTCCCGAACTCCATGTAAAGCAGGCATGTTGGTGCCAGTAGGGGTTAGAGACAAACGCCCAGATGCATCAAGAACCCATTTTTGCTATTCCTTAATAGCGAAAAATAACGATTCGCTATTAAGGAATAGCAAAATGCAATGCATGAAGAAATCACAAAAAAATACAGGTAGATTCATGAAGCCGAAATCGGCTTGCAAAGGGCCAGATTTGAGAATCTGGCTCTTTGCGAGCGCAATTTTTGCATTTGGGATTCATCATCCCAAATGCAAAAATCGCAATTATAGAATTCGCAAATTTGCGCGGAATTGCATTTAAGGAATCTCTATTTAAGATTCCTTAAATGCAATTCATGAAACATTTAAAAATTGCGAATTCGCAATTTTGGGCCGCTATTTACCGCGAAGTCAAACCTCGTGGTAAATAGCGGAAACTTAGAAAAATGCTCTTAAGTGCATTTTTCTAAGTTGTATGTTACACACACACATGTCCTTGGGACATGTGTGTGCGTAACACCAGCATCAAATATCATTTCAGGGGTGCAACAGGGTGTCCTTTGAACACCCCTGCACCCTTGAAATCACAAAATCAACATGCGATTCGCTAATAGCGAATCGCACATTGATATGTCTTCCCATTCATTCCTATGGGCCTTTAGGCCCATAGGAATGAATGGGGAGTTATTCCTTATTTGCGATTAGCAATTAGCTAATCGCAAATAAGGAAGCTGTAGGAATCGCAATAAATATTGCAATTTCTACTTGAATCCCGTTTTGCGAGTCTGTAATAGTGATTCCTTAATAATCGCTATTACAGACTCGCAAAACATGCCGATGATGAATCTAGGTGATAGTTATTTTTTAAAATTCCTTAATTGCGACTCGCAAATTGCGAGTCGCAATTAAGGAATACCTCCCCATTCATTCCTATGGGCCTAGAGCCCCATAGGAATGAATGGGAAGACATTCTCAATTTGTGAATCTCAATTAGCGAATCGCAAATTGAGAATGCGATTTCAAGGGTGCAGAGGTGTCCAAAGGACACCCTGTTGCACCCCTGAGATTGATCTGTGCACATATGTTGCGCACACAGATGCCCTTAGGGCATCTGTGTGCGCAACATGAAACTTTGAAAAATGCACTTTAGTGCATTTTTCAAAGTTTTTGAAAATTACCATAAAGTTCAACTTCATGGTAATTTGCGATCCCTAATAGCATATCGCTACTTTTTAAACCTTAATGCATTGCATTTAAGGAATCTCAATTTGAGATTCCTTAAATGCAAGTAATCGCAATTTTGCGATTTCTTAATTTGCGATTTTTGCATTTGGGATGATGCATCCCAAATGCAAAAATACCGGTCGCAAAGGGGCAGATTCTGAGAATCGACCCCTTTGCGAGCGGATTTTACCTTGATGCATCTATGCCAGAGCCTTTCATCTGAATCCCCCCTTTCAGAGAGCGCAAAAAACATCATTCCCAGCGCCCATGAGAGATCGAATCTGGAATCAAAAAGGAGGCAGGAAGAACATATTCCCATTTTCCCTGTTCTGGTACATTTCACCTGCTGAGAGCCTGGGATGGTCCTGCCAGGAAAGGAGCTAAAACAGAACAATAATTGTAGGTAATGAGTGACTCACCCAGACATTCTCTATTTCTTTGGATATTCCCAGGGTACACGTTGCAATACTGGGAATTCCCTCCTTCCAGATTCCCCATACCCGCGCAGCTGTAATTCCAGCATCTTGGAATGAGAACCTCAGTTCCAGCATCCTGGTTCCGAATCCTGGGAATGGCTCTTGTAGTGGTGGTGTTTTTAAAATCATAAGTGATTCTTACCAGCCCAGTAGACTCCGCTGATGCAAACAGGGGGAGGTTCCATCTGCCTGGTTTGAGCTCTTTGCCAGGGTGGAGATGGTTCTCCACCCCTCTGCCACCTTCTCGCGCGTGTTCCCACCTGTGGTCAAAGCCTCTGCTGGAATCCATGACTGCTGGCACCTGCTGGTTGAATGTCCCCAACCCAACTCCTTGGTCCCCAGCAGGTGATGGGATTCACAGGGTGCTCTTAGGGACATCGTCCTAACCGCCCCATGGAGATCATTCATGGAGTTAACTCTGGCAGGCAAAGAGGCGCGCAAGCCCCCGACATTCAGACCCTACTGTAGCCAACCCCCAAGATTTAGGGGTTGGCTACAGTAGGGTCTAATGGATGGATGTCATGCTGAGTTACTAGCGCCAGGATGCCTGTCAGGTGATAGTGCGTTTTAGAAATGCAATAAATAAAATAAATAAATAAAATTGGATGGTCATTGGCTGATGAGCCAAGAAATCCCAATCCATGCCGCATCCTGGTCTCAGTGGGCGGCAGTGCGCCCCGCTTTGTATGTGAACACACCCATAGCTGGGCGTGTGCATTCATGGCAGACTAGGCTGTGCGTGCTGGGCGTGAGCTGGTCTGCGTCGACTGATTCTCTGCACGCGAGATGTTTCACAGCCATGAGGGGGTCTGATCTTCTGCCTGGTACCCACGTCATGCGTCCATCACATGCCCAGTGAGCTGCCCCTGCAGGAGGAACCTCGCCACTGCAGGCTCAGCCTAGTGGTATCACTCCATCTGTCCCTATGTTTAAAATCCCCTTTGACCCTTAATTTGCATGTGTGCTCAACAAAGAACAGAGGAAGAGGAGTTGGCTTCACTTCTCATAGCCACATTTTCTGCCAAGACGTTTGGGCCCATTGGACATCTCCCTGTCAGATGCATAAAGGGCCCCTCCACTTCTGTCATTTGTGCAGTTGTATCCCACCCTACACCAATACATGGCTCAGCACCTTCACAACCACCCCCTTGACCCTTCTCAATGCATCCTTATAGTCTTGAACACACTCTCACACACTCACATAATGCATACACACACATGCACACGCGCACACACACATTCACACACACTCACACACATGCACATACACACACACACACACTCACACAGAGAGACATGCACTCACACCCACACACAAACTCTCACACACACACACAAACTCTCACACACATGAATGCACACATGCACACACACACACACACTTATACACATGCACACAGACACTTACATACAAACAGTCACACACACACAACCACTACACACACACACTCACACACAGAGATACATGCACACACTACACACACACACACTCACATATAATGCACGCACACACACACATGCACACGCGCACACACACATTCACACACACTCCCACACATGCACATACACACACTCACACAGAGAGACATGCACTCACACCCACACACAAACTCTCACACTAACACACATGCATGCACACATGCACACACACACACTTATACACATGCAGACAGACACTTACATACACACACAGTCACACACACACACAAAACCACTACACACACACACTCACACACAGAGACACATAGTTCAAGTTCAAGTTCATGCATTTGTAAAGCGCACTACTCACCCAGAGGGTCTCAAGGCGCTGTACACAGACTACACACACACAAACAGACGCACAGGCGCTCCCCAAGCCTATACATCATCATGAACGTCCTGAAACAGGCACAACAATGATTAATGCACACGCATCATCTCTACTTTATAAGGGGCGTTATTTATTGCCCTGGTAAATAATGATACCACAGGGTACATTATTCATCAGTTGTGATAAATAACACCTATTATGAGTTTCTGGGGAATAACGGTGTTTAATGCACCAAAATCCGCATGATACAGTAAATACTATATGTTTTTCTCTGGTAAATTTCAGCAAGTTGGACCTGCTGAAATGGACCGAAGGCAGGGCTATTTAACACATCCGATAAATATCAGACGCGTTAAATAAAACCAAACTCGTAATTCTGTCCTGTGCGTAAACGGTTTACGCATGGGATGGAATTTAACGAGCCATTCTTAATTAGGCCCGAGAGGCTAAAGTTGTTAAGTCAACCCTCCAGCAGTTCAATGCAAGCACGCAAGTGGAGGTGAAAATATACACCCGCACAGTTGAGATCATTAGGTGAAAGAGAAGCACCACACTGGGCGGAGCCAACACCAGCTTGAAAAACTCTGAAGCCAATGACTGAAAGAGGCGGGTTGAAGAACGCCTGTGGTTGAAAGGAGTGGACCCAAAGCCCACTCTACATATGTATTGTAAGCAATACGTCTGCTTAACAGCTTTACTGTCTAATCTCAGACCTAAACATACAACAAAAAGCTCCACACATACACAAAAACACACAAACGCACACACATGCATGCACCCACCAACACACAAACACATATGCATGCACCCCCACACACAAACACACACACATGCATGCACCCCCACACACACATGCATGCACCCACTAACACACACACACACATGCACAGGCATGCAAGCACCCACCAACACACACACACACATGCATGCACCCACCCACACACACAAACACAAATGCATGCACCCACCAACACAAACACACACATGCATGCACCCACCCACACACACACACATGCATGCACCCCCACACACAAACACACACACATGCATGCACCCCCACACACACATGCATGCACCCACCAACACACACACACATGCACAGGCATGCAAGCACCCACCAACACACACACACATGCATGCACCCACCCACCCACACACACAAACACAAATGCATGCACCCACCAACACAAACACACACATGCATGCACCCCCACACACACATGCATGCACCCACCAACACACACACACATGCACAGGCATGCAAGCACCCACCAACACACACACACATGCATGCACCCACCCACCCACACACACAAACACAAATGCATGCACCCACCAACACAAACACACACATGTATGCACCCACCCACACACACACATGCATGCACCCACCACACACACACACAAACTCACACACACACATGCACCCACAAACACATACATATGCACACACCCACACACACACATGCACCCACAAACACACACACATGCACACACCCGCGCACACACACACGCACCCACACACACACCCACAAACACACACACACATGCACCCACAAACACACACACATGCATTCACCAACCCACCCGCACACACGTTGCCTCTGTACCATGAGCTTCAAACCTTCACGCTCCGGCTGTGGTTCATTTTACAGTTTCTAAGAAATGTGACGCTTGTCTCTGACTGCTTTGAGAAAACCCTTCGATCCAGTTACTGTTTGGTTTTTCTTTGCATTACTCACCCCCTGCTGAGACCTTCTGCCAGTGAATTTGAAATAAAGCATTGAGTGCATTCCCTCCACATTCCTAGCTTCCTGTCTGTCTCTTTCCCCACTGAATGTGCACATTATGGTTGCGGGTTAACCCTTTACTTTACAGTCACCTTGCAGCATGTTTCCTGATCTCGCCCTCAATGTTTACTGACCAGACTCTGTGGCGGGCGGTGCTGGTGAGTGGTGGGTGGGGGCAGGTAGGGACACACAGCATACACATCTGCCAGCACACATGGGTGTCAGCAGTTCAGGACTCCACCGTTTCCACCCAAGTGCAGCGCCTGGACACCCGCTCGGGTGCTAGCGTGCGATATAACTCCATATAACCTCCTACTTGTGACGCTGCAGGTGCATTATCCTTGCCTGTGCACAAGGATGGCAGGGGTGACCAGGGTAGCAGCTGCAACCCCGGCATCCATTTGTTACACCTGGCACCGCTGTTGCTACTCCTAGTCTCATGAGTCTTGAAGGCAGAGGCAGAACAAAATGTAAAACACCTCGAAAAACCAAGTTTAGTTTCTATAATGTCCACAGCAGCCCCACAACCTACTTTTTGCTGCTGATGAAAGAGTGGGCATTGTGGTGCTATGTGGGGCACTTTGGGCATGTGACGTCACCTTAAATACCCCTGCCGTTTTGGTAAAAGAACATTCATGCATGTGTCTTTATGCATCTGTCCAAATCATACCAGAGCTCGAGCAAGGACCTCCTAAAAGTGACAACACAGCTCCATCAGCTTGGCTTAGAAGAAACAGCGCCGTCTTTTCCACACATTACACCCACGCCAGGGACACAAGTCTGAGGAGATCTAAGAAATGTGTGAATCAATATGTATCTACCAACATGGCTGACTTGTGACTTCTAATGAGCAATCTTGGCACACGGCTGCTCTTTACTGGACCCTTTCCCTAACATTATAATTTTTGGTGCAAACATTTATCTGCTTTTCATGTGTGCTTGCTTAGTAATCAGTAAAATAATTGCTATCTATTGTTCATTTTGAACAGTTTTCTACTTTATGTATCAGACTTCTAGCCACACCGGCTCAGTGCTGCGATCCCCCAAGGTCTGTTTTCTGCACTCTGCCATAATCTTTTCATTCAATTTATTTGTGGCCATGAGTTCACATAAATAGGGTGAGAAAGTTAATTATTATAATTACCATTGGATGGTAGTTAACCACAAGTAATAAAATCACTTTTCATCTTTGGTCTAGTGAAGGTTTCAGTGGTTTAAACCTGAACTCAACCTCTGGTAGCTATAGCACAGAGCAGACAGGCTTACTTACAAAAAAATGTCACATTTAGAAGTACCAAAGCAGCTAAAAAGTCGAAAACACAAAACAATTAAATCTCCACTCCAAATTACCCAAATAGAGAGTATTTTAACGAACAAAATAAAATGATTGAATGAATGAGAGATGGTTTCTTCAATAGCGCACAGCTACTCCAGAGTGTCCCAGCACTGTTTGAGCGTGTCAATGCGGACGTAAGACAAGGACCACTGATCTCTTATCCTCACCAACGTCTGAATAAGAAAGACTTCAGTGCTTTTTAAAATTTTGCTTAATCCGAAATGGACCGCAGATGTTCCGGCAGCTGATTCCCCATACTAGCTGCTTTTGCCGTGAAGGAAGAGCCGCCCCTTCATTGCCTTTTGAAATGGGGAACCACAATTAATCCAGATTTGCTGCAACGCAGGGGTCTTCTTGGACTGTATTCCTTTATTCTTTCATTAAACTCCTTGCCTGCTGATGACGAGCCCAGTGGAGCTGTGCTCATGACGAGCTGGACTCGTCATAACGGCCACGCCACTCCCCCGCGCGGTGAATTCCACACCTGTGCGGACATTCTTTGGGAGTGGGCGGAGCCATGACGAGCCCAGCTCGGCATGAGCACAGCTGCACTGTGCCTCATGACCAGGGCCGGACTGAGAACCTAAACCGGCCCTGGCAAAGTGCTCGGCCGGCCCCCTGGGGGTGCGACCAAGCTCTTTGCCAGGGCTCGGTTTCGGCCGATTTTGTTACAGGGCCGATTTTGCAGCTATGCTGCAAACACGGCCCTGTACCAAAAACGGCCCCCAGGGCCCAAAACCGGCCCCCACCCTTGCGGCGCACCGGGGGATTGCCCGGTGCCCGCAACGGCCAGTCCGGGCCTGCTCATGACGAGCTCCCCTCCCCCCGCACAGGAGGGGAATTACCCCCGCGGTTAAGGAGTGAAGACAACAAGGCCCCTTGTTGTGGATGGCTTGATGTGCCTTTGTACATTGTAGATTTTCGAACTGGCAACCAGTGTAGTAGCTTATGAAATAATGATGCTGATGTATATTTCAATATTTTATACAGAAGGCGAACAGTCATATTAACACATTGGCATGTCATGAAAGAATCAATGCCCTGACCACAGTAACTTGGGGCCCGATTCACAGAACTAACTTAAGACAAAATCCTAAACTTACTACCATTTTCGTATTCACAGAAGGCACTTACTCATTTTGGTATTCACAGAAGACACTTACTCATTTCGGTATTCACAGAAGTTAGGACTCCTAACTTTAGGACTCCTAAATGCATTCTGTGAATCCCGAAAGTTTTAAAATTAGGATTTTTCTCAATTTAGCAGTAGTAAAGTTACGACTCCTAACTTTAGGACTCCTAAATGCCTTCTGTGAATACCGAAAGTCTTAAAATTAGGATTTTTCTCAATTTAGGAGTCCTAAAGTTAGGAGTCCTAACTTTACTACTACTAAATTGAGAAAAATCCTAATTTTAAGACTTACGGTATTCACAGAATGCATTTAGGAGCCCTAAAGTTAGGAGTCCTAACTTCTGTGAATACCGAAATGAGTAAGTGTCTTCTGTGAATACCGAAATGAGTAAGTGCCTTCTGTGAATACGAAAATGGTAGTAAGTTTAGGATTTTGTCTTAAGTTAGTTCTGTGAATCGGGCCCTTGGACACCAAATTGACAAACATCGAATTAGGGGAACTGGAGATATGAATTTTTAATATTTGAAATAAGAAATACAGCCAAAAATGTTTAGTACAAACCGCGGTCATCTGATTGTACTTGGCCGGTATGTATGTATCATTTAAGGCTGTCCGCGATGGAGCACGGGTCAGATAGAGGAACCAGGTTCATCCCAGTGAGAAGTTTTACCTTCTGACTAGCATCTGAAATAGAAGTCAAAAATTCACAGCAGGACAAAGCAACAGTCCAGTTAGCTATCAGATGAAGTCCATGTGAAACCATTGACTTTTGATTTGAAAAGACTTCTGGGAAAAAATCTAAATTCTCGCCCAAGGAAGGTCCCTCGCTGGCCAGACACTTTTGGTGCCATCACCTGGTGAAGATTATTATGGTCAGAGTGAGTCACTTTTTTGGAGCTGGGATTCCTCCTCCAGAGAAAACTGAAAGCTGTATCCGACCATGGCTCCACGAGGCTGCATACCTTCTCTGCGAGGTTCCTACTGCTGTGGAAAAGCTCTGAACGGGAGCAACCTGAATCTTTTGCCCAGAAGCAACGAATCTTTGTCAGATACACTCAGCAGGTTTTTCCCGGTCCTCAGAAGGCCTTTAGAGCCATAATGTTTCTAAGTCCAAGGTTTCTCATGATGTTAGGAGCAGTACTCTTTGACTCAGCCAAGGGTCCCAGGATGTCAGAAACAACACTTGGAGGGTCAAGACTCACTCCAGCAGAAACCACCAGCAGGGTCCAGGGCAGATCCCGTTGGTACTGGTCAGCTAGGCTCTTCAGAAAAAGGGGCTTTTAGCACCTTGTTGTGTTCTTGTAGCTTAACAAGTCAGACAACTGAACCTTGGAGCCCACTTCTTTGTCCTGGGTGCAAGTAGAAGCAGGTCCAACCTTTTAGGTCTACTAACAGGTTGTAACAGAAGACGCAGTCCTTCTTCCACATGCGCAGTGTTCTGAAGAAGGTGCACAGAAGTGCCACATTTTTGCTTGGCACTAGCATGTGGGTGGGACTGAGTCCTGGGCATGCTCTAATCAATGGGAACAATGTTTGCAGGTGTAAATCTACCTGCTTTAGCTGCAGTTCCTGTGTGCCTTACTGCAAGCAATCTTACAGTGCACCTCTCTACCTAAATCCAACATGGCAGAACATTTCCTCCAGTGCACAGAGCTCCTGTACCCACCCAAGAAGTTTGGCGAGGGGAATGACAACCCTTCCTTTGTGGTCACTCAAAACCGATTAATCTTCCAATGGGATTGGTGTGAGGATGACTAGAGGGCCGGAGGATGGAGCCAGCACAAGTGTTAGCTACATCTAACTGTGACAAGGTAGGCCTCCTTGAAGTTAATTAGCACAGCCTAGATTGTCATCCTGTCTGAGGGACAGAACACCTCTCCTCACCCAAGCCCATGTCTGAGTTCTGGGAACAAGTTCACACCTCATCAAGGTGCTATTCAGCTACTGAGTGACAGATGAAAGCTACTGAAATTGACTGCTAGAGTCTTTCAAAAGCACCCTTTGACAAATATTTATTACAAATCTGAATTTCCCAATGAATTTAGCTTGTAATAAATATTTTAAAGAGTTCAAGAATTAACTTTGTAGCTATTTCCTAAGTGGAGATAACACTATTTATTTTTATTATTACCTCCCAATACTTTCCTATGGAACAGATAGCCCTACTACAGTGGAAATGGCTTTTATGGTATTTTCACTGAAAGGACATATTTAACATTAAATATTTACATGTCCTATTTTTACACACCATGCACCGTGCCTTATGATCATTTAAGGCCTAATTGGGGGCGACTTGTTAATTTTTATGATGAGAGGTTAGGCTTGTCAAAAGGGGTTACTTTGGCAGGTGGAATTTGCAGTTTTAAAACTGCAGAGATGGGCTATAGTGGTAGGCCTGCAGTTATGTTTTGCTTTGTCACTATAGTGGTACACAAAGTGTGCTGCAGTCCACTAGTGACATATAAAATACTGGCCCTGGGTACACTTTGTACCATATTCTAGTGACGTATAAGTCAGTTAGGTATGTCAGTTAGGTGTGCAGCCAATTTTAGCATCTTTAGGGGTCAGAGCACATTTATTGGGCCCTGGTCAGCAGACTTCCATTGCACAGACTAAAAAAAAAAAAGAGCAGCATCAGTCCAAATAAAACGGCGGTGATCATTCAAAAAGAGTTATTTATCTACATATAGCTTCAACATTTACTGAATAGATGTTGGTTTTTATTAATGTTTTTTTTTTGCTCTCCTCACTGTTCTTCCATGTATTTTTTTTACCCTTGGTGTGAAGACCAAATGTAACTTAAAATAACGTAACATGACATAACATGATGCTACAGAACAATTCTTGCAAGACATTTGGTTAGGCCTAATATGGTCCCACACAGTTTGTTGTTGAGGGAGATCGAACTTAGCCATACGCATCTTTGTTCCCTTGTACCACCACCTCTCTGGTGGATTTCTAAAGCCATGCTGTACTTTGCTATGCAGAGTGCTGTTAATTCACCCATAACACTAAGTTAAAAATTTCATGCAAACATCACAAACTCCCTCACAGGAGAAGCGTGCTCGCTGGTGTGCTCCTAACAAACATTGCCACTGAACTATGTTTGTGTCCTAGAGGCAGACAAAGTGCTGGAGATATTAAGAACCTTAAGTCTTGAGCAAACTCCTAGCCAACTCACCCTCCATCTTCTATCTCACTCGAGCCAATTGTGCTCTTTGTAACCACATAAATAAATAATAAATAAATACTACCTTCAAAACTGCCTTCAGGTCTCACCTACTAGAGTCAAAAAGGTACTCTAATATATCCTTATTGCCTGCCTTAGCCTGTTACATAACCATTAAAGGTCCGCCTCAGTGTTAAAAGTTAGAGCCAAAGGCGCGGGCCTTTAACAAAGGAGCGGGTCTTTAACGGCTGGTATAGCCTGCTACAGAGGGCTCTAAAACTATTATAACATTCCGCCCCTAGAGGGCAGTATGTTCTAATTTAAAAAGCAAAGGCCTCACAGAACCCGAGGGGGTTGGAATCCCCTCGAGCTCCATGAGGCCTTTGTTCACAGGAATCCGGGCTTCTACTGACCATTAGAAGCCCTCCATTGTCTTCAACATTCCAATGTTCTAATCCTCGTTTACTCACTTGTTCACCCCCATGCCTCCCTAACATCACATGATATAAACATGTTGATATCACTCCATTTACTCATTTGTTCAGTACGTTTAATGATACTTTTGTGTCCAATCTGTGAATTGTTCAAATTCTCTCCCCACAGATATTTCTTATCGACAAATGTCTGTCTACCATTTACTATATACAGCATTTATTTAAATGGTCAGTTCTGGGACTATACATAAATAAGCAAGCAATGCCAAACTCAATAGGTCGCACCTTTGGGTGCTATTCGCTTTGCCAATTGTTTTCAGCTATGCTGTAATTCATTACTAATGACAATTGTGCTACTTTGAAGGCATGCACACCACGCATGCTTATATATAAAATGATGAAAGTATTTTTTTTTATTGACGTGCTGGTGGGACGCGAGCAGCAAGGACAATGAGGTGGGGGAGTAACATGGTAGGGGTTGAAGCAATGCAAGGTAAGAGGATGGGAGCAACACAGGGGCGGGTGGGGAGGAGAAACAACATGTGAGAGAGCAACTTGGGGTGGGTGGGCAAGGGAGAAGTACATTGGGGAAAGACAGCAACACAGAGCTTGAAGAGGAGAAAAAAAGCACACAGGAAACAGCTGGAAAACACATGCACTCTTGTGGAGTACTTAGGACAAAAGAAAAAGTAGGCCACTAAAAGTGAGTAGTTGACAGACACAAGTAAACCGGCAATTGTATTGCATTGTAACTGCATTTATATAGCGCTTACTACCCCTGTTGAGGCATCAAATCGCTTCTGCGGCTAGTAGCACGCTACTCCAGAACCCATAATGGATTAGTGGTGAATTAGGATAGTTAAATATGAAAATTATTTGAGTGGTGGATATGTTAGTTAGTTATTTGGATTCCGAAGGATAGCTGAGGGGTAGAAGAGGGAAAAGGCATGCATTTATATAACGCTTTTTTTGCAAGTAGCACGCTACTCTGAAACTCATAAAGGATTAATGGTGAATTAGTAAAGTAAAATATAAAAGTAATTTGAGGGGTGAATATTAGTCATGCTCCAAGGCAGGACAGACACAGGATATACAAGGCACGCCACTGAATAAGATGCGAGCTAATGAGAGTGACATGAATGGCACCAAATGGTAAGCAATGGGTGGATGCAAAGCCCCTGTATGTTGTTGGTAAGCCTACAATATGTCTCTCAACAGACAGCGCACGCACGGTCTAGTCTCTAACCTAATAAACATGGCTGCCAGCATGCTTGGTTGATCCCGCTAAGAGGTGTGACCCACTGAAAAGTGAAATAGCCAGCTTGGTTCTGGTTTTGAGTATACCTATGAGGAACATTTATGAGAATAATGTACATATGATGAACTTGAATAGACGTCATTTACGTTTTTCTTGATCATTTTCAAGAAGAGATTTTTATTTTTTTTATTTAATTTTCCAGTTAGTCTAAATACCAGTCTGGCAACACTGACAGTGACACACTCCTGCCTTTGCTGCCAGTCTTGTGTATGAACCAACAGTCCTGTTTTTGTATCTTTGAAAAGTAAGTTGAAAATACACCTGGGTTCTCTCAGGAGAAGAAATGTACCTGTTAAATTCTGCAGAGCTATGAAAAGGGATAAAGCTGTCTGTCAAGCCCCCTGCATGCAGGCATGTCTCAGAAGGCGCGAGCCCCAGGGGAGGGTTGTCACTGTTCAAGAAAACATGTTTACTGAAGCTGCAGGGGACGCACGCAAAAAACGATCATTTGTCCACACATTCATTATCACAGACGCGTCACCCAGCACCCGCTAGTTTGTAATACGAGGACATGGGCTGATTGCAAGGAGTGTAAATGGTTATAATTTCTTCTAATTTTAGTGCTTTCGAATTTTAAATGTTCTGTTTGGTGAGGGCAGCAAAGTATGTTATCCATGTCTTTAGAAAGATGATGATGGGTGATTCACAAAATCGAGGCATTAGATGGGTTAAGTTAAAAAAAAACATGCCCATGCGTTACGCGTGTGCATATACTTTATTTATTACTTCATGGCTACTCACATAAATTGTCTTATGACCCATGCTTAAGGCTAATGTTTTGATGATTGTTTGAACTCGGCCTCTTCCAAAGCGCTCTGATGCCTTCAGACCGTGTTCGGGCTATGCAAAACTGCAAATAAATAAATAAAAGTGATGGTGTGTTTAGATGGAATAGTGGCATGAATAAGTGCCAGGCTTCTTCCATATCCATGAAGGTGTAAGGTAAATCTACAAAGTGAAGGATGAGTTTGTGTGTGTGCCCCACTAAGAGCCCAATTCTGATGCGGTTTGGAAAGCTTCCCGACCGAATGGGTTTGGGACTGGTTTCCGACCGAATCGGATCGAGAGAGTCCAACAGACCGGATGCTTCCAGATATGATTTGGTTGGAGTCCCATTGACTTCAATTTTAGCCTTTGTTCCGACCGAATGCATAGACTCCCATTGAAAAAAGGGTTGGCTGCGGAAATTGGGCACCCTGTGGTGGGCACCCCATGATGCCTGCCACTCTGTGCAGGGCTGGTAATGGGGGACCCTTCGGAACCCCCATGGCCCCGATTAGGAAGGTTCTTGGTGCAGGGGGGGTCGCTACGGGCCTCAAAAGTCTGAATCCTACTGCTAATTCGAGTTGGACGGCACGTTCAGAAAAGCTGTCCAAATCCAGCATCGTACTCGGTTGTTCAGAAACGCGGCTCGTAGCATCAAACGATTATGCTCCATATGACTCGGTCATTCCAAATGCCATCGGGTTGGGATTGGGATATTCCTAACGCCTAACTCGCATCATACTCGGTCAGTCAGAAACCTTTCCGAGTCGGTCGGAAAGACATGTTCCCAATTTGATTTAGATGAAGCAAATGCCATTAGGAGACCTTTGTTACCGCATCAGAATCAGGTCCTAAGTGGGACGCTTGGTTCCGGTGCCAGATTCCAAGTTAGCTTCAAACTCCCCATGACTCTCGGGTGAGCTTGGATGAGACAGTAAAACCTGAGACTTTTATTCCGAGCCTAAGCTACTTCTTCTAATCTTTTGCATTGCTGTGACTGAATTCCTTGTTTGTTTAATACTGGTATGCGTAAACCTCTTTAGGAGCTTGGGTTTCCCAGTAGATATTCTGTATTTCTATCGCATGGTTTTAAGACTTGTGTATTTGAACGTAATTTTAAATTTGTTATGAACCTTCTTAACCCAAGCTACCGATTCCCGGTCCTCATTGTGTAGCCAAATGGATTGCACTGTTAATTGAATTCAATTAATGTTAATGCTAACTCTCATCACCTCTCAGTTCCTCGGAGGACCAATGGTAAGCAAGTGGGCCCAGGAAACGCTGGGTCACTTCCAAGTCAGCCTACTTATGAATATCATAATATCCCTTCCTCGTTGCCACTGATAAGTTGTAGTGTCAAGATATACATGGACACACAAGGATTTTCAAGAGATTTATTCCAAGAGCCAAGGTACAACCAGCACGGCACTGCCGCCACACCAACTGCCTTCTCCTGAACCTCCCCCCGCCACATTCTATCACGTTCCCCCATTACATCACAATTTTCACTGCAATGTAACTATGAGAATACAACACAAGTAGCAATAACAGAACACAATAAACACACAAAAGGCTTTTATTCCAGATCTCCCACAAATCCGGATTTGGGCCCACTTTTGGCCACATTCGAATTCCCACCGGTATGGCTTGTGCCAAAAATAATTTTTGACACGCAAAGCCTGCATACTGCAAGTTTGAGCAACTTAGAATGTATGAATGCGTACAGTGTATGTATTTTATCCCCCTGAGAAACAAAAATGGGAATGGAGCAGTAACAGCACACACTTTAAAGGTCACACCCCTGGGTACCATTGTTTACTTGGTGATCAGTTACCACCTGCACCTGTGCAGGAGGAGTAATGAAGCTTCACAGTAATGAAATGAAGGGAACCTTGTGGGCAACTTCAACAAAATGAACCTGCTAACATCACAGGTATCAGAACCTGATTCACAAATGAACGAATGAATGAATGAATTAGGTTCTTGTATAGCGCAGCTGCCACCCTACGGGTATCCTGGCGCTCAGACTTAAATAGACCAACCTAAACACAGACCGGGATAACAGCGGGGACAGGGCTAAAGATCAATCCTAGGAAAGAGCCAAGTTTTCAGGCTCTTTATGAACTCGGCCAGAGAATTGGCTTGTCTGATATTCTGGGCCAGCTCGTTCCATAAGTGAGCTGGAGGAGCCGAGCTGTCTTTTGGGGTTGTACCAGGTGAACTTCTCTTGCAGTGGAACAGGACCCAAGTCATGTGCTGCTCTGTAGGCAATGTAAAGTGATTTTAAAATGAACCCGCTCCTTAATAGGCAACCAATGAAGGTCTCTCAGAGCCAACATTGTGGAGGACCTACGTTGCCTGTTTAGCACCATCTTTGCCGCCATAGACTGGACTATGAAATAGCCTCCGCACTCGTGGTGGAGGTTCCACAGTTGTTGAGGGATCTATGCACTTGTGGTGAAATTTCCACATTGTGTTTTCTCATTGTGGGGATCCCGTCATGAGCATGGAGTTCCTTCAATGACTACAGAGCCACCTCCACGTGTGTGGGCTCTGTGTGAATCAGACATTACCCAGAGTTTAGCGCAAACGTTTGGGCACTGAGCAAGGATATACTTTCGGCACAAAGTATTTCTTCTGTTAGATTGGTTCAATGCCGCTGTTTGCTCTGCTTTGCACCACATGAGTGCCAGCACACACCTTTAGTTAATGTGGCCTTACAAGTCCTTGCCATGTGTCCATCCCTACTGCAGGGACAGGGCTTCTTTGGTCTGCATGAATGCCGAAGGACACCGGCACACGCAAAGCCAGAATCACACTGCTACTTGATCCAGTGTGGGCCTTGCTCCCAGGACACGCTCATTCATTCTTAGAGGCACTTTACCAGATCTTACACTGAACGTGCTATTGAATGCCTACTGGGCCTGCTTCCACCAGAAGACTATCTGAAGTGCCTTTGAGTGTTGAAAGTGTGTATCCCAAATGAATGCAACAAGTATGCATGTCCTACTAATGAAGCAGGCCACCTTTCACCTAATTCTCTGTCCACACCACCCAGATTACACCTTTCAAAAACACTCAAGGGATGTGCCTGTTCATGCATGTCAGGGTGATACTGGTCCTACTCTGCACCTTTCATAATTGAATTCCCTAATCCTTCTGGATGTCTCATGTCTGCAGGTACAAATCATTCCGGCACGCGTTGCTCCATGTATATGTCATTCTGTTGCAGCTCAGTCATCTTCGATTATGAGATTGTATTTTAAACTTGTGTCACTGCATGAATCAGGTCAGTATCTTTGTGTCACTGCATTAGTCAGGGCAGTATCTGGGTCAGTGTTGGGCCACATATTTTTTATCAACTGAACCAATGATCTTCATCAATAATCATTGATCATGACAGTATCCAATCATCATGACAGCAACCTACAGGGCTTGTGGGCTTGAAGTAATTGAACATACTACACCTATGCCCAATTTGTTGTCACTAATCAAGTGATAATGGACATGTTTGACCACATGCTGGACACATAGCATATCTGTCAAGTCACCCACATTTGATGGATGTTACCAGCTTAGATGCACCTAAATTAGCCTCTCGACTGATCCCGGCAATGATGTTTGCCGATGATACGTTATTAGTATCTAAATCGCCTATGGGCTTACAGAGGATCCTTAATAAATTTGAAGTTTTTGCAGAGAAAGAGGCTGAGAAATTAATCTTCAGAAAACCAAATTTATGGCGTTCAATAGCTCTAAGAGCACACGTCCTTTTGTATGGCAAGCCTCTCAAAAGAGTTTCCTCTTTCGTTTACCTGGGGATCACCATTACAGATAAAATGGACTGGGGGAACACATTAAAAAATCATCTCTAAAACTGTCTCAGTCATCAGGTGGGATTATGAAGGTCTTCTGCAAGTCCACTTTGAAATACCGATTAGCCCAGCCATTGAAATTTACAAGGTGCAAGCTCGGGGAGAGGCTCTATACGGGGCTGAACTATGGGGCCACACTGGCCCCGTGAATTTACTACAGGTTGAGTACAACTTCTTACGACACTTGTTGAATCTCCCACAGAGCACCCTGTTAACCCCACTCCAATTAGATTTGGGGCTTATGGCAATCTCAGATTTATTAAATCTCAAGCCCTTATTGTATTGGCGTCGTCTGTGGGTAACCCCAGAACTCTCTTTCTATAGAGAGGAACTTCTAGAGGTAATGAATCTGCGGGGGGCTGCTAATTTGCGGTGGTTAGCTTTTATGAAACAAACACTCACCAGTATGGGGCTACGGGAACTCTGGGTGGACCCTGAGCTTGCCTGCTCCTCAATCTCTAGAAAACAACTGAAGACTCTTTTTGAGGAGCATATTCTGGCACAGCTTCATAGCTGTCCCCAAATAGGCAAGTTAACATCAGCATTCCCAGAGATAAAAGATAGGCCTCTACTTGAGCCGGTCTTAGATGTTATCAAACCAGCTGCGGCTAGAAAACTTTACCTTCAGTTTAGGTATGGGGTGTTGCCACTTCGCTGCTTTACCCACAAATGGAAGGGTTTGCAACTTTCAAATGTCCGGCATGCGATTGCCCCGATGAGACAGTATTACATGTGTTCCTCAGCTGCCCTGGCCACCATAAAGCAAGAAAACGTTGGCTGGTAAAGATTTGCAGGAACCTTGGAAATAGACACTGTTCAGAGGCGTTTAGGATCCTCAAGTTTGATACAAGTATCCCTATTGTTTTTTCAATCGCAGGTTTTTTATTTTCTATGTGGTGTTCCCGTAGGCATTATCCAAAATCTTCCCACCAGGCGATAGATGCCCCTATAACAGAAATGTAATTATTCCACTCTTGCGCAAGTTTGGTAGTCCACTCTCCCATGGATATTTAATGATGGTCATAAATTTATAGTCTTGCTATGTTGATTTGACAAAAACTTGTTTATTCACTGTTTAAGCAACTGCAAATCAATTAGTTTACTTCCACAATTCTTGTAAAAATATTAATGTGTAGAAGTAACCTCTAGCAGGGTATAATCCCAATGTGAGGACTATGTTAATATTTGTAAGATAAAATGTGGTCATCTTTTTATGAACTTTTTTAAATTGATGTATTTATTTATTTATTATCCGTACTATGCACTTTCCATAGATGAATTCTTGTTTACAACCCAGTCCATTCCCCTACGATACGATCTGTTGTCCCGTATTACCAGGCTTGTGAATTGTTATATTTATATTCTTTTCAAATTTTGTACATACTGATAGTCATTTTTAATCATACTTACTTAAAAATATGTATTTGTATTATAAGGTTGTTTTATATTTTCATCCTACCACCTCTTTTCTCCTTTTTGTTTTCTTTTTTACACTGTATGTATCTTGATTGTACTTTTGAGGTCACATTGACCGAAATAAAGTTTATGATGATGATGTAACTCATATAGGCCCCAATTATGACTTTGGGTGTGCGGCGCCGGGTCCTCCCTGCTGCTGCACCGCCAAAGCTGTCGTCAAATTCCCACTAGATTAGGGGTTTCCTCATGTCTGGCAGGCATGTTTTTGGTATTACCACGGCGGTGACTTAGAAAATGGGCACCGCAATGGGAATGCCAAAAACAGTTTCCGCACTGCATGGACTGAAAAGTCCATACCATGCAAGAACTGGGGTGCATGCACACAAGGGGGCACATGTTGTGCTGGCATGTGTGCATCCCCATGCAGAGGAGGCACAGGGGGTTTGTTTCCTCTCTGCCGCGGTGTAGCAGGTGAAAGCACGTAAAGCATTGTCTAGTCATAAGAAACAAAGAAAAGGTCAGAATCGTATTGCACAAATAAGAGACACTAAAAAAATGTAATTATAAGTATAGAACTGAAATTATATTTTTATTTGAGACATTTTGTGAACAGCTCTACAATGAACAAACCACTTAGATGTGGAGAACTGGCATTTTTGTATCCTGATCCCAACTCATTGATTCTAATCGAGAGGAACAAAAAAGACAGATAAAGGAGAATGAAGTTATGGAGGCAATTAAAAATCTGAAGAAAGGGTGCAGCAACCTGGCATGATGGCAGGCAGAATGAATTATAGATATATCATTCTTGACAAAACTGATTAAACCACCTGCTATCTTTATTAATTAGCATTGAATAAAAATTAAAGGAAAAAACCATAAGAGTTGGAAAAAGAAAACAGTTTTAAAAAACATAAAATGAATAAAGATACGATGAGGGTTCACTCTTTAGAACAATTTTCTTATTAAGTACAATTCTAAAATATATCCAGCTATTTTAGTAACTAAACTAAATAAAGTTGTTGATGTTTCCATTTACACTGATCAAGAAGTATTCAAGCTACATGGAAATATTGGAAAACGCGTCTATAATATTTGAGCAGTAATCAATTATTTCACTATATATAATAGGCAAATGCTAGTCACAACAGTTTACTACAAGAAGGTGATTGAGAGAGGTATTTCTGACTATCACAACCAAATCTGAGAAAACCTTGGGATAGACATTGACGGCACTTAAAGATGAAATTCTAATGATCATCCTGAATGTCGCAAATGTTTTTATAACGCATCTTGGTATACAAGTCCCCACTAACCTCTCAGAAAGATATCAGCTTATTAAAATTAAACAACTTGGGGCAGATTTACAAGCCCCTTGCACCTCGTTTATGCTGCCGTTGCGTCACTTTTGTGACGCAGCGGCGGCGCAAAAGATGCGCCATGGTGTGGGGTATTTACAAAGTGACACATCTGGGAGATGCATCACGTTGTAAAGCCCTGCGCCATAAGTAGGCGTTCCTGCGCAGGGGGGGCGTTCTGGCGCAGGAACGCCTCCCAAAAGTGGCTGAGTGAAATCTACAAGTTTTCACTCAGTCACTTTTAAGCCCATGCTGCGTCAAAACCCTGTGCCTGCTTGAAGCAGGCATAAGGATTGACGGGGCATTGTACAGATAGGGCCCCCCAGAGCATTGCTGGAGCTGCTTTGCGCAACTCCAGCAATGCGCCACCTTTACGGCACAGATGCATCACGCATCTGTGCCATTTTTGCCCCATGGTGCGCCGCATCTAAGGTGGCGGAGCTACGGCGCACAATAAGTGGCGCATCCCTGCTGATGGGGATGCGCCACTTATTGTAAATCTGCCCCTTGATGTATAGGAGAAAATTAATCTCTATATTACTGAAAGAATCAACTACGTAAACAGCATTGGTAAAGGCAATCAGGCAGGTGTTCAAAAGCCAGCATTCTGATTTAGTCAATGCTTGTCTTGCTATAGTTTTTGTAAAATAATGTAGGGGACCCATTGGGTCCTTGACAATACTAACATAAAATAAACATAGAAAAAGGCAAAAATATTTTTGTGTATAAAAAAGCATGAATTGCCATAGTAGTCCCTGCCACTGAAGGAAACTGCAATGTGTGGATCTGCTCTTGTGAAATAGCAGAATGCTGCCACTGACAGTGAAGGCAGCAAGTGGTTGATGTGGGCTGACCCATTGCCCCATGCTCTGTGCTTTAGGGGGTGAAAGAAAATCGTAGATGACCCAAAAACAGAATAAAGGAAGAAGAGAGCTGGCTGAAGGCCTCTGTAAGTAAGCATATCATACAACTCATTTTAGTAAAATCAAAGATCTTTGCAAAGCCAATCCTAAATAAGAATTTTTTTTATAAATATGCATCCCTGTTTTCATTCAAAAAATGGTCTGCATATTAAAAAATATTCTTTATTTAAAAACAATCGCATACATGTTGATCTGCTGACCCTTACAGACCATCACCCCCATGACTGTGCTCAGTCACATTGAGTTTGAGACCTATCTCATGAATATTAATGAGGTAGGCCAGATTGCAAATCAATTGAATTCACAAAATACCACACTGGTTGCAAAAATGTAGGTGACAAAGTACCACCAGTGTGTGAGGCCAGTGTAAGAGTACATCTGCCGCTTAAATCTTTTAATTAAAAATAAGTAGGACATCTAGGAACCCATAAAAGCTACTAATGACATCATTGCCTCAACCTTCATTCAAGGCTGTGCAGTATTACAGCCAAGAGCAAAGAGCCCTGCTTTAAATGTGTCTGCACCAAATTATGAGGCCTGTTGTACCTGAATGAGGAACATGATTGCTCGATTGGCTACAGGCCGCAGACCCCGCTCCGTCACTTAGGGAGGTAGATGTAATGTCAGCGGAGGTAGAGGAACTAAAGTAAGCACTCCGCGTCCCCTGTCTGCCTTGTGACGCGCATGGGTTGCGCAGCCGAATCAACTCATTGGACTATAATGGAAGCAATAAGGGCCGGAGAATTGAACACCGTCCAGCGCACGTGCCTATTGGCGGGAAAGCCAAGCAAACCTTATTACCTGTGACAAGAGGTGATTGACTGCAAAGATAACCCCAGCCATTCTGGAATAGCGCCCTGCTTGATCCAATCAGGCCGGTGGCACTGTGGTGCGGCTCACCAGTTGCCAAATCAAAAGCTGTGAATCAATCTGCGGAATACGCAGTCGGGCTGTAATCGCCACTATGAGACGATTATCGTTTGTGACTTGGAATATATCGCTGCATCAGTGTCCTCTAAGCAGGACTGAGAAGGACAAGCGGGGCTAAAACCACTTCCCCTTTGTGACATTCACTGATTCTGCATCCCCTTGAAACAAAGACACGTTGGGCGAAAAGGCCTACCTGTACCCATTGTGAAAGTCATAGTACGCATCCCATGTCGTGCCCTGTTTCATTACCTTGCTTTATGTATTCGGATAGTACTAAAAATGCACCCAAAGAAGAAACCAAGTAGTGAATGGAAGCTTCTAAATTCTAGAAGATGTTGTGGCCCATGATTAGGGATGAGCAATAGTTGTTGCGGCCTCTGGTTAGGGATGGGCGATGGCTGCTGCGGCCTATGGTTAGTGATGGTCGATGGCCTATTGTTAGGGATGGGTGATGGCTGCTGCGGCCTATGGTTAGTGATGGGCGATGGCCTATGGTTACCAGATGGGTGATGGCTGCTGCGGCCTATGGTTAGTGATGGGCGATGGCCTATGGTTAGGGATGGGTGATGGCTGCTGCGGCCTATGGTTAGTGATGGGCGATGGCCTATGGTTACCAGATGGGTGATGGCTGTTGCGGCCTATGGCTAGTGATGGGCTATGGCCTATGGTTAGGGATGGGTGATGGCTGCTGCGGCCTATGGCTAGTGATGGGCTATGGCCTATGGTTAGGGATAGGTGATGACTGCTGCGGCCTATGGTTAACGATGGGTGATGGCCTATGGTTACCAGATGGGTGATGGCTGTTGCGGCCTATGGTTAGGGATAGGTGATGGCTGCTGCGGCCTATGGTTAGTGATGGGCGATGGCCTATGGTTACCAGATGGGTGATGGCTGTTGCGACCTATGGTTAGGGATAGGTGATGGCTGCTGCGGCCTATGGTTAACGATGGGTGATGGCTGGTGCGCCTATGCTTAGGGATGAGCGATGGCTGTTGTGGCCCAAGTAATTTTGGGACTGTATAAAAATCCATGGGTGGTTGTATGAGAGCAACGTCCAGCACAACTGTTACTCTGGACTTATTAAACCACGCAAGATGAATTTCCGTAGCTAAGTAAATCCCATGTAAGGGCTAGCGTTGCTTTGTATTGCTTCGGTGAGACATGAGCAGCACAAGCCCTTACTAAATCTGGCCCTTGTTATTTTTTGAAGTCTAGTTTCCGGCCTGATTGAGCATTTTTCTGTGGATGGGGAGGAAAATGTTCTAGTAAGTTTTCCTTGGATTGATCTGTTGATTTATGGTGAGGGAATGTGTGCGTGTGTCTGTCTGTCTGTCTGTGCATGGGTGTGTGTGTGGGTGTTTTTGCGCAAAGTGAGAAAGAGAAAAGAAAGAGAGAAAAAGTGACCTTAAGAACTGCACTTATTGCACGAGAAAAATGACTGACATTTTCCTACTGTTTCTTGTGATATGAGAAGTTTGGGAAACAACCTTTACAATGCAGTCATTACATCGCACTACCTTTACAACGCAGTCATTACAACACGACATCCTTTACATTGCATGCCATTACAATGCAGCCATTACATCGCATGGCACTACAATGCATGTCACTACAATGAATGTCACTACAACGCATGCCATTACAAAGCAATATAAGGTAACTAATGGGAAATAGTAATTTTTACCCCTACACTATCCAACACGTACCCTTCTGTTGCACTCACTGGAGTGGGAATAGTAATTTTTACCCCTACACTATCCAACACTTACCCTACTGCTGCCCTAAAAGTGATATGCGTTGTAATAATATGATTTGTAATGGTATGCGTTGTAATGGGATGCGTTGTAAAAGTAGTTTCTAAAAATGCGTTTTGATGGCATTCGATGTAAAATCATGCGTTGTAATGGATGTTGCGATGTAAAACTGCGTTGTAAAGGCATGCGTTGTAAATGTTTGTGCTGTAAAGTCATACATTCAAGAAGTTTGATCACCATTTATAAAGTTCTACACAGACTCCTCCTCCCACCATATATTCCACGAGATGAGACTCAAACCCTACATCCCGGGCCTGCTACCTTTGTCAGAAGTAGCCCCTGAGTGTGGGATGCTCTTCATCCCACCAGCTGTCTCTGGGGTTTAGTGAGATGTGCACAGTCATACTTAAGGCCAATGAATTATGCGATTCTGCTGCGTTGTGATTTCCGCATAATTACAGATTTGCTGCATTTGCCACATAATCCATCATCTGCCGCGTAAGCGAATGATTTTAACAAAAAAATATTCTAGTTCAAACAGATCAAAAGTTACAAAACATTTGGCGACTCGTGTTCCTGTGCACCAGACGGCTTTTAGCATAGTTTGTCTGATCAAATGTCAGTAGCTTATTACTGTATTTGGGTGTTGTATTGGTAATAATTAAGGTGAACTCTTTTCTCAGACACGATTACCAGATGTAAAAATGACAAAATAATGACGTAATATGATCACTAAATGTACCACATTATGCCTCATAATTTGCCTTTTATTGCTGCATAATTTAGTCAACCCTGCTGCATAATTTGGTCTTCCTCTTCCGCATAATTCCAGTGGCCCTCGTCAGGAAGCCACGAATCTAGGCCCCCCGACCCCTTCCTAAACAGATTGTAAAGAACTTGGGGGTTTGGATAGACACCTCTCTCAGTTTCCAGACCCAAACGAAGAAGGTGGCGGGCACCTGTTTCGGTTTGTTGTGCTGATTTAACCCTATTTTGGGTTTCTTTGATGCCCCGACCGAACAGATCATCATTCAGACATTGATTAGATCTAGGCTTGATTACGCGAACTCTCTGTATCAAGGGGCTAACAAGGTGGAAGTACACAGGCTACAGAGAGTACAGAACGCCGCAGCAAGATCTCTTCTGGGTCTGCGCAGTCTGTTCGGTGACTAATACAATCCACCTCGTTCATTGGCTGCCTGTGGCTCAACTGATTGACTTGAAGGCTCTTTGCAGAGCCGTTAAAATCTTGAAGTTCGCTTCCCCTAACATTTTGACTGATCTGCTCTCTTTTTACGTCCCGTCCCATCAGCTTCGCTCCAAGGGCCAACATTTGCTAGTGGTCACTCGGGTTAGGAGGACTCGGGCCGGAGGGTGCTCCTTACGGCACAGAGCGGCTATTCTCTGGAACTCACTGCCCCTCCATATTCGAGGCCTCAGCAACTTCATCAAATTTAGGAAAGCTATTAAAACTTTTCTCTTTCCCACTGTGTAGGTCGCTCTGGTCCCTCCCTGCGTTGTGGTTTCCTATTTGCTGTTAGCGCCGGGACGCCTCTTGGCTGGGGCAGCTGTCGCGCTTGTAGTGACCTGACCACCAACGCAGGGCACTAGGACCCTGTGGGTCACAGGGCAGTGTCCAGGTCACTGGACACGACTTCCTGTGGACGGACAGGAAGAGGACACTCCAGACTAGGACGACGACGAGGACAGACGTGCTGAGGCACCCTGAGCATGTATACAAATAAAGAACATTGAAATCATACCTGGTGTCCTGCGGGTTCCCTGATAAGCTGATGCAGCAATACATGACAACTGGCGACGAAGGTGCTTGAAGATTCCACACGTGTGTGTCCCTCATGGAAGAATAACTGAAAAACAGGAGCACACCCTGCATCGCCGGAAAAAGAAGGAAGAGCAGCCCCTCGATGAAGTGCAGCGACGCGGGAGCCCACCCCGACTGACAGCGGACTGGGAGCAAGATCGCCATCTGAGCCCCCCACCTGATCGGGTAAGCGCTGGAAAAAGAAGCACGCGAAAGAGAAGAAATCGGCGCGAGCTCTCGCGAGAGTCTCAGCGGCCATTTTGGGGTCAGGCGGTCTGGACCAATAGGAGAGCAGCAAAGCGGAGCGGCCATCTTGAAGTCAGGCATAAGAGGATTGGGTACGAAAGATCGCGAGACTTGGCGGCCATCTTAAGGTCAGGCGACCGGGCCAATAGGAAGAGCAGAAAAATGAGCGGCCATCTTAGAAGCAGGCAAATAACTCGAGAAAGGCACAAATAAGGGATAAAAGCTCCGAAATAAGTGGAAAAGAGGTCAAAGAAGAAGGAAAGTAAAAGGGCAAAGAAATTACAAAGGAAATTACAAGAGGGAACAAAGGGCAGCCAGTAGAAAGGCTAGGAAAATAAATAAAAGTACAAAGGACAAAGAAAAAAAAAAAAAAAAAGATAAAAGAAGAAAAGAAGAAGAAAGTGACAAAAGATCAGAAACAAACAAGTACAAAGGCAACAAAAGGAACAAGAAAAGAGAGAAAATGCCAGAAACAAAACAAAGTGCGCAGTATCGCACACCACTGCCTTTCAGTGTATCAGAGCCACAAGTGGGAATACGATGGGAGAAGTGGATTGTGAAATTCGAGCGATACATGGAGGCGACCGATGTAGTGGATGGAAAGAAACTAGGACTATTCCTAAACCTAGTGGGGGATGAGGTGGAGGACCTCCTCATAACACTGCCCCCGAGCGAAATAAAAACATACGAAAAATTGATAAAATGTCTAACGACCAAGTTCGACCCCCAAAGAAACGCCGATTTTGAAAGATATAACTTTAACATAGCATTTCATCAGCCGGATGAGTCAATGGACGATTTCGCAACAAGGATGAGAAAGCTAGTGGCCCACTGTGAATTTGAAAAATATGACAATGAACAGGCCCTTCGCCTAAGACTGATAGAAGGCTGTCGCGACACAGAATTTCGCACAAGACTACTTAAAGAACCTATCACTGTAGAAAAAATTCTAGATCTAGCGAGAGCGGAAGCCAGGGCAATGGTGCAAGCCAGGCAGATGGACCGGAGAGGAGAACAGATACACCGAATGATAGATACAAGAAAGACGGGCAACTGGAAGAAAGGATCAAAGGAACAAGGGACAAGGAAAGAAGGTTCTCAATGCTACAGATGCGGTCTGGATTTTCCACACCGAGGAGCATGCCCGGCATTCGGTCAGACATGCAGGAAATGCAACAAAAGCGGCCATTTTGCCACCATGTGCCAAGGGGCACATTTCAAAAATGAACGAGGAAGACCAAGAGCGACAACAAACAAGCATGTACGGCACATGGAAGCGACAACCAGAAGCTCGTCGGCAGGGTCGGGAGACGAGGAAGAAGAGGAAAGAGCAGCTGGAAAGGTAGAACGCCTATACCTCATGTCCACGGATGAAGGGCATGAAGAGGAGCACATCAGATTAGTGGATAGGAAGTCAATAAAAAAGACGGATTGGGTGACCATCGACGTAGGGCCCCATCAAACAGAATTTGTGCTGGACAGTGGGGCCACATGTAACATCATGTGTGCTACGGAATATGATAAGATGAAGAAGAAACCACCACTAAGACCGTCAAATGTCAAACTTATTCACGGTGCACAGAATCCAGTAACGAACATGGGAAAATTCACGGACACCATGACGCACAAGAGCAAGACTGTCACAGAAGAAATACATGTGGTACGAGGAGACATTCCCGCACCATGTCTACTGAGCAACGTAACGGCGAAGATCATGGGCCTACTAAAGATGATGTATCACATGTCGGACAGAGAGAACATATTACAAGAGTACCCAAAGCTAACGAACGGACTTGGAAAGCTGAAAGGAAGACAAATAACTTTACACATAAATGAATCAGTCAGGCCAGTGGCCCAGCATCACCGAAGGGTGCCCATCCATCTACAACCTCAGGTGGAGGAAGAAATAAAGGCACTACTAGAACAGGACATCATTGAGCCAGCAGAGGGGCCAATGCCATGGGTGTCCCCAATAGTGGCGGTACCAAAAAAGGACGCCGCACAAAGAATATGTGTGGACATGAGAATACCCAACACAGCCATCGAACGAGAACGACACCCAGGGCCGCATCTAGATGACATGATAAGTTGCCTGACGGGAATGAGGAAATTCTCCAAGCTCGACTTATGCAAAGGGTACCACCAACTGGAGCTGGACCAGCAGTCCAGATACATAACGACCTTCTCAACGCACCTCGGATTATTTCGCTACAAGAGATTAAGCTTCGGAATATCGTCAGCAGCAGAGATATTCCAGGAAACGATCAGGCAGATCATCAGACCGATCAAAAACAGTCTGAACTATAGTGATGATATCCTGGTGTTTGGAAAATCTGATGAGGAACACGATAAGGCTCTGAGAGAAGTGTGTTCACAGCTAGTAGAGGTGGGCCTAACAGTAAATGAGAAGAAATGCGAACTGGGCAGAGAAGAACTAGTATTCTTCGGACACATCTTTTCGAAGAGAGGGATGAGACCAGATCGTGGCAAAACAGACACCCTTGAAAAAACAAAAGAACAAAAAGATGTCGCTGACGTGCGCTCATTCCTCGGCCTTGCCAGCTACTGCGCGAGATATATAAAGGACTTCGCGACAGTGAGCACGCCACTGAGAGAATTGCGAAGCAGGGCCAAACATTCGAATGGACCACAGAGTGCCAAAGGGCGTTCGAAGAAATAAGGGCATCAGTAACGGCAGTGGACCACCTAGCCTATTTTGACCCGAGCCTATGCACCGAATTGACAGTAGATGCCAGCCCGGTAGGCCTTGGCGCGATACTAGCACAACATAAGCCCGGAAAAGACTCACCTCGACAGATAGTGGCCTACGGAAGCAAGAGCTTGTCGGACATTGAGAGGGCATACTCTCAACCAGAAAAGGAGAGTTTGGCGGTAGTATGGGCATGTGAGCACTATCACATGTTCATATACAGAAAACCATTCACGATAATAACAGATCATCAAGCCCTAGTAACCATCTACGGAAACCCAAGCGCCAAGATACCCCCAAGAATTGAACGGTGGGGGATCAGGCTGATGGACTACAACTTCACGATTGTCCACAAACCAGGAAAAGATCAAAATCCAGCGGACTACATGTCACGGCACCCGCTTCCCTATCAAAAAGGTGGCACCACAATGGCAGAAGAATATCTAAACTTCATCGTGAGACAGAACACTCCGGCATCAATAACAAATGAAGAACTAGAGCGAGAAACAAAAGGAGACCCGACAATGAAGGCCATCGGAATGGTGGTACGGCAGCAGAGATGGAGACACATCAACAGCAACACCATCACAGAAGAAAGAGTCAATAAAGAGGAACTACTGGCATTCAAAAAGATAAGCGAAGAGCTGTCTGAAACAGAAAAGGGAGTTCTGATGAGGGGCTCAAGAATTGTAATACCACGTCGGCTAAGAAAGAGAACAGTTGAGCTAGCACACGAGTCGCATCGAGGCATTGTAGCGACAAAGAAGATGTTGAGAGAAAAAGTGTGGTTCCCGGGATTGGACAACATGGTGGAGGAAGAGATATCGCACTGTCACACCTGTCAAATAACAGGACCTCCTGCCAAACCGACACCATTGAAAATGTCGGAACTGCCACCTGCAGTATGGACAGAGTTGGCAGCAGACTTTTATGGGCCACTGGAGAGTGGAAAATACCTGCTAGTGGTCATCGACGAATTTTCAAGGTTTCCAATAGTGAGAGAAGTATCGTCGACATCGGCAAGTGCTACCCTACCAGTGCTAGACGACATATTTGCTGCCTGGGGCTCACCACAGACACTGAAAACAGATAATGGTCCTCCATTTTCTGGAGAGGAATTCCGTAGATTCCTGGAGTATCTGGGGATCAAGCATCGGAAAATAACTCCTTTGTGGCCACAGGCCAACGGAATGGCAGAACGATTCATGGGGACTATCAAGAAAGCCATCCAGCGGGCAAAATTGACACAGATATCAATTGGACAAGCGCTTTGTCAAGTGCTCAGAGACTATAGGAATACCCCTCACAGCTCCACTGGCAGGTGCCCAGCAGAGCTGGTGCTAGGGAGATCAAGCAAAACAAGGATACCTCAGATAGATGCAACTAAAAGTACGAACAGAAGTGACATTGCAGAAAGAGATCACCAAGCAAAAAAGAAAATGAAAGAATATGCTGACAAAAGGAGAAATGCATCTGAACACCAGCTGACTGAAGGGGATCTGGTGGTAGTGCGACAGAAACAACAAAGGAAGTCAGACAGCCCATTCTCAAGAGACCCGCTGGTTGTGACTGACGTAAAAGGGTCAATGGTGACTGCAGCTTCTGACCACCGAAGAATAACAAGAAACAGTTCCCATTTCAAGGAATTCAAAGTGGAAGAGGAAGAACATGTAACCACAACGGAAGAAAGTGAGCAAGGAACAACAAGAGAGACAACACCACTAAAAGAGGAAAACGGAGGACAAGAACAGAGCAGAGAACAAAGACCAAAAAGGGAGTGCAAGAAGACAAAAAGACTACTAGAAGAAATGTAGAGACTGTGCAAGAAGACAAGAAGACTACTAGAAGAAATGTAGAGACTCTCTCTCTCTCTCTCTCTCTCTCTCTCTCTCTCTTTCTCTCTCTCTCACCATCGATATATTATCTCATCGTCATGAGGAACTGTGCCAAGGACTTGTACATGTGACAAAGACGTTCTGTTTGTGACAAAGGGGGAGATGTAGTGACCTGACCACCAACGCAGGGCACTAGGACCCTGTGGGTCACAGGGCAGTGTCCAGGTCACTGGACTCGACTTCCTGTGGACGGACAGGAAGAGGACACTCCAGACTAGGACGACGACGAGGACAGACGTGCTGAGGCACCCTGAGCATGTATACAAATAAAGAACATTGAAATCATACCTGGTGTCCTGCGGGTTCCCTGATAAGCTGATGCATCAATACATGACAGCGCTCTACAAATCTTTTAAATAGAAATAGAATAAATAGAAATACTCAATGCCAAGTGCTGCATCAAATTCAATAACAGATGCAAGTAGCACTGTTTTATTGACTGCTGAACCCTAAGTGATTCTAATGAAGCGCTGTACCACATTCAAATGCAGCTCTGAATGCTACTTAAGTGCTAGACATAAGTGCCTCTAATGAAGCCGATGCCAAATTCAAAGACAGGTGCACGTCGGTATTTCATCTAAAGGAAAGGGATGGACATGTTTTTGACCTGGATAACCCTTTTCGCGATTAGTTGCGAGATGTTTTTGCCTACGGCACTAGCTTCATTTCTTCTTACCAGGTTACCAATCGATCCCTTATGACGATTTTACTGCCCTGCTGTACCTTTATATTCATGGGATGTTTGTAAAGTTATTCACTCTCATTCACACGAGAGTGGGAGTTGTTTATTCACAACTTTTCATAGTCAGACATATTTAGACCTAAAAAAAACATGAGATGGATTCTAAAATTCCAGGGGGCAGATTTACAAGAAAGTGACGCATCTATAGGGATGCGTCACTTTCCTTGCGCCAACCCAAAAAATGCTTGCGCCACCATGGATGCGCCTTATTTACAATACGGCGCACCATGGCAGAAGGATTGCCATATGCCTCAGAAATTCTTACGCAACTGTTGGGGCAAAATTCACGCATTGCTGGAGTTGTGTCGCAAGCACAACGCACCTCCAGCAATGCATTTTGTGGCCTATTCCCACTACACTGCGTGACTCCTTATGCCTGCTTCAAGCAGGCATAAGGTTTTGACGCAGTGGCGTCCTAAAAGTGACGCAGTGAAATCTTGTAGATTTTACTGCGTCACTTTTACGTGGCTTTCCTGTGTAGGAACGCCCCCATGCATACATTATACCTGAAGCAGGTATAATGTGATGCAGGGCTTTACAACGTGACGTATCTCCCTAGATGCGTCATGTTGTAAATAGGGCGCATTGTTTGCGGCGCTGTTGCGTCACAAAAAGTGATGCAATGGCTGCGCAAAGAGGCGCCAGGGGCTTGTAAATCTGCCCCCTAGAATTCATCTTTTTTGACGTCTTCTTCCAGGAAGTTTTCTAAAGTTAACACGTCATTACATGTTGTAATCAGAGCCGCTTGAATTATGCGATCAGGTGGTGTTTTCTCATTTAATTATAGATTTACCACACTTGGCACATAATTCACCACCTGCTGCATAGTTTGCAGATTTCAACAACAAAAAATGTCTAGCTCAAAGTTACTGAACAGGCATTGGCCCTAATGTCGTGTGACCCGTTTAGGCGTGAAGTGGAGCAGTATGTCTACCTGGTGGAGCCCAAATGTAACAGAGGTGCGCTGCTTGGGCCCACACCATACATTCTTGTATTAGCGTCGATTACAATTGATGTCATCTTTAACTACCCAATGGGAAGCGAGGGCCCACTTTCCTGGCTTGCATTGAACCCTTGGCACCATTGCTGCGTCACTGGGCGTGGCCTCAGTGTCAAACCCCGCGGTTGATTGATTGATCTCTTGCCAGACCCACCCACCCACACAATGGCGCGTGCAGGGTGCTATGACGGAAGGGGGGGGGGTCCCCTGGTGATAGGGGGCCATCGGTACAGTACAGCTTGGCAGGTGCCACAAATGATAAATGAATCGCGTGCACTCACAGGGCTGGGGTGAGCCTGCCCTGGAAATGAAAACAAAGTGATGCAAAGGCAAACAGACAGCGACTTAAGAAAAAACCCATTTCAGTGTTTCAAAATCTAATTTACAACAGGCCGAGCGAGATAAAAAAAAAACACACAGAGCGTCAAGAAAGAGAAACCTTTCTTAAAATGCAAACTAGGATTGCCGGCTCGCCATAAGGGAGCGGCGCTGCGGGGTGCAGTGTGTGTCTTCTGGTTAAATCTCATCTCTGGCCTCTCCACCCCACCCAAGAACCCGTGGCGCGGGAGACGTCTGCTGTGTACTTCTGGGCGCAGCTAAGGGGCTGTCATTTACAAAAATCAAGGCACTAGAAACATTTTCACCACTCACCAGCAGAAAATACATGAAAACTTCAGTGTCCATATGTAATGTCGGCCCATCACCTCATAAAATCCCCTAATGAAGTAAAGGTGTGGCCCCACCAGAAGTGTTGACCTCAGGTGGAATTAAAACTAGACTGAGGGTGAGTGGAGCGTGCACTCAGATTCACGGCAGTGGTGTAACAAAACTTGAGGAAGCCCCCCTGCAAAGTACATGGATACCCCCGCCCCCTCACCCTCCATGGACCCAGACAGGAGCTCTCAGTCCGCTCGTGCACAGTGCCGGCTAGTGCGCGGTGCATGACTGTGTATAAGAGAGTATCAAACTAACCAGTTCCAGACCCAGTCACTGTACTGTGGGGGACCCCTGTGTGGAGTGCAAGGACGGGGCCTAGCACGTGCGCCGTGAGTTACAAATGAGGACACTGGTAACCAGTATTATGTGGTGTCGGAAAGACCCCGAGCGGTCTTCCGCTTCTTTATTTATACCCCGGAGCGAGCCCGCCCCGGGGGTGTGGGGATGCGTGTGGGGAAACGATACAAAGTATTGAGGAGCCCGGGTGGCTCTCTACATCCCTCCTTCAATTTAGTCTGCTCCTTCTGGGATGCCATCAGGGTGAGGTCCATGCAAAGTCTCTCAGTCTCTGGCTCGGACCCGGATTGGGTCGCAGGTTGTACCGCCGACTTCGGACAGCCGGGGAAGTCACAACCCCAGCCGGGGTTGTCTCCTCACTCTCGATACCTGAAGCAGGGCACGCCTGGCTGGTGTTGCGTGCGGTGTTTTGACTTGCTTCTCCGAGTGGACTTCCTCCGACTTGTCCATGTGGGGGCGAGCCTGAGAATGAGCCTCCGAAATCCTGATTATAATCTTCTTCAGGCTCCTGATCATTGACCCTTGCAGGGGGGCCGGCCGGCCCTCCCGTTTTCTTGAAACATGACTCGTTTCTGGTCACCACTTGATTGTCTCGCCGTACCGTGACCATGGTCCTCTGAACTTTGTCTACTGTCCACACCTCCGGCACGTAGGGTGTTTGAAATTTCCAGCCTGGGTGTCGATCTCGGACCACCACCGTGTCTCCTTCCCTTAGCGACGGCTGTTGGGCATGCCGCGCATCACTTGCTTTCTGATTGGTGGTTTGTCTCCGAGCTTGGATGGCCTCGTCATCTCTTGCCTCCGGGGTCCAGGTGTGGTCAGTCGGGATGTTATCCCGAGGCGCTCTTTTGAACAGCACATGCGCTGGGGCACACTTGGTGGTGCTATGTGGAGTCTGACGATAGGCACCCAGGAACTGGTCCAGGGCAGCTTCGGGATCCTCCCCGTTGTCCACAGCGATTCTTAGAGCTCTGTTGAGTGTCCTCATCAGTCTTTCAACTTCCCCATTCGCTTGGGGCCAGAGTGGAGTGATTTTCCGGTGTCGGATTCGGAGGTTCTCCAGGTAGATTTGAAATTCTCTTCCCTGGAAGGGTGGTCCATTGTCCGATTTGATTTCCTCTGGGAGCCCCATGGTGGCGAAAATGCGGTTTAGGGCCTTCTTGACTTGGGGAAACGCAACTGAAGGTACTACCTCCACCACCGGAAACTTAGAGAATGAATCCACTAGAACGAGCGTGTGTCGGCCATCCGGGAAGCTTCCAAAACCGATGCTGAGGTGCGTCCACAGCGTCTGAGGGGCTTCTTCCGTTATCACCGGTGCGTAGGCGACTGGCTTCCACTCATCCATTCCATGTTCCTGTAGGAGCACGGCTCCAAGGCCCACCGGGCTGGCATCCACAGTCAGCTCTGTTTTGCGGCGCGGCTGGAAATATGCCATCACTGTCTTATCTAGAAGGCTTGCTTTGATGTACTGGAATGCTTTATTCGCGGCTCCGATCCACTCCCACTTGTGGTCTTGTCGAGTGAGTGCCCTCAGGGGTTCCGCCAGAGCCGCCAGGTTGGGGATGAACTGGTGGCCATGCCTAGGAAGCTCCGCACTTCAGTGGGATGCCGCGGAGTGCTCGCAGTCCGGATTGCTTCCGCTTTCTTGGGGTCAACCTTCAGCCCGTCTCAGGTGAACGTATATCCGAAAAAGTCGATGGATTCTTGGTAGCATGAACATTTTGACCGATGCAAGGACAATCCATACTCCACTAGCCTTTTCAGTGTAGCTCTCAAATGGGCTTGATGTTCCTCAAGAGTGTTGGAGTAGATGAGGATGTCGTCACTGAGGTTGATCACCCCGCTCAGTCCTGACAACACCTCGCGTATGGCGTTCTGGAACACCTCCGCCGCTGAGGACACACCAAAACTTAGCCGCCGATATCTTCGTAGTTCTACGTGGGTCGAGAAAGTGGTTATGTAGTGGCTCTCTGGCTCTAGTTCGAGTTGATGGTACCCCTAGTTGAGATCCAACTTCGAAAACCACTTCGCCCCATTCAGGTCAGCGACGATGTCGTCCATGGTTGGGGTAATATGCCGTTCTCTCTTCACGGCTGCGTTGGGGAGTCTCATGTCAACGCACAGCCGGATCGCTCCTGGTTGTTTCGGTTTAGGTGCCACAACCAGCGGAGACACCCATGGGTTGACACCTTTTCTATTACCCCGAGGTCTTCTAGCTTTTTGAGCTCTGCCTCTACCTGTGGTCGGAGGTTAAACGGCACCCGCCGGTGCCGGAGGGCTACGGGACGCACTGAGGTGTCTATGTGTAGGCGAAACTTCTTTCCTTTTAGTTTCCCCAGGCCTTTGAATAACGCTGGGAATTCTTGCAACATATTGTCTGCATGTGACTGATGCACTTGATTTGCAAAGAATACGAGTCCTAAGTCTTCTGCAGTGTGACAGCTTAGAAGAGTGCCCTTCTTTCCTTCTGTGATGTGGAAACGAGCTTCCGTCGAATACTCTCCGTTCACAATGGTGGTGCTGATCACTCCACGCAGTGGCAGCGGGTCCGGGCCTCCATACGTGTAGATGCATGCGTTTGAAGGCGCAATGACGGGCCTAGGCGACATTTGTTCATATTGTTCCGAGTCCATAACATTTACGGATGCCCCTGTGTCTATAAGGGCTCTCACCTCAGTGCCTTCAATGGAGACGGTGCACATGGGCGGCGGTCTCTTTTTCGTGGATACTCAGTTGACGTACGAGATGACGTATACCTCTTCATCATCGTCATCCTCGTACCGTGGTCGTCTTTCCTGAGCTTGGTTGTCGGGGGGTGGCGACTCCTGTTCTAGTGACAATTGTCGGACTCGCTGCGTCAGTTGTTTGGGTCCATACGCTGCACGGGACCTTGGTGCATTCGGTCTGTATCTCCCGCCTTGGCACACGGCTGCAAAGTGGTTCAGCCAGCCACATTTCAGGCATGTTTTTCCTTTTGCGCCACATGTCGCCGTCGCTGGATGGTCTTCACCGCAGTACGCACACTGTGTGCTCCGGTTGGGCACATGTCGCTGGACACTGGATTGGGGCCTTCGTTGTATCGCATCTACCCTTTCCTCCTTGATCGGTGTAACCTTGGTCATTGCTGGCAGGGCCATCGGTGAGCGTAGTGCAATTTCCATTTCCTCGACCCGCACATCACACAGTTTGTGCGAACGGGCTAGAATTAGTATTTCGTCGAGCGATATTCCCGGCTGCCGGAGAATGAGTTTCCTTAGCAACTTTGAGCGACACCCCACCATGATCTGATCTCTGATTTCTTCTCTTGGATTGAGAAAAGGGCAGGTGCTGGCCAGCCGGCGCAGCCTTGCATAGTACATGTCAACAGACTCGGACTCCGTCTGCCATGCCCTTTTAAACTTGAACTTTTCGAAGTCATTGTTTAGTTGGGGGTCGAAATGGGTGTTAAGCGCTGTGACAGCTGCATCGTAGTCGTCGTCCGGCCCAGTGTTAGGGAGCGTTTCGAAGAGATCGTAGATTTCAGGACCTCCGTACAGGATGAGGAGGGATCTCTTGACCGTCCCATCGGTCTCTCGAGTACCTTTGAAGTAGAGGTTCAGCCTCCCGAGCCATGCCTTCCACCTCGTGCTGCCATCGCGGGGTCAGCCGATTCGCTGAACGGTGGAAGGGGTGCTACGCCTGTGTGCGCGTGACTGGTCGGTTGGGGGGCCGGCGCTGCTGCTTGGTTCTGGGCGCCCCCAGCTGGGCCTGTCGGCTGTGGCGAGGTCGCTGCGTCCTGGTTCTGGCCATTGCCCACCTGGCCTGACCCCGTCGTGGGGTTGGGCATGGCTCAGCCTTCCTGGGTTCTTCCCTGAGGTTCCCTCGAGCGCCGCGCGGGCTGCGTGATGTCTCTAGGCTTTCCGCGTGGACGAGGGCGCTCGTTTTTAAACAGGAAATGCTTGCGGCGGGGCAGCTCTGGCCACTCTGCCACACCGATCCGTGGTGTGCGTGGGCAGTATCATTTGATGGCCAGGCGGACAGGGTATCAGCTGCTGTTTGGTGCTTTAACTCGTCCCAGTAACAGTTACACACTTGACAGGGGGTGCTGTTAGCCTGGTGTCTCATGTAAGCCTTTGGATTTTGCCAGTGCTTCTTTATTTGGCAGGAGGTGATCGGGCCTTTCCTCCCACAGGCAGTACCTCACCGCTCCTTGCGCTTGTTTGAGCAGGTATTGTGCCTCCCTTCTGCCCTCGCGGGGCTGTGCAAACACGTGGCTCTTCTGCGCCCCTCCCCCTCGGGGCCCTCGGCGTGATCCGCACGCTTTCCCAATCCGGCGCGTCATAGGAGGCGTATGTAGGGTCGGGCAGGCCGCAGGGCGGTGCACAGGCGGGGGGGAAGCGGGAGGATGACTCACCCTTAATGCCGCGCTCGGCGAGTCCCGCCAGCCGAAAGCGCTCCCAGGGAGGAGACGCGTGGGCGGGCCTCGAGCCAGAGCGCGCGCGAGGAGAACCAGTGCAGCCGGGCGCCGGAGCGATGCGGGTAGGCTCCACGGCTTTCGCACTCAGGCGCTGACAGCACACCACCGCTCGATGGGCAGGAGGACAGCGGGCATGCGGGCAATCGAACCGGCCTCGTCGCCAATGTGGAGTGCAAGGACGGGGCCTAGCACGTGGGCCGTGAGTTACAAATGAGGACACAGGTAACCAATATTATGTGGTGCCGGAAGTCCCCGAGCGGTCTTCTGCTTCTTTATTTATACCTCGGAGCGAGCCCGCCCCGGGTGTGTGGGGATGCATGTGGGGAAACGATACAAAGTATTGAGGAGCCCGGGTGGCTCTCTACATCCTGGAGAGGTGTGGCTCAGTGGTTAGAGGCGGCAGACCCGGAAGCTGAGATCAGCCGTGGACCAGGGTTCGATTCCCCGCCTCGCCGGGTCTCGGGCTCAAAAATTCCACGGACTCGACAATTCTCGCTCCGGTGCCTACTCGACTCACGGGGTCACACTCTGCGACTCTGGGCAATAGCTTGCTTAATCTCCACTACGGCCCCTCGCGGCGGGATGCCTGGCTTTCACCTTGTGAATACCCTGCCAGGGTATCTCTCACAGGGCAATACCAGGACGGGTTCCCTAAGCAAGCGCCTTGAGACCCCTGGGTGAAACGTGCGCTATATAAATCGAAATACATTTACATTTACATCCTGGAGCTCGGCCCCCCTTCACTGAGGTGACTGCGGGTTGTTACACCACTGATTTCGGGAAGGAGAGTGAACTTGCCGCACATGTTGCACCCACTTTCAGTGCAGTTGACAGTCATGTTGCACATCGTCTGAATAGTTTGCCAGTGTGTCTGTGCCGTTCTTGAGTTGGTTTTTTTTTGTGCAGATTTTTATAGTGCAAACTCGACTCGAAGGTATTGGAGCGCTTTACATGAGCACCAGATACGTTACATAAGGACATATTCTTTTTTTAGGTCTCGCCTAGACGAAAGCAAAAGCGAAAGCTTTTGCTGTCTAGGGAGACAACTTATGTTGCCGCTTTCTGGGGAATGAAGGGGAATGTGGACAGCAGACTGTTTCGAATTTCTTCTGCTGGAGATTAGACCTCGTGAGCGCGCCTTGACTGTATCTAATGCGTGTGTGTTTTTTTTTTTAACGTGGGCCGGGCGCTTGCTTCAGTCAGTTTCACTTTGAAGTGCAGGCGTCAATGCGTCTGGTAGTTCTTTATGTGGAGTGCCTTTTGACCTCGTGAGCGCGCTTTGCCTGCATCTAATGTGCACACACACGTACACATACAGAGACATTCCCCCCGCCCTGCCGCATACACAGAAGCGCCCCCGGCCGCCGCATACATACAGAGACATCTCCCCCCCCTCCCCCGCCCCCGCCGCAGCTCTCCCCCCTCCCCCGCCCCCGCCGCAGCTCTCCCCCCCCTCCCCCGCCCCCACCGCAGCTCTCCCCCCCCATCCCCCGCCCCCACCGCAGCTCTCCCCCCCCTCCCCCGCCCCCACCGCAGCTCTCCCCCCCACCTGACAACACTTACCGGCTCCGGGCTCTGCTGGCGGGGGCTACACGAGAGCTCCCGCTCCTCGGGGCTCTTTCCGCAGCACTTCTCTTTGCTCCCGGTGTGACTCCTCGGCTCTGCAGCTCTTCTCCGGGGCCGCGGGACAAAAGCTACTCCTCTGCGCAGGCGGTTCCGGGGCACTCCGCAGCTCACGGGAGCCCCGGGCCGCGGGAAGACTTTTCCTCTCCTTTCTCGGGTGCTCGAGGAGGCGGGACTTCCGGCCGGGCCGCGATGCAATTGGCTGTCCGGCCAGGCGTTTTCTTCATTTGTCTCTTCCTTTTTAATTTGCTTCTCTTCCCGTGTTAAACGCATTGTTTTGCTTGTTTTCTCCGCCTTATTTAATTCTTTTTCCCTCCTTTCCTTCTCGAGTTCCCTGTACCTTTTCTTTGTTCTTTCCTTGTCTTCTCTTTCTCTCTCTTCCCAGCAATGATTCCTTCTAGGAGCTGGATCCGCACCAAACCGTTCTTCCTTCCTGTAGAGTTCTGCCAAGCCTGCACTGCGGCCCTGCACATGCTGAGTCCGCTGCGCCTTCTGCAGTCACGCTGGCCCTACCGGCAGTGTAGGGTGTCTCGTGTTATTCCTGGAGCAGGATATGAAATGCCGGTCTATTTCAGTGCAATTTAAGGAGTCAGAAGCCAATGTGAAAACAGTATGGCCTTCTGAACGTCTGTCGTTACCTCTGGCAGTGTTTTTACGTGGCCTGGCGAGGGATCGGCCTCAGCGTCTGGAGCCTTTGTGTAAATTGGACTGCTTGTTTGGTTCGTTTTCCCCTGCTGGTCTGCCCTGCATCTGATCCCAGGGGGCTCCTATTTGTATTAGTCCCGGGCAGTCCCGCCTGACTTGCTGTGTCTCGCCCGTGCAGAGGGACCGGAAACACTCAATCCAAGAAAGGTACGTTGCTTGCAGTGGTGTACAGTAACAGTAAACACAGGGTTTACTCAATAATATGTGAAGAACAAACACCTGGTTCCATGGTGGGAAGGGGTTGTGGGTTACATTAAGTAAGAATTCGCGTGCACGCAGTGCATTGTGGGGCCTAGTTGTTGAATGGTGTTGCTTTCCCTGGTGGCCGTGGTGATGTCGGGCTTTGCTAGTCTGCCCTAGGTTTTATAATTTATTTGTGTATCAACAGCATCTCTTTCCACCCTACCCAGTGCTACAGCGATTTACTGTGGAAAGTGAACAAATAACCTACATTTGAAGGAGGCCTCATTTTAAAGATGTTGATATGAAAAAGCATGTATCGCGGACAGCGCTGCCCTGCCAGCCTCGACTGACCTGACCCATGTTATCCATGCAAGGTGCCCTCCATTCCATTGTAGAGCGATTCACGTCACGCGCATTAGCTGATTGGCTGTAAAATGACGAACGCATTTTGAAGTTGGAAATTATTTTACTAGGAACGCATACTTGCTTCACTATTAAAAGGTGGAGCAGCCTGATACACTGAGGTATACGTGCTTCCAACTTGCTTCCGGGTAGATGTATGAACAGTGCCGACACGCACCATTTTTTTCCAAACAGATTTTATTGGGGTTTTTGCATATATGACGCATCACAGTGGTCTATTAAGTACAGTCAGTCAAGATATTGTTCCCCATAGGACTTTTACTCATCTGGACCATGATAAATGTGATAAGCACAAAATATTAGTATGGGTAGTTTTACAGCTGAGGAAATTCAGAGGTGTACTAAAAGCACGTTTAAGAATACACACGGTTGAACATGTTAGTAACTGCTCAAACCTGGGAAAGAGGCTACATTTGTGCAAATGGAAGTTATGTAATTTCGAACATCTGCAAAAGACCTTTAAAAGCCTCCATTCCTGGTCAATACCTCAGCGTGACGTCTGAAAAATATGTTAAGAGGTATCGTAGGTAAAGTTCTGTGTAACATAGATAACCCATCCTTTCGTATTGTAATAGTGGGTAACATTCACCAGGCACCAGCTCTTCACTGCGCCGTACGTGGAATACCAATGATGTGTTGTGGGTCAGCAAATCAGTATTTTAGCTGTAGTCGACATTGAACCTTAGTGACACGTTCTTTGCGTCACACTATGTTCCTGGGAAATATTTTTTGATTCATATTAAGATCATGTGCAGTAGCAAAGAGAAGACATGGTCAGGAGCGTTGAAGGTGGCAGGGAATAGACTTTATATAACCAGCAATGCTGCCATTCTTACCCAGTCTTGGTTCAGCACATTCGCTGCCAGGGATCTCACACCCCCTCACCCTCACACCCCCTCACCCACCTCACCCTCACACCCCCTCATCCTCACCCTCACACCCCCTTATCTTCACCCTCACAACCCCTCACTCTCTCACCCCCTCACCCTCACACCCCCTCACCCTTACCCTCACACCCCCTCACACCCCCTCACCCACCCTCTCACCCTCTCACCCCTCTCACCCTCTCTAACCCTCACACACCCCTCTCACACCCTCACCCTCACACCCCCTCACCCTCACACCCCCTCACCCTCACCCTCACCCTCACACACCTTCTCACCCTCACACACCTTCTCACCCTCACACCCCCTCACCCTCACCCCCCCCTCACACCCCCTCACCCACCCCCTCTCACCCTCACACCCCCTCACCCTGGTCACCCTCACCCTCAACCTCCCTCACCCTCATCCACCCCCTCACCCTCACACCCTCATTCCTAACCCCCAATCTTCACCCTCACAACCCCACACCCTCCCCCTCACACACCCTCATCCTCACACCCCTCACTCTCACACACACCCTCACACTCCCTCACACTCCCTCACCCTCACACCCCCTCACCTTCACACCCCCTCACCTTCACACCCCCTCACACCCCCTCACCCTCACACACCCTCGTACACCCTCACTCACCCTCGCACACCCTCAGTCACCCTCACACACCCTCACTCACCCTTACACTCCCTCACCCTCACACCCCCTCACACCCCCTCACCTACCCTCACACCCCCTCACTCACCCTCACACCCTCTCCCTCACACCCTCTCCCTCACACCCCCTCACCCTCACACCCCCTCACCCTCACAGCCCCTCACCCTCACACCCCCTTACCCACACCCCCTCACCATCACACCCCCTCACCCTCACCCTCACACACCCTCACACTCCCTCACCCTCACACACCCTCACCCTCACACCCCCTCACTCACACGTGCACACCCTCACCAGCATAGCATAACAAAACATAGCATAGCATAGCATAACAAAACATAGCATAGCATAACAAAACACAGCATAGCATAACATAACAAAAAAAGCATAGGATAGCAAAACATAGCATAGCAAAACATAGCATAGCATAACAAAACATAGCATAGCATACAAAAACACAGCATAGCATAACAACACAAAGCATAGGATAGCAAAACAAAACATAGCATAACAAAAAAACAGCATAGCAACACACAACAAAGCATAGCATAGCATATAAAAACACAACAAAACATAGCATAGGATAACAAAACATAGCATAACAAAACAAAGCATAGCATAACATAACAAAGCATAGCATAGTATAACAAAACATAGCAGAGCATAACAAAACACAGCATAGCATAGCATAACAAAAAAGCATAGGATAGCAAAACATAGCATAGCATAACAAAACATAGCATAGCATAACAAAACACAGCATAGCATAGCATAACAAAAAAAGCATAGGATAGCAAAACATAGCATAGCATAACAAATCATAGCATAGCAAACATAGCATAACAAAACACAACACAACATAGCCTAGCATAACAAAACATAGCATAGCATAACAAAACAAAGCATAGCATAACAAAGCATAGCATAACAAAACATAGCATAACAAAACAAAACATAGCATAGCATAACAAAAGAAAGCATAGGATAGCAAAACTAAACATAGCATAACAAAACAGCATAACGTAACAAAACATAGCATAACAAAACACAACCCATAGCATAACAAAACATAGCAAAACACAACAAAACATAGCATAGCTTGACAGAACACAACAAAACATAGCATAGCAAAACAAAACATATAATAGCATAGCAAAACATAGCATACCATACACAACAAAACATAGCATAGCATAGCATAACAAAACATAGCATAGCAAAACAAAGCATAGCACAATAAAATAGAACAAAACATAACATAGCATAACAAAACATAGCATAGCAAAACATAGCATAGCATAACAAAACAAAACATAGCATACCAAAACACAGCATAGCATAACAATTCAAAGCATAGGATAGCAAAACATAGCATAACAAAACAAAACATAGGATAGCAAAACAAAACATAGCATAGCATACAGCATCACTCTGCACCACCACAGCATCACTCAGGGGCACCACAACATCATATGCACTACCACAGCATCACTGAACGCCACAGCATCACTCGTTCGCCATCACAACATCACTCAGCGCCACCACAGCATCAATCTGTGCAACCATTCAACAACACCTGGTTCAAATATGTTCTCTCAATGTTTCAAGCTTTATTACAAATGTAACAAAAAGATGTTAATATTTCACTTCTGTTCTTGGATTTTCGTCACAATAAAATACACTTAACATAATCTTCACAAAAGTTATTTACAAAACTTTAAGCTATTGCCATTATAAATTACAATAGCTTTTATTTAAGTATTAATTATTGAAAAAAAATTAAAAGCCATTTTTATTTGTAATATCAATACATGTAAGTCACGTAAATACAACACATATTGCATTACAAATGCTATAGGTGTCACATTTGCGAAAGTTATAACTATTGCCATTGTAAATGACTAAGCTATTAATTTCGCTATTTTCAAAAACAAAACATAAATAAAAAATGTGTCATTTACAATACCAATAGCTCAAACATTCCTAATGCGAGACCTATTGCATTGCAAATGCTTGTTTTTTGGTAGGCGTGGGGAGATTAATTGATTTTTGTCCAGAATCCCAGGATGCGGAGTCAACCCCGAGGCTCGAACATTGGTTTCCCAGCTCCAAAGTCGGCAGTCTAGCCGTGAGACCACATCCTCTCCTCCCCACTCCAAGAGTTGGCTGTGGTGCCTCAATGTGTTGTGATCTGTCCGCTACTGATGACATGATCATTACAGAATTCTGATTGTGGTTGTTGGAGAGAGGATTGGCTAGAGAAAAAGGATGAAATGGCCACAGGGTCCACAATGCCTCAATATGGTGGTGATTCCTCTCCTGAGACCGAACATGTCTTTGGGGTGAAGGCAATAGGACCAGGTGAGAAGACCCTGCTCAGATATTCGAGGTACGGCTCTTGAAGACGCAGTAGGTCTTCACAAGGTCCTGTGAAGGACATCTAGAGTGTGTTGTGGAATGTTTTATTTCACAGATGTCAGCAGTGTTTGTTGTCAAGAAGGCCTTGAGCTTGACTGTTGTGAGTGATGCTGGTCCTAAGATTGGATCCACCAAAGAACGGAAAGACTACAAGAAGAATCCTCTTGTGTAGGATTGCCGTTCTGCTCGACTACACGGCCTTCTAAGGGTGTCTCTGTGGGTTCCTTTGCCTATGTTCCCTGCCCATCATCCATTCCTTCTGCTTATTGGTCAGTCTGAGCAAACACCAAAGACAGCTCCTTCTCCTTCATAGCAATGAAGACAAGAAATGAACAACCCTTTCATCTATGGACCTCCCCATCTCTCCCAGAGTTTCGAAGGTCCCTGAAGACCTGGCTTTTCGGTAAATCAAATGAACCATGCCAGCGCCTCGATACCCTCATGGGTGACAAGTGGCGATTTACAAATCTACTGATTGATTGATTAGTTTCGTAAACAGGGGCCCATGCATTCAAGGTGACTTTCCAAGCACAGGGAAACAGGCTATGAGTTTAGACACAAATGTGGGAAAGAAACAATAACAAATACATGTGCAGGCATACAATAATTCATTCATAAGCAGTGGTTTTTTTTTCTTCAGATTTATATAGCGCAAACTCGACCCAAAGGTATTGGAGGCTGGAGCACTTTACATGAGCACCGGTTACGTTACTCAAGGAAACATTAATTTTTTGCTAGGCACGGGGAGATTAAGTGATTTGCCCAGAATCACAGGATGTGGATGTGACCCCGAGGTTCGAACCTTGGTTTCCCAGCTCCAAAGTCGGCAATCTAACCGTCTAACCACATCCTCTCCCCAGTGTTCTCTCTTCTGCCAGCACGCAACAACATAAGCGTATTATTCAAGAAACCTCTCGCGTTGTCCGAAGCAATCAGCACTTAACTTTGCCCATTCAGTCTCCTCGAGTTAGGAGAGACCAAGACAGATCCAGTATCCGTTAAAACTCAGCAATTTCAGGATGAAATATTGTCGGATAACATATTGCATTACACTGTTCATTGTTCAGACATTGGACAATTAAGTCCCCTGATGAAAGCATTCCCGTCGAAACGCGCGTAGTGCCTACAGACCGCCAGCTCTTGTGCCTGTGAGAAGTTGGCCTGGTATATGATGTTCACTATTCTAGTGAGCACCTTGCACCAGTCCAAACAACCCTTATGGTGATGGTTGTAAAGTCAACCTTATAGACCAGCTATCCTAGTGGTAGCATGGACAAAGCAGTCTTAGGCTAATACTTCAGAGAGCATGTGAAGCCAGCTGTTTTACCATATGTAACCCCTTGAATACCAAATGAAAGGACACCACACAGGTTATATATAAAATATATATGTATTTATTACTAACACAACCCCTCTGCACTCTTTATGAGGTCAGAGTTCAAGATACAGCACAAGTTACTCAATAAGCATACTATAAGTTGCACAAATACAATTCTGCCCTAGGGGCCTCCCGAACCATATACTAAAGAAGTGGTATAAGAACCACTTCAGGAAAGGTGAGTAGGCCTAGGGCCTAGAAAATCACTGGGGCTACACTGATCAACCAAAGGACTGGAAGTAGGAGACCCACAGGATGCGTGTGCAGTGTCTAAACACACACGCGAGTTAGCATAGAGAATCAATGGGAACGTAAAAGTTACAAAGTAGTTGATTTCGGACACTTCCGGGTGGAATACGGGAAAACCCTGTTAAACTAGGACACTTGGATAATTGTTACCCACGGGAGCACCGGAGTACTCGAGTTACCTCACCCAGGGAAGCTGGGTGCATAGGTGTTCTTTCGTGTCGGGTTTTGTCGATCAATCCTATGGAGAGCTGCAAGAAAGTGCTGCAAGCGACCAGGAGGAAGATGTCCGGATGGATCCAAGGGTGGATCGGAGCATTGAAGAACCTGAAAGCAGAGGGGACAGAGTCTGGTTCACTAGACAGTGACCAGGAGAGAACCAGGAAGGAACCAGGCGATGTCGAGATGCAATCAGGTGAGGATGTGAAGCTTGTCTCTGCAGCCATGTGGACCAGGAGGCGTCGACGACAACCAGAAGCTGTATACAGACTTTCCACAAAGGATCTTGCTGGTGGCGGTATCGGTATCCGGATTAGACCCAGCAAGCCTTGGCAAAGGCAACCCACGCAGGAAGGGAAGATCGGCTTCTGTTCAGACCAGCAGAGTCTGGGGAGCTTCCCCTTTACAGGAAAGCAGGAGCAATACTGGAGCAATCAGGCAAGCATTGTGGTTTCAAAAGGATGTCTGAAGGAGGGCCACTAGCCAACGGGCTAGCAACCGCAAAGATGCGTCAAGGAGAAATGCAGGCGCAGGCCCCATGCGGCACTCGTGGAGTGTGGAGGGCTGAGCTTCGGTGCACTTACTGCTCGGGGCTGGGGCTTCTCAATCCCCAATGTACAACTTCGAGGATGCCTCAGAAGGTGCACAAGTAGCAAAAAGCAAGTACTGCAGGATGTCCAGTACCACGTCTCTCTTGTCCGCCACGGGTCTAAGCTTTGCTGTGAATGTGGATCGGAGTCAGAGAAGTCTGGAAGTCCAGAGGCTGCATCGCTAAGTCTTCGGGATCCAGCTGGGGTGTCGACAAAGTAAACTGGCAAGTTACTGTTGGTGCCTATTTGCACATGGTGGTCACTCCTTGACCACAAGGGAGATGTCTTCAGTCTTCCAGTCGATATGGAACGTCGAAGGTCCAAGAGTTCGTGTCAGATTTTCTTTCCAGGATAAATCTAAAGTCTCTAGACTCAGCTCCTTTCTTTATACCAAATTAAGGGGCTGGATTACCTGCTAGGTCCCTCCTGTGGGTGGAACCTGGGAAGGGGGTGGTTACACCCCTTTCCCTTTGTCCAGTTTCGTGCCAGAGCTGGGGCTGGAGTGCCCCAGCAACTGGTTTGATCGGGCTATGCTTGGAGCAACTTGTGTGCCCCAGGCAGTGTCTCATTTCTTTCAACCCACCCTGCCCCAATACACTAAAGTCTGTCTGGGGAGGTGCCACCTCCCAAGGCAGGAAACCTATTGTCTAGGCCTCCCCTGCCGGAGTTTCGTCCAGCAGCAGGAGGTCAGACTCGTGTCTGTGGCAGCAGCATCCATTTTGTGATGCTGAGGCTCTGTTTAACTTTAACCGGGTAAAGTAGAACTTACATGTCTTCTCCCTCTCGAAGGGTGGAATGCTACCCCGCCGCCAGACGTGGCGGGGGGGTAGTATTCCAAAGCGTATGACACCTTACAAGACATGTTTTGATAAAGCCAAACCAAAGTTAGCAATAAACGCAAGGATTATAATGCACTTAAGAGTATATGGTATGGCTATATCAAGGAACAGCTATAAGGACATGGTTCCGAAAGCTGCAGACAGGCTCAGCTCATGCTAGAGCACCATCTCACATAAAACCAAGCACTCTGCCACCAGGATTGTTAAGGCCTGCCATAGGAGTGACTTACAGGTATATATGTGTCTATATGTAAGGGTAGATATAGGAATACTATATCTAAGTAAGGGGTGATTACACGACCTTGCCCAAGCCTGGTAGGCCTTGGATGCACCTATGCCCTGGGTACCTATGGTACTCTATACAGGGGCTCACAAGGTGACCCAATATCCAATTAGATATGTACCTAAAGTACATGGAGTCCATTTTACAGAGAGAGCAGATAGCCTGGGGCCCTGAATAGCAGGATCCCAGGCCAACTAAGTCAAAAACCAGCTAAACACTGGGCAAAAAGTTGGGGTAACCATATAGTCAGATATCCACCTTCCTACAGTGCCTACATGTTTAAAAAAATATTTTTCAGATATCTAAACCTATCACATTGTGGACTAAATTGCCATTGTATTAAAGTTTAAAGAATTGATGTAATGTAAATTGACTTAGATGTGCTCAAGATTAGCACACTAAGTAGGACCTAATAATTGATAACTATGTTGCATTATAAATGAAATACTTTTGTATTGACTACTGTACAGGACAACATAATTGTGAACTATGTTTTTAATGAAATGAAGATTTCTAATAATTTGTTTTATAAAAAAAGATTTAAAACTATTTTGTAATAATAACAAGCAGTTATTCAAATCAGTTAATGAATTACAACTTCATTGTTTGTTGGCTGTAAAATTGTATATTGTATGCCTGCACATATTTTTGTTTACTGTTTCCTGCCCAAGTTTGTTTCTAAACTAATAGCCTGTTTGATTGAATGATTCAGCCTCCTCAGGTCTCTAAAGCTCCCTTTTCTGAAATTGTTTCGCTCTAGCCCTGTCATTTGCAGGACTTCCCTCATGATGGCGTTGTGATAATCTACAAGCAATTGTAGATTGGTGTGGAGTCTTTCTTAGAAAGTATGTGACAGAATTAGAAAGTGGCAACACAATCTCTGAGAAAGGGCTAGTAGTTCTTGGTTTACAGCCACAGAGGCGCTGGATTTAGTATGTCCATCTCTCAGTTTTCAACAATCCACAAAATATCTTAAGGCCAGATTAATAAACATTTGGGCAACATAATTGGTATATAAAAGATACTACATTCACATTTTTAGATATACATTGGTGATGTTCTGAAACTAAATAACAACATGTTTTTTCTAAGTAAACCAGCCCACGTTTTGAGACAAAAACTAATATTTTGGATCATTAAAGGAAGAAATCGAGAATTGTGTGTGATAATGGAGCATTTATAAAAAGGAAACTGGCCAACATTTCCAGCTGTGTAAAATACACATTAATTCCATATGTACCTTTTTAAACATCAATATGGCAAAATTCTGGGGGTTCTATTTACTTTACAAAACATTGTCCCTTTAAGCTGAACATCTTAATGGCTGGTAAACTACCATATTTCCTTCTGATGCTTCTGGCTTTTACCCTATGGGGATAAATTAATCACCCAATATTTGCACATTAAATTCCCTGTGATCAGCAGTATTACTGTCTTTAGAGCCACGTTGCAACCTGCATCCGAGGTAACTGTATCTTTTAACAGCATGAACCCAGTAGCAGATTACCGGCTAGGAGGTTTGTAAGAGGTCATGAATTTGCCAGAACTCAAATTTCAAAAACAAGTGAAGAAAATGAAACACTATACCAACCACACCACCAGTGAGCTCAAACCTTCAGAGTGAAAGAGTAAACACTGCTGCAATCAGAGTGAGGCATATCCAGCAAGAATGCCCACCGTGGTCGCCTGGCATATACGCATGAGGTGCAATCCCCTAGCCTGGCGCGACACAGTTCACTACGGTGAGCTTATGTTTTGAGAAGATATAGAGTATCACCTCTGGGACAACCCTGTGGAGATATTGTTTAACTTATCACACTTGGGTTCCCTTTTATAAACTGCAGCTGGTGGGCGAGCCGCCAGGATCTAGCATGCGTTGCTGTCCGCGACGCTAGACTCAATAGTGCAAGGTCTTTGCAAGGCTGACCCTCTTACTTCTAAAGTAGTTTAAGCCCTCAGCAGCCAAAATAAACATATTGTGAAAAGCATCCCCATGTTTGAAAAGGTTGACTGCCTTTTAAATAGTTAGGAATATCATGTCCTCACAAAACTGGAATTTCGCCCTCGAAAGGCTTGCGTGGAGAGGAAGGACCGCTAGCCTCAGATGGCCTCGTGGCCGAGACACAGAAAGAACTCTAAGGTAGGGTTTCAAAGTGGGTTTCCCATGACCTAATAATCCTTCTAAGTAGAGGATCCAGGGAGGCAGCAGTTTTGTCACCTTACTATCATTGTTGGGGCCGTACAGTTGACGTAAACCCCTCTGGCCACTAGTAACATCACAAGAAGAGACATCCAGGACCGGACGGGCCGCAGCGGGCACCAGGCATTTCCCTGGTGGGCCCTTAGTGTTGGGGCTGGTTTTAGGCCCCAGGGAGGCAGTTTTTGCTACCAGTGGCCGGCAATATCGGCCCCCGGTATCAACAGCTGGGCCACACCCACCTTCTCCCCGCCAGGCGGGCCAGACCAGCAGCTTGCCAGGGCCAGTTTTGGTCCCCAGTCCGGCCCTTGGGACATCTCACAAACCTGGGCTGCATTGATGAGCTGTTTCCTCAGCCTTATAATCCACTTGCATAAACCTGAGGCCACAGCACTTTAGTAACCAGTGACTAAAAATGGCCATGAATACTGCTGCACCCAAAAGAAGCAAGAGGTGTATATTCCTTTAAAATTCAGTAGGTGGTTGAGTTAAATGTGCATTTTTTCCTATTGCTTTACTTTTAAAGCCTTCATGGCACCCGCGCTTTAGCTTAAGATGTTCAAAGCCTAGGCGGGGGTGCCGCCATTGTAACAGAAGTAAACAAATAGAACAAAAAATGTGCACCTGTGTGGCGGGATCGATGAAAACACGAACGCCTGGGGTGAGGGTAAAGCTGGCTTTATTGATTTTAACAAGCGCCTTCGCTACGTTCTGTTTCTGTAATATGGTAGAGGAGGTTCAGTGTCTCGACGGGCCGAGGAACTCCTCTCTTTCCTCTGGTCCCCGCCTGGTTTTCCTCCCTCCCGTGGACTTCTGGGTGCTGTAGGCACGTCCGTTTTGCTTGCCGGGCTCAGGTTTGCATGAAACAAAAGAGAGAAACTGACTCAGTACTGAGCTCTGATTCACTGAGAGCGTTAGGGAAAGGGGGTGAGGGGCTGCACTCGTGCACACAGGTTTCTACGACGTGTCGGTGGTGAGGTAGGGAGGGGCTCAATGAAGGGATGTCGGTGGCGGGTGCACTACGGAGGTTTAAAACCTCTTCTACCCGCCCAGCCCACGATATGGTCCCGTACCTGGGTTAGCCACACTTCCCTTGAAGTGCGGCTGGGCGAAGCGCCTTGTCGTTGGCCTCCTGGCTCTGCAATCGCCGGACCCGTCACCTCCGTCACTCCTCGTTCCGCCTCACTCTCGTTGCCTCGTTCGCTTCTTCCTTTAGGCAAGTCTCCTTCTCCACTCCTCGACTCCTCCACTCCTCCGGGTGACGAACACACCTCCGATTTGGAAGGCTCTGCTTTTAGTTCCGGCGTTCCTGCTGACCAGGGGGCGTGGCTGGACTCGAACTCTGTCCAGTTAAAGAAACAGCTCCCTTCCTCGTCGCGTGTCCTGGATGACTCCCACGGTGATGCTCCGTTCCAGACCTCGGGCTGCTGTAGGGAAGAGAAAGAGGGGAACAGACATCGAGGGAGTGTAGGAGAAGGGGAAGCCCCCACCACTCCCTGGTCACAACCTGCCATTTTTTTCTATTAGCTTGCTTTTGTTACAATCACAGCTCCCGAGCTTTAGCTTTAAACACCTTAAGCCAAAGCGCGGGTGCCTCACCAGTGCTTTAACAATGTTTACAGCTAAAGCCCAAGTAACTCAAAGGTCTCGCATTTGCAAGAGTTTGAGCTATTGGCATTGTAAAAGACAATGTCTTTTTAAAATGTTTTTAGAAAACCTGCAAGCAGTGTTTACACAACGCTTGCAGGTTTTTGTTTACACACTGCTTGCAGGTTTTTGTTTACACACCGCTTGCAGGTTTTTGTTTACACACTACTTGCAGGTTTTCAAAACACATAAATAAAAGGCATTGTCATTTACAATGCCAATAGCTCAAACTCTTGCAAATGCGGGACCTATTGCATTGCAAATGCTTGTTTAGCTTGAGTCTGGAGGCAGTGCGTAAGCGCTGTTTCTATGGCAATGATCTATTGCGTTTAATTAAAACAACTCTAAAAAGGATATTTAAGCTCACCCAGTACTTACCATTAGTTGGCATTCTTATCACACTTCTTTTCTGCCTTCTAATTCGGTATCGCGTGCCAGGCATCACTTCTTGCACCTCTTCTTTCTATCTGTGGTGCACGGATCAAGTACCGATTGTGATTGAGGTACTATTTCTTCTTTTTTTGCAGTTTTATAGAGCATTAACTCAACCTCATGGTATTAGGAGAACCACCTCTCTCTTCCCACTGCCCCTTGAGCCTCGCCCATGTCCTGCTTCTCATATATTGTGTTTTAACAGGATGCCCCAGCGTGATTGTTGGGAAATGTGAAGCTCCCCCCCCCTCAATCGTATTGACCAAGCTACCGCCCCTGAATGAATTAACGTATTTGTCCCTACAACAATTATATTCAAGACGCTTTTCTGTTCTAGGCATCAATACTGCATTCTATAACACAATTAAAATTGACTTACACTCACTTTTGCAAATTGTGCACCTGCTATTTGGGCTCACTAACTAGTGTGCAAAGGCTGAACAACAGCGCCTTGAAGTGATGTACACTTTATGAGCTTTGGCCACTGACTAACCTTGAAAGCCCTGTCACACCATAAACACAGTTGCACAAGCTAATTGCTTATATGCAGGGCCACTGGAATTATGCAGCAGGTAAGGACCAAATTATGTGGCAGGGTTGAGTCAATTATGTGGCAAGAAAGGCAAATTATGCGGCATAATGCGGCAATTTTTTTTAAATAGTATTTCTTCATTATTATGTACATTTTACTCTTGTTAACATGGTCTGGCCATTGGGAGCACCTCATTAGTACCAGTTTAGTGGCAAAATATATCAATAAGCTACAGAAAGGTGGCCGGTCAACCTTTGCAAAAGGCCTCCCACTGTGAGCTAACATGTGACACTGGTTTTTGGTAACTTTTGAACCGTTTGAGCTAGAAACAAAATGTCTTTTTTGTTCAAATCTGCAGATTATGCAGCAGATGATGGATTTAAAAGCTAGACGTGTAGTTGGCCAGGGTATACACGTCGTCCTTGACCTGGGGACAACACTGTTCTTTTACTAGGAAACCTTCCGCCGATTAGCAGCACTCACGCTGCTGATGGGACACCTTGTGATAAGAGCGTGTGCAAAGTTAGCTCTCCAGGTCTAAGGGAGTGTTCCCTGGTTTTCTTGCTTTCAGTTTGATCGAGTCCGAGTCTTTGGCTCTATGGCACCTTATTTATGCATAACATCCGCACTCGATTGATGATACACGGAATCTTGGCTACGTGAAGATGACAGATGTTTGCAGTATCTCTGTACACCTGTGTCAGACTGGCCTATAGGGCAATCAGGCATGTGGTTCATTTTATGGCTCCTTATGGACCTGTTTATGGTCTGCTGGATTGGCTTTTTACTGTTGATTTCCTTGGTAAAAACAAATTCTGCCTGCAGGAAGTACAAATCCATGCAGTCTTCCATACCATGGACAACATTCATACAGAGTGTCATTACTAGTTCAAAACCTCCCCAATTTAAAAATATTGGGCACTTTTTTAGCTATCTCAATAAGGGAATGTGACACGTTATGGACAAATCTGCTGAATTTGGAACTGGGGTACTCTATTAGTCTGGCCAGAACCGCCTCACCCCATTTGTGGATCGAGGAGTAGCCAAAGAAAGTCCCCTGTTTGGCCACATCGCATCCACAGCATCCTTGAGCATCTTCAGCATCCAGTATCCCTTGCATCAGGACCATTTCCATTAAAACCTATAGCAAGGGCATAAAAAGCCCGGAACTGACTGAAGACTTCTTCTGTTTAAGTAACTGTTTCTGTGGACTTTGCTGGTCCCCATGACAGGCTTACTGCCTGAGTTGGTTGTCTAAAGAGGCTGGAAGTACCCATATTGATACATACCAAAGATTTTCCTAAAACAGTTCCTAAGGGGTCGATTACGATGTCGGTCGGAATGGCTCCGAATAAGATTTGGGTCTGGTCAACCCGATTGGGAACCCGTCTTGCTGACAGTTTCAGAAAGCTGTCCGAATGACCGATTAGGATGTTCAGAAAGCGTTCAGCTTTCCGAGTCGGTTCGGGATGGCATTCGGAGGAACAAAGTTGTTCGGAGCCGACTTGTACAGGTCTTCGGATCGCGATTCCGATCAAGCAATTACAATGTCGGATTCAGACAGCCTTTCGGAATAGATTTGTCCGACACCGATTGGCTGTCGGAATCTGACTTGGGGGGCCGTAGCGTTGCCCCCTTCACCCAGAGCCTTCTGAATGGGGCCTGTGGGGTTACCCAAGTGACCCCCCTTTCAGACCATGCACAGTGCAGCAGGCACCAAAGGGTGCCCGCCACAGGGTGCACGATTTTCCCCACACACCCCTTTCTTCAATGGGATCCTGTGCATTCGTCGGAACACAGGCTCCCATTGAAGTCAATGGGAGTCCGACCGAATGGTATCCGGAACCATCGTAATCGGTCGGTCATTGAATTTGCCAATGCTTGTTCACGGTTAAGAGACAAAAAGTGCATATTTACAATACCTTCTAAAATCTGTAGCTCCTGAACCCTCTGGCTCTTTTTTGTTTTGGTGTCTAAAATATATTAAAATATAGTCTATTTTTAAAATTGGTGTCAGATATATTGAGTGCCTCGTGTATTTCTTTTTCAATTGTTTAGGTGCTGTTTAAATGCTTTATAGTTGTTCCTCTGTGTAAGTATGACTGCACAGAGCCACAGCTACCCAGGGTTAAGCTAAAGGTTTTAAAAACGAGGGCCTACTGTTCTTAAAGGGTTTGGTAAGTGTATTACATGGTGAGGGCGCACAACCACACCTTATAATAAAATAAAATACATAGCATTTCCTCACAACTAGACATAATGATAATAGAGCACTTCACAGTGAACATTGTGGAAAATACATCCACCGGGTTGTACTTGTTACGGAGCACATTCTTAATGGAAATCAGATGAAAAAACTGTCAACGACAGAGACCTGCTGGCCTTTGGTGGTTGGGGGGGGTCAGACCCCGACTCAGACATTACATAACACACAGTTGTGACGTATTAATAGTGATTCCATGGCCCAGATGTTGCTTTGCGTAACACAAACCCAACTCAAAGTGTTAAGGTGGGATTACTATCCAATGAAATTCTGAATTTGTATTAGATAGTATCCCAAAGTAAATCAAAGTGTGCTTTCTATGGTTGGTGCATGGGCGTTCCCGTGCAACCACCCATGGGTTTTGAGGCAAATCCCTGTCTACAAAAAATCATAAGACATTAGTTCTAAAATCATATGACTCCTCAAGGCAGGTGCAATGGGGAGAATACTTTAATTTCTCCTTGTTTCTCCTACTTTAATGTGTGATGCATTCTACAGCACACATACAAAGTTAGAAATGCTGTAAAGCATAGTGTTTGCACTGTAAGGGACCCCTTCCAGCACAAAACCTATGTTTTAGAGAATGCAGACACCTTTACGCTATGACACAAGGGTGGTTGTGCAGAAGAATGGCCGTCAAAAGTATGGCAGCGCAAAGAGAGTTGAGAACAATACGACACCTTAGTAGATATGGGGCTCTTCTGTCTCTCTCTTTACTGCGCTGCTTTACATGGTGTAAGAAATTGGCTTGTTGGTTGACTGGGGTATGAGCCCTGATCAAGTAGCAACCACAATCCTTGTGAGGATGAGGCATAAGTCATCCCTAACCTAAGCTGTGCTCAGGAGGGCGCTAGAGGGCGCACAAGCGGAATGGCCGCCGAGTGGTGAGGCTCCCGCTGCCTGGATAATATATCCTCCATTTATCCTTCCTAAATAGTCTGCCACCTGGAAACCACGACGTCCCTGTGTTGCTACTACTATCCTCTACCCTCGGCGAAAGTTTGGAGCAGATTGCTTGCTCCCAGCCCGAGCGGCGCAGCCTGGAAATCTTCCCCGGGAGTGGCGCTGGAGCGCTAGGGTGCACGCTGTGCGGCGATAAGAGGCAGGGGAGACCGAGGCTTGCCACGAGGCAGGTAGGCCTGGACGGCTGGAGGCGTAATACGGAGGGGCAGCGGCCGGCGCTCCTATATCACTGTGAGTGCCCTACGGGGCGGCGAAGCTAGCGGGACATAGAGCCTTATTTGGCGGGGGAGACATTGCCTGGAGGTCTGTGCTCGCTGCGCCCGGAGCCCTACTATGTGGACACCGTGACTGGCTGGAATCGGGGTGAGACGAGGGATGTGCTGCGGGGCCCCCTGCACGAGACCGCGCATGATCCTGGACTGCGGCCCTTTGGTCTTAGGGTCGCTTTCCGCGTGGTGGTGTTGGGGTCGCTGCTGTGAACCTGCCGGCAGGAGGAACGGGCTGGTTGCTGTGGGACGCTGTGTGCGGGACTGATCTGGTCGCAGGGTTGCTCGCCCGTAGTGCTGACGTTGGAAGTGGATGCCACTGATGTAACATGAGCAGAGACGCCATGAGAAAGGCTTAATGTGGGGATTGGTATCCGCCTGGAGGCTTACGGGGAGTGCAGACCGGACACTGCAGGGAACATCGCCTGTGTTGGCCTCCTGGCATGCTGATAGAGCTCTAAAGTGTGTGACCGTCCCTATATGATATGCTCGCATGCTCGTGCTACCCTGTGTTGCAACTAACAGAGTAGTGGGCAGTCAACTGGTGGAAGCGAGGCGATATAGGTGGTGGGAGACGGCCATCTCCACGGCTGGCGGAGCTGTTGGGCATTCCATACATTTTAGCAGGCGGATATCCTTGGTGCTTGGCCCTGGTGAGGCGGCAGAGAGACTGTGATATAACCCCTTCCCAGACAACATGGGGAAGCCGGACAATCGCCAAACGAAACTCCCTTTTGAGACGGCCAGGAAGGGACCTAAGCCTACATCGTCGACGATTGAACCGCCCGGTGCGGACATGGCGAGTGGTGGAGCGGGGTCTGCAGACCTAGATATGCACCAAATATTGCAGGAAATGAGGCAGGGTTTCGCCACTGTGGTGGATAAGGTGGACAGGATGTCCTCCAGAATGGATGCACTGGTGCACAAGGTTGACCTGCATGAGGAACGATTGAAGGAAGCTGAAAGGCGTATTTCGGATTCGGATGATGCAACGGCCAGTCATGCAACGCGACTGGCGCGAATGGACAACCTTCTCCGGACAATTGCAGCTAAAAATGAAGATTTAGAAGCCCGGAGTAGGCGCAACAACATAAGTGTGGTTAATGTTCCGGAATCCACAAAAACGGGGCGTATGGAGGATTATATCGAAAAACTCCTGCTGTCCGTGATTGGAACTGAGGCTTTCTCTAAACAGTTCATTGTCGAGCGTGCATACAGTTCTCTGGGCCCACAGCCAAAACCTGGCCAACCGCCAAGACTCATCATTGCGCGCTTATTGAATTATAGAGACCGTGACGTGGCCTTGCGTGCTGCTCGTGCGAAACAAAATTTGGTCTACGAAGGTGTGACATTTTCAATTTTCCCGGACTTCACTCCGTTAGTGCAGGAAGAACGTCGCAAGTTTCTTGAGGTGAAGAATTGATTGATTATGCGCTATTATAACCAGCGAGGCTGCCACTGACGCACCAGGACAAACAACGTTTTTTCACTAACCCCCAGCAAGTGGAGGACTATCTCCGGCAATGGAGGCGTACGCAGCGAGGAGCGGATGGTCGAGATGCGGCGCAACGTGATAATCTGCAGGACGAGGGCGATGATGATTGACATGTCATGTACGCACTTATGGTCTACTCCCATGAACTGCCTTTTTGGGACACTGATGCGCAATACGGAGATGGAATAGCTGGAGGCATTACATAGTGCACAGACCGGGGACGATTGGGGTGTTCCAGTGGCAACGTATCTCAGGCCCCACCGCCCCTCCTTGACTAGAGCCCAGTGGCCATATAAGTTCCGGGGCTTGAGGAGGGACGGTGGCTGTGTGACTATCTGAAGCGTTTTCCCCATGGGTGTTCCCCTATGTTAACTTCTACCATCGGGACAGTGCTGGTGTTATTGTTGGGTGGGTTGGGTGGGGGGTTGGAAGAATCATCTGGCATGTTGGGGTTGCTTCAGTGGGAGGGGGGAGGTGTGGGAAGGGGGGACTGGTGAACTGCTGCCTTGGTCTCGACAGTGACTGGGGGAGGGTGGAGTGTTTAGTCAGGGGGGTTTTGGACGCTGCCACTTGTTCTTGGTGGGATGACTTGGTTGGGCGTCCTGGGTGGGTGATGATATTGATGGCTGATTGGGGGTGCATCAAGTTGGGAGGGGGGTGGTGGGGGATGTTACGAGGTTTGTTGTTGGTGTTTGATGTACGATTCATTCTGTGGAGCGGCAACGGATGTGGGGGGACGGTCATACCATTCCATATATTGAGGTTGTATAATGCTTTCCTAATGCATTTCTCTGATGGGTGAGACTGTAACACACACTTGTAAGATAATGTCCTGGAATATTAGAGGACTTAAAGACTCTCGTAAGTGGCGACAAGTTCTGGCCTATCTGGATAGGCATGACGTACATATAGTGCTTTTGCAGGAGACGCATATCGCCCCCAGCCTCACCCTTCCTTTACTAGCAAAAGGGCAGGAGTCAGAGTGTTTTCTAATTATTCTTCGTATGCTAGGGGCACTGCCATACTGGTACGTCGCTCGGTCCCATTCACATTGCTGGGGCAACTGGTGGACAAGGCTGGACGCTATGTAATATTGTGGGGGAGGCTGGGAGGGGTCGCCATTACTGTGGTCAATTGTTATGCCCCGAATACGGATGACCCGGAGTTCTTTACACTATTGTGGGGTAAGATCTTAGATGTAGGGGCTCGACACATTGTCTGTGGGGGGACTTTAATGTGGCAGTGACGCCTTCGCTGGATAGAGCTGACGGTCAGGCGCATTATCATCCTAGGATGCGAGAGGCCTTGAGGGGCGTTATAGAGGAGGGAGGACTTGTGGACAGTTGGAGACATAAACACCCCACACTACAGGAAGGCACACATTTTACTTCATACACAGGTACATGGGCGAGACTTGATTATTGTTTCCTGACTAGTGACCTAGCTCTTGGGGTTACTGAGGCCAGACATCTTGCTAGAACTCAATCGGATCATTGCCCTGTTTTAATCACATTGAGGATACCCTGATATGATCGCCCAAGGCGTGCCTGGAGACTGCAGCCTACTGCCTTGCTGGACATAGTTTTCCGTTAGGAATTGGGCAAGGATATCAAGGAATTCTTCCCGCATAATAAAGACACAGTAGACAGTGTTGGGATGATTTGAGAGGCCTTTAAGGTCACTGTCAGAGGGTGGTGTATGGCCAAAAGTTTTGGGGTGCTTCGGGATATTTGCCGAACCCTGGGTAGGTTGGAGAGGGAACTGCAAGCACTTGAGAGACTTATGGTAGGACAGGACAGAGGGGCTGCGCACCAACAGTTTCGCACTAAATTGTCCGAATATGAAGAGGAGGCTCAACGCGAAACCAAATTCCGGGGTAAATACTGGGTCGTCCGTAAATATAGTGAGGGAGAGAGACCGGGAAGGGCACTGGCTGAGGTGGTACGGATTGACAGAGGCACCAATACCATTCTAGAACTGGTGGATCGAGAGGGGGAGACCTGCAGGGACAGTGAACGGATACTGAAGGCTCTCCATATGCATTACGCGCACTTATACACTTCCCAATCCACCAGAGAGATATATTTGGAAGGCTTCCTAGGGGAGCTGGCACTCTGTTGGCTCAGTGAGGTGCATAGAACTTTCCTGAGTGCTCCGTTGTGCTCTATGAAATTAGGGAGGCCATAATGTCTCTAGGAAATGGAAAAGCGCCGGGCTCAGACGGAATTCCTGCGGAATTCTATAAATGCTATATTGACATCATGGCACCGGTATTGAAGGAGGTCTTTGAGGAATCCCTGGAGATAGGGATTCTGCCCACATCCATGCGTGAAACAGTGATCACGTGCCACTTGAAACCGGGCAAAGATCCCACACGATATGATTCTTACAGACCGTTGCCACTGATTAATTGTGACGCCAAAATATTGGCTAAGGTTCTGGCCACGAAACTATCCCTCTTAATGACTACACTAATTCTTCCTGATCAATCGGGCTTTGTCCCGACGAGAGCGACATCTCATAACCTGAGGACTTTGTTTTCCCTCATACAGACGGTTGCCCCAGAGGTACCCCTAGCCGCCGTTTTTTTGGATGCCTCTAAGGCGATTGACTCCGTAGAGTGGAGTTATCATTTTACTGTCTTACATAAAATGGGATTTCCCTCTGTATTTATAGTATGGGTGCGGCTGCTGTACACTGAACCTACGGCGAAGGTTATTGCAAATGGGCACCTCTCCGACACACTCAAGATCACTCGAGGCACCCGACAGGGCTGCCCCCTGTCTCCCCTATTGTTCGCTATTGCGATTGAACCATTGGCATGTCCTATAAGACAGCTCCACCAGCACAGCGCTTTCAAATGCTTTCAGCGTCAGATAGATATTTCCTTATATGCTGACGACGTCACTCTCTATGTCATGGACCCTGAACACAAATTGAATGCATTACTACGGGAATTCATTGCTTTTGGTAGGCTGTCTGGCGTTGCTATTAACTGGGGGATGTCACAGTTCCTTCCACTGACCCCTGCGGTGAGGGAATTCCCATTGGATTTCCCTTTGGAATGGTGTCACGGGGATCTACGATACTTAGGAATTCAGATTTCTAAATATAGGGAGGAGACCCTGCGACTTAATTATGGGACAGCAATAACAAAGCTGAAGGACACTATTACGAGATGGATTGCACTACCGCTGTCCATGGCAGGCAGGGTCTCCCTTATCAAAATGGTCATCTTGCCCCATTTTTTATATTACTTCCTCAATATCCCTCATTACCCCGGTGCTTTCTTCTTTAGAATACTGCAATCCGAATTAATTTGGTTAGTGTGGTGGGGTGCGACACTCGAGGCTAAAGTGGGCTGTATTGACGTAACCGTATGCTAAGGGAGGATTTGACGTCCCGGATTTTGAGGCATATTACATTAGTGCGCAAGCCCACTATCTGTACCCCTGGGTGAAACCCACTCGATACATGCCCCAGATTGCTGTCGAGGACTGGATCGCCCATCCCATACCGTTGACTGGTGTGGTCTATGGGACCTCGGTTACGTTGGACACCCCTCCGACTACGGTATCCTGCACGATGGATGCCTGGCAGAGATTGGTGCGTAAAATTCGGGCGCCTCTGTTGTATGCCCCACGTATGCCCCTTACTTATCATCCTGAGATGGCGTTGCTGCAGGAGGCTGGATTCCAGAGGATGTGTCAAGCACTCCGCATTGCGACCTGGGGGGACTTGTTGGTTGCCAATGAATTTCGCACCCGGGACTGTTTTTTTGGTGACTACAACCCTAGTCCTCTTGTGGTTTTTTACTATATACGGCTGAGGGAAGGCATGAGGCATCTCCTCCCGGACTACCCGAGGGAGCTGGACTGTGTTGTCCCCCTTAATGTTGTATTAAGTAGCAGTGATGGTGCGCACATGGTGTCACGTATATATGACAGTCTTCGCAAGCACACGCCAGAAGTCACAAGCACGGCGAGGGGACACTGGAATGAGGATCTAGGGGGTGAGATAACTGACGAGCAATGGGAGTATTGCTGTGGTATTACGGGTAACATAACAGCTAGTTGCCGCTTCAAGATCATTCATTACAAATGTTTGCATAGGATTTACTATACCCCAATGAGAAAGCTCAGATTTCAGCTAGCTGACAATGATTGTTGCGAAAGATGTGGGCGGCCTGGTGCTGGCTTCTTACACTTAGCTTGGGAATGCCCGCCGGTATTACAGTACTGGGAGCAGGTACACGAAGCACTAGAAGGCATGTTGAGTATTGATATTCCCACAGATCCCTTGACATTTTTGCTAGGGTATACTGCACAGATACCAAAAACCAGTAGAAAATTCACAGACGTGGCCCTACTTGTAGCCAAAAGACACTTGCCTGTAGATGGGGGAGAGGTCGAACTCCGAAATTTAAGGAGTGGGTTCAAGACATGGTATACTGTCAGGACCAGAGCAAGGTACATGCGGAGACTCCACCCCTACCTTCTAGACCCAAAGACATCTGGGAACCGCTGCGGACTTATTTGCTGCAGCAAGAGGCGGCGGCTGAGGAGTCCCATACTCCGATGGTACAGGGTGTACATGAAAGTCTTAAGACTAGTGAGGGTTGTTAGGCGTCCGGGGGACAAGGCCACAAGGTTCTGTTTTATGACTGTTATCTGTTGACCGACTCAGGCATCAAAGCTATGTTGTGCAAGGCGGGGGCTTACGATGTGACTTATGTTGGCTGGGGGGAATGAGATGTCTTCTTTATTTTGCAATGCACACTGAGTTATTTGTTTATCCTGCTCGAAATGCATCGCTGAGGTTACTGTCTGTATTGAGAATACACCGCTACACATTGATCCTTGGTTTTTTTGTTGCCATATAATGCTGATGACCATCCCGGAATGTATGTTTGTATGATGTTCCAACAAATACCAAAAAATAAATGTTTAAAAAAAACAAAACACCTAAGCTGTGCTCAACCCTCTGGTAGCTTGGCACAGAGCTGCCAGGCTTAACTTAGAGGCAATTTTTAAAGTTTTTCTGCAACCTTTCAAGCAATAATAAAGTTAAAAACACCACACAAAAAGTATCCCACACCAAGTGAAATAATTGAGCTTTCTTTAATAATTAAAACAAGACCAAAATGACAAACATCCAATTAGTAGAACCGGGATATGCACGCTTTTAAGATTCCAGTAAAAATAGCAACAAACTGCACAAAGCACCAACTGGGGATATCTGGTAGCGTCGGATCGGGACAAAGTCACAAGTTCAGGCCGAGCGTGGGCCAGCTGCAGAGACTCAGTTAGGGTTCTACAATGCAGGAGGCTGTGATGCAAGGAGCAGCATCGTCGTCAAGGATCCCATTGATGGGACTGTGATGCGGAGTCCGGCATTGAGGATGTGGCGTGTATTTGGGGTGATGCATCAGTTCCGAGGAGCTGCGATGCGGAGTCCAGTGTCCTCGTCGAGGCTGCCGTCGATGAGGGATACGAGGGCCTGTGCCTAGAATGCATCACGAAGTGGCGAAGGATGCAATCCATTTAACAGTAGCGATTTGGGTTTGTGCCACACAGCAGAAGAGATGCATCAGTTCTGCTGGATCCACAGATGCTGGCAGAGCACCTTAAACCCACTTCCAAGGGTCCAGGACTGGGATGGCACCACTTGGCAGGGTAGACTAACCGATGGCAGAGTCTAGGCACATGTTGCAAGGTTGTTGGAAGGCTGTTGTGTCCCTGAGGCTTCAGATCAGGAGGCCAGCCAACTTACCCTTGTAGTCTGTGTTCAAAAGAGGCAGGTCCAGTCCTTCTCACCCAGATAAGATGGCAGTAGGCATCAATGCAGCAGTCCAGCAGAGTGACAGTCTTTTCAGCAGCACAGCAGTCCTTCTTCCTGCAGAGTATCCGTAGGTCCATAAAGGAACCGAAGAGATGGGGTCTGAGGTCCAGTATTCATACCCAGCTATGCCTTTGAAGCAGGGAGGAGCTTCTAGAGGCATGCTTTGAAGTGCACAGGTGTTCTGCCTTCCTGACCATTGGTACAGACCAACTGCAGGGGGTATACAGCCTTCTGTGTGGAGGAAGGGCACATCCTATTCCGGTGTAAGTGAGGCTAGGTCCAGCTCATCCCTCCCATCCTTCTAGTGATGTCCCATTTGATCACACCTAAGCTCCTCATTGTGTATGGCTTTCTAGGGCGAGCACACAAAACCCAATTGTCGACTACACTCAGTCATGTGACCCAGAGACAAGTCAGGATTTTTCCGTACAATTCCAAAGACACAAAACATAAACTGGTTACCTGTCCCATTTGGAAATTACAGCTTATTAAATGTAATAAGATAACTCCAATGTTCGCCCATGGTGAGGTAGGCCTTGCAGTAGTGAAAAATTAATGTAAGAGTTTTTCAATATTACGACATGTAAGACTTACAAGTAGATGTCCTGCTTTTTAAATTCTTTGCACCCTACCCTGTGGGCTTGTCCAAGGCCTATCTGAGGGGCGATGTCTATGAATTAAAAAGGAAGGGTTGGGCCTGGAAAATGTGTATTTTGCCAGGTTGAGATGGCCGTTTAAAAACTGCACACATACAGGCTGCAATGGCTTGCCTAAAAGATGTTTAAAGTAAGTCTGGGCAGTGCTCAGCTCGCAGAGTTTGCGGAGTTTTCCGCACTCCGTGTTCGCGGAGTTACGAAAACTCAGCTCTGAGTTTTATCCTCACTCGTGTTCGTAAATGTCAAGTTGGCGAACGTGAGTGAGGAAAATCCACCTACCGGCAACATTTTTCCTCATTCGCGTTCGTCAACATCAAGTTGGCGAGTGTGGAAAATCAACTTCCCGGCACGATTTCTCAACACGAGCGGTCACATTTCTCATTGTGACCGCTTGTATTGAGAGACTGTCGTTCACATTGAGAAAGCCGCCACTCAAGTAAAAAATCTACTCAAGCAGCAGAAAGGAAGCAGTGCCACTTATGTTGTGCGTGGTGCTGTTTGCGATGATTGCACAGTGCGAAGAAGCAACTAGCACTAAAAACCACAGCGAACGGCATTTATCTAATGCACTCCGGTACTTGCGGAGCTCTGCGTAATGCAGCAGAGTTTTTTTTGCACTTCGCAGCGTTCTGTATAGTGGAATTGGGCAAACTCCGCCCAGGCTTAGTTTAAAGTGCTACTTAAGTGGGGGCACAATCAGTGTTGCAGGCCACTAGTAGCATTTAATTTACAGAGCCTGGGCACAGGTGGTGCAACTTTACTACAGACCTACATGTAAATTAAATGTGCAAATTGTGTGTAAGGCAATGTTTTAAGGATAGAGCACAAGCACTTTAGCACTGGTTAGTAGTAAAAACAAAGTCGGCAAAACAGAAGGTCTGAGGCAAAAAGTTAAGGGGAAATCCACTCCAGGTCTGACCCATGACTTCTTAGTAAATCTGTTCATTGTATCCTTGGTGGGATGTGTGCTTTCAGAGCAGCACCATTTATTTGATAAAGGTTGTCATCAGGGTCAAGTGTTTGTGACCCTGCAGTTTGAGCCCCTGGGCTTCCTACAGGAGAGAAATACCAGTCCGTGGACCTGTTATCCGCGACCCTTGTAGGTAAGAGCGGTAGGGCAGAGTGGGGAGGGGGGGATTTAGACAGACATTGATGAGGAAAGATTTATTATTTATTTGATTTTCCCTTGTGATCGAATTTCTCCCCAACCCTGCCCTGCCGCTATTACCTAAACAGGCCACGGCTGGGACCTATCCAGTGCACCTGTGCATATTTTCTACAATCCGGAGATGGATGGTGGAGATCAAAGCACAAGGGGGAATATGTACAAAAGCATTTTTGCAGTTGGAATTGGGGGTTTACTGACCGCAAAAAATGCTTTTTCATATGCACAAAACAAAAATTGCGATTTGGTATTATGTTACAGAATCGCAATTTGTGTTGAGCGATTCAGTGTTTGAAAGGGGCATGTTTAGGGCGTCCCTTCCTAATACCGAATTGCAGTGGTATATATGAATATTTTGGGACCAAACTACAGTTGCAAAACATTATTTTTTACCCACCACTCAAGGTTGCTGGTAAACATCCGCAAATGCGAAGGTGTCCCCAGTGAATGCTGAAACAAATAATTTTTAAGAGCAGGTAGTGATCCAGCGGACCACGGCCTGCTCTTAAAAACGAAAAGTACATGTTTCATTTTATTTTTTTAATTGCATCCCGTTTTTCTAAAAGAAACCACAGACATGGTGGTCTGCTGATTCCAGCCGGCAACAATCCCTTTGATGCCTGCAATTCGTAACGGGTTGAAAATTGCGACATACCTCATTAATATTCATGAGGTAGGTTTATTGTGATACCATTAGGAATCGCTAAATGAAACTCAAATGGGTTTCATAGATTAGGAATTGCAACATCCTCATTGCGATTTGCAAAGAATTGCCATTTGGAAATTGCAATCCGTAAAATGTGTTCATATGGCCAAAGGTTACAGTTTACAGTGTGCATAGTATGTTGCGAGGGCAACAGTCCTGTATTGTAGCTCATGGAAATTGTATGGCATGTGTCCAACTTAATTGCTCGCCACTAACATCAGCTGTGTCCTGCAGGTCAAGAGTTAAAATCCTGGTATGTCCAGCTCACCCATCTGTAGGTCATTAACTTGAGTACCTTTAAAATTGGTTCCAGAAACACCGGTTATTTACAGTGCTTGCAGACAACTGCGGTACTGATGCCGCAGGTTCCATGATATGTAGGTTCTTGCAGCACAATATCTAGGCGCAATACTTAGTACTTGCCACCCAGGCTTTAACATATGCAGACCCAACCATTTGTTTACTTATTGGTGCTGGAATGTACAAGGGTAGACAGATACCCCCTCAACAATGTGACTGAGGCTAAACGTTTCCAAACTCCTAATGGAGAACCGCACTGGGCACGCAACAATCAGGCAATACGTTACAAACTTTAACTCTTACCACACAATGTGGCTCCTCTTTTCCTCCCAAGATCCCTTGCTAAAAGCTCCACATGTTTTGATCTCTGATAGCCTAATTGGCAAAATACCTTATGACTTGAAGACCTAGGGTGTGGTATAGCTACGGTATACTGTCCCACTCTATGCCGCAGCAAACTCACTTACGCCAGGGGCGGCCTTAGGCATGTGCAAGCAGTGCACCTGCACAGGGCCACCAAACCCCATGGGCCGCCACGCCAATATATATCCTTAATATAATAATCCTCTGAGGATGGATACATATTTGCGTGGCGGCCCCAGGCCTCCGGCTCTGTTCCACTTCCAAACACCCTGACCCCCCCCTCTTCACTGGCTTCCGAGCTCTGCCCTGCCCGGATCCCCTCTTACGGGACCCCTACCTACGCTCTCTGCCCTGGGCCGCCATGAGCCTAGAGCCGCCCCTGCTTACGCCTGTGCACTGGCCGCAGACTGAGACAGTGTGCCTTCTCACAGTCAATGCATAAAATCATTACTATCGGACGGGCCAGCTGTTTAAAACCACCAGACGCTCTATTACACATGGGACACACTTTTGCTGTTTGCCCCACTGCACACCTTAAAACAGGTGCGCAAGGCACAAACAGGGAAACATGCCATATTGCATTGAATACGCTTGTTTTCTTCATTTCAGTGTCAACGTTTTATTGATGACATGACTGAAGCTTGGGAACGATGACTCCAGAATATTGTGCATAGCAGCACTCACTGACCCCGAGCATACACACACAAAATAGTTACAGGAAACCCATTAGATGAATGAAGTTTCGGTACCACATAAAAGGCTGTGGCATCCACACAAATGCACAAGAAATACCAGAAAACCATTAAGGGGCTGATTACGAGTTTGGCGGTCCGAGGACCACCAGACTCACGGGGCGCAGTGGTGGCCCTAGTATGAGTTGGGCGGTGGAACCACCACAGTCCCATCACAGCCGCCAGGGAACGGCCATTCACTGGCGGTGTTGTGGTGGTATAGAGGCATCAATATGCTGTGTGGGACCGCCGATGTCCCGCCAAGCATATTATGAGAAAGGAAACAAAAGGAGTCCCACAGGGCCATGATATCCTATGTAAGGTGGATATGATGGCTAAGTATGTCTATCCCTATCAGCAAGCTATCGTCAAACCTTGTGGGATTATCGCTGTATTTCCAGCGATAATCTCACAATTGGCATCTTGCACTCTGAATTTTATCGCATTGGAGATAAGCGTTGCTGATAGCACGCTATATCCACAAAAAAATGCAGAGTTGGCCCGCGATAATTATCCTAGCGCTAAGTGCGCTAAGCGAAAATTATCGCCTGGCCTTTTTAATATGCCCCACAATGATCTCCACTATTTCTTTGACTATAAAGATTATTTTGTTTCTAAATTTTTGACCAATTTACCGAACTCACCTTGCCAAAGAACTCTGCGGGCTCCGGTCAGTTTGCATGCTGCTCTTTTTCTTCCTATGTGAAACTTATTAGTGCAGCAATGAAATATTAAATATTTGTTATCACAACCAATTTACTCAGATGCAAGTTGGGAATGCATCGCTCCCTTCTAAGTACTTAATGTACTTCATTCACTAGAATCTTAGGGGCATATTAACAAGGGCATTATCTCCGCTTTTTTGGCTTTAAAAGCCAAAAAAGTGGAGATAATCTTTTCGCCCTATTTACAAGTGGGTGCTAACATGCATTAGTGCATGTTAGCACCCTCTTACCCGATGCCTCCCTTTGCATCTCTAATGAGATGCAAATTGGGCGTCACTGTTCAGTACAACCTTGCTAATATTGCTGATGTGCACATCGCGATATTTACAAGGCTGCTCCAGCATTTAAGCAGATGTTCGTTTTTGGAGAAAACTGCTGTTTTTGCCAAAAACTAACATCTGCTAAAATGTAGACATACCTATCCCTAACATTGGGGGTGGATTATGCTGATACGACCACAGGGTCTCATCAGCAAGGTTATCGCCGTTTTGCAGGGAACATCGCTGGAAAACCAGTGGTGTTCCCTGCAAAACAGCGATTTCCCCGCTATCGCTGGAAATTTCATCGCCCTGGAGAAAAGCGTTGTTAATAACGCGCTACCAGGGCGATACATTCCAAAGATAGACGGCGATAAATAAAAAAGCGCTAAGCACCCTTTGCGTTATTTATCGCCGTCTCTTGATGATATGCCCCTCAGTGAGTAGTGTAGCTCCATAGTAGGTCCCCTAGCTCCTATTTTCCCCTTCTGATTATGGTGACTCTAAGAATGCACTTGCACACTCGGAGGTGTATTTTCCGCAGTGCTCTTTCACATTTCACATGCATCCCCACCGTTCTTTCGGTCACTCCGGGCATCTTTTTGCAGTACTCCAACCCACCCTGCCCACACTCTCTTATTTCAATGCTGATAATTCTTTACAGTTATGGGAGTTCACTTAAAATGCTAGCCATTGCAGGGTTTTTATTATCACACAGAGCTCTCTTACTGAGGAAAGAAAGTTTCAGGAACCTGGTTCCTCTCTCTGGGCCCGATTCACAGAACTAATTTAAGACAAAATCACAAACTTACTACTTTGGTATTCACAGAAGTTAGGATTTTGTCTTAAGTTTGTCTTAAGACAGACTTAAGGCAAAATCCTGACTTAAGTCTGTCTTAAGGCTGTCGTAAGTCTGTCTTAGGACAAACTTAAGACAAAATCCTAACTTCTGTGATAACCAAAAGTAGTAAGTTTAGGATTTTGTCTTCAGTTAGTTCTGTGAATCGGGCCCTCAGTGTAGCCCAAGAGAGTACCCAGTAATTTCCAAAATATGTTATCCCACAGGAATATTTCTACCATGGTTGTGTCAGGTTTACCTCCACTGTGACTCCTGGGCTCTTCTTTTCTGCCGTACACCTTTACTCATACTTCTTAAGGGTTTCTTTTCCAAGTGCCTCACTCACTTTTGTTTTCTTCATTTCATTGTCAACATTTTATTGATGACATGACTGAAGCTTGGGACAAAATGACTCCAGAATATTGTGCATAGCAGCACTCACTGACTCCGAGCATACACACACAAAATAGTTACAGGAAACCCATTAGATATATGACGTTTCAGTACCACATAAAGGCTGTGGCATCCACACAAATGCACAAGAAAACCATTAAGGGGCTGATTATGAGTTTGGCGGTCCGAGGACCACCAGACTCACGGGGCGCAGCGGTGGCCCTAGTATGAGTTGGGCGGTGGGACCGCCACAGTCCCGCCGCAGCCACCAGGGAACGGCCATTCACTGGCGGTGATGTGGTGGTATAGAGGCATCAATATGCTTCGTGGGACCGCCGATGTCCCGCCAAGCATATTATGAGAGAGGAAAAAAACAGGATTCCTACAGGGCCCCCTGTGCCTCTGCGTCCTTTAGATGCACACGGATGCACACGGGGCACAGCATGTTCACCCCTGTGTTCATGCATACCAGGTCCTGCATGGTATGGACTTCTCAATCCATACCAACCAGGAAATGTTTTTGGTGTTCCCATTGCGGGGTCTGTTTCTAAAGGCCTCTTAGCCTTGTGAGAGAGGGGTGGGAGCTTGCTCCCAGGAAGCCCCCTTAGGATGTCGTCATCTACATTCTGGCGCTCTGCAAATAGATGCACCACTTTTGGTAAAATGCAAAAAAGTAATCTTGAGGCCAGTCGAGAAGTTATGAAACTCTGGTATGACCAGTAGGCCACTCTAGCAGAGTTTCAACTTGGCCAGAAGGTGTGGGTCATGACGCCTGTGGAGCCCAGAGCTCTACAGGATTGCTGGACAGGTCTGTGTGAGGTGAAGGAGAGGAAGGGGAAGTCCTCAGACATGGTGGATCACAGAACATCTAGAACCCCCTTAAAGGAGCTGTACATGAACTGCCTCAAATGGGACTTTGAGAGGTCCAAAATGAGCATCCTCCTGGTGACAGGTGAGGGAGTGGAAGAGAAGACTGAGTCTCTCCCCCACCATCTCTCTGCCTAGGAACATGAAGGGTCTGTAGAGGTTGTCAACCGCTCCCCTACTATGACCACAGAACAGCACTGTTGCCAGTTAATGGAGCAGTTCTCCTCTGTTCTCCCTCACCACTGGATTCACACACCGGTGCATCCATTACATTGAGACTGAAGAGAGGCAGCCTGTTCAAAATAATGCTTACAGTTTGACAGACAAGGTGAGGTCCAGTATCGGGGAGAGGTCTCCAAGATGCTGGTGCCCATGGCTGGAACACTGGGCATCACTTCAGAACTTAGTTTCTGTGTGGACTACAGAGGACTCAATTCCATCACAGAGACGGATGCATACCTCATCCCATTGTACTATTACGGGGATTAATCAGATAACGATACCCCAGTTGCACGCAGAACACATATTTAATTGTTGAATCTCAGTTCACGTCAAAGGTGTACAAATACCATCTCTTCAGTACAAATTCTTTACGCATTGTCTCAGAGTTAAGCCTGACTTCTCCGTGCCAAGCTACCCGAGGGTTGAGCAAAGGTTCATTTAGGGTTTGCCTGTGACTTCACCCTGATGAGAATTGTGGTTTCTGCTTGAGTAAGGTTTTCACCCCCCTGAACCAGTAACACAATTTGTTAAACTGAGACAGTCTGCCACTCCTTTCTTGCATTACAGATGAGACACTCAGTGTGTCACTCTTGTATCAAAGGGTGAGAGTGTCACTCCTGTCTTGTGTTAGTATATAAGATAGGCTATACTATTAATACTAGTAATAGGTGACACCGTCTGCCTCTCCTTTCTATTGTTAATAGGTAAGACGCTCAGTGTGTCTCTCTTTTCTTGTAACAGTCGATCAGACAGCCTGTCACGTCTGTCTTGTATGCTTAGGTAAGACACTCAGTCTGTCACTTCTTTCTTGCATCGATAGGTGAGACAGTCAGTCACTCCTTTCTTGTGTTACTTCGTGAGACAGTCTGTTACTCCTTGCTTGTATGAATAGGTGAGGTAGTATTTCACTCCATTATTTTATTAATAGGTGAGACACTCAGTCTGTCACTCCTTTCTTATATTATAAAAATAGTCTGTCACCTCTTTATTTTATTATAGAGACAGGCTGTCACTGCTTCCTTGCATTATAGAGACAGTCTGTCACTGCTTTTTTTTTATCATAGAGACAGTCTATCACTGCTTTATTGTACTATAGAGACATTCTGTCACTCCTTTCTTGTATTATAAAAACAGTCTGTCACTCATTTCTTGTGTTATAGAGACAGTCTGTCACTGCTTCCTTACTTTATAGAAACAGTCTGTCACTCCTTTCTTGTGTTACTTCGTGAGACAGTCTGTTACTCCTTGCTTGTATAAATAGGTGCGGTAGTCTTTCACTCCATTATTTTATTAATAGGTGAGACACTCAGTCTGTCACTACTTTCTTATATTATAAAAATAGTCTGTCACTTCTTTATTTTATTATAGAGACAGGCTGTCATTCTTTTCTTGTATTATAAAAACAGTCTGTCACTCCTATATTTTATTATAGGGACAGTCTGTCACTGCTTCCTTGTATTATAGAGACAGTCTACCACTGATTTATGTTATCATGGAGGCAGTCTATCACTGCTTTTTTGTATTATAGAGACAGTCTGTCACTCCTTTCTTGTGTTATAGAGACAGTCTGTCACTCCTTTCTTGTGTTATAGAGACAGTATGTAACTGCTTTATTTTATCATAAAGACAGTCTATCACTGCTTTCTTGTATTATAGAGACAATCTGTCACTCCTTTCTTGTGTTATAGAGACAGTCTGTCACTGCTTTCTTGTATTATAGAGACAGTCTGTCACTGCTTTCTTCTATTATGGAGACAGTTTTGCACTGCTTCCTTGTATTATAGAGACAGTCGATCACTCCTTTCTTGTATCATTAGCTGAGACAGTCTGTCACTTTTGTGTTATATATAGACAATCTGTCACTCCTTTCTTGCAATAAAGAGACAGTCTGTCACTCATGCTTTGTGTTATAAAGACAGTCTGTCACTCCTTTCTTGTGGTATAGAGACAGTCTGTCACTGCTTTCTTGTATTATAGAGACAGCCTGTCACTCCTTTCTTGTGGTATAGAGACAGTCTGTCACTGCTTTCTTGTACTATAGAGACAGTCTGTCACTCCTTTGTTGTATTATAGAGACAGTCTGTCACTGCTTTCCTGTATTATAGAGACAGTCTGACACTCCTTTCTTGTGTTATAGAGACAGTCCATCTCTACTTTCTTGTATCAATAGGTGGGACAGTCTGCCACTCCGTTCTTGTATCAGTAGGTGACACGGCCTGTAATTCCTTTCTTGTATTAGTAAGTGTATGAGACATTCTGCCACTAATTTCTTGTATTAGTTGGAGAGACAGTCTATAATTCATTGCTTGTAGTAGAAAGTGAGACAGTCTGTATTCTTTCTTGCATTAGTAGGTAAGGCAGCCTGTCACTTTTTTCTTGTATCAATAAGTGAGACCGTCTGACTCTACTATCTGGTATTATTAGTTGAAACATTCAGACTGTCACTCCTCTCTTGCACTAGTAGGCGAGACCGTCTGACATCCTTTCTTGTATTAACAGTTGAGATACCCAGACTGCCCCTCCCTTCTTGTATCAATGTGTTTGACAGTCTGTAGCTTCACTGTTGTGCTATTAAGTTAAACAATCTTTCCCTCCTTTCTTAAATTAGTGAGCCACTCTGACATTCCTTTCTTGGGCTAGTGAGACACTCTGTCACTCCTTTCTTGAGTTAGGAGGTGCAGAAGTATTTCGCTCATTTCTCGTATCAATGGGTGAGACAGTCTGTCACTCACTTCATGTATCAATGGGTAAGACAGTCTGTCACTATGTTCTTCTATCAATGGGTGAGACAGTCTGTCACTCTGTTCTTCTATCAATGGGTGAGACAGTCTGTCAGTCCTTTCATGTTTCCATAGGTGAGACAGTCTGTCACTCACTTCATGTATCAATGGGTAAGACAGTCTGTCTCTCCATTCTTGTGTTATTAAAGTAATCAATCTTTAACTCCTTATATTAGTGAGACAATCTGTCACTCCTTTCTTGTATTAATAGGTGAGACTCTCAATCTGTCACTCCTTTCTTGTATCAATGGCTGAGACAGTCTGAGACTCCTTTCTTATATCAATGGGTGAGACAGTCTGACACTCCTTTCTTGTAGCAATGGGCGAGACAGTCTGACACTCCTATCTTGTAGCAATGAGTGAGACAGTCTGTAACTTTTTTCTTGTGTAGGCAGGTAAGACAGTCTGTCACTCCTTTCGAGTATTTATGGAGGAGTCAGTCTGTCACTCCTTTCTTGTATCAATGGGTGAGACAGTCTGACACTCCTTTCTTGTAGCAATGAGTGAGACAGTCTGTAACTTTTTTCTTGTGTGGGCAGGTAAGACAGTCTGTCACTCCTTTCAAGTATTTATGGAGGAGTCAGTCTGTCACTCCTTTCTTGTAGCAATGGGTGAGAGAGTCCGTGACTTTTTTCTTGCGTAGGCAGGTGAGACAGTCTGTCACTCCTTTTGAGTATTTATGGAGGAGTCAGTCTGTCACTCCTTTCTTGTAGCAATGGGTGAGAGAGTCCGTGACTTTTTTCTTGCGTAGGCAGGTGAGACAGTCTGTCACTCCTTTTGAGTATTTATGGATGAGTCTGTCTGTCACTCCTTTCTTGTATCAATGGGTAAGACAGTCTGTCACTCAGTCTGTGTATCAATGGGGGAGACAGTCTGTCACTCAGTCTGTGTATCAATGGGTGAGACAGTCTGTCACTTCTTTCTTATGTTATTATGTTAATCAATCTTTCACTCCTTGTATTAGTGAGACAATCTGTCTCTCCTTTCTTCTGTTAGCAGGTGAGACAGACTGCAAGCTCATTTCTTGTTTTAACAGGTGAGACACTCAGTATGTCACTCCTTTGTTGTGTTAATAGGTGAGACAATCTGTCTCTCCTTTCTTGTATCAATAGGTGAGACAGTTTGTCACTACTTTCATGTATCAATGTGTGAGACAGTCTGTCACTCCTTTCTTGTGTTATTCATTTAATCACTCTTTTCTTGGATTAGTGAGAGTCTGTCACTCCTTGTTTGTGTTAGTGAGACACTCTGTCACTCATTTCTTGTGTTAGAAGGTGGAACAGTGTGTCACATCTTTCTAGCAGTAGTAGGTGAGACTCTCAGACTGTCACTCTTTTCTTGTTTGAGGAAGTGAGACAGTCCGTCACTCCTTTGTTCTGTTACTTGGTGAAACAGTCTGTTACTCCTTGCTTGTATTAGTGGGTGAGGCAGTCTTTCACTCCATTCTTGTATCAATAGGTGAGACAGGCTGACACATCTTTCCAGCATCAATGGGTGAGACAGTCTGGCACTCCCTGTCCCTTCAGCTGGAGGCCTTGAAGAAGAGACAGCAGTTATTCTCTGAGACCTGCAGCTGGCAGGAAGAACTGCTTCTCTCCTGTCCCAAGTGTGCCTTGCAGCATGCTTCGGGCTCTAGCACCTGAGGCTGGAAATGTGCTGGGCTTCAGAGACCTCCAGATTCATTTTTCTTTCAAAATGCCAAAAAGATGTCAAAAATCACCCTTGACTGTACTGCAATACATGCATCGTTGGGGTGAGAAGAGGGGAGCACATGTTCCTCTGAATGGAGACTGCATAAATAATGGTTTGTGCTATGAGTGGCCAGCTGGCCCCCAAAGACAACCAGCGAGGACGCACAGAGGCGCATGCGCACTGGCAGCACCCCCGAACAGCACCTTCTGCACGTGCGGCGCCCGGTAAAAGCACCAAGCAGGGTGCAGAGGCCGTGCTAGCGACACAATTCAGAGGTGGGCCGCGGTAGATGTTAACAGAGGACTGGAGTCTGGGGGGGTGAGAAGCGACAAATAAAGAGCGGATAGAAGCAATGAGGAGAGAGATCCTGAAAGGGGGCAATAAACAGACAAAGGGGTATATTTACAAGGGATAGCACCACCAGAATGTCACTTTTAGCAAAGTTTTGGTGGCGCTATGCCCTTCTCCATAGTTACAAAGCGGCGTTAAACCACATTTTGTGGCTTAACATGGCCTTGTAAATACGACCCCTTTAACGCATCACTTAGTGGGAAACGGGCATGCACGGGGTGTTGCTATTGGCATTCCACCGCAACACCCATTGCTTTTTGACGCTTCCCCAGATTTACAAGCAGGTGCATGCAAGAGCAGGCATTAGAATGGCGAAATGAGGAGAAATTCTTTTATTTCTCCTCGATTTTTTTGCTTCTTCTATATGTGCTGCATTCTGCAGCACACATTGAAAGAGCAAAATGCCATTAATGATTTTTTATGGGCAGGAAGGTGAGCCTTCCTGCACATAAACAATCATTAAATAATGACGATTTGCCACTTCTACGCGTGCTGCAGAAGCGTTCTTGCCAAAGATCACTACCTCTGTATCGTCTGTGTTGAGCTTGCCAGATGTCATGCATTTCATCCAGTTAGCGACTTCGATCATGCAAGCGGTGAACTTTTTCTTGTGTTGGGGGTCTTGTCCGAGAGGGAGAGTATGAGTTGTGTCTGCATAGGAGAGGATGTTGATGTTGTGTGCACGGAATATATTGGCCTGGGGGGTCATATATGCGCTGAAGAGGGTGGGGCTGAGTGATGAACCCCGAGGGACTGCGCCAATGAGCTTTCGGGCTTCAGGGGAGTAAGGTGCCAGGCTGACAGCTTGTGTTCTATCAGTTAGCAGATACAGAGGAGAGCGGGTGCTTGGGTGCCAAACATATGCAGGCAGCTGATGAGTATGGGGTGTGAAGCTGTGTTAAAGGTTGCAGAAGGTCCAGGAGAGTGAGGGCCGCCATGTCTCCTTTGTCAAGAATCATGCGGATGTCGACTGTGTGTCGATGAGTGCTATTTCTGTACTGTGGTTGTGCATGAATCCATATTGCATGGCATCGAGGAGCTGAGGTGGTCAATGAAGCATCAGTTGATTAGTTTCTCTAAGACCTTTGCTAGGTATGGTAGGCGGGAGATAGGTCTGTAGTTGCAAAGTTTGGCTTTGCAAGTAGATTGTTTCTCGAGCAGTGGCATGACAGTGGCATGTTTGCAGGTGGCTGAGTCGATTGAGGCCTTGAGGATGGCTGTTAGTGCTTCACTGACTGGTAAGCGTCCTTTAGTAAAGGCGTGGTGGTGTTATGGGCCAGATGGAGCCCCCGAGTGGACGGTCTTCAAGGTAGCCGTGATTTCAACAGTGGTGACAGCAGGTCACGAGGCCAAGGTTCATTCAACCGCCGTGATGGGACGTTGAGTGGCCCTGGTAACGGGGTCTGCTAGAGGATCAAAGATACTCCATATGGAGGTGATCTAGGGTCTCATAGCAGTACTTCTAATTACATTTGCATCAGCTTTAAATATAAATGTAATTTTTTTGCCCATAAATATCAGCTTCTTAGTTTATGAGATTATTGCAGCAGGCTTAGCATTACGTATTTTACTTATTATCGTGTTTTGGGAAGCAGAGCAGATTCTAATTGCAGGGAGCCTTGTTTGAATTCTGTCACTCACCTGTTAAGCTGTAAAACACTATGGCCTAGATTTACGAAACATTCATACAATGCAGTGGAGCAACTAAAGTTGCTGCACTGCATTGCATGAAAGGGAGAGAGCAGAACAGCGCTATCTCTACCAATATATGGAGCAGTTTTCATTTCTCACTGCACAGGGGCACTTTAGCCTTCCATGTGCCAATGCACACACCCTTGCACCACTGTGCCTCTGGGAGGCAGGTGTTGGTGCAAATCCTTGTCTACTAATGCTTGAATATAGGAATTTGCCTCAAAACCCTTGGGTGGTTGCAAGGGAGTGCTCACGTACCACCTGTTGAACACCCCCTAGACGCAGAGTAACATAAAGCTGCATCTTTGGATGCAGAGACAAAATATTGATGTAAAAATATCGATGTGCACAAATATCGAGGTAAAAATATTGTGGGTCAGAAATATCGATAGAAAAAATATTATGGTCAAGAATATCGATTTTAGGTATGTAATGTCGATTTAAAAAATATCGAAGTGTTAAATATCATTTGTAAAAATATAGTTGTTAAAAATATCGATTTTTTATTAATGTTATGTATTTTAGTATATATTTTATATGTGTGTGATGTTTGTTTTTTGTAGAAAAATTGTTTGTATTTTTATGATATGGGTTAAAATGTTAATAATTAATAATTTTTTTATTGAATTTTGCGTTTTTAGTTATGTAGCGGGTTGGAGGTTTATAGTGGTATAGGGTGGGAAGTAATTTAATTATATGAATTTTATTGATTGTTTATAGTTATTATAAAAAACGGTTAATTTATTTTTGCACTATTAGTTCCGTAGCAGGTTGGGTTTATAGGGGAATAGGGTGGGAAGTAATTTAATTATATATATTTTATTGACTATTTATAGTAGTTATTAATTTTTTTTAATTGAATCTTGCGTTTTTTTTCCGTAGCGGGTTGTGGGTTTATAGGGGAATAAGGTGGAAGTAATTTAATTATATAAAATGTATTGAATACTTTTTTATTTATTAATATTTGTATAATTGTGATGCTATAGTGTTAAATATGCAAATGAATATATTAATAATTGTTTGATAATTAGTTGTTAAGGATGGGAAGTAATTTAAATTGTATTGATGAATTATTTATTAGTTGTTAATTACCTTAAATTAGTCATTTATTAATTTATTATGGTAATTGTGTAAGGTGTCTGTTGTGGATATTATCATGTTAAAGAATGTGTAATCAATGAATGTTTATCTTTTTTAATATTATATATTACATTTAATGTTCATTAGGTTAATTATCCAAATACATTTTAATAAAAATGTTGATGCCTTTTTTTATTTGTGTGATGTTATAGGGTAGGAAATAAAATAAATACATTTATGTTTATTTGTGAATATTTGTTTCTTTTAAATAAATATTGTTTATACATTTATTTATAAAAATTTTAAATATCATATTTGGAGGTTTCTATTATATGTAATTAACATTATATTATGTGTTCTTTTTATATGTTTCATATGTTTAATGGTATATTTTTTAAATATTGTTTATTTATTTCTATGAATATATATATTTTTTTAATTGTTGAAATGTTATTAGTAATTTTTGTTTTTCTGCTCTCCAATAATTTCCCTACTGTTGCTCTCACTGTAGTGGGAATAGTAATTTTTACCCCTCCACTATCCAGCACTTTCCCTACTGTTTCACTCACTGGAGTGGGAATAGTAATTTTTACCCTCTGCTATCCAATACTTTCCCTACTGTTGCATTCACTGGAGTGGGAATAGTAAGTTTTACCCCTCCGCTATCCAGCACTTTCCCTGCTTTTGCTTTCACTGGAGTGGGAGTAGTAATTTTTACCCCTCCACTATCCTGCAATTTCCCTACTATTTCACTCACTGGAGTGGGAATAGTAATTTTTACCCCTCTGATATCCAATACTTTCCCTACTGTTGGACTCACTGGAGTGGGAATAGTGATTTTTACCCCTCTGCTATCCAATACTTTCCCAACTGTTGCACTCACTGGAGTGGGAACAGTAATTTTCACCGTTCCGCTATCCATCACTTTCCCTACTGTTGTACTCACTGGAGTTGGAATAGTAACTTTTACCCCTTCGCTATCCAGCACTTTCCTTACTGTTGCAGTCACTGGAGTGGAAATAGTAATTTTTACCCCTCTGCTATCGAACATTTTCCCTACTGATGTATTTATTGAGTTGCGAAATGTACATTTTATTTTTGTTTTAATAGTTTTATGTTTTAATTAATTATAGAATGTTTTTATTTTAAATTATTGATTTATGTATATATTTTATTTTGATATAATTGATTTTTTTATTAAGTATATAGTTAATAGTTAAATTATTTTAAAGTATATATATGTATATGTATATATTATTATGTTTGTGTGTTTATAGTTTTTAAATTAAGTTTATTTTTTATATTTAGTTAAAATGTATATTAAATTTAATTTATTCTGTTAAAGATAATATTATTATTTTAATATATATCATTTTTATTTTATTTATATTTTGTAAATCGATACTTCTTACATCTACATTTTTAACTTTGATATTTTTGATTCAATATTTTTGTACTTACCTATATTTTTACTATCTATATTTTTACTTCGATATTTTTACTACCGATATTCTATCAGTGATCTGCATATTTGTTGTACTCTGGGGCATGATCCAGCTCAAACGTCGAGTTGCACGTCATAGTAAATCCCAGCATGATACTTTGCATCGGGATTTTGTCACAAACCTGGTGCAAAGCGTTAGTAAATCTGGGCCAATGTTTATACAAGTCTAATCTTATTTGGAACCAGATGACCTCTGACCGTGGAGATGTTTATAACTACTGGGGGCCTCATTTATGAGGCTGTGCGTCACTTTTACGCCGCTGGTGCGTCACTTTTTGTGACTCCCCAGTGTCGTAAAAAATGCGCCTTGTTGCGCCATATTTGTAAAGTGATGCATCTAGGTAGATGCGTCACTTTGTAAATCCCAGCGCTACATTATACCTGCGCCAGGTATAATGTATGCAAGGGGGGCATTTTGACGCAAGAAAGGGTCATGGAAGTGACGCAGTGAAATCTATAAGATTTCACTGCGCCACTTCTAGGACACAAATGCGTCAATTTCTTACGCCTGCCTAACAGCAGGCGTAAGACTGATGCAAGCCCTTTCACATGGGGCTTGCCCCATGTGAAAGGACACATTGCTGGAGTTGCGTCACTTTTGTGACACACTCCAGCAATGTGTCACTTTTGCGCCATACAGATACGTCAGAAATACTGACGTATCTGTAACTCCTTGCGCCATGATGCGTCATACTGTAAATATGATGCATCATTGGTATCTCAAGGAGGGCACAGTGAAAAGTGACGCATCGCTGTTTTCACGCAGTGATGCGTCACTTTTCATAAATAAGGCCCCAGGTGTGTTTCCAGTCTTGGAAGGAGTCTGGTGACTGAGCTGGATTTTCGCCATCAATCAAAACACTCCCTTAGCATGTAGACATGAATGTGTATTCTGGTATTTCCTCAGAAAAGTCTTATTGTCTCCCACAGCTGCCAAAAACTAGCTTTTAATGTGAAACAAATAATTCTGTTCCTCAAAACAAAAAAGCACATCATTTTCATGAAAACTTAAATTTCATGCTGAAATGCAAGCTTTTCATTTCCTCACATGGAATATTAGAGGCCTGAATGATTATAGAAAAGCCAGACTTATTCTGGCTTATTTAACCCGTCACTAGATTGATATTTATCTCCTTCAAGAAACTCACTCGAACAACACGTCAAATACAAAGCTATGGCACAGATACTGGGGAAACATCTATTCAGCGATATATTCAAATTATTCCGGGGGGGGGGGGCTTCCTCATATGCCGTGGGCTGGAGTGTAGTATGACACACGCTCACTCATTGCAGAGGGGAGATATGTTATCCTAAGGGGCTCATTGGGTGGAGCTGGGTTGGTGCTGGCAGCAATTTATGGCCCCAATACTGACTAGCCAGATTTCTTTCATAATATATGGGCACACCTTGCAAGCTTAGGATGTCATACAATTGTTTGGGGAGGAGATTTCAACGCCATACTAAATGACACACTGGATAGACAGGGCTCAGTCTGGAAGTTACATCCAGGGCCATCGCAACCCTTAACACACTCATGCAGTAAAATGAACTAACAGACATTTGGAGAAGCTGGAACCCGGACAGATTAGAAGGCACATGCATAACATCACACTATAATGCCTGGTCTAGACTTGACTACTGGCTGGTATCCAAAGATGTGGCCGCATGGACAACTGATGTCCGTCTGTTCCCTAGAACACTCTCTGATCACGCCCCTTGCCTACTTCAGCTTAGTGTCCCATCATTGCCTGGTCGGGCATTTAGCTGGAGACTTCCACCTCTCACTTTATTAGGCTCGGCCTTCCGGGAAAACATCAGGAAAGACATCTCAGATTATGTTGTAATCAATGAGGGATTGGTGTCCTCGGCGGGAACAATTTGGGAAGTCTTTAAGGTGGAAATATGGGGGAGTTGTATTGCCAAACAGGCTGGGGTGTTGAAGTACATCAAACAATTGTTAAAGACCTCAGAGACACAGATTAGGGAGGAGGAGGCGCAATATTACAAGACAGAAGATAGGAGCCACCTGGCATCTCTGAGGGCAAAGCTCTGGAGGAGGCACACCGCAAAGTGAAATTCTTGGGAAAATATAACACAGCCAGGAGATATGGGGAGGGTGACCGCCCAGGTAAAACCCGGGCCACCACACTTAGACGACTGCAAAATAGGGCGTACATCACAGAACTTATGGACGACAACTGAGTACCAGTGAGGGGATCCCTGCAAGTACTTCAATATCTGACAGATTTTTACTCCAAGCTATATTCCTCCACTGCACCAGATATATCGGCTGACTTACAGTCGTACTTAGATTCCATAGAATTGCTATAGGTGGAGTATGCGCACAGAGAATATCTGGATGAACCCTATACCAAGGAGGATCTCTTGCAGGTCATAGATAATCTACCTAATGACAAAGCTCCCAGCTTATATGGTCGGACCACTTTTTTTTATAAAACATATGGTACGTTGCTAGCTCCGCACCTACTGAACGTTTACCAGGAATCGCTTGGGTCAGGTCGCCTTCCACCAACTATGCGTGAGGCGGAAATTTTTAACGTTACTAAAACACTGGAAAGACCAGACCAGTTGGGACTCTTATCGCTTCACTCATAAACGTTGACAATGAAATATATGCCAAACTCATACCAAAAAGACTGCAGCCCATCCTACCCGTCATCGCTAGACCAGATCAATCCAGCTTCATGACTGGTGGTCAAGTGCGCATAATCTGCGAACATTCTTTGCTTCTCTACCTCAGCCCCCAAACACCTGCTTTAGCTAATCTGCTGGGCGCCACTAAAGCTTTTGATTAACTCAAATGGGCATATCTATTTAATATATTGGCTAGACAAGGCATCAGCTCATCATTTATTCAGCAAATTAAACTTCTGTATTCTGAACCTACAGCCTGGCTGCGAGTCAACGGCCTCATATCCAAGTTTCCCCATCATACACGGCGCGAGGCGAGGGTGTCCCGTATCCCCTCTCCTTTTTGCTATAGCCATGGATTCCCTAGCGGCACGCCTCCGACAACATCATGTGGCCAGAGGTTTGGGGTTTACATCAAGGGTCCTGATAGTCTCGTTATATGCAGATGATGTGACACTGTATATAAATAAACCAGTGGAAAACACGCTCCCTATACTTCACACACTTTACTCCCTATACTTCACAAAATCACAAGGTTTGGCAGTCTGGCAGTCTGCCTGGTGTCCAAATCAATTGGTCCAAGTCAACACTGTCAACCCTGACAGATTGCACAGCACCCTTCGAACTTGTGTACCCTCTCCAGTGGGCCGACTGTCCGGTTAAATACTCGGTGTCTGGTTGAGCCGTGATGTACAGGAACTTTGGGATATGAATTATGGTCGTACGATGAGCTGACTTGAGGGGAAGATAAATGTTGTGTCCAGCGCATCCCCCAAGGATCACATGGGACCGGTGCTGTTTGGAAGTATGTTTATTCTTATTATATACATAGCCACTCAGGACACGTCCTGCCCCTTTCCTGCTTGGTCCCCTTCCGTCCCGACCACCTCCCTTGACCGGAAGTGGTGTCCCGTGTCCCCTGTCCCCGACCCCTGACCTAGGGTCCTAGTGCCCGCCATCTGGGCACGACATCTCCCCCTTTGTTGCAAACAACATTTTCTGTGACACTGCCCGTGGTCACTGGTAGAGGCATAGTAAGAGAGAAAGAGAGAGAAGAGAGAGAGAGAGAGAGAGAGAGAGAGAGAGAGAGAGAGAGAGAGAGAGAGAGAGAGAGAGAGAGAGAGAGATATCCTCATAGGGCCTCATCACTTTACATCTCTTCAATCAGTCTCTGTGGTTTCTTGCATTCCCTTCTCGGCCTTGTATCTCCATTGTCCATTTGTGCACCTTCTTCCTGTTTGACCTCCTCCAGCACTGGTGCCTGCTCTTCTTCTTCTTTTGTCTTCAGCTCTTTGAACTGTGAGCTGTTTCTTGTGAGGTGGTACCGCCCTGCCGATGTTGTTTTCATAGGTCCTCTCACTTCCGTCACCGTCAGCGGATCCTTTGAGAACACGCTATCTGACTTCCTCAACTGTCTTTACCGCAATACCGCTGTGTCTCCTTCCTTTAGTTTCGCTGGAGTAGCGTGCCTTCTTCGATCTGCGTATGCCTTAATTTTTGCCTTTGTTTCTTCGTCTTTGGCAGCTAAGCTTCTTCGCTCCGCTCCTGGCATCGCTTCCATCTGCGGTAGCCTCGTCCTGCTTGGGCGTCCTAGCACGAGCTCCGCGGGGCATCGTCCTGTGGAGCTGTGAGGAGTGTTTCTGTAATCCCGTAGTATCTGGCATAGGGCCTGCCCTATCGATATCTGCGTTATTTTGGCTCATTGTACCGCCTTTTTGATCGTTCCCATGAACCTCTCTGCCATCCCATTCGCTTGTGGCCATAGAGGTGTTATTTTCCGATGGCGGATCCCTAGGTACTCCATGAATTTCCTGAACGATTCTCCTGAGAACGGCGGGCCATTGTCCGTCTTTAGCGTTTGCTAAACACCTGGTCAAGACTGCTGCTGTCGTTGGCAGGAAGAATAGCTATCGCTAAGATGATCGTACTGCCCAAACTGCTATATTTATTTGTCAACCTCCCTCTGACTCAAACCTTCTTAAAATCATTGCAATCCTTGATGATTGATCTGGTCTGAGCAAGGAAGCTAGCGAGAATCTCCTGGTAGTTGCTCACATTGCCACTCAGCCAGGGGGGCCAGGGTGCGCCGGATATCCCCCTGTATGCTTACTGTGCGCAGGCCCAGTTTCTGCACTACTGGCTACACCCAACCCCATTCCAACCTCATTTAGCGATGCAATTGGATAGAGCATCACCTATCCCACTAAATGTGGCAATATTTTCTAAATTTAGGAGACCCAGAAACAAAATAGATGCTACTGAGACACTGTACTGGGCATGGGATGGACTTCGTACAAGAGCTGGGCTGGAGGTATTATACGCTCTCTCTGCCCCTATGGTGCACAATCCCCAAATACCGCTCTGGCCGATCGGAGCGAGTGGATAAGGACTGAGAAGCATTCGCAGATTTATATCCAGAGGACACATTTGCTACACCGCCGACACAGCTTGGGGAGATTAAGCTTCATTTCACGGATCTGTTGTTATATTAACGCATAAGGGCGACTTGTCGCCAGATCCACAGCACCTTTCCTGCCCCTCCGCCTACGCTACCAGACCTCGAGCACATATTGACTAACACATCCTCGCACAGACTAATAACACGTTTATATAATACGATGCAACACACGTCACCGATCACACAGCCAAAGGCCCTGGCGGGCTGGGATGAGGAGTTACATACACCACTAACTGAGGAGCAATGGAGGTTCTGCTGCGGCTAGCTAGAGGCACTATCCCGGAACTATAAACTTAGTTTAATTCATTTTAGGTTCGTACATAGGTATTATAGAACGCCCACACAGGTCCACCGCATGGGTCTCCGCACGGACACTAGCTGCTGGAGATGCCACTCCACTCAAGCCTCTTTCCGTCACTCTCCTTGGTACTGCCCCCGATTGAGCAATATTGGGCAGAAATCTTTGGTACGGTAAGCAATATACTTTATACTAAGGATGCCCCAATGGAAACCAGGCGATTGTTAGCGATGCTGTTACTGCTGGCCAAGCGCCGGGTAGCTATACACTGGGGAGGCCAAAGACTCCAATGGTTGAGGTATGTATATATGACATATATATGACATTACCTATTGCCAGGAGCAATTTACCACCTTCTGGGAGCTCATGCCGGAAGCCTCTAGGCCAGGGGACATTTGGTGTCCTTTTTTGGATCCGCACTCACGACTCAGCAAATCCTTGACCTGTGCTTATTGGGCATATAATCACAAATTAGCCAAGCTCTGCCCATACGGCTGGAGCCCCCGTGGTGCAGACAAAGATGTAGAATGGTTACATTTGTCATAGAAATCTTTAACTATGGTACAGATCCTCCTCTTTTTTTCTGTGGTTGCCCACGCTATGGGCCTGATTACGATTGCGGTTTTCCCGCATCCTCTGGGCCGGCGGAAGCCACCGCCGGCCAGGAGGATGCGGGAAAACCGCTGCGGACTGATAAAGACCCCCCCCGCCAGATTAGGATGGCTGGGGGATCGTTTTTCAGTCCGCAGCTTTTCCGCCGCGGTCGCCTTCCGACCGCGGCGGAAAAGCTTTGACATGGCTGGCGGTGTCTATCAGACACCGCCAGCCATATTAGGATGTCTGCAGAAAGATTCCTTTACACGACGGCATTTCCGCCGTGTAAAGGCACACGGATTTGTGTTTGGGGGCTCGTTGCGGGCTCCCAGGGGTGAAGGGGGGTGGGGGGTGCACATGGGGGGTACCTATGGTACCCCCCTGCATTTGCCTGCACAAAGCGGCAGGCACCGTGAGGTGCCTGCCGCTTTGTGCATGCAAATGCACAACTTACATTTTTATCATTGCGGCGGGTGCTGCTTCAAGCAGCACCCGCCGCAATGATAGGAATACAGGATGTGACCGCCAGGGTGGCGGTCACATCCTAATTTGCACGGAGGGACCGCCGCTGCCCCTGCGGACGGTCCCTCCTACTCTATGGTGGCGGACAGACTCAGGTCCGTCCGCCATCATAATCGGCCCCTATGGGGCCCCTATGATGGCGGAGGGACCTGAGTCCGTCCTTCACCATAGAGTAGGAGGGACCGTCCGCAGGGGCAGCGGCGGTCCCTCCGTGCAAATTAGGATGTGACCGCCACCCTGGCGGTCACATCCTGTATTGTTACCATTGCGGCGGGTGCTGCTTGAAGCATCACCCGCCGCAATGATAAAAATTTAAGTTGTGCATTTGCATGCACAAAGCGGCAGGCACCTTGCGGTGCCTGCCGCTTTATGCAGGCAAATGCAGGGGGGTACCATAGGTACCCCCCATGTGCACCCCCCACCCCCCTTCACCCCTGGGGGCCCGCAACGGGCCCCCAAACACAAATCCGTATGCCTTTACACGGCAGAAATGCCGCTGTGTAAAGGCATCTTTCTGCAGACATCCTAATATGGCTGGCGGTGTCTGATAGACACCGCCAGCCATGTCAAAGCTTTTCCGCCGCGGTCGGAAGGCGACCGTGGCGGAAAAGCTGCGGACTGAAAAACGATCCCCAGCCATTCTAATCTGGCGGGGGGTATTTTTCAGTCCGCAGCGGTTTTCCCGCATCCTCCAGGCCTGCGGTGGCTTCCGACGGCCCGGAGGATGCGGGAAAACCGCAATCGTAATCAGGCCCTTTGGTGCTTGATGTTATCTGTGCCTTTAAATTGCTGCAATGTCCTTCCCTAATGTTGTTCTTTCTTAGTTCTTTCTTTGGTCCTTATGAGCGTGTACACTCTTAAACATTGATAACATGATACTTGCGGTATATATTCTGTTTATGATTTTGTATATGTTGTACTTAAATGCCAATAAAGAATTTTTATTTAAGCTTCCTCTACTCATAGAAAGTTTGAGAGAAGAGCAAGCTTCCTTCACACATAACTTGATGAGCAGTAGGACAAGCTTCGTCCGTAGACAACTGAGCAGCAGTTGGGCAGGTATCTCACCACAAGGAGCATGTACATCAGCAGTGCAAGCTTCATCTACACGTAGAAAGAGCGAAAGAAGGGCAAGCTTCAGTCACAAATAACATGATGAGCAATAGCAAAAGCTTCATTCATAGACATCTAGGCCGCAGTAGGGCACATATTCACCACACGGAGCATGTAAAGAAGGAAGGCAAGCTTCCACTACACATAGAAAATGAGCTCAAAGTGCAAGCTTCCTTCACACATAACAGGATGAGCAGTAGGTCACGCTTCGTCCACAGACATCTGAGCGCCAGTAGTTGTAGTAGTGGTTCTTCTGGAAATACAAATCCAACAAATCCAAGTAGTGGTGAAGAAGTATTTATTAGAGCATCCACCTTCTTGAAGATCAGCAGTGTAACTGACAACTGACTGATGTCCAAGATATAACAAAACAAACATTATTCAAAGGGATACAAGAAATACATGGAACACCGTACAAGGAAGGTTCAGCTAAGATGCTACATAGAATGATCCTAGAGAATTCCAAAGAGTTCTCAAGTAGTAAACATTCTAATATTAATACAATACTACAGTAGTGCAAGCTTCCTTCACACATAACAGGATAAGCAGTAGGTCACGCTTCGTCCACAGACATCTGAGCGCCAGTAGTGCAAGCTTCCTTCACACATAACAGGTAAGCAGTAGGACACGCTTCGTCCATAGACATATGAGCACCAGTAGTGCAAGCTTCCTTCACACATAACAGGGTAAGCAGTAAGACACACTTCGTCCATAGACATGTGGTAAATAAATAATTAATTACCGGTACTATTTTTCTATGCATTAAATAAAACAGATAGCTCAATAAATAAGAGGCAGGATCCGGGGTATCTGAGTTGAACAGGCTTTAATCAGGCACAAGGGAAGGGACAGGATCGGAACAGCCTGAAATAGGATGGCATGTAATGGCAGCTGCGACGTTTCATTAACAGTACATAGTATATATAGGAAAACATTACAATTGTATTGAATACAGTAGGCGTAACAAGTGACAAACGTAAGATAAGAACACATGGGCGTAAAAAGAAGGCGTGCACAGGGCGTGCACGAAGACATGTGATGTAGACGTCACAGAAGTGTCATAAATGGGTGGATACATGGAGGGGGCTACCTGAGCAGCTGGAACCTTTAACCTAGTGGTACACGAAAACGGACCATGACGTGTATCTGGGGAGAGCTGGGGGCTCTGACTCCTAGCACTAGAAGAGGAGACGAAAGTCTGCGATGTCAGGACGACATGTACCTATAGCATATCTGGTATCTTGTGTTTAGAGTACATGTTGATAGAATCTAAAAGTCATCAGAGTAAAGGCTACTGGACACTAAGGCTGAGGCGTGCATATATTCTTCATGTATTGCGTGTGCTATGAATCTTCTATGGATATTAATACAGTATTTCTCTTGCATGGAGACAGGAGGACTAGACTATAGCTGAAGATGTTTATACGGTTCGTTAGCTTAGGAATGTGAAGACGGAGAGCTGAACTGATAACTGTAGGCATAACATATTCTTGGCAGGCAGGCAGAGCCAGGCCGGGCACCGCGCTGCGCGGCAGGAAGTAAGCGAAGGGTCAGGGATGCAGGTGGGGGCTGCATCGCTCCTCGGAGTGGTTCAGGAGACTAGAGCTTGAATCTGGTGTTCAGGCCCTTTGAGGCCTAGAAACGGGGACAATTCGATGAATTAACGTGCACAATGTAAAACGTGGGCAACATAGGCCTAGAAGCCTAATTCATGTTGCTTTCACGAGGACTGGATAACTAACATACTAACGTTAGACACAACTATAATTGCGTCTTTATTCGGTCAGGGGGGGATATAGGCATATTAATCATGCACATATTACATAAGATGGGGAACACGTAGGCACACATGACAAGGCAAAATTCAATTTTCCTCATTCCCTCCTTGTGGCCTACGTTTCCATCAGGAAACATCAATATTCATGATACCATCTATCATTTCATATAGCATCATTTGCTCGTCTCGAATCTTCTTGGAACGGGACTTTGGACTAGGAATACAAGATGTAGCGCACAAGCCGCAAATCGCAGGGCCACATTGTAAACAGAGACAGCAACTGAATATGATCATTACTGCTATACCCAGGAATGACAATACTTTCCATCCCCAGGCAGATATTATACTCCAGAGCCAACCGGACCATGTCCAGGTGCCTGGATTCTGGTGTAACTGATGGGCAATTTTATGAAGTCTGGTTATAGCTGAATAAACAGACGGTGCGTTATTAGGAATGAAAATGCAGCAACTAGATCCGATGACTCTACAAGCTCCGCCCCTATCGGCCAGTATGACGTCAAGGACGAGGCGATTTTGAAGCACGACAAATCTCATAGCAGATTGTTCCTCAGTTAAGTTACCTAGAGCGGAAGTAGTCTCATTCACTACTGCTTCAAGGGTTCTGGTTAGTCTACGTATTAACTTACTATTCTGGACAGGACCTATGAAGAAAAAGAAACCTTTATTGAAGTCTTGATACTGTTCTAAGGCAGTTTCAGTTTGATCGACAATTTGGGACTCGGTCTCCCTTCTATGTCTAACGTGTACTAGATGTGTATTTCTGTGATAATCTGATGGGGCTAGGAAAACTGGTGGCAGTAGGAAGGCAATGTAACATGTTCCATCCCAATCTTGGGGCAGACGTACATATGCGGTCTGACCACACACAAAATAAGAATGACGTGAGGCTTTGAAAGTAGATTACTTACCTGCCGCCACCGCCGAGAGTCATATCCTGGGTCCTCCAGCTTGCCGCCACCGCCGAGAGTCATTCTGGGCTGCAATTAGGCTCAACAACAGAGGCCAGAGCTGACGCTGAAGCCGCCATTGCCGCCACCGCCGAGAGTCACACTTTGGGCATAGAAACCGCGCCGCCGCTCCGGGAGGGACTACAACTCCCGGCAGGCACTGCGGCGGCGCGCGGAAGTGACGGGAAACGCGCCAGCAGCGCGCACAGAGGGAAATAAAGGGAGGAAGAGACCGGCAGAGCGGGGGAGATTACTTACCTGCCGCCACCGCCGAGAGTCATATCCTGGGTCCTCCAGCTTGCCGCCACCGCCGAGAGTCATTCTGGGCTGCAATTAGGCTCAACAACAGAGGCCAGAGCTGACGCTGAAGCCGCCATTGCCGCCACCGCCGAGAGTCACACTTTGGGCATAGAAACCGCGCCGCCGCTCCGGGAGGGACTACAACTCCCGGCAGGCACTGCGGCGGCGCGCGGAAGTGACGGGAAACGCGCCAGCAGCGCGCACAGAGGGAAATAAAGGGAGGAAGAGACCGGCAGAGCGGGGGAGATTACTTACCTGCCGCCACCGCCGAGAGTCATATCCTGGGTCCTCCAGCTTGCCGCCACCGCCGAGAGTCATTCTGGGCTGCAATTAGGCTCAACAACAGAGGCCAGAGCTGACGCTGAAGCCGCCATTGCCGCCACCGCCGAGAGTCACACTTTGGGCATAGAAACCGCGCCGCCGCTCCGGGAGGGACTACAACTCCCGGCAGGCACTGCGGCGGCGCGCGGAAGTGACGGGAAACGCGCCAGCAGCGCGCACAGAGGGAAATAAAGGGAGGAAGAGACCCGCGTCGCGGGACGCGAGCGGGACGCCCGGGGCTAAGCCCGGGCAAAGGGCGGGCCCTCTACGGCCCTCATCGGCACGAGGAGGCAGGGCAGGGCCAGAAACCCTGCGTGAGGTTTGCGAGGCATTCTACTGCTCAAGTAAGACTGTTCTATTGTAATATATATTTTGTTGTTGCTTGAGGGGTACTGGTTCCCTGTTAGCTACTAGCAGTATGCCCAAAAAGGGTCCAGCACCACTCCCACAGCCTGCTAACACAATGGAAAATTATTTGGTGCACACAGTGAAAAAAATTAACTTACAGAGGAGAGAATCGCTGGGTCTGAGTCTCTCACCTGACTTACACCGTTTGTCGCCATCTTCATCCCCCTTACCTGAAGATGCAGTGTCCCTTCAGACTTTCTTTGAGGCCTCTTCAAATTGCCCGGTTACACAGGAACCTGGCCCTCCAAATGATAATATGCTGTCTGGTCCCGAGGTCTTTATCGTGGAGCATGGAAATAACTCTGACAGTGATATGGAACATGATAATCGTGTTGACCTCACAGATGAAGACATTTCCACCACTGAACAAACTTCACGATTAGCCGTTGTAAAAAATAAAAATCCACCTAGACGGGGGGATTAAGATCTGGGGCTAGGAGGAAGAGGGTAAACATTCCTAAGGCAAATACAAAGGAAGCTGAAGGGGGAAGTGCGGAGATTAATGTTTGTTATGATGAAGATTTGTTTGTAAGATTTGCTGACCTAATAGATAGCAAAATCAAATCCATCGTTAAACCGTTACTCTCTAAAATCGATAAATTACAATCTGAAGTCAAAAAGCTGGGAGGGCAGTTGAACAAATTAACAGAGGGAGTTGTTAATGTTACGACGTTGGTAGCAAACCTGGATGAAAATAGCAGAGGAAATGATGATCAGGAGAGGCAGAATACGGATGATGTAACAAATAACCTACCATCTCAGCCACCTGATCCAAAACCTGTTGCTCCCAATACTAATAGAGGGGATGGTCCGCTAACGGTTGAGATACCCCCTGTACATGCTCAGTTAACTGACCCTCTTCAATTTATAGTTGAAGCGTCCCCTGTCGTTTTGGTATTGGCGAACGTTCCACCCTTAGAAGCCGGCACTGAAGAATCCCCTTCCTCTTTGTCTAACAAAGCCTTACAGTGGCTCACTACTAACATCAGGTTAGCTCCAGGGGGGGGGCAATTGCTGGCTCAAGAGATCAAAACTGTTAAAAGGGTGTCATGGCTAGGTAATCGCCCTAAAAAATTTAAGGGGGATTGCGTGGCAGTAAGTTTTTTGCATCCAGGCGTGTTGCCTAACATTCTTATTAACCTACTCCCACCCCAACGTAGGCAGGGTTCTGTTGTACCTTTAACATTGAAGTTCTTTTATGGGGAACAGCAGAATGTCACCTACCCTAAAACACCAGCCTTCGGGTGGGATATTAATTCTGACCCAAACTATAGAAGGGGCTGGGAACAACAGCGGAATACTGTAAACCAATCCGCCCCCAGAGTATGTCAGAATCCTTTTGCCCAACCCCTGTTATTGTCTAATCGATTTGCACCCTTATCCTTTCTGGATCATAATGACTGACTCTTGTTAGATCACTCTAGCCAGATAGAGAATAGTGTGTCAGATCATTCTAGCCAGATAGAGAATAGCGTGTCAGCCTTCAGTATACTTACTTGGAATATAGCTGGCATAAAGTCCAAAGTAGGTAATGCACCTTGGTTGGCATTTATAACTAGGTTTGACATCATTGCTTTGCAGGAAACCTGGGACACAAATTCTTGTTTTTCTCCTGATGGTTACAGCTATTTTTGTATCCCTGCCGTGACTAGCACGGCAGGAAGAGCGAGGGGAGGACTGTTAAGCCTCTTCAAATTAGATATCAAAGGTAGCCTTAAGAAAAGGGACTCAGGATCTGAGCAATGTCTTATTGTTGAATTGTCTCGCGTGGAATCTCCTAATATTTTGTTTATTAATTTTTATAACTCCAATGCTGCCGACTGTACAACATATAGCCTTGGTAGATTGGACTATTTTCTGTCAGTCTATAGTGAGGATGTTACAGCATTTGAAATCATTTTTTTGGGGGATTTTAATATACACCCCTGCTCACTCATGTGTGTTTGCGATGACTCAGAATCCCCTCCATATGGCGTATTGGTCCATCTCGAACATAACAGACAGGGGGGCTGTTTAGAAAACTTTCTCGCTAGATGGAACCTTTATGAATCAAGCTGTGGGGAGGGGGGGAATAGGGCCCCTACCTTTAAGGGCACAGACAATGACTCTGTTATTGATTATATTTTTATTTCTGCATGTTTTTTATCTAAGGTTTTAATGTATAGAACTGTGATTTCTATTTTTAGCGACCATAACCCAGTCTCCTTGGACCTCGTAGTGTCTGATCTTTTGGGGCGCAACCATGGTTTTTGCTATGGGATAAAAAAGCTTAAAGTTAAGGATCAGGGAAGGAAATTGAAATGGGATAGTATAATCCCAGAACCCTTCATTCAAGAAATTCTTTTAGAAGCTGAGGAGGAGGTAGGAGTGTGTCTATCTAGCGACTCTAACAATGGGGAAGTGATCTTTGCATTTAGTAGCATATGTAATAAGATAAATGGCAGGCTTTCTGTGACTAGCAATCCCAAGCCGAAACCTCCTAAAAGATGGTTTGACCATAGTTGCTCGAAAGCACATTCTGCATTGCTTAATGCATTGAAAACCGTTCCAAAAGATCGCGACCTCATTAGTAACAGTAGAGCACTTTATAAAAAGGCCATTGCATTAAGGAAAAAACAGCTTAAAGATGAAGCTTGGACTCAACTCACTGACCAAGCCATTTTAAAAAATAGTGGAGAATTCTGGAGGATTGTCAACCAACCTTTATTCACAGGGGAGGATAACTCCCCCTTAGAAACCAATATTCCTGATGAGGGTTGGATTAAGCATTTTAGAGACATCTATTCAGCTCATAATATCGCTGTTACTAGGGAACAGGAAGATAATACTATTTCACTAGGGAACTATTTGCACTTCGAAGTCTGTGAAGTATTATCTGCAATAGAACGTACCTTAAAGAAAAAGGCACCAGGACCAGATGGCGTTCCTGCTGATGCCTTTAAATGCTTCCCTAACTTCTGGTCAAGATTGCTCTGCAGGGTCTTTAATGCCTTAAACCGTGATAATATTCCCAAGTCATGGAAAACATCAATAATTATTCCTGTTTTAAAAAAAAAAGAAACAGGCAGGATCCTGCATATTACAGACCGATTTCGCTGATTGATTCTTCAGTTAAAATTCTTGGGAGAGTCATATTGGTGAAATTGAATGAATGGGCTACTGAGAATGACATCTTGAGCAACGTGCAATATGGGTTCAGATCTAAAAGAAGTACCCTGGATCAGTGTCTTAATCTTCACCTTTTGATCGAGAAATACACCAGGGCTATGGACGGGTCCATGTACCTTGGGTTCATGGACCTTTCCTCGGCGTTCGATATGGTCAATAGATCGAAGCTCTGGTTGAAGTTACTCGATATGGGTCTGGATAGATCCATAGTTAATTTACTAGCTGATTTACACACTGGCCTTACTGCTAAAGTTAGAGTCACAATGAACGGAAGGTGTACAGACGTCTTTGCGTCTGAAAAAGGAGTAAGACAGGGATGTATCCTGGCACCACTGTTATTTTCGCTTTACGTGAACTCGCTGGAGCCAGCCCTTAGGGGCGTCACTAACGACATCCCACGAGCAGGAGAGCAGGGGATACCAGTCCTCCTTTATGCGGATGACGCCGTTCTTCTTGCTCGTACTGGGGTGGGGCTTCAACGACTCCTGGATGCCTTTGAATCTTTTATGGCCTCACTTGACCTGAAAATAAACGCAAAAAAATCACAGGTTATGCTTATGGGGAGGGCCTCTAGGAGACCCTTCCATAAAATTTTCCTTTGTGGGCAGGAAAAGCTAGTACGTGTTTCCTCCTTTCCCTACCTGGGTCTCACCTTTGATGACAATGGTAGCTGGGGCCCTCAAGTTATAAATAGAGCATCAATGTTGGCTAGGACATCTGCTGCCCTCCAAGGGTTTTCTAAAAAACTGGGGGGTAGGCCATTTGCAGCTATCAGCAAAATATATAAAGCTAAATGCATTTCAGTTGCATCATATGGTGGCTCAGTGTGGGGGTATAGGGGTACGGAACCCATACAGACAATGGAAAATAAATTTTTCCGATCTGTTTTGGGCGTCCCCCAGTCAACCCCGACCTATTCAGTTCACATGGAATTGGGGGAAGGCTACATTTCAGACCTCATTAGAACAGCTCCTTTAGTTGCTTGGATGAGGTTGTGGCTGAACCCAGAAATTCCTCTTAATCATACCATACTGAGGGACTGTATGAAACTAGATAACGCACATAGGATTAGGTGGTTGATGTACATCAAGGAAAACTTTTTGAAGCTAGGGAGGCCTGAATTTTATACTGCCACTGATTCTCTAACGCTAAAAGATATAGTCTACATTAAAACTGGAATGAAGGAGCTCCTATCCTTGGAGAGGGAAGAAATTGAGTTGAAGAAACCCTGTGTCAGGGCCAGTATATTGTTGGCTATACCCAATGGTCCTGACAATTACCTTAATGTGGTGACCCATCCTTACCACAGGTTTATCTTAACTCGTTTTCGATTTAATTTGATTCATTTTAGCTTGGGGTTTTATCCTGTTTGGAGCAGCCCTGAAAAGGCACCACCATGTTCTTGTGATCATTTTTCCGAGCAAAGTACCATGCATTTTATAATGTTTTGTAGCCACTATAATGAAGCTCGGAAAATGTTTCTTGTACCTATACTCAAGGAGGCAGGATTTATTTTGGTTAGACCTGCTCTTATTTACTTACAAATGCTACAAACTCCCAGGATCATGTTTTATGTGGCTAGTTTCCTGGTGAGAGCTATTAGAAGCAGGAATATTAGACTTAAAAATGTGCCTACTTGCCCTTGTAGTACAGATTAACATTTTAGCTAGTATGTTGACCTTTTGGGTCAGCATTCTTAGAACCGATGTAACATGGTTAGTAGTTGCCTGTTTTAACTGTTTTTCATGGGACACCCTTAGCATATTTTTTAATATTTCTTAGTATTTTTGCACTTGTGCACTTTAGCACTATGCACTTTTTACCAGCGAGGCTGATCTTAATATGTAATATTGTGTATGCTGGTCTCATTAATTCGTTGCTGGTTTTTTTTTAAACTTGTCATTTTTAAACTGCTTCTTAAATGTTTTTAATGTATGTGTTATTGTTTTATACATTTGTCATTGTCTTTGTATGATATTAAGTTATCGCAATAAAGTATTTGACTGAAAGTAGATTTCCCACTGTCACTATACTCGACCACAGTAGTACAATCACTGTGTCCTAGATGTACTGAACCATTCTTTCTGACACATAATTCACCTTTCACTGGTAGAACTGTAATAGCAGGCAAATCTGGAGTAGTCTCGGACTGAACATTCAAAACCATGAAATTCGAGGAATAATTACCTAGATCATATACTTCATTTTCTAGATCTAACCCTGTTCTATGGGAAAGACCTTCCTTGTCTGGGAAACATGTTCTATTCAGAAGGGACATATCGTTTGAGGATGACGTTAACGTGGACCATGCTCCACACGAACCGTTGTGTGAAAACGGATAGGGAAAGAGTGGCAGAACTCCCTTTGGTGTCTGGAAAGGGGGGAGTCGACCACACACCCAACAATTAGTGGCATTGCTGGTCTGGTGTGAATAGTGTAACATTCGGATAAAAGTATTATTGCGCATGGCAAGACGATAGGATAACTCGTGAGGAGGCAGTTCACTAAATGTGTGCTCTACTGTAACATTAGAAAACATATGTACATGCGAAACAGTAGGAGGAAAATATACATGTAAAACATAACTTATGCCTGTAATTGTAAAACTCAGAAATAATAAAATTAAAAGAGTAACAATGCATCGACTTTGAAGATTCTTTCGATAACGTATTCTCTTAGAGTTTCGACCAACTCTCTCACTGTGTGGGTCTATCTCATACATGTCAGGAACCTGTCTAACCGTTTCACCCGAGAGGGACTTAGACAATTAAACTGGCTGACTTACTAGACCGTAATTTCTCTTTATACTCCTGCTGCGGAGTTTTCTCTAACAAGGGAAGTTTAGAGTCAGTATCTGGGCAGTCCTTGAGAACGGGGCAGTCTTTGAAAAAAGTCTTTGGACGGAGTCCATGAAATCGTTTCACGTGACTGGAATGCAACCAGCCTTTGCGGCCCTCCACCTTGATCGCGGTCCTCGTGGTCATCAGGACGAGCTTGGGTTCTTTCCAGCGGGGCTCCAGCGGACTTGAACGATCAAAATTTCTAATCAGGACGAGGTCGCCTGGTATGACCTCGTGCGGTTTCACTTGGGTGTTGTCTGGAAAAGCAGCGGCGACCTGTGAACGACAAGAGAGTAGTGCAGACATCAAGGAAGCCAGGTAATCTGTCAGCATATTACTGTCAACATCAGTTATTTTACGTGGCCTAGGTGTTCACATGTTTGGGGGACGACCGAAAACTACCTCGTAAGGGGAAAGACCTGAACGGGAGTGAGCGACCATTCTCATGTAAAAAAGGGCGACTGGCAGTGCTACCATCCAATCTACGCCTTTCTCTGCGCATACCTTTGCAATGCGGATTTTCAGGGTCTGATTATGTCTCTCTACGAGACCAGCTGCCTCGGGATGTCGTACACAGTGGAACTTCCACTGGTACCCTAACAGAAGGGATACTTGTTTCATGAGTTCAGACGAGAATGGCTGGCCGTTATCTGAATACACGACCCTCGGTAATCCATAGCGGGGGAAATACTCACGAACCAACTGCCTGGCAGTGGTCGCGGCAGTGTAATCTGGGACTGGATATGCTTCTGTCCATCTGGACAAAGCGCATACTACTACGAGGACATACTTGAAACCTCGACATCGCTCCATCTGAATATAATCCATCTGGAGGACTTCAAAAGGGTGGTCAGGAGGATGGAATCCACCTTGTTCCACCGGGACACCTTTACCTGGATTGAACTGACAACAGATCATGCAGGTACGCACTTTCTGCTTGGCGGCTGCTCGTAAATGCTTGTTAAACCAGAGGTTCTGAATACTGTCTAACATGGCTTTTTCTCCTAAGTGTGCTGGACTATGTGCGGTGTTAATAATGACTTGAACCATAGAGCCGGGGAGAAACCATGTGGCTTTTCCCTTCGTCAACCATCCTTGATCTGTCTGGACCCCTCCTTGTTCAGACCATTTCTTGATTTCATCGGAAGTAGCATGTGACTGTATATCTAGTACGTCTTGTGTAGGGTCCTTAACTGTCATACAAGTCGTCTGAACTAGAATGTCTGTCTGTGTCGTGTTAACTGGAATGTCTGGAGTCTGAGCTGTAAGTTTGGCTGTTCGATCTGCTAGATCGTTACCCTGGGAAATGATGTCAGTGACTTTCGTATGTGCCTTGCACTTCATGATAGCGATGGCTGTCGGTAAATGTATTGCATCTAACAGAGCTTGAATGAGGGGGCCATGCTGAATCTTGGTTCCATGAGAGGTCATGAAACCTCTTTCTTGCCAGAGTACTCCAAAGTCGTGTACGACTCCGAATGCATAACGTGAATCTGTGTATATGTTTACTTTCAGGTTCTTGGCTCGTATGCAGGCTTGGGTCAGAGCGACGAGCTCTGCTGCTTGAGCAGACAGGGTGTCAATACGATGTGTTTCTATAACTTCAGTTTCAGTAGTCACTGCATAAGCGGCTACTAACTCTCCTGTACTTGTTCTCATACATGAACCATCCACATAAAGCGTCAGGTCGGGATCAGGTAATGCAATGTCTGTCAAGTCTTGTCTTGGCTTTGTCATGGTGTTAACAACTTCCACACAGTCATGTGTGGCAGGATTTGAAGTAACTGAAGGTAACAGTGTAGCGGGATTTAAAATGTTGCAGCGTCTGATTTCTATGTGTGGCTGAAACAGTGTCAGTTCATATCCTGTTAAACGTGCAATTGTCAAGTGCTGAGTCTGTGTTCGGTTTAAAAGAACTTCCACGGAGTGTGGAACTTGTACTGTCAGGGAATGTCCTAACACTATGGAATCACTCTGTCTGATAGCTAGAGCTGTGGCTGCAACTGACTTGAGGCACGCAGGCAGAGCCTGGGCCACCGGATCTAATGTGCTAGAGAAATACGCACAGGGCTTGTATTGTCCTGCTTGATCTTGTGTGAGAACAGATAATGCAGTACCATCACGTTCAGTGACAAAAAGTGTAAAAGGCTTACTGTAGTTCGGTGTTGCTAGAACAGGCGCTTGGCATAAAGCTTTCTTTAACTCATTGAAAACAAGTGTATGTTCTTGGGTCCAAGGGAGGACAGTCAATGTGGCTGCCTCCTGTGTCGTTAACTGTATCAGTGGCTTGGCTAGATATGCGTACTGAGGAATCCATTGTCTGCAATAAGAAGTGAGGCCGATAAGAGCTCGTACCTCCTTCTGAGTCTTGGGCTGTGGAAGATGTGCTATTAACTGGATACGGTCTGGTGTCAACTGCCTATCCCTCTTGGACAGTAAGTGTCCAAGGTAGACCACTTGCTGGACACAGAATTGTAGCTTCGAAGGGGACACCTTGTGCCCCATCTCGGCCAGGAAATACAGGACTGTAAGTGACGCACGTTCGCAGTTACGTTCAGAACGGGCTGTAATCAATAGATCATCGACATACTGGAGCAGGGCAGTGTCAGTTGGCATATGAATATTGTCTAGTTGTCTTTTAAGTGCTTGACTGTATATACTAGGACTTTCTGTGAAACCTTGAGGAGCTCGTGTGAATTTATGGGTTCTTCCGCTTAAACAGAATCCGAAAAGGAATTGGCTGTCTGGATGAAGAGGGACACTAAAGAATGCGTTCTTGAGATCAATAACAGTAAAGAACGTAGCTTCGGAATCAATGGCAGTCAATAGGGAAGAGATATCTGGAACCACTGGGTACTGGGGTATGATACATTTATTAAGTTCTCGAAGGTCAATCCCTAATCGATAGACTGGGGGTGCATTGGGATCAGTACGTTTAAGAATCGGAATGATAGGAGAATTACATACATTGGAGTCAGTTTCTACAACTACTCCTTGAGCGATGAGCTCGTCAATAATTTTTGATAAGGCTGCTACAGCCTCAGGTGGCAATTTGTACTGTCGGATTCGTGGTAATACAACGCCTTGCTTTAGAGTGACACGATAGGGTGTAATGTGCATACAACCTACATCAGTTGGACCTTGCGCCCATAAATGCTGAGGTACATTTAATAATCTTGCATCAAAATCACGTAATACATAATGACCTTTAAAATCACGTAAAAACAATCTCACTCCTTCTGGGGAGCAACAAATTACTGCTCCTAATTCTTTCAGTGTCTTAATACCTAGTACATTTTCTGGACAAGATTTCGTAAGTAAAAAGTCTGTAGTTCGGGACAATGGACCAACTTCTAGGGAAACTGGTTTCGATATTTCATTAACAATAGGCTTTCCTGAAAAACCAAGGGAAACATTTCTAGAGCCTGAGAGAGGAGCCCCTGGAACCTCGTCATGACTGATGGTAGTCCTACTTGCCCCTGTATCAATCAGAAACTTTCTGTCTTTCCCTAATACTTGACTGTGTACATAGGGACCCTCTTGATCTACAGGAATCTCGATGAGAGGCAAGCCAACCTCCCTCTCTAGGCTGTTTCATGAATACTGCTGATATTCTGGATATTCTGACTGTGCATACAGGTACATCTGCTGTGTAACGTGTTGTGTGGCAGCTATAGGCTGCGGTACTGTAACTGTCTGTTGTGCATTCTGCGGTGGTTGCGTATTCTGCGAAACTTGTTCTTGTCTAGGAGGACGTGGTCTCTCTTTCGTTTTACCAGTAACTATATTGTGTTTCAGAACTGCACATTCGTTTATATAATGACCTGGCTGTTTACAATAATTGCATGTCCCTTTAACGGGAGCTGCAGAATGACTAGTTTGATTCGGACCCCTCTTCTGACTGTCTTGTGGAACAGACTGTGCAACCAGTACTTTCATTTTCGTGTCTTTCATACGTCTCCTTTCATGTTCTTGCTCCTCCCTGATTCTGTTCTGGTGATACTGGAGCATCTGGAGCATTTGTGACGGAGTATTAGCTTGCCAGGTACTTTCGACTTTCAGTACTCGATTTTTAACTTGTGGTAAAGAATTCTCAACTAATTTGGTAACAAAAAGATGTGGATACGATTCACTACTTGTTTTCAGACCGCTATTAATAATGAAACATTTCTCAAATCTAGAATAAAAATCACTAGTGTCTTCGTCTTGTTTCTGTTTACAGGCTGAGATAGCATCCCAGTCTTCCTTTTTCGTGGCTAGTAATCTTGGCAAGACTTGTATTAGCAACTCGGGCAATGCTTTGGCTTTTTCCCCAAGACCAGTACCTGGAACTCGTGTGTTATCTTCAGTCTCTAATGCGGTCCAATCAATCTTTTTCTCTCCCACCTCCCATTCTTTTTCTTTGAGTTTTTCATATATGCCCGCAGGCAACAGGACCTTTAACATTTTAATGATATCAGGATACGTGTATTCTCCCATACGGAGCATGTCTTTTAATTCACGGTGGAACCCTGCTAGATCTTTATCGTGACAGGGTATTAACTTTTTCATTTCTAAGAGTTCTATTTTCGTGATAGGGGTGTAAACAAATACTCGTTCTAGATCACCCCCCGCTCCTTTAACTGGATGTACTTCTCGCAACGGATTCTGTCTGTCTATGTAGAATGATTCTCTTACTGGGGGTGGAACAGGAACAAAATGTGGATTCAGGAACGTTCTGTATTTGTGGCGCTGTTCTAAAATGGCACTAATTAAATCGGTACCTAGACCTTTCCATCTGTTTAGGAGTAATTCGTTCAGAACATCATACAAAGGACCTGGATCAGAATGCTGATCCTCATACAATATAATGAGGTGCTGGATCATATACATACCCACCAGTCGCTGCTCGGCTGGGGGCAGCTTCAGAAACGTTTGGGCCATTATTTCATCTGGAAACGTGGCAGAATCACTAGTCCATCGGACTGCTGATCGGGCTAGTTTTTGTTCATGCATGGTACTAAGCTCACTATAACCTATTCGTAGTTTCAGAATTTTATCTGTAGCCTGGAATACTTGTTCAAGAGAACACTGTTCTGGTACGGGAGGAGGAAAAACTTTCTTGTAATCTAGACGTGAATGTCGGTCGGAAAGTCTAGTTCTACCTACATACGCTATTCTGTCGGGATTCTCGCTGTCTACCTCTTCACTTGAAGAGTCATTCTCTTTCTCGGTTGCTCTTTTTGCTTCCTCCTTCTGGTGTATACTTATAATTTCCTTACGAATTTTCCTGTACATACTTTCTATACTACCTTGTGTCTTATGTTTTCCCTCGGCTATATTGTCACTCCATCTTGTCAGGGCTTTCATCTCGTCTTTGTCTTTATCAGGATAATCCTGTTCTCTTATTAAACAGTTAATCAAGAATTGCAAAATCATACTTTGAATCTCGACCTTCCTGTGTGCCATAGCTTCGTGAATACTTTCTGAATTCTCCCCTGTACGGATAAAATGATATATTCTGTCTAGATGTTCCTTCATATCAGGCAGGGTGGCCAAAAAGTTGGCAACCCGTCTTAAACGTACTGAATACAATATCATGTGATCTTCACCGGGTACTGAATCATATATGCAATCAGTAAGGTGTCGCTTGAGGTCCGCGTATGTAGTCACCTTTGGCGTGTGCTGTAACGCTGCATCTCTCAGCGTCATTCGTTTTACTTGAGGCGGGGTGGTAGGAGCACCTCCCCCCGCTCCTCCTGAACTAGAATCGTCAATTAATACTGAATGTGCTGGTAAAGTGACTGGCAAAACACGTGGTGTGGACTGGTCCGGGGGTACTGGCACATGGACAGGGTTCCCGGGACCAGTGACTGGAGGAACAGGAATTACATTATTAACAGGGTGCTGAGGTTGAGCAGGCGGAATATAATTTGCATATTCTGGGACTGTATCATCCAAATAGGACGAAAGAAAAATTTCAGCTGCAGTCGGTTTATGACGTAGCTTAGTCGGGACCAATGGTGACGGTAAATTACACGGTACTTCCGGGGTTGCCTTCGGCAAGCCCTCGGCAAGAAGAGGATACATACCTTTAATAAGGGCATTTCTCTGTCTGTCTGACTGTTCTGCTCTAACTCGTTCACCTTCTTCTAGAAGTTCCCTTTCTTGGTCTTTTTCTGAGGATTCCCTACTTAATTCTGCTTTTCTGAAATCTTTTTCGGATATTTTATGGGATTCTTTACGCCATAATTCTATGGCATCTTTCTGGGATTGTCTGGCTTTCTTTTTCCATAATGCTTCTTCTACTCGCATGATGCACTCGGCATCCCATGTACCTGATACAGGCCATCTATATTTCTCTTCAAGATTCTTTGTATAATCCGCCCATAAGTCTAGATATAATATGGCATCTAAGCCATGCTTGTGATACATAAAATGTCCAGGACTGTCCCTGGGAGGGACAGGAACTGATTCTTCAAGTAACCCTTTTCTGGTTTTTATCTGACGCAACTTTGAAAACAGAGGCATATTTGAGTCGTACTTGAACTTAGACTTAAACACAATACACGATAATCACAGTAATGAAATGGCAAACAAATCACTCATACCACGACATAAAAAATACATTAATAACAGTTCGAACAGAATACTACCTGATACACTGAAAACATAACACTTGAATTTCTCGAGAACGGACTTACTAGAATTACTGGATGCACTGCTAAAACAGTACAGAACATACCGGTCTCATAAAGAGACACGTCATACCGTATCCACCTAGATGGACACGTCGGACTGGATCTGCGTACCCCAAACCCATCGGACCAGGGACAAACTAATGACCCTGTCTAGATACTCCCCCAGCAACGGTACTCACCGGGAAGCAGAAACTGAAGGCCTCGGACTGGACTGGACTGCTACGACGTCTGGTTACTACGCATGCGCTTCGAACTTCGGTGCTTCGGAAACAGGTGGGCCTCCGGATACCTCGGACCTTGCTCTCTCGGCTTGGGCTCTGGTCGGGACGAACCGCATTCCTCACCGCCTCGTCTGGATGCCGGACCGCAGTCTCCGTCTCCTCCGCGGGCCTGAGGGAGACTTGAAGCAGAAATATCTGCACGTGCGCATAGAGTTCCGTCACGGCTGTAGAAGGGTCAGGGGGCCTGCGTTACATCGCAGGCGCGTGGGGAAGGGGCTCGTCCCTGTTCGGGCGCCATTATGTGGTAAATAAATAATTAATTACCGGTACTATTTTTCTATGCATTAAATAAAACAGATAGCTCAATAAATAAGAGGCAGGATCCGGGGTATCTGAGTTGAACAGGCTTTAATCAGGCACAAGGGAAGGGACAGGATCGGAACAGCCTGAAATAGGATGGCATGGAATGGCAGCTGCGACGTTTCATTAACAGTACATAGTATATATAGGAAAACATTACAATTGCATTGAATACAGTAGGCGTAACAAGTGACAAACGTAAGATAAGAACACATGGGCGTAAAAAGAAGGCGTGCACAGGGCGTGCACGAAGACATGTGATGTAGACGTCACAGAAGTGTCATAAATGGGTGGATACATGGAGGGGGCTACCTGAGCAGCTGGAACCTTTAACCTAGTGGTACACGAAAACGGACCATGACGTGTATCTGGGGAGAGCTGGGGGCTCTGACTCCTAGCACTAGAAGAGGAGACGAAAGTCTGCGATGTCAGGACGACATGTACCTATAGCATATCTGGTATCTTGTGTTTAGAGTACATGTTGATAGAATCTAAAAGTCATCAGAGTAAAGGCTACTGGACACTAAGGCTGAGGCGTGCATATATTCTTCATGTATTGCGTGTGCTATGAATCTTCTATGGATATTAATACAGTATTTCTCTTGCATGGAGACAGGAGGACTAGACTATAGCTGAAGATGTTTATACGGTTCGTTAGCTTAGGAATGTGAAGACGGAGAGCTGAACTGATAACTGTAGGCATAACATATTCTTGGCAGGCAGGCAGAGCCAGGCCGGGCACCGCGCTGCGCGGCAGGAAGTAAGCGAAGGGTCAGGGATGCAGGTGGGGGCTGCATCGCTCCTCGGAGTGGTTCAGGAGACTAGAGCTTGAATCTGGTGTTCAGGCCCTTTGAGGCCTAGAAACGGGGACAATTCGATGAATTAACGTGCACAATGTAAAACGTGGGCAACATAGGCCTAGAAGCCTAATTCATGTTGCTTTCACGAGGACTGGATAACTAACATACTAACGTTAGACACAACTATAATTGCGTCTTTATTCGGTCAGGGGGGGATATAGGCATATTAATCATGCACATATTACATAAGATGGGGAACACGTAGGCACACATGACAAGGCAAAATTCAATTTTCCTGTTTGTGGTTGCTAAGCAACTATCATCTATACAAAATGGCTGCCAACGCGTGATGACACCACCGCGTTGATGACAGCACCACTTAGAGGAAAATGTCAAATAGTAGGTGTGCGCATCACCGTGACGCGCCAGGAACGTAACGTGAAGCTTGGAAGATAGACAACAGAAGAATGACGATTCTGAATCCAGAAGATGCAGTCTTTAGGGTACATTCTTTTTTCCTTTTAAAATGTGCAGTGACTGTAACTGTAAACAACAGAAATTACAGCGTGGCTACGATGAGACCCCCGCTGATTCAAGGACCTTCCAACAAGCCCAAACACAAACTGTTGTCCTCTCAGTCAAAAAATGCGCAAGGAATAAGTGATGCACTTCCGTTCTTGCTCGCCGTAATTTCCTTCAAATTTCCAGGATGAGTCAAGACTTTTAGGCAAGGCTTCAAGCAATAACGAAAATAGCTCCCAAGTTCATAAATAGACCATCCAATTAAATACAAAAATCGTAATTCTTGCATGACTTTAATTTAAAGAAAAAAATCTTCTTGTGCAGATAACAGTATTTGCGGTCTCCTCGAAAATTCTTTTAAAAATTGAATTTTACTTAAGAATAAGTTTACCTTATAGATAATCCATCGTAAAATCCATAATACGAGTGAACTGCAGGGAAATCTTGAATCCAAAACTTACATCAAATTATCCATAACTTTGAAAAATGGAAAAAATGATGAAACATCTCCCTTTTTGTTGATCAGTAGATGCTCCAAACAGTTAAAAATTATCCCAAACGTCGCCAATATGTAGTAGTGGTTCTTCTGGAAATACAAATCCAACAAATCCAAGTAGTGGTGAAGAAGTATTTATTAGAGCATCCACCTTCTTGAAGATCAGCAGTGTAACTGACAACTGACTGATCTCCAAGATATAACAAAACAAACATTATTCAAAGGGATACAAGAAATACATGGAACACCGTACAAGGAAGGTTCAGCTAAGATGCTACATAGAATGATCCTAGAGAATTCCAAAGAGTTCTCAAGTAGTAAACATTCTAATATTAATACAATACTACAGTAGTGCAAGCTTCCTTCACACATAACAGGATAAGCAGTAGGTCACGCTTCGTCCACAGACATCTGAGCGCCAGTAGTTCAAGCTTCCTTCACACATAACAGGTAAGCAGTAGGACACGCTTCGTCCATAGACATATGAGCACCAGTAGTGCAAGCTTCCTTCACACATAACAGGGTAAGCAGTAAGACACACTTCGTCCATAGACATCTGAGAGCCAGTAGTGCAAGCTTCCTTCACACATAACAGGATAAGCAGTAGGTCACGCTTCGTCCATAGACATATGAGCGCCAGTAGTGCAAGCTTCCTTCACACATAACAGGGTAAGCAGTAAGACACGCTTCGTTCATAGACATCTGAGCGCCAGTAGTGCCAGCTTCCTTCACACATAACAGGATAAGCAGTAGGACCCGCTTCATCCATAGACATCTGAGCACCAGTAGTGCAAGCTTCCTTCACACATAACAGGATAAGCAGCAGTACCAATGTTTGTCCATAGACATCTGAGCACCAGTAGTGCAAGCTTCCTTCACACATAACAGAGTAAGCAGTAGGACACGCTTCGTCCATAGACATATGAGCGCCAATAGTGCAAGCTTCCTTCACCCATAACAGGGTAAGCAGTAGGACACGCTTCGTTCATAGACATCTGAGCGCCAGTAGTGCAAGCTTTCTTCACACATAACAGGGTAAGCAGTAGGACACGCTTCGTCCATAGACTTCTGAGCGCCAGTAGTGCAAGCTTCCTTCACACAAAACAGGGTAAACAGTAGGACACGCTTCGTCCATAGACATCTGAGCGCCAGTAGTGCAAGCTTCCTTCACACATAACAGGGTAAGCAGTAGGATACGCTTCGTCCATAGACATCAGAGCACCAGTAGTGCAAGCTTCCTTCACACATAACAGGGTAAGCAGTAGGACAAGCTTTGTCCATAGACATCTGCACACCAGTAGTGCAAGCTTCCTTCACACATAACAGGGTAAGCAGTAAGACAAGCTTTGTCCATAGACATCTGAGCACCAGTAGGACAGCTATCCACCACACAGAGCATGCACAGCAGCAGGACAAGCTTCTACAAAATGTGTGTGCAGAATGAATGCTTCTTGCACACAAAGCTGGATAAGCAGTAGGACAAGCTTCGTCAGTAGACATATGAGCCGCAGTTGAGCAGGTTTCCACCACATGGGGCATGTACAGCAGGAAGGCAAGCTTCTTCTACATATAGAAAATGCGAGAGGAGCGCAAGCTTCCTTCACGCATAACATGATCAGCAGTTAGGCATGTTTCTTCCATAGACATTTGAGCAGCGGTTGGGCATGTTTCCACCACAAGGAGAATGTATATTGGCTGGGAAAGCTTCTTCTACACATAGAAAGTGCGTGAGAAGGACAAGCTTCCTTCACACATAACATGATAAGCAGATGGACAAGTTTTGTTCATAGTAGACATCTGAGCAGTTGCAGGGCAAGCATCCAGCACATGGAGCATGCTCAGCAGCAGGGCAAGCTTCCCCTACACATATAAAGTGCGTGCAGAGTGCACGCTTCATTGACACTCATAGAGCCAGATTCACAGTACTAATTTAAGACAAAATCCTAAACTTACTACCATTTTGGTATTCACAGAAGACACTTACTCATTGATGAGTAAGTGCCTTCTATGAATACCAAAATGAGTAACTTACTCATTTTGAGAAACCTACACATTTTAAGTAACTTACTCATTTTGTTATTCACAGAAGGCACTTATTGATGAGTAAGTGCCTTCTGTGAATACCAAAATGAGGAAGTGCCTTCTGTGACCACCAAAATGAGTTAGTACCTTCTGTGAATACCAAAATGAGGAAGTGCCTTCTGTGACCACCAAAATGAGTTAGTACCTTCTGTGAATACCAAAATGGTAGTAAGTTTAGGATGTTGTCTTGAGTTAGTTCTGTGAATCAGGCCCATAGAAAGTGCGAGAGAAGGGCAAGCTTCCTACTTTCATTTTACACGCAGTGTGAACAGCCACAGATTTATGATGACTGGCGCATCCCCAGGGATGCGCCAGTTATTTTGCGCCGCTGCTTCGCCACCCATGGTGCGCTGCATTTACAATGCGGTGCACCATGGGGCAAAAACGGCACAGATGCGTGACGCATCTGTGCCGTAAAGGTGGCGCATTGCTGGAGTTGCGTTGCAAGCGTGACGCAGCTCCAGCAAGGCTCGGGGGTGCCCCATCTTTACAATGCTGCGTCAAGACCTACGCCTGCTTCAAGCAGGCGCAGGGTTTTGACGCAGCATTGGCCTGAAAGTGACTGAGTGAAATCTTATAGATTTCACTCAGCCACTTTTGCGAGGCGCACCTGCCCCGGAACGCCCACCCTGCGCCGGAACGCCCACAAGTTGCGCAGGGCTTTACAACGTGACGCATCTGCCTAGATGCGTCACGTTGTAAATGGGTCGTAGGGATGTGCCACATTTACGCCGCAGTTGCGTGATGCAAACGTGGCGCATTCCCAACATAAATCTGCCCTAGAGTCCTTAAGAAACGAGGCGCAGGCACTAGAAAGGCGTGGCCCGCGCTGGTGGGTATGTTATTATATCCCTTTAAAATTCCCCCCTCCATGTCCCTGCTTTTGATCACGAGTGTTATACCCACTCTTTCACTCTTCAGATCCACCAGTGAGCGTGCGCAGTGACGGCATCAGCCCCGTTGAGTAGCGTCACGTGACTCGCCGCCCCTTAATGATGTTGAAAGGCGTAAAACAGCTCACCCTCCACGTGCCTTGCCATGAGTTGTGGGATGAGGTCACTGTTGGATGATTTGAGCGGGAAGGCAAGAGACTGCTCATCCATGCCTGGAATCTGCAAACAAGAGGCCCCCCCCCGGCCCCCAGGCCAGGCCCCGAGATCTACACCGCAGGGTCCCTTCCAAGATAATGCTCCAGCATCAATTTAAAAGCTGTATAACAGGCTGTACAGTTCTTTCTCTACTAATGAGAACATTCTGTTTAATGCATGAGTATGTCGAAAAGCAGCGCAACAATTTGGCTCGCGGACCCCAGGCCGCGCGCCCTGGCCCGCGCTCAGGCCCTGCGCCTGCCAGCTCCCCTGACTTGCCCCAGAATGTACAGTAATAAAGGCGTCATTACCCAATTTACTCCTAAACACAACATAATGCAATCACCCTGGCATCCACAACACGAAGCAGCACACAGCTTTATTGGGAACATGCGTGGAGGAGCAGCAGGCCTCGCGAGTGTAAAGGGATGGCGACCCTGTGTGAGGCGAAACGGAGCCCGCTGCAAGGCCTGGGGAAGCGTGCCACGCGGGGGGGGGAGGGAGGCGAAGGAAGGGGCGAGCAGGTTTGTAGATGATCAGTTTGCCACATAAAACCACGGTTCACCGCCATTGTCATCCCAAGAGGCAAAGCTTCACACAATCTACTGCGCATGCGCGTCGGTGGCAGTGTCTTGGTGTGCCTGGACGAGCCCTGGGGAGAACACGTCCAAAGCTGCAATACGGCTTCTTGAGTTTCAACTGAAATAAATAAGTAAAGCAGGGGGTAAAACCCTATCCAATCTGCAGAAACAATGATGCAAATATGCATTTAATATTATTTTATTTAATGGTAAATAACAGCATTTCTCAATGGTATTTGAAATGTGTATGAGGTTGCAGCTCCACTCATGTGCATGTCCTCTTGATATCCAAACGTCCACCTCACCCACATCTCTCCACAGTCCCTCTGCACCCTTGCATTGTAATGTAGCATTTCTATATTGATTTGCTATGTCTTGCGAGGAATCAAAGCGTTTTCTGGGAGGGTGACTACTCCACTACTTAGGTGCATATTTACATGAAAATGGCGAAGCGCTGCAAGAACTTTTGCTTCGCCGAGCTGTGTCATTTTCAAAACGCAGGGGTGGGCCGTATTAACAAGAATACGGTGGGATGTATGTCAGTACAACGCGATCTTTTAGATCGCGGTACTTTACAACGCGGTTTTCACCATGCAAGTAGTTACAACGACTTGCGTTGGAGGGCACTGGATTTAGGATTAATTTAATTTTCTATTCCAACTCCAGCCCACGTAACAGTAGGGAAGGTGTTGGAATAGAAAATCAAACTATTCCTTAACCAAGAGCGCCATCCAGCGCAAGTCGTAGTAATGACTTGCGTTGTAATGGCTGCGTGGTAAAGGTAGTGCGGTGTAAACACCGCGTTGTAAACGATGTAACCCATACGGTGCATCCCTGTGCTCACCGATGCACCGGTGCTAAAAAAGCTGCCTAGCGCCAATGCAGTCACCCTTGCATCTTAGTGCAAGGAGGCTTGCGTTGCAGGGGCGATTGCTTTTGTGCAGGAAGAGACACCTTCCTCCACATAAACAATCAACAATCAATGCACATATAGAAAAAGTATAAAAACAAGTAGAAATTAATAATTTCTCCTTGTATCGCCATTCTAACGCCTGGTAATCCATGGCGTTCGTTTTTGGTACTGCTTCAGCCTTGTAAATCTGGGGCAGCATGAAAAAGAAATGGGTGTTGCGGTGAAACGACTACTGCCATACCCATTGCACGGCCCTTCGCCGTGGAGGACCGCGGCAGAAAGGGGCGTATTTACAAGGTGGCGTCAAGCCACGCAAAATGACTTAGCGCCACCTTGTAAATATGGAAAATGGTGCCGCCTCACCAGAGCATCAAAAAAAGGGATGCTCCGGAAGATTTAGGGGCTTGTAAATATGCCCCCTGGTGTTATGCTTGAGCTATACTAGCGTGTACCCCACCGGTCTCCCAAGTGTTGCTTGTTGCCTGCTATGATGGCTAAATGAAAGTTCCACCATTCATGGCAGGCACTTGGCACACAGAGACCCATCCATTTCTATGACTCTGATTTCTTTGTTTGCCCTGCAGAACGTGCCTGAACCCGACGACACAGCAATGCCCTCAACCAATGGAGCGCTTCACAAGGCGTTGCAATGCAGGTAAGATAAACAATGCTAAAAATCTTTCTGCTGTTTGAAAATACCAGTTTTTGGAAACTGAGAGTTAATGTTTTTCTAAAGAAACATTTTAAAACAGCAGAGAGGTTCTTAGGCTCAGATCCTGTGTGTAACTTGTGTATGCATTGAAACACACGCAAAGCCCTCTTCCCCTATGGATATCATGATGCCAGTTCTGTTCTCCCAAGAGGGCACACTGACGAATAGAACTATTAGCTGATTGCTCATTAGGTCAGCTGCATTATTGGCCTTGTGGTCGCTCCCCTGCATGTTCAGTACTGTTTCGGTCTTTCTAAAGCAGCCTTCATCAGGACACATCTCGTATAACAGCCATTATATGAAACACATCCCACAGTCCCTGCTAGTTTAGAGTGCTAGCTGCAGCAGCTTGCTTGCCTGCTAGCCTCTTGTCACTCCTACCTGCCTTGGAAGAATCTTCCAGCTTTTCTTTAAGTGTAGGAAGAGGAATAACACTTGGGGGCACTTTACACACCTGTGCCAAATAAGAAATCTGCATTTTCCAGAGGGAAATCTGGCTCTGTGCATAGAACTGGTGGAAAAGTCTATCAAACGTCCATCAAGAAAAATTAGGTAAAAGATACATTTTCCCTTTTGAAGGACATTGTCCTAGCAAAAGGTCTAACAAAAGCCTGTTAGGTCCTGTGACGGCAGGCATTCTGACGTCAGCACTCAACTGTAATAATTTATAACGGGTGAATAGTGAGAACGGGCCCAATTCACAGAACTAACTTAAGACAAAATCCTAAACTTACTACTTTTGGTATTCACAGGAGTTAGGATTTTGTCTTAAGTTTGTCTTAAGACAGACTTAAGACAGACTTAAGACAAAATCCTAACTTCTGTGAATACCAAAAGTAGTAAGTTTAGGGTTTTGTCTTAAGTTAGTTCTGTGAATCGGGCCCCTAGAGTGTAATTATTGCGACCTTCTATATAGCTGAAGACCAAAATGCGCAATTACCTTTTATAGACATTACGGTATGCATTCCAGGGAAATCAGTGTGCAGACCAGAACGTACACCGCAGATGTCCTGACGTGCGGGCTTCAGCACCTTGGAATGCATTAAAATCCTTTAACGCACTCCTCAAGTGCATTATTGAAATCATAAAATAATGGAGCACAATTTTACTTTTCGTGAGCAGTAAATCACTGAGAGTTTGGCAATGATGGATAATATATGTTGAGAAGGCATGGAGACAAAAACTCACTGTGTCATGATTTCTTCATACACATATAAAATGGACGTTCAAATCCTATTAGAGTGTGGCAGAGTTTATGGTGAATCAATTATTGCCATTGTACCCGGAAAGAAATGCCTGGGTTTCCCTCAAACTGAGGCAGGTGTCTCTGTCAAATGAAAGAGAAAAACAGTAAGACATGGCGAAGAGAGGGAAAGGAAGGAGTGCTCATGGCTTATGCCGTGCGACGTGCTGTAAATTCTATAAGGGGCGTATTTACAAGTCTTTTGCGCCACTTGTGTGTCATTTATTTTGATGTACCGGCAGCACAACGAGCTTGCCCATATTTACAAGGCCATGTAAGGCCCCTGCATGACTTTTCATGGCCTTGTAAATACAGTCCCATTTCACGCATCACTTTGCGTGAAAGGGGCGTGCCATGGGTATTTCTGTGGGTGTTCCCACGCAACACCCATGGATTCTGACCCATTCCCAGATTTACAACGTTTCGTAAACCTGGGAATTAATCAGAATCCTCCGCTTCACCAGTAGAGGCGTAAGGAGGCACAACCAGGAGAAATACTTTTATTTTTCCTCGTTTTTTCCTCTTGCTTTGCATGCTGCTGCATTCTGCAGGGTGAACCTCAGAAGATCAGAACAGACCGTTCAGACCTCCCCTAAAGCTCCAGTGGATGTTGGTAGCAGGATCCAGCCAGGTGGGCATCCTAGACAGGAGTCACTCTCGGGGTAGCCCTGTGTAAGGACTCCAAGAAGACCTGCCGCACCCTCGAGAAAGCCTGGCTCCTGGACCAGACCACTGACAACATGACCGCCCTCAAACACGCCACCCGCAAGCACCACCAGCTTATCCGCACCACCAAGAAGAAATCACTGAAGGAACGACTGGACAACAACGCCCACGACAGCAAGGAACTCTTCAGCATCGTCAAGGAGTTCTCCAACCCCAGCACCGGCAACAACGACATCTCTCCTTCACAAGATCTCTGCAACTCTCTCGCCTCGTTCTTCCACCGCAAGATCGCCGACATTCACAACAGCTTCGGCGCACCATCCACGCACCCAACCATAGAACCAACGCCCCCCACCGCCACCCTCCGCACCTGGACCACGGTGACCACCGAAGACACAGCCCGCACGATCAACACCATTCACTCCGGATCTCCAACCGACCCCTGCCCCCACCACGTCTTCTACAAGGCCGACTCCACCATCGCACCCCAACTCCGGAACATCATCAACACCTCCTTCAACACCGCCACCTTCCCGGAGAGCTGGAAGCATGCCGAGCTCAGCGCCCTACTGAAGAAACCAACAGCAGACCCCACCGACCTCAAGAACTTCCGCCCCATCTCGCTCCTCCCTTTTCCTGCCAAAGTCATCAAGAAGATCGTCAACAGACAGCTTGCCGCCTTCCTCGAGACGAACGGATCCCTCGACCCCTCACAGTCCGGTTTCAGAGCCAACCACAGCACCGAGACCGCCCTCATCGCAGCCACCGACGACATCCGAGCCCTGCTCGACAACGGGGAAACAGCGGCACTCATCCTCCTGGACCTCTCTGCAGCGTTCGACACTGTCTGCCACCGCACCCTAGTTCAACGCCTCAACAACATCGGCATCCAAAAGAAGGCACTGGAGTGGATCATCTCATTCCTCGCCGGAAGAACACAGAGAGTCCGCCTCCCCCCGTTTCGATCCGAGGCCACCGAAGTCATCTGCGGCGTTCCGCAAGGATCATCACTCAGCCCCACCCTCTTCAACGTCTACATGAGACCTCTTGCAACCATCGCACGCCAACACAACCTCAACATCATCACCTACGCCGACCACACCCAGCTGATCCTCTCCCTCACCAGAGACCCCAACACCGCCAGAACCAGCCTACACGAAGGGATGAAAGACGTCGCCGAGTGGATGAAGTTCAGCCGCCTGAAACTGAACTCGGACAAAACGGAAGTCCTCATCCTGGGACCATCACCCTCCACCTGGGACGACTCCTGGTGGCCCCCCGCCCTGGGCAGCGCACCCAAGCCAACAGACCACGCACGCAACCTGGGCTTCATCCTGGATTCCTCCCTCTCGATGACCAGACAAGTCAACGCCGTCTCCTCATCATGCTTTCACACCCTTCGCATGCTCCGCAAGATCTTCCGATGGATCCCGACCGAAACCAGGAAGACGGTCACCCAGGCACTCGTCACCAGCCGACTGGACTACGGAAACACCCTCTACGCCGGAACCACAGCCAAGCTACAGAAAAGACTCCAACGCATCCAGAACGCCTCCGCCCGACTCATCCTGGACATCCCCCGACGCAGCCACATCTCCGGCCACCTGAGGGACCTGCACTGGCTCCCCGTCAACAAGAGGATCACGTTCAGGCTCCTCACCCACGCACACAAGTCTCTCCACGATCTGGGCCCCAAGTACCTCAACGACCGCCTGACATTCTACACGCCCACCCGCCAGCTACGATCCACTAGCCTCGCCCTCGCCGCCGTGCCACGCATCCGAAGAGCCACCGCCGGAGGCAGATCCTTCTCCTACCTGGCGGCCAAGACATGGAACTCCCTCCCATCCACCTTCGGCTGACCCAGGACCATCTCGCCTTCAGGAGACAACTCAAGACCTGGCTGTTCGAGCAGTAACGGACCCCCTCCCCCGAGCGCCTTGAGACGCTTCCAGGTGAGTAGTGCGCTATACAAATGGTATGATTGATTGATTGATTGATTAACCCCTCAAGTGATAGCTGTACAAAGAAAGGTGAAATCCATGTGCATAAAGTCTGGACAATATTTAGGGCTGTCATCTCAATTACAGCTCACTTGGAAATTAAGGACAAGGCTCACGTCTCCCTACAGTCCTGCATTTTCCACCACTTGCCTCGGGCTGGGCTCTTGGACACAAATGCCCCAACTCCCCCACTGCTTCCTGGACAGGACCCTCGTAGCCTGTAGCCTGAATGGCCTAGCACTAGAAGTCAAACCCACAGCAGGCGGATTCCCTCTGTCCGTCTTCAAGGGCATAGGTTGGGTGGAGTGGGGGGTTTGGGTGTGACAACTCCCAAATAAATGCATTCTTGGATTGGTAGTTGGGCCAAGGGTCCCTGAGTCAGGTCTAGCATCTCTGTGTCTGGTTTTCTTATGTGAGCCAAGGATGAAAGGCAAAACAGCACCCTTTGAAATTAAAGGGAGAGATTGGTGACTGAATTTCAAAATGTGAAACCAGATAACCTGGAATTAATACTGGCTTCCAAATTGTGTGATGCTCGGCAATTATTTTCTTTCACTGAACCTCCCTTTTTCTTATTTCTTATTTACAGACATGACCGCACTTTTAAATACTTGAGTTCGGGAGGTGTATTGTACAAGCACTGTTTATGTTTGCTTTAATAAATATAATAAAAATCTAGACTACATTTAGGGCTTACATGACGGATGTATGACGTTACAACGCACACTTTTACAACGCATACCTTTACAACGCATTTTTTACAACGCAACATCCATTACAACGCATGCCATTACAACGAAATTTTAAAAACTACATTTACAACGCATTCCATTACAACGCATAATACCCTTACAACGCATACCGTTACAATGCATTCCATTACAACGCATTCCATTACAACGCATACCATTACAACGCATAACATTACATTGCATGCTTGGTAAGTATTGGATAGTGTAGGGGTAAAAATTACTATTCTAACTCCAGGGGGTGCAACATTAGGTTAAGTGTTGGATAGTGTAGGGGTAAAAATTACTATTCTAACTCCAGGGGGTGCAACAGTAGGGTAAGTGTTGGGGTAAAAATTACTATTCTAACTCCAGGGGGTGCAACAGTAGGGTAAGTGTTGGATGGTAATGTTATGCGTTGTAATGGTATACGTTGTAATGACTGAGTTGTAATGACATGCGTTGTAGTGGTGTGCATTGTAGTGTCATGCGTTGTAATGGTTGTGTTGTAATTGCATGCGTTGTAATGGATGTTGCGTTGTAAAAGTTTCGTTGTAATGGTAGTGCGTTGTAAAAGTTGCGTTGTAAAGGTTGTTTCCCTACATGACTACTGACTTGCCTCTTAGTTCACTAATGACGTTGCTGGGGATGGAGCCAGCCATGAAAGTTTTTAAAAGTAATCACTTTTAATAAATGTTTGTATATGCAGTGATGTAATCTGATGTACTAAGGGAAAATGCTGCAACATGTTAAACAAATACACTTTTTTGAACTTTGAAGAGACTGCATGATATTTTGACATTATGTTTCGGCATGATATACTTGTTAAATATTTTCATGGCCTGGCTCGTGCACGGACTCTTAGAGCCGATCTAGACTCATCGCTTGTTTCACCTGATTAATTTGCCTACGGGCCCTCTGCCATTTGCAACTTGGGCTTCATACATGGGACGGCCAGTCACTTGATAAAATGATTTGTAAATGGCGAGGACTGGAAGCATGGAGCCCTGCCCACATGCACTGATTTTCCAAATCTACTATCAGGGCTTCCTTAGCAGAGACGAAAAAGAGTGTGTACAGTGAACAAACATTTAAAATAAGTGAGCCCCTTGCCGGGGCTCCAGGTTAGTGTGTTGTACATGGCCGTAGTCCTGAGGTCCCAGAAAAAACTCCCAGGCCCACGTGCAACGGGTTGGAACGTAGCTTCAAGGGGGGTGTTTGGTGTGTGATACTCCTCAAATGCATTCTTCAGTTCACTAAGAGGCTTTAATGTGTTCATTTTGTCGATTGGGTTCTCAAATATCTATATATGTATAGTGATTGATTACCAAAAAAAGTGGCAAATCTGCATAGAAGCACTCCTTAATGGGTGCAAATGTACTACTTTTTGGAATTCACAAACATTGCCAGTGGTAGTCTTGGTAAGCTGCGCCGGTCTCAAGTTTCCAGCCATACCACTGGCAATCAAACACCCAAAAGGTGATGGGATGAATGCTTGCACATGGTCTAACCAGGGCAGTCATTCGAGGTAGCATCCTAACCCATCATTTTTTGGCCACTGTGTATTCTAGGCAGCGGCCTTCCTAAAGGAAATCGGTGCAATCCCTGCTCCTCATGGAGCAGTCCATCCCGAAACCTGGTCATCTCAACCCTCCACCCTGCAGCCCACTGCTTTTTTAGTTGGGAAATTTTAGATTCACGTCCCCCCAAATCTCAATGACTCAGGAACTCCCCTGGCCATGTTAGTATAAAGAACATTATGTTCGAGGTGCTCAGTGACAGGGGAAATTCACGATTCAAGAAGAAGAAGAAGAAGAAGTCTGAACCAATCCAAGTAGCAGTTAGTGGACAGACGCATGGAAAGTCATCATGTTTGGAATGACCACTCCAGTGACTAGCAGAGGGCACTGGGTGGACCTTGCCTCATTGTTGCTGTGGTGGACCCTACTGTTGACTTGGTCCTCCTCTAAGCATACGCACAGGGTGTCCATCCAAGGATCCTACATATCCCTCAGGTTTAGGGTGCATAGAAGGGGGTGACCCACACGCAAGGTCACAGGTCTCCATTTCCCCTTGTTGCTCATTGGTCGCCATTTGCAGACATGTTGGATGACAGTCCTGGAACCATCAGCGAGGTCTGAGGTTGCCTTACTTGTGAAGTTCGAAACAAAGACCATCAGAGCGATACCTCTGTGGGCGCGAGGAAGACACAATGGCCTGAGTGAGCTCTGATGTGTGTTTTCCCAACTGACTAAGATGTATCTTATACATAGACGCAGCCCTCTTGGAAAGTCAGGTTGTTTATTGCATATAGTTGGGTGAACTTTATCCTGTTTCCAGCCAGCCGGTGTACACGACCCTCTGTCTTTAAATAAAGGGACTAGATGGTGCCAATCAACCAGCGGAGTGCAATATACACACTGAAAGATCTGCCCCAGTAGGCTATTGGTGGGGAGTAAAGGAATGAGCATTAATATGAGTTGAGGTGTATGAGGGAGACCTGCCAACACACACTTCCACCTAACTATCAACTAGGATGTGTGCACACCTCTTGACCGGTTAGTGCACAGATCATCCTAGAGATGTTTATCATTAAATAACATCAGCAACCTCCACCTGGGAGCACTCAAAACAAGACTGGCACTCACAAACAACCTTCAGCTTACATGTTCTTATCCCCAGACACATGTTCACTACTCATGAACTCTCGGGGGACAAGACCCTTGCAGACAGTACCTGCTGTCCTCCACCGAAGAGCGAAACATGTTTCTGGGACTAACAAAATGAACAACTGGAAGAAGTGAATAATTATCAATCTAGGAAAATTAAATATTGGGAGAATAAATAGTTATGAAGCTTTGCTTCACTGGATGTACTGCAACTTTGCAAACAATAGACCACAAAGACCTGAATGCACTGGGAGGGCCACAGTCATGCTTCACTTGAAACCACAGATTAAGGCTATCGGGGCTATCGCTGGGGCGGGGAACATCCTTTACAAAGCAACTTTGACCCCGCACTACCATTACAATGCAACCATTACAACGCAAGTCATTACAACGACTTGCGCTGGAGGGCGCTGTAGGATAGGGAATAGCTTAATTTTCTATCCAACACCTTCCCTACTATCCACGGGGACTGGAGTTGGAATAGAAAATTAAACTATTCCACTATCCAGCGCCCCCCAACGCAAGTCGTTGTAACGACTTGCGCTGTAAAAACTGTGTTGTAATGGCATGCGTAATAAAAGCATGCATTGTGATGTCATACAACCATCGCTGGGTGCCATTCCTGCTTTGAGTGCGCCAAATGGAGGTTTTCGTTCGATAATATAATGCAGCTCATATAGACAGTGCATCCGCATTATAGGATTATCCTGTCAATGTACATACTCCTGGCTTCTGGCTGCTCCTCGGGGAGTGATTGTGCTGCTCAGTATATTAAACACCAGATTATGATGTTCCTGCCGCCACTCGACAGACAAGTGTCTTATTCACACTCGTGGGTTTTAACTTTGATGCTCAGAGGGGCTGAGTGCTTGACGAGCTCAGCTATTGTGTTCCTGCACAGTCCTTCCTCAGAAGAAGTCTTGTAATCTCCTCAAAGGGCAGTGTATTCAGAATCAATTCAAGGGCCACTTGTTCTGAACATCAGAAGGATATAATTGCATTTCCTCCCTCTGGTGATTAGGCCACAATAACAGACATGCAGGCTTGGAGCTGCTGGGCCTCGTGCTTGCCTGCAGGGCCTTGCAAGGCAGCTGAGACTGTCAGTGAGGCAAGGGACACTGGAGCACCAAAGACCTAAGCTGGCCACTTCAATAGGACATAGGACTTAGACAGAAAACAAGGTTTTTTTTTCACGTTCAATATATCTCTTCAGTGGTTATTCTCTTCCCTGGTCCAAACATCTGTATTAGCACAATTTGCATCTGAACCTGTTTACGGACACTTTACACTTTTTGCAGCCTTGCAACCTCAGAGCTGGAGCAAGGAGGCCATTAAAGGGAAAAACACATTTTTGCCACTTCCCCTGAACTCTGATTTCTAGCAGTCTCCACCTGGTGCAATGCCGACCTCTTGTATGCTGCCCTGTCTTAAAAAGCTCTTTACCCATCACTGTGGAACCTCTTCATTCATTGGTTACTGGGCTGTGCCCCTGGAGGGCCCTGTCAGTAACATCTTGTGTCCCAGGACTGAGGTATCCTTATTCGTGGAGAAGTGTGGCTCACCGGTTAGAGGAGGCAGACCCTGATGCAGAGGTCAGACCCAGGACCAGGGTTCAATTCCCGATGCGGCAGGGTCTTGAGCTCTTAATGTTCACGGACTCGATAATTCTTGCCTTGGGGCCTACTCGAATCGTGGGTTCACACTCTGCAACTCTGGGCAATAGCGTGCTTAATCTCCACTACGGCTGCCCCACCGCGATGGGATGCCTGGTATTCACCTTGGGGATGCCCAGTAGGGGTAATCTCGCAGGGAAAGGCCAGGACGGGTTCCCAAAGCAAGCGCCTTGAGACCTTACGGTGATAAGGTGCTATACAAGAGCGTATAATTACGATTATTTTATTATTACACTTCAATTTAATAAGTATTTAACATCTTTTGTAAACTGGACTGTCCAAGGGTCATTTCTGGACAGATAGGCGAGGCTGGTGCTCACTTCTCAAACTATGTTGATTATCTTTGACTGATGCCAGATGCTCCCAGTTACATTTTCACACTTTCACTGAATCCCAGCCAAAAAGAGGAAGAATGAGCTCAGATGTTGTAGGAGAGGAGATTTTGGCTGACAGCTGCATAATGTAAACTCCATCGACAATATCATTGACTAGCCCACCCTACATTACCCCTGAATTATATAGGATCTGTTATGTTTGCACTATATGATTTTATGCACATTAGTTTCCCCATTTTAGTCTTGTTGTGATCTTTTTCCTTCCTCTCCTTCTAACTGTAAAGCGCTCTGATATCCTTCGGGATCAAGTTTGCGCTATATAAAACTTTATAAATAAATAAATAAACTAGACACCTATCGAGACACTGGGGAGACACCTACATGGACCTCAACATGCAGGGTGTCCTCTCGGCAGGGTGCCCTAAGGTAGCTGGTAGGCCAATAACCACTTTGTACTTTGTCCGGTCTCTGACAGTGTGCTCTATATATGGCACTCTACCAGTTTCACAAGACTTTTGTACCATGACAGACAAGACAAATAGCTCAATTAAAAGTTACAGGAGAGTGAGGACACTAGTTATTGGTGTTTCCACAGATTTTACAAGGGAGTGTTTACAAGCTTTCCCTCAAAAGAATTATCAGCCACCAGTGATTGGTTTAGCAGTCCTCGATTAAGGGTGGTGCTACACTTTAGGTGGACACGAACATTGAGTGATGTTGTAGAGCACCCCTAGAGGAGGTGCTTCGCACAAAGGAGCAGCAAGATGATAGAGATGGAATATGTGAGTATACATGCTATGATATAGCCGGGTGGTAGACCTGGCTAGTACAGCCTGGGTAGCTAGATCAGCATTAGTTTGACATAGCTGGTATATGTGTGTGGTATATTCTGGTATGGTACAGTAGGGTGATAGAACTGGTAGGTGCATTGGGTTAACTTATTTAATTTAGTAAGTGATAACTTTCAATTGGGAGCAGCTTGGAATATCGAGTTTGGTGTCTAAAGAATTGTAGTTTAAATCCCTCTTTACGTAAAATTTGGATTTTAAGTCACAATACTGAAGATGCCACTTTTAGAAATTTTGCATTTTTTTGTCCCAACTATTTGGTGCCTGCAGCTTGTATCCTAGCTTCATATGACTAGGTGTAGCTGGCAGTTGGCTATTATGTATTTGCTCCCAAACAGTGAGACATAGGTGTTGGCAGGATGAGCCATCTCGGACTTGATGAGGGGGAGGGGCTGTTCCCTACCACACTTGCACATCACAAAAGCTATGCCCCACACACTCACAAACGATGACTCTAGTCTTTTGTGTCGCCAGACAAGCTACGGCCAGAGCAAGGAAGCAGGAAATTCCAAGAACATCTGTGGTCAGAAGCCACTAGGTACTTCTACTTCAAAGTGGGCAACAGGTATAAATGGGCCCTCAGGCCCAACTCCTCAGCACACCTCTGGACCTGTGGAAGTGTCAGAAGGACTGCTGTGCTACTCTGCAAGATGAACTAGTACTCTGCTGCCCTGCTGCCTGAGAAAAAAGGACTGAACCTGAATCTCGAACCCAGGACTACCAAAGTGGCTCCAAGGGCTGGGCTTCTGATCAGAGTCTTGGGGCAGAAAAGGCTCCAATCACCTTGAACCCAGGACCTGGACTCTGACTGCTGTGTGTCTTGGCCCCAAATTGTGTCCTGGACCCTTGCGCCTTAAGGTCCCTTGCCAGCCCAGCTGTTGTCCTGTGGCAGAACCTGTTGCATCCTGCAGCACACATAGAAAGAGGAAAACATCTCTTAGTATTGCTTGTGTGCAGGAAGGAGCCCCTTCCTGCACAAAATAAATTCTGCATGCAATGGAGGCACCCTTGCACCATGGTGCAAAGGTGCTTACATTGGCGTAGACAGCTAAAACAGTGCCAGCGCACGTAGAAAGGATAGGAATGCATGGTGTTGCGTAATTGCGGTGCATTCCTGTCCTTTCACTTTTGCGTAGAGCAGCGCAGAAAGGCGCCTTGCTGCGATTCCCTACGCCAAAACCCCATAAACGAGCCCCATGGTGTGGTACACCATAATATGTTTGTAGCATCTCATCGTTTTTTGGGGATATAAGAGAGGGATAAAAGAAGCATAAAGATGTCACTTAAAATCAATCATGTTTGAAAGTTTGTTGCTACTTTAGTTGAAATGGCAGTCCCATGAGACCCTGAGGAAGAGCTGTTTTGAAGGCTTGAAACATGTGTCCAAAGGGAACTTGCTATAAAGCTTGATTGATTTTAAGAAGCATGTGGACTATGAAATAGACTGTGCATTCATGCCCTTTCACACTGGTGTAGGGAAGCGCAGCAAGAAGACTTGTAGTGGTGCCCTACCCTAATTCCCCCTGATTTTGCAGAATTGCTGGTAGTTACCAGTGTACTGACGCAGAGAGGCTTGGCTCTGACGTGTCCCTGGTATGCTAGTTATACTCACCTGCACAGAGACCAGATGTATAGTGCAGTCACCTGGACATCTGAATGGCCCGGTCAGGCTTTCTCATTCTATGCACCTAGGGTATGGAAATCCATTCCATCTGAAATTCATTAGCCCCACTCCTCTGTTCCACTTCAAATAGATTCATTTCCAAGCAAGACCTCAGTAGCATAGAGCCGTAGGGATGCCACACTGTAGGAGGGAACCTCACTCACCCAGAATCCCCTAGATCAGCCCATGGGCCCAGTCACCTCCGCAGATGGGAACACAACCCTACGTCATCCCATCACACCCAAGGGAGTAGCTTGGTGAGTAGGACTGGGGGGTTGAGCTTCAGGTTTTCCAACAATCACACTGGCACATGAGGCTAAAATACATTAAACACCAAGCAGGGTGCAAGAGAGGGGCTACAGGGGCAGTGGAAAGGGAGACAAATGCGGATTGGTACGAGCACTAAGTGAGAGAAATCATAATATTTAGTAAAATAACCACCATTTTTGAAGAGACAGATTGTGTGCGTTTTTGTCTGTGTGTATGGAACCATTCCTGGTGAAACCGTACAGACACCTCACAATACCCGACTGAAAGTACCTGTACCCAACTATTTAGCAGAAAATGCATTTATTGGAGGGGGTGTAACACCCCCCTGAAGCTCTGCCCCTAACCCCACCCCTCACCTACTCATGTCTGGGCCATCAACTCACCCTCACTTCACTTGTAATACACCCCCAACAAGCTGTCGCTCCTCACCTGTCTGACCCTTCGTTATATTAAATTACTCACTATAGCAAGCCCAGACATGAGTACACAGGTACATACAGAGATGATTCCTTACAGGTACATACAGGTACGTACAGAGATGTATACACACAAGTACATATAGAGATGTATACATACAGAGATGTTTCCTTACAGGTACATACAGAGATGATTCCTTACAGGTATATACAGGTACGTACAGAGATGTATACACACAAGTACATATAGAGATGTATACATACAGAGATGTTTCCTTACAGGTACATACAGAGATGTTTACATATAGGGACTTACTGAGATGTATACATACAGGTAAATATAGAAATGTTTCCTTACAGGTACATACAGAGATGTTTACATACAGATACATACAGAAATGTATACATACAGGTACATTCAGAGATGTTTAAACACAGGTACATACAGAGATGTTTACATACGGGTACATACAGAGATGTTTCCTTACAGGTACATAGAGAGATTCCTACATATAGGGACTTACTGAGATGTATACATACAGGTACATACAGAAATGTTTCCTTACAGGTACATACAGAGATGTTTACATACAGGTACATACAAAGATGTATACATACAGGTACATACAGAGATGTTTACATACAGATACATACAGAAATGTATACATACAGGTACATTCAGAGATGTATACAGAGATGTTTACATACGGGTACATACAGAGATGTTTCCTTACAGGTACATACAGAGAGGTTTACATACAGGTACTTACACAGATGTTTACATACAGGTACTCACAGAGATGTTTACACACAAGTACACATAGAGATGTTAACATACAGGTACTTACAGAGATGTTTGCATACAGGTACATACAGAGATGTATACATACAGGTACATACAGAGATGTTTGCATACAGGTACATACAGAGATGTTTGCATACAGGTACATACAGAGATGTTTGCATACAGGTACATACTGAGATGTTTACATACAGGTACATACAGAGATGTTTGCATACAGGTACATACAGAGATGTTTGCATACAGGTACATACTGAGATGTTTGCATACAGGTACATACAGAGATGTATACATACAGGTACATACAGAGATGTTTGCATACAGGTACATACAGAGATGTTTGCATACAGGTACATACAGAGATGTTTGCATACAGGTACATACTGAGATGTTTACATACAGGTACATACAGAGATGTTTGCATACAGGTACTTACAGAGATGTTTGCATACTGGTACATACAGAGATGTTTACATTCAGGGACTTACAGAGATGTTTACACACAAGTACATATAGAGATGTATGCATACAGAGATGTTTACAGACAGAGATGTTTACATACAGATATAAACAGAGATGTATAAATACAGGGTGTGGAAAACTAGAGAGGGTGTCTGCTAATTCTTCGTGAAGTGTACCAAAACCTCAGCAAACAGCCACATTAATTGTAAAAATGCCCTTGCAAAATGAATTTCCTCCCGAAATAGTCTCCTGCAGGGTCGTAAACTCAGCAAACTTTTCAAAACAGTGAAGCTTACTGAGGATGCTTATCCTCTCTAGGGCAAAGAAAGTCTGCAGCCCTCTGATGTACGTCACACTTTGGGTGAAGGGTTTCGGTCACTGCCAGGGCTCATAAGAGTCTGGCATGCACTCTCCGCCCTCTTTGGGGAATGCCAGTCGGCTCTGGGAGCCACAGGGCCAGAGCTGGCGACTTTGGAGCTGGGCAACCAGGTTCGAGTCTCGGCATCGGCTCAACAGTTTGTGATTCTGGGCACATTACTCCCAGTGCCTACCTCAATGAATGTGTCCGTGGGTATTGTCAGCGAAGCGCCTCAATAACTTCAGGTCGAGTTTGCGCTATATGAAAACTGCAAACAGTTTTTTTATAGCGCTTAGCTCAGAGTCTGCTTCTTTCTTTGCGTCAAGTCACCACTCAAAAAATTCTGCCAACAGTTTTACAAAGATCTTTTCAGAATCTGAACACTTCCCTGCCTCTCCTGGCTGTGTGCTCTTTCTGCGCTTGAATAGACTATGTTGATGACAAGATTTTTTTGCTGTTTGGCTACACAAATTCCAGGTGCATACAGACATTCATTAGCCTCATATAATTGTGACACTGAATTTGTAAACTTGTGAACCAAAACATGGTCGCCATTTATTTTTAAAATACTGTTTATTTCTGCACAGTAGGGGCTTGCCCCCTGAAGTGCCTTGCATGTCTGCAGGGAGTGGCTCTCCGTGGAGGGCTTGTGCATAGGGCAAACACTGTGTGCAACAGGTACAAGCCCACCCGTGTGTGGCTGGTGGCCCACAAGGGGTTGGCTACCCACTGAGGGTTCGATATAGGACGAAGTCTGTGTGTGGTAGGAGCTTAGCCATGTAAGGGATTTATTTTGAGGACAAATTGATTTTTTTGTCATTTTTAAATATATTTTGTCATAATTTATGATATTTTTTGCTGTCAATCAATTTTTCTACGAATCGATCTGCTTTGTCTTTAATCGGTTCCCCAACGACATGATTATAGATTTTTTTTTCCAAAGAAAATGTTTGATGAAATATTTACTGCCCAGTGGAGAGACGAATGCCAGAAAGAGCTGAGAAACAAATCACGTTCGGTGGATTTAAAAGAAATGCAGCCCTTAAATGTGAACAGGATCGATTAAATGAAACATGAACATCTCACTCTGTACTTGCACTCCATATGAATGTTATTTCTGAGCACTGCTGTCTTTCCGCAGCAAAGAGTGGTTTATTTATTAATAGAAAAAAGCAAATTGGACCAAACAGAAGAAATTAACTTGTTAATGTTTTGAATGTAGGAAGGACAGACAACTACTCAGATTCTTCCCCCAACTAAGGGGCTTATTTTTGAGAGCCCTGCGTCACTTCAGCACCACATGAAGTGGTGCATGGCAGGACTCTCATTTCAATTTATGATGTCACGCAAATCCACCCTGCAGGGACTTGGGGCCTCATTCATGAAAAGTGACGCATCGCTGCGTGAAAGCAGCGATGCGTCACTTCTCAGTGCGCACTCCTTGCGACATACCTGATGCGTCATATTTAATGTATGACGCATCATGTCGCAAGGAGTTACAGTACGTCAGTATTTCTGACGTATCTGTAAGCGCAAAAGTGACGCATTGCTGTAGTGTGTCACAAAAGTGACGCAACTCCAGCAATGCGTCCTTTCACATGGGGCAAGACCCATGTGAAAGGGCCTGCGTCAGTCTCACACCTTCTGTGAGGCAGGCGCAAGATTTTGACGCAACGGCGTCCTAAAAATGACGCAGTGAAATCTCACAGATTTCACTGCGTCACTTCTACGAGGCTTTTTGCGGGGGAACGCCCCCTCTGCATACATTATACCTGACGCAGGTATAATGTAGCGCAGGGGTTTACAAAGTGACGCATCTGCTTAGATGTGTCACTTTGTAAATAGTGCGCAACAGGGGGCATGTTTTACGCCGCCGATGCGTCACAAAAGGTGACGCATCGGAAGCGCAAAACTGACGCACGGCCTCATAAATGAGACCTCTTGAGTGGCCTCATAAATCATGAGTAAGGCGGTGCAGAGCTAAATGTGGGTCACCTTAGTCTGCACCCAGGAGGTGTCCCCTAGGTGTTGCAGTGGATTTTCCCATGTAACAACCATGGTGTTTGACACTGCCCCAGATTTACAAAGTGATGTAAACCTGGCGAAGTTCCAAATGCGTACGCCTCCTGAAGTGAGGCATATCCAGGAGAAACGTGTTTATTTCTCCTAGTTTTTTCCACTTTCTATCTGTGCTGCATCCTGCAGCATTTTGTTGTGCAAGAAGGTGCCCCTTCCTGAACAAAAACAATCCTGCTTGCAACAGAGGCATCATGGTGCCGGCGCCTACATCAGCTCTAGGCTGCCGAAATGGCGCCAGCGCAGGGAGAAACCATGGGACTGAAAAGTGGTGCTTAAATATGGAGCATTCCTGCCCTTTTACTTTGGTGCAGGGCAGGGTAGCAAGGTGCCTTGCGCACTGCCCTATGTCAAATCCCATAAATGACGCCCTAAGACTCTCGGCACAGCGGGGGTGCCAAGGCAGGTTTAGGAATGACTGAGAACCAAAAGCAGCCTTGGTAAATATGTTCGACCCAGACCCACTCCCTCCCCCACTCTTTCTCTCTGCCTCTCTCTCTCTGTTTGTCTTTCCCTTTCCACTCTCTCTCTCTTTTTATCTTTCTCTGTCTCTCGCTTTCCTCTCTCTCTCACCCAAACCCCTAATGTGCCTGGTGTAGGTCCCCAAGGAGCAGGAGGGCGTGGCAGGCGCGGCAGTAGTGGTCCTGGGCCTTCAAAAACCAGCCTCCATTGGCTCCAGCTCACTGGGGAAATGCCCAGTAGAATAAAGGACCCTGTGCAGGTTTGATAAGGTCAGTTTCACTTTATTCTCTGCCAACTTATCTTCACCGACATCCTGTCAACCTGGACCTACAGTGGACACCCCTGTGGCACAGCTGATAGTATTATTGTTCGTGTCTCTGCTCTTGTTGTGAGTGGTGGAACTCTGCTTCTAGACTGGCAGAGTACAGCTGGAGGCGAGACACAGACAAATGACTTTAGAGAGGGGCAGCCTGGAAACAGCCACTGTGTCCCCCAGATTTTTTTAAATCATAGATTTGATTAGGAGTGGGCGAAGTAGACCCCATGAAGGCTGTGTTCCTGATTCTCCTTATTAGGTCTGGTGCTATATTATCTTTCATGTAGGGGCTTTTAGAAGCTTTTTTTCATCCACTGGCCTGTCGAGGTGTCAATCACATATCTCTTCTGCCCACCACAGCATCAGGCAATGGGTCAGCCCACTTCAGCTATTGACTAACTTCACAGTGAGTGACAGCATTCTTCCTGTTCACAAGGAGCGCATTCACACAAAGTAGTTCTCTTCTGTGCTAAGGTCTACTAAAGCAATATGTGCTCTTTGATGCCCAAAAATATATTTTTGCTTTTATCGAATGCTTTATATATTTGGATTGGCAGACAACCCACACACCCGCAGATCCACAATACACTCTTACTAATATACTCCCAAAATAAAACAAGCATTATGATAGCCAAACATACTGGCAGATGGTGGCAGATCTAGTGGCATTGCCAATGCTTCTTATCACATTCCAGGCACAGAAAGATCCGTTCTAGTGATAGTGGGGGGGCCTGGTAATATTGGCCAATCTGACAACTCAAACTACCATCTATTTACAGATTAATTCAGACAATTGGGAGGGCTAAAACTTGAAAACACAAAACCATATCATGGATTTTGCATTTGTTTTAGGTATCCGTGGGTGGCGAAGTATGGATCGAGAGTGGCTCTGGCTGTGTAGCTGGCTCTGGCTTGGCCCTTCTTTCCTTAGAGCTGGCGAGCCAAAACAGTGCCTGCCAAGCATGCCAGGTCCTGACTTTTCCCTCCCTACTGCAGTTGTGAAAAGACAAACCTGCTAACCATGTATCTGCATCAACGAGCGATTGTCACACAATGCAGTAACATATTCTGCTTTGCTAAACCGAAACACAGAGGTTGAAGAATCAACTTTGTTTTTAATTTGAAATGGACTCTATCATATTTTTACAATATGTGTATTGCATTGTATCAAATCTCTTAATGTCTCTTGGAGTTTTGGCTTCTCCATCTCTTGTTTTATGTGGGGAACTTTCACACAGCGGTGAAGGCTCCCTTATTCCTCCACAAGCAGCAAGGGAAAGGTGTGAGTCAGGAGGGGGGCTGGAGGGGGGAGTATTTGTTGGTATTATGTTTGGATTTATCTAATGAGGTCCATCATTTAACCCTATCCGTGCTGATGACGGAACCGCTCCGTCATCAGCCGCGGTGGGGCTGTGCTGATGACGGAGCGGTTCCGTCATGGCCCGCCCGACGGGCCCGCGCAGCGCTGATTTCGCGCCTGCGCGGCGCTCATTTCGCGCCTGCGTGGCGCATTCTATTAAGCGGGCGGGGCCATGACGGAACCGCTCCGTCATCAGCCGCGGTGGGGCTGTGCTGATGACAGAGCGGTTCCGTCATGGCCCGCCCGACGGGCCCGCGCGGCGCTGATTTCGCGCCTGCGCGGCGCTGATTTCGCGCCTGCGTGGCGCGTTCTATTAAGCGGACGGGGCCATGACGGAACCGCTCCGTCATGAGCACAGCTCAACTGCGGCTGGTGACGGAGCGGTTCCGTCACCAGCATGCGCCCGCCGCGTGGCCCCCCCGCCCCCTTAGCGCTGCGGCGGAATAGCCGCGCAGCGATGTGGTAAAACTGTTGCACACTTTTTTGTTCTCTTGTTTTTAAAATTCACCATCACAGGGCGTGTCCAGTCTATCTGAGGCCAGGAGGGGAATTTTTAATATTTGCTTTCTGTGAAGCTGGCTTGTTGTCTGCAGGGCCTATGGACATGGACATGTGTGTAGCAGTGCAACTTAATCAACACATAAAATACAACAACCTCCTAGCCGAATCTATGTCTGTTTTCAATCAGGGATGCAGCCACAAAGCAGCATTGGTACAGGTGGCCAATGATGCACTCGGGTCCTAGACTCTGGCAATGCCTGCCCCTAGTTCTTCTCAACTTATCGGCAGCTTCCACACAGCAACCCCCCTTACGCTCCTTGACACCCTCAAACATCGAATGGGCCTGGACCATGTGGTTCTAAAATGGTTTGAGCCATTCCTCATGGGTAGGTCGCAGAGACGATAAAAATTGACGATTGCTTCTCAACACCAATGGCTGTTAATTAAGGTGGGCCCAGAGCGTTCAATCCTTGCTCCGTCCCTATTCAACCGGTGTATTGAGCCTCTCATAGTCCTACTAAGAAAGGCAGAGGTCTTTTCTCGTCCATATGCTGATGACACCCAATATTACTTAAAGGTTCTCTGTCCAAATGACATCTCGACATTGCTCTAAACTCCGTTCAAGGCTGGGTGACTTCTCATAATTTGAAACTGAACCCTTCCAAAACCAAATTCCTCCTCATCTCTCCTTCGAAGTCACCTCTTCTTGTACAGTCCTGGATGGGCACACTCAACATCCTTAACAGTAAACTCACCATTTTTTATAGTGCCATATCCCTAAGAGTCATCCTACATAATAACATTTTATTTATTTATTTTGTGCGTTTTTATATAGCGCAGACTTTACCCGAAGGTGTCAGAGCGTTTCACAATAGGAACAGTAATGATACATGAGGAGAAAATTACAAGTGAACAAATTACAAAAGCAAACGTTAAGTTACATGAGGCAAAAGTGGCAATTGTGAGCAACCAAAATACAAGACGGTGCATTACAGGAGGAAAAAGTGGCATGTGTGCAAGTTACAAAAGCGTACAAAGTACAAGTAGAGGTATAGTACTGCAATAAATGGCAGACACTCAAGCACAAGAATAAACGTTACTTAGGCAATGGTGGCACTTGTGCAAGTATCTAAAACAAACAAAATGTGAGAGGTAGCAAACAGTATGTTACAAGAGAAAAGTGACGTGTGCATGTTACAAAAGAGTACCAGACACAGGTAGAAGGATAACACTACAATAAATGGTAGACACTCAAACCACAAGAACACACTGGGAAGGCGCTTCGATAATCATGGAGAATAGAATTTTCTATAATGGAAGGTTTTCCTTCAGATGATAGAGAGGGCGTGAATTCGGAAGTGCTAGACCCCACCCCCCTGCGGGAGGGGTGGAGATGTTATGCAATGTCCCACCCTCCTCTGCCCCCCCTCTCCTCCTCCTCTGCCCCCCCACCCACCTCAGTCTCACCATCTCTCCTCCTTCAAAGCTCCCGCTTCTCCTATTGTGGACCGCTGAGGAACAGCTTCACTTCCGGGTGAGAGCCGGAGGCTGAGATCCTCTCTTCCGGTCTTCCGATTGTAAGGGGCAATTTACAATCGCAAATCTGCACCAGGCCGAGAATTGCGCACTATAAACGGCGTCTTCCGCGCTTCATTCCGAAGCAAGGTCTGAAACCTCTTGTTCAATCATTGGTGCTCTCCAGAATCGACTATTGTAACTCTCTCCTAACTGATCTCCCCAAGACCCGTCTCGCACGTCTGAAATGAAGCCTACATTTGGCATCATTTTTCGTCTCTGGGGCCAAAAGGAGTGACCACATCTTACCTGTGCTGGCCATTCTCCGCTAGCTGCACTTTGCAGCCTGGACCATGTTCAAGACGGCCTGTATCACCCATAAGGCCCTGCGCATATCCACTCACGTTACCTGGCAGACAAACTAAAGGTATCTGGAGAAGGTAGACCACAGCTGCTAGAGCCTGCAACCTCCGAAAAGGAATGACTCATGGCACAATACTTCTCAGGAAACGCGACCAGAACATGCAGCTCCCACCTCCCAGCCTACCTCCACTACATCACCGCGAGATCAAAACGGAGCCGTAGGCCTTTCTCCTTCAAAGACACTTAGGGGCATTTTAACAAGGGCTTTATCTCTGCTTTTTTTGGCTTTTAAAGCCAAAAAAGCAGAGTTAAAACTAGCGCCCTATGAGCAACTGGGTGCTAACACGCAAATTTGCATGTTAGCACCCTTTCACTCTACGCTTCCCCTTGCATCTCTAATGAGATGCAAAAGGGGCGTTCCAGAGTAAAATAACAGGAGAAATGTTGCTTATTATCAAGGATATCGCTAATCATGGTTAATGCTGCTTTTTATCGTCTGGTATTTTTCTGACTTAGCCATGATATGCTATTTAAGGTGGATATGATGGCTAAGTATGTCTATCCCTATCAGCAAGCTATCGCCAAACCTTGTGGGATTATCGCTGTATTTCCAGCGATAATCCCACAATTGGCAGCTTGCGCTCTGCATTTTATCGCTTTGGAGATAAGCGTTGCTGATAGCACGCTATATCCACAAAAAAATGCACTGCCTACATCCTCAAACAGTTGTAATTCTACGCCTAACATGATCTGCTGGTTGGCAAATGTGAAAACATTACCACCTTATGTAATGATTGCATATCGTGTAAATTGGGCCCTTACGTTACGACTTATGTTTTACTGTAAATACCTTATCTAAATGTAAGTGTGGGCCTTATGAAATTACCTATTTTATTATAAAGCGCTTTAGCACCTTTAGGAAATGTTTGTGCTATATAAAAATGCATAAATAAAATAAATAGGAATATTCTAGGTCTTTTAATCATGTACATCTGTGCAAGCGAAGCACCCCCTGCTCCCAAGCCTTCCTCGTACTCAGCGCCCAGACAACCTGTTGTGGCCTCGCAGCGCCTTTCTCCAAGTTTTCATCATCCCCAGCGCCTAAAGACCCCGCCGCGGCACCAAAGCGCTGATTCTCGGCGCTGCCTCGTGTGATATATGGGCGCTTCAGATATCCAGTTTCCCCTCTAGTTTCCTGGCACTGATTGTCCTTCAAATAACTCAGCGTGTCACGTGTCTCCGGCAGCTCGCGCCTGTTCCCCGGGCCCTCGCGCGCGTTACACCATGTACCGTTCTAGCGTGGCCGGCCGCGCTTTATTTCCCCGGTGGCTCGTAGTTTGGCTACCAAATAAATCTAAACATGTTGTTTCTCTCCTCGCTTCATCACCGCCCCGAGCTCGGCAGCGTGTAATGAAAAGCGCCTCGTCCTGCACGGCGCTGTGATGGGCGGCGAGGAGCGCGAGGAAGCAGAGATTTAATATCCTTAAAGCACGTCATTTCAAGAGCGAGGGGGGGCTGTGTGTCTGTGGGTCATGACTAGACCCGGAACAGGAAGCGCCCTGCTGCTTATGACCATTGCAACGGATGCAGTGTTGTATCAGCAGCAGGGCACAGGCTGAGCCTTTCATCCTTCCAAGGTCGACACATTGAACGGTAATACATTCGGAGATAATATCTCTTGATATTTACAGCACTTTTAAATGGCAATGTGCCCTAAAGTGATGTAGTAAAGAATTTCATGATGTAAAAATAATAGGTTTCTGAAAATGTCTATGTACCACTTGTATATATGGTCTTTTGAAATGTCAATGTACCTTAAAGTGATATTATAAAGATAAAAACGACGATGATGATGGTAATATTAATAGGTTTCTGAAAATGTCTATGTACCACTTGCATATGGTCTCATTGTGTTTTGCCCTCTACAGGGTCAGAGCTGTGACGTCAGGAACCGTGCTCCTCCTTTCAGCCTTCCTCACACTCTCGTTGACTCATGGTCCTATATTCAGGCCCGTGACCAGATTCATATGTGTAGGATTTGGGCCAGAGGGGTAACTCACAACTCCTTTTTGCCTGGAAATTAACAAGACAGAATGTAATGATTCCATTGAAGCAAGCAAAGGAACAGGTTTTTAATAATTATGGAACTGAAGCTGCTTTCTTAGAAACAGAATACATTTTCTATGGCTTATTACCTGAAACAAAATAAATAAATGTGACTTTGAGTATATGTGGAGGGGGGGCATGGCCCCCAATAATGACCCAACATTGAAGAAGAGGTCTGAAGGTACATTCTATTCTTGACATTTGTAGGGAAATGGTAAAGTATACAAAGCTGGAAAGTATACTATATTTTTTAGTGTTTCTCTTTTATTATTTCTGTCATTTTTTTAATAGTATGTTTTAAAGCACAACCTAGCCACTTCCCACACCTCCACTTGAAATCTCATGATCATGCAACCCAAAACCACCACCACCAGCCTAGATGCACTGAACCTGCATCAGATTGTCCACGAACCCACACGCATCGCTGAATAAATCGTAAAACATCATTTTTGCTAATTTAGGATTAGTTGCCATTCAAACGATGACTCTAGTCACATGGGCAAACCACCATTTGCTTGCTTTCCAACATAAAACAACACTATGCGAGGCACCTAAAACCACCTTACATGCATCCACCTACCGGTAGTTGGAGAAACTCAATTTGGGACACTTAGAAACACAACTAACATCAAATACAGATATAGAAACCATAAATTCAGTCCTGAGTGGCTACAGGAATCTTTTGATATCCTGATACCACTAAAAACCACACAACAGAACAAAAGAAAACAAGCACCTTGGAGAAATACAGAGTTAAGAGATAAAGCAACAAATTAGAAAGCTACAACATGCCTGGCTCAAAACAAACACCAATCAAGACAAACTTGCCTACATAAAATTAACAGATTATACAAGTCAGCTATTAAAAAAGCGAAGAAAACATACTATTCAGGCAGAATTCAAAATGCTGAATGTGCAAATAAAGAATTCTATAACATTCTCAATTAATTTCGTAAACCAAATTGCCTAGAAGGAGCTCATCCCGTTACACAAGATTTCACAGACAAACTGGCAAATCATTATACTGACAAAGTAGACACTTTAAACTCATACTCAAAACAGAGACAAAGTATCAGCACTAACCCTTTTACAAAACAACAATCCAAGAATACTCTTACCCAGGCTCTCCTTTCCTTCCAACACATTTCACATAATAAATTTATGGACCTGCTCAAAGCAAGCAGGCCGGCTGGCAGCCCTTCTGACCTGTGTCCACCGCAAACCTTCAAGACAATTCTTCTAACAACCTCTGCTGGCACTCCAGAAAGAAGAATCATCAACAACTCCTTAACTACCGGAATATTTCCAAAAGAACTAAAAAAGTCATACATACTCCTATTACTGCAGAAAACAGACTTGTACCAGCTGAACCCTGACAACTACAGACCCATTGCAGATGGACCGTTTCTGGGCAAACTGATAGAAAGAGCAGCATTCCCCCAGATGTCACAATTCATTGAAGAGAATGACATATGTTCAGACTTCCAAACGGGATTCCATCCAAGAACAGGCACAGAATCTGCCTTCTTTGCCATCTGGAATGACCTGAAGAACACAGTTGACCGCAACAGGGTTGCTGCCCTACTTCTCTTGGACCTCTTGGCTACCTTTGACATGGTTGACCATGACACTCTGAAACAAAGACTTTATGAAGCCGGCATAGAGGGGACTGCTCTAGACTGGATTGCATCCTATGTTCGCTACAGAACTAATGTCATCCATACCCCACCTTCTCGTCTAACACATACTCTCATGAAAGCAGGGGTCCCTCAAGGCTCTATTATCTCACCTGCACCTGCACCTGCACCTGATTATATTACCTGCACTGACGAACCAATTTCACCTCACGTGTAACAACTATGCAGATATCATGCAAATACTCCTTCAACTGGAATCCCCCAAAGACTCTGGAAACTCACCAGTTGTCTCAGAGCCGTGGATCAATGGATGACGTGGAGCCATCTCAGATTGAATGCTTCCAAAGCAGAAATACTCACATGTGGCGACTGGAAAGATTATGACCAACTCGCTGCGTTGCCTGATGATCTAGAAATACCATCGAAAGTATCAAAGGAAGTAAGAAACCTCGAAATGGCCATGAACTCCAAGCTACTGATGAATACCCAAGTGGGCAAACTAGCAAGAACAAGCTTTGTTACTATAAAAACTCTCTGACGAATCTTTCCCCATTTGGTATTTTTACAGAAGGTCCAAGCTACCATCTCACTTGCTCTGTCCAAACTCGATTATGCCAATAGCCTCTACCACGGATAATCTTTAATGACCATGACAAGATTACAAGGGATTCAGACTCAGCTGCCAGGCTACTCTTACATATAAAACCACAAGACCACATCTCCATTGCCTTGAAAACCCTGGAACATGTGGAATAATTCTGTTTAATTTTTTTTAAATATATTTATATGTTACCTACTGGCGGTCGCCAGAAGGTTCTTATAGTAAGGACCATGTTTCTATTCAAAAAGCCTTTTTTCTTTTCCCAATAACTTTGGCGCCGGTTGACGAATGTTTGGGAAATTTTCAAAACTAGTGGGGCACTCCAGTCAGCTCCTATCTTGAATGTTTCGGGGTGATTCGGCAAGTGGGGACCAAGAAAAAAAGGGGGTCCCAAAACGTGTTTTCTCCATGTTAATTCCCAAAGGAAACTTTAGACAAGGCTACAGCTCGAACTGCTGAACAGATTTACACCAAATTTGGGACAAAGGTAGCCCTTGTTTCAGAAACAACTCTTTTTCTTAAATGGTGTAAATCAGTTCAGTAGTTGCTGAAAAAATCAAAAAATAAAAGTTTCGATATATAGATGCACAGAGGATCCGCGCACCCTGCCGATCAGGAGCTGCATTCTAATTGGCTGTCAAAAACCAGGTAGTGTTGCAGCCATCTTGTTCCTCGTTAGAACCGAGGCACAAGAAAGCAGGAGAAGAAACGCTCAAAATGAGAAAAATGAGAAAAGGGGGCGAGGTACAAATACCCTGACCCCCTAGGCCTGCTCAGGGGGTCCCACAAGGACCCCCAAGGCCCAAAACAGCATTTTATTTTTTTTAAATTGGCTGGGTGCATGAATCCAGTTGAGAAAATAAAACAAAAAAAGGGAGAGCTTCGTTTAATTGAAGCCCCCGGGTGGGCCAGGTCCCGGGGGGCAGATAAAAACATCTGTGGGGGTCCCAATCCCTCCTACACTGCCCCGGGGGGCGCCACCCCCGGGGCTTTGTATAAATATTAGTGGGGCACATACGGCCCCCCTGCAGCCCTGGGAACTGCCACCCCCCGGGGCTTATATTTTTATAGTTCGGGGGGGGGGCCTCTGAGACCCCCCTAGCCCCGGGGACGGCCACCCCCGGGGCTCTCATTGATTATTTTTGCGGGGACACACAGCACGCCCGCAGCCCCGTGGACCCCTACTCCGGGGCTTCTTTCAAAAATAAATGTGTTACCTGTGTGGGGGGACTCGAGCCCCCCACAGGCCCCGGGGACCATCACCTCCCCGGACACTAATATGCAAATTCGGGGGTCCGTTACGGACCCCTGAGCCCCGGGGACCACCTCTCCGTGGCTGTGTCATAGATGGGGGCGGCACCGCGCGGCCCCCTCCTGGAGACAGTGAAGCAATGGCCCTGGGGACCGCCACCCCCCAGGGCCGGCTCCTGCAGTGTCCTGGAGTGCCCAGCCCCGTGACACTGCTGTTTACAATGACAGGGAGAACACTTGCTCTCTCTTCCAAAAACCGAACCAGATTGCTTTTCCACACGGGGAGCTGCATGTCAGCAGCTCCCCATGTGGAAAAGCAATGCCGGCTCCCGCAGGAGGCGGGGAGCCGGCGAGACTGTGGGGGAATTGGAGACCCCCACGGTCCCCAGCGAAAGGCCAGGCCCCGGGGGGGACTTAATCTCCCAACTTAAGATGCGCCACGGGCGCGTTTGCTCAGTGGTGAACGGAGGGGGGTGGGGCCTGAGGTGACGTCGGTGCAAACGCGCCCTGTGTTGCGTTTTAAGTTGGGGAATTAATTCTTCTTCAATTCCGAGGGTGCCTTGGGGCCAACAACCCCATCAGGTACCTCCAGTAAGTGCCACGGAGCTGCGTTGCAGAGAGGTGGGCCAGGCCACACCCCTTTTTACACCTCTCTGCAACGCAGCTCTGTGGTGCTTACTGGCAGTACCCCGTTGGCTAGTTGGACGCCAGGGACCGTCATAATTCAAGGGGACTTAATCTCCCAACTTAAAACGGCCACAGGGCATGTTTGCACACATGTCACCTCAGGCCCCTCCTTCACCGCTGTGCAAACGTGCCCATAACCCGTTTTAAGAGGTATTTTTAATCCCCTTGCCCTATTATGTATTAGGGCCTTACAGAGGAGGTCATGCTAATCACAGGGTACCCCAACGCATAGTGTCCCCTGGTGTATGTGGGTGTTTTCACTGTATTCTAAGTGTCTTTTAGCACAGCACTGGATTTAGGCCTGGCTAGTCAGAGTCAGTTGACACCAGTACCCGTCTGAAAAAGTTGTGGGCACATGATGATTTTGGAACAAGGCCTCTTTCTGCTCCTCTGTTGCTTCTTTCTGCACATGTCTTGCTTCTTCCTGCACTTTTCTTTGTCTTTGTGGACTTCTGTTGCTTCTTTTTGCATTTCTTTTGCTTCTTTCTGTGCGTTTTTCCTTCTTTCTTCACATGTCCTACCTCTGTAGGCATAGTTAAAAACTAGCATTTGAAAAACGTTTGAAATGAACTGAAAAACCATAGGTTTCAAGCATGTTATAGTTAGAAATTAGCATTTACAAAAACTTACAAATTCACTGAAAAAAACATATGTTTCATGGGTGTTACTGTTAGCTGGACATTTCACTCGTACAAAACCATAGAAATTGCTCCGTTATAGTTAGTTCTGCTAACTATAACTCGCCCCCCCGCAATGCACTGCTGATTACGTCACATATTACATCACTCATGACATGGTCAGTGACATCACTGATGACATCTCAAATGACATTACTGATGACATCACTGATGACATCATCCATTTGATAAATTGATGCATCTTCTCACACCCTAATATAATCTTTGATACGCCCACTCTAAATTACAGTCTGCCATTCTCAAAACCATAGACACTCCAACAGCAATAACTACATACACACTCACTGAGTCTTAGGTTTACACACACATCTACTCACTCACCCATACAGTCACTCATACTTATGGTCACTCAGTACAGGACTATCATATGCACTCATACACCTATATAAACACTCACACACCATCACTCATCAATAGAGGTACTCACACACCTAGTCAGTCATGCAAATAATTAATCACACTGCCATTTACTCTCCTATACAGTTATGCACACACCAGCTCAATCACTCATACAAATACTAGCACATTCTTATGCTCTTATACAATCACTGATACAAGCACACACTCATCCATACAGCCACTCTCAGAATCACACACTCTCACTTATAGCCATTTATATACTCCATCCCACATATATACTGCCTTTCACATATTTACTTACTCACACATGTACCACTGAGATATACATTCACTCACTAACACACCCATACACACACTCACCCACCCATACAATCCATCACAGATGCACTCTTGAAACCATGCACCCAGTAAATCACCCACTCACACATCTATGCACAGAGTCACACCCACCCCACCCACATAAACACTCAGGCACCCATACAGATACTCAGACAACCAATCAGTAACACATATAGACACTCATGTAGCTATTCACAAGCTCATATAGCCGGTTACACACCAACAGCTAGACGGATGTAGACATTCACACAGTTTAGTCACTAACCCATGCATTCAGTAAGATACATTTAATCACTCACTTATAGAGTCAGTCACGCACCTACTAAATCATCTGTTCAGACGCTTATACACCCACTCATTCTTCATTATGCCTTTCCCCATATATATTAAGCATATTTAAACTTTATAGAAACACAGAGTCACTGGATGATGTAATCAGTGATGTCATTTGAGATGTCATCAGTGATGTCATGAGCGATGTCACTGACCATGTCATGAGTGATGTAATATGTGACGTCATCAGCAGTGCATTGCGCGGGCATGAGTTATTGTTAGCAGAACTAACTATAACTGTGGAATTTCTATGGTTAGTACGAGTCAAATTTCCAGCTAACTATAACACCCCTGAAACCTTTGTTTTTTTCAGTGAATTTCTAAGGTTTTTTAAATGCTAATTTCTAACTATAACGTGCCTGAAACCTATGGTTTTTTGAGTGAATATATATATATATATATATATATATATATATATATATATACATATATATATATATATATATATATATATATATATATATATATATATATATATATATATATATATATATATATATGTAAAAGAAGAAAGAGTTGCCCCTAGGTGGGATGCACATACAGGTAGGAAATTATGCCAAAGCAAGGGCACGAGCCGTGAACAAAGTCCTTTTCGGTTTTCCTGCCAGACGCGTTTCGGGCCAACGCCCTCTTCAGTGGCAGACCATGTGACATGACGGCATGCGGCAAACACCAGTAAATCCCCACAATAATTGTGCTCAGGTGTACCACCTGAAGCAATGCTTTCTGGGACTGGTGGTTTAGTATATATATATATATATATATAGATAGATAGATAGATAGATAGATAGACAGACAGACAGATAGATAGATAGATAGATATTCAATAGTTCTGCTTAATAAATGTACATATTACTGATAGTTACATTATGTGCTTTCAACATGTATATAAGTGACTGCATAAATAAGTAAATCTTTTATCATAACTATGTATCTACAATTGCTTCACTATCGATTTACTAAAAAAGATATAAATAAATAAAATAAAATTAATTTAAAGTACAGCGACACTTGAAAGCCAGAGTTATTTAATGCATCTCTAATCTACATATACTACCTTCCTTTAATCATCTATAGTCCTTACATGTACATATGGATCTATATATTTATTATTTTTCTTTTAATTCAGCATATACAATGCACTACCCTATTTTCCACCCTATACCGCTCTCAATATATCCTCTTCTTCAACTCTCTGACTCATCTCAAACCTCTTTCTACTACTCTTTCCAATGCACTACCCTATTTCTCACCCTATACCTCTATCAATTTATCCTCTACCTCCCCTCTCTCCTTCATTCCGAACCCCATACCACTAAATGATCCCCAAAATAAACCTTTTTAGCCCCTTCCCTACTTTATCCCCCTTGAAACATCTCATACCTCTTTTACTATTCCGACTAATATTATTATTAATTATTATTTTAAAAGTTTTGTATAGCACGCACATGGCCCAAACGGTATCAGAGCTCTTTACATATGGATTGAGGAAGACATAGGCAAATAACTTTGGGCGAGAGGAAGGAAAAGTCAAACCAAATACCACAGGAACAAGCAAAGCAATATGCAACAGGAACACAATGACCAAAACCAAAGACATAGGAACAAGAAAAGCAATATGCAACAGGAACACAATGCCATATTGGAGGGTGCTGTGGGTCATAAAAGATGCCAGGTCATAGCGAAAGCAGCTAAACCTGAACAGATGCAGAAGGAGAACAAGTTCTAGATCAACGCATTGGTCATTAGGAGGGCCTTATCTTCCCTTTTGAAGGCAAATGTTGAGAGAATCAGTCTTGTTTCCGCTGGTAAGGCTTTCCAAATTCTTGGGGCAATGCCAGAGAATGTGCGATTGTATGTTTTTAGTTTTTTTAATTTCTTCGGCTTAAGCAGCAGTGTGCCGATCCCTCAAAACAAGCCTTTCCAAACCCTTCCCTCTGACTCTTCCCCCTCCACCTCTCTTATACTCAACTCAAGCCTCCTCCTACTGCTATGAGCTCCAAAACAAAACAAAAAACAAATAAAAATATATATATTTCAAAATCCGTCCCTCTTCTATCCCTCCACTATCTCTTTCTATTCAAATAACAGACTAACATGTCCACAACTCAAATTACTTTCATATTTCACTATACTAATTCAACACTAATCCTTTGTGGATTCCAGAGTAGCGTGCTACTCCCTGAAAAAGCACTTCAACACCTCATCAGGAGTAGTAAACCCTATGTAAATGCAAACATTTTCCCCTCTCTCTATCCCTTCGCTTTCCTTCTCAATTCAAATAACTGACTAACATAACCACCACTCAAATACTTTCATATTTAACTATACTAATTCACCACTTATCCTTTATGAGTTCTGGAGTAGCATACTACTTGCCAAAAAAGCTCTTCAACACCTCTTCAGGGGTAGCAAGCGCTATATATATGCAAATCTTTTTCCCTCTTCTATCCCTTCACTATCCTTCTCAATCCAAATAACTGACTAACATATCCACCACTCAAATTACTTTCATATTTTCCTATACTAATTCACCACTAATACTTAAAGGGTTCCAGAGTAGTGAGCTACTTGCCGAAAAATAAATTCAACACCCCATCAGGGGTAGCAAGCGCTATATCAATACAAACCTTTTTCCCTCTTCAATCCCTCCACTATCCTTCTAAATCCAAATAACTGACTAACATACCCACCACTCAAATCACTTTCAAATTTCACTATACTACTCGCCGAAAAAGTGCTTCAACGCCTCATCAGCGGTAGGAAGTGTTATATAAATGCAATTACAATACAAAACTATAAAATGCAATTATCCTCTGCCTCACATGCTGAAAATCTTTATGTTTCTTCCCCTGCAGTCCTGGTGGGTTTAGAAGTATACTCCTGAGGTGGTTTGGATAGCAGAAGAAAGTTTGAAAACATTTAAAAACATTTCCTCCAGGGCTCCAGAGTTCCAGTGGAACCAGCAGGAAATAGCAGCAGTTCTACAGCATGGGACTGAATTTAAGCTTTGCTCTGCACAAGGCTCTCAGCACCTTTGAAAAAACAACTGCACTGAGACTTAGAACATTTTACGCAAGAAATTTAAAAAAAACTAGAGCGCCAGTGGGACCAACCAGCTTCAAGTAGATAGGCCTTGGTTCCACAGTGGCCTCTCAAGTTTCAGTGGCAGCCTGTTCAGGGAGGATTTTTCTGAAAAACTGACAGTCCCTTTATGCAATGGGAGCTAGAAGAAATCCCAACTCTTTTCTTCAAAAAAGTTTAAAAATCCCTTTCTGTAGTGGGACTTAGATACTTTTTAAAAAAGTTTTTGCCTTACAAACTTCACCAGGACCAATCCACTTTTTGTATCCAACCAGCTCTCCATTGTGGTCAGCCTCAAATTGCGTCAACATCTCGGTCAACCACTCCCACAGACTATCATTGGCACTTTGTGCTTTTTGCCTCTATTTCTACTTAGAATTCCTCCAGTTCCCTTATATGACTTTTGCTATTTTGGTGTCATTTTGTTTATTACTTATTCCTCTATTTTTCTAATTCAGTTTGGGATTTTATTGTTTAGTGCCTTGACTTTATTATTGTTTTAGTACTGCATACGTAATTTATAGATTGCCCTAAGCTAAGCCTGTCTTCTTTTGCCATTTCTACCAGGGGTTTGAGAGTAGGTTAATTTAGTGACTTTGAGGGTTCAACCTAAAAAGGTTGAACCCTCAAAGTCACAGCGCCACGACACCACAGGGTAACAGAGAGCTTTACAAATCTCAGTAACATAACATAAAATAACAATATTGTTTCAGGTGAGCAGTCAGCCACCCAAAATTATAACCCAGTTTTTTGCACTGGGGAACCTGCTGGAGAAAACTGAGTGAGTCCCAGTGAAGCCTGGTCTGCTATTGACTGAGGAGTCTGTCTAGAAGATAATTGTGCTCAAAATTTGTTGTTTTTATTTCTTCTAAATATTCTCAATAGCTCTTAAGAGTGACAAAGAGGGGTCGACACTGGGATCCATGTTCGGCCTGGCAAACTATTAGGGTTCTGTTGAATGGATGTCAATGCCCACACTGGGCCTCCCCACAAGTCTGTCTATAAGTACTCAGTAAAGTAAGCACTGGGAATAAGACAGGGAAGAAAGATAAGGGAACTGTGGAGTGGGCCTACAGACATCTTAGGATTTCTATCCTTGCTCTGTAGTTGTCCACTATCTGTGGTGTGAAACACTCTATTATCATGTGCATTTATCAATTGGAAAAGCAATGCTTTGGTGCACATCAAATTCATTGATGTTACTCACCACTGTAGGCTGTGGGTAAGCCGTCACCCACAGTATGAGTAAACTCTCCGGCAGTGGACTCAGAGGATGGGAGAAGTTGGAAGCTGTGGGATCCCATGTGCTTGTTAATAGTGGTAGGGAACTGGAACAATGAAGTTCATAGGGTAAGCAGGAAGTCATCAGAGGGAAAGAGAAGGAAGTGACCGAAGCAACTAAGGTGCAGACGAAGGGAAGGCTGGGAACGAACTGCTACACAGGTGAACAAAATGCACTGTTTCCAGGCAAGGTGTTCTCAGTTGTGCTGGGTTAAATACTGTACCTTCTCTTCCCACTTTAGCTTGAAGTACTTCTCCTCCATCTTGAACTGGGAAGGTTTTGAGCTCTGCAATGGAAACAGATACCCTGATGGAATGGGACGGACACTAAAACACGGTGCTTCTAAAGTCCTGTTATAGGTGTTCATAGTCCTTTTCTTAATGCCTGTGAAGACTGAAGGTTCCATGGTAGACAGTGAGCTCTCTTTATCTACTTTCCCCTGTCAACAAGTCAGGGCTATTGTCTTTGTCGTAACTTGCCTTAATAAACAGATCACATCTATTGCATTGGACATAACCTTTCCTAACTAACCAATCAGGCCTGTATCCTTTACCATTGACTTATCATTATAACCAACACAGGCCTACTGTTTTGAGCATAAACCTTTATATAAGACACAAGGTGCAACATAAGCAAGCTTGCTCAGCTCCTGTCAAACAAAAGCTTGTACATTAGAGTATATTAAAGCCCTCTCTCAGTACTGGTTCTTTTACAGGTGATCACATGAGGTCTGATGACAGCTACACTATAAAAAACAGACCCAAATCAAAGACAATCCCTCTTGTTTGGCAAATACTTTTTGCTATTGGCTTTCCCAAACCGTGCTAAATTGATACGACATTAGGAAATCTAGTAGCAGCGCCCAATCATCTTTAAAGTGTATTTTTTGTACTTCCAAGATGGCCGCCATGCTGCTTGTAGATACAATAGGACAGCCATGTTAAAAATATAAAAAATAAACTCCTGCCATTTTGGAAGGGTATTTTTTACACTTCCCAGTTAGCTGTCATGTTGCATCGTGCAACATGGACACTATCTTGGAAATAAAAACTGCACTTCGAAGAGTCCAGTCAGCGCTTTTGCCTTGCCATTGGTGGCATGATTCTTAAAGTATCCATCAGAGGTGGTAGGTGAAGGGTAGAAAAATGGGGGTAGGGATGTGCAGTGGTGCAGGGGAGAGAAAGAGAATGCCAGATCGAGCCACAGAAGGGCTTGGTGTCGGATGGAGCAGTGATCGCTAGGGCTTTGAGGAGAGATGGCCAGAGATGGAGGAGTGAGTGGAAATGTGAAAGAGGACACTTGATCAGAGAGACAAAGGAGTAACACATGCAGTCACATTGAGGGCTAAATCACAAATGAAGCTGAAACAAGATCAAATATTTCTTTCTGTCAGTTATGGAGGGATATACTCAGGGCCACTGGAATTATGTGACTCTGCAGCCGCTGTGATTTTTGCATACGCATGGATTTGTGGCATCCACCACATAATCCATCATCTGCTGCATAATTGCAGATTTTAATTAAATGAATTGTTTCTAGTTAAAACAGATCAGAAGTTTCAACAAATGTGGTGATTCTGGTTCCAATTTATTTCTAGCTCAAATTCAAAAAAATTTACAAAATAATGAAGTAATACAATCACACAATGTGCCGCATCATGTTGCATCGTTTTCCTTTTCTTGCCGCATTATTTAGTCAAACCTGCTGCACAATTTGGTCCTCTTCTTCCAATGGCCCTGGATATACTCAACCAATTTAAAGCAAGGGAGGAACCGAAATACTCCAGAGACAGGACAAAGACAGCAGTGGGGAGCAAAGCTGCCAAATCGGGAGCAGATGCAAAGAAGTCATCTATTAATGGTAGACACACAGCCCACTCTCATATTTATGGAAGTAATTATAGAAGTATTGATTACAATTCAGTCTGTAGCCGCATGGCCAGAAGAGGTCTCCTACCAAGGGAAACTCTACATATTCATCAGGTCCTATTAAAAACTTTGTTTTGTTTTTCTAAAGTGCAAACTATGGGCCTGATTTAGATCTTGGCGGAGAGGTTACTCCGTGACATAGTATATAATGGAAATTATATTTTGGCATATGGGGTATCTGTCGCCTTTGGATTGGAGTAACCCGTCCAGCGAGATCTAAATCAGGCCCTCTCTCTTTTAGCCCTTTAAGTGTGCCCGTTGGCCAATGGCCGTCGCGAGCACTACCTCGGTAGTAGTGCGCACGTCCGTTGGCCGACGCGGCCCGCCCACTCAATGGAACGCCCCGCACCGTGACGGAATTGCCGCCGCGGTTAAGGTGTAGGGAAGTCAGACCTCTTTACAAAAGTTGGAAAAGTGATAAATGAGTTTAGAGACATTAGGCAAATGAAGAATTCCAAATTAAGATGCACTTCTTTTATGCGATTATAATAGAATGAGTCATTAATAAAAAAGAGGGTATTGCCAATGTCCTCCATCTGAAGGGAAATATAAAAGGTGAGGCAATGTGGTACAGGGGTACATCAAAGAAAGAGAAGATTGTTGGGGCAAGGTATAGGAATGGACCTTCTCTTTCCTGGATAGGTGCACACAAGTAGCCTCACTGGTCAACGTACAGCCCTCTTTTAAGACTACCTCATAGGAGTACCACTGGGTTCAACCCTTATCCCCACCATACTCAATCAGTATATATCCCCTTTGGAAGATTTGATTGAATCATTTCGATTAAATGTTTTTTCTTATACCATATGCAAATTCATTTTAGACTGGGTAATGGGGTGTATTCATCTCAGTAAAAATTCACTATTTGCATCGAACAAGTGGCCCTTTGTAAAAAATCAAATTTCTTGAATTCTGAAAAGCCGGCAGGCCCTCTCCGTGAACCTCTGAAGGGTGCCTTGACATGTTATGTCCCCTTCCCAAACTAGTCCAACCTGTAAGCAATCCCAGAGTCATCTTTGATACCAGGATTTCCTTTGAGAATGATAAAAACACCTTACTTTCTACTTGTTACAGACTACAGCTGGTTCAGAAAACGACTACACATCTGGTCCTATGGCTAAAATAGGTGTCAGTTTATGCCTCACACCTGGTTTATCTTCATTGGCTATAGTGTATTTAAGGCTTTAGTCCTGATTTATTACAAATGCATTCTATGGGTGGGATATTTTTCACGTTTGTGACGGAGTGACCCATCCACCAAAGTCTAAATCAGGCACTTTGTGCCTTAGTCACAAATCCATGTATGCCCCTTTGATGAGAATTTACATGGGTGCCATGTTTTCATGTTATATTCCACCACACACCCTTCCCTCTAGTTCACTCCTTTTTGTGTCGGTTCCTATATGTCGGAAGAACTGATTGGGTTGACGCGCTCCTACTGTGGTCACAGCTAAGGCCCGTTTCTTCCCTCCAATTTGCCGGCCAAGAAAAACTTACTGAAATTCTGCAAGCAGCGGAAAATTCAATTATGTGCATCCATGCTGTAGATTTCTTTAGTTTCCGTTAACTTGGGGCGCCAGGATGCCCTTTTTGGAGTAATGGTAAACAAGATCTGAACTCAAATCCATGTGATTGGATAATGTGCGTTTGATAAGGTAGACAATCTCTTACACCTGGTCCAGAGAATAGGATAGAATTTGTGAACTCATCTTTGGATGGCTAGAAGGAACACCTACCAGACCAAGAGAGCCTTGGCTGCTGTGTGGAAAATGACAATGTATATGTACATAAGCGGCGTTCATTTGTGTTCACCATACCCCTCGCTGTAAGCAGAACGAATACCGCGAAGCATTGACCGCATCATCCCGCCAGCATAGGCCCATGCACGCACGTACACGACAGCCATTTTAGACACCAAGGCCTCTGCCCACTCCCGATAGCCAGCGTCTCTCTCTCCCCCCTCACTCCCCAGCCTCGCAAGCATCCCCGTCAGCCCCCGGTCTCTCATGCATAGGCCATAAAACCCTCTCCCTCTGCGCGACCCTGCTCTAAAAGTGACACCCCGCCTGACCGACACCCCCTGTATTCCTCCCAGGAACACCCTTCCCCTCTTCTGATGACCCCCCCCCCGGCTACGCCTGGCCTCCCGACCCGGTCCCAAGTCATAAAACAAAGCCTCATGGATGTACCCCCCCTGGCCCCGCATAGCAAAGCGTGATACACCAACCGAAGTGCCCGATCTTATCGCCTGCCCAACCTTAGATCTGACCACCCCCTCTTGCCCTCGTGTCCTGTTGGAATGTCCGGCTGCAAGATTACAATCACATGTTACATTTGGGAGGGGAAACGACATCCGAACGACTGGTATGGGAATAGGCCTGAAGCTGGGATTCCAAACACGCCTTTTCGTACTTCAAAGTGCCTTTATTGCAATAAGGAATGTTTGTACATCATAAACCTGTGTATAAAAGACGGAGCCTCAGAGAAACTTGTTAGAGCACCTCTTGAAGACATTGTGCGCGTGTCCGAAATGACAGGCTCTCCTCATGAGATATAAAAATCTGTTCTTGCACTCCCGCTTCCAGCGCCCGTCTCTTTATTTGGTAACTGTTCAAGATGGGAACTAAGAGGCGTCTTGTGCCAGCAGCCTGGGCATCGGTTGTAATTTGGGCTGTTTTTCCATAATTGGCGTCCCAACGCGGGGCCCATCAGCGACATAAGGTCCGGTAAGAGAGGTCCAGACGATGGGGTGAACATCTGAACGATTGGAGTATACCTGCCTTGAGAGGGCCCTCGTCCGGCTGCCGATTGAATGAACTTCACCGATTCCGAACGGACCTCTCTCAAGCGACCTACTGTCCTGACTGGGATCCCACAGGAATGCTGCGGTAAAAACATGGAGTAAGAGAATGATCGGGCGCTGGAAAGGGAAGGCGAAGAACTGTCCACACGGTCCGGTCCGGGTAAGGTTAAGTAGGACGTCTTCACGTCTGATAATCGGCATTTAAATACTGGTATTGTTCATTGATTGGTTCATGTAGCCTTGGTTGCTACTTGAAGTATTGGTTCTCTTTGAGACATTCTCTGTTTGCAAACAGCGACGAATAGGAACGTTCCTCTCTCTTTGCAAATAGTGAAGGATAGGTAATGCGGACTTTTGTCCCCCGTTGTAATCCGTCATGCCTATTTTTCTCCCCACTGATTGATTGATTGCTCTGTTGCTCTTTGAGACATTCGCTGTCTACAAACGGGGAAGAATAGGAATATTCTGTCTCCCTTTGCAGATAGTGAAGGGTAGGTAATGCAGACTTTTGTCCCCATTGTAATCCGTCATGCCTATCTTTCTCCCCACTGATTGTTTGTTATCGATTTTTATCGATTATCGCTCTTGAGATATTCCCTGTCTACAAACAGAGAAGAATAGGAATATTCTGTCTCCCTTTGCAGATAGCGAAGGATAGGTAATGCGGACTTTTGTCCCCCGTTGTAATCCGTCATGCCTGTTTTTCTCCCCACTGATTGATTGATTGTCTGGACATTTATTGTTCAAGGAATAGTTATTTTGAGGTATTCTCTGTTTGCAAATAACGTGGAATAGAAATATTCTGTCTAGTCTTTGCAAGTAGTGAAGGGTAGATAATGCGGACCTTTGTCCCCCGTTGTAATCTGTCATGCCTATCTACTCCCCACTGATTGGTAAACTAGTTCCACCCGGACCACTTATTAGAGGTAGATCATCTGGCTCAACCGGAGGGCGCCCCTAATAAAAAGGACATACGTAAAATACGAAGTAATCACCGTATCCTGTTAACAGAAACTTTAGCACGAAACGCTCTAGAAAAGGAAGGAAAAAGAAATCGAGCAAAATCAGTAGGCCACTGATGAGTTTTTTTTGACTTCGCTAGAAATAAGAAACGTTAGTGTTAGAACCTGGGATGTCAGGTCACCTAGGGTAGCCTGGCCTAGGGGTAAGACATATAATTCTAGAGGCACAGTGTGAAGGTTGCAGACCACCCAGCAGTAAATCCACGCAATAACACTTAAAAAGGACGCTACACCAAGTTGTTAGGAAAATAAGTACTTGTTTATAAAAATAATATATTCTGTTCTCTTATACTTTAGGATTCACAGTTCAGTACTTTACAATCAATCAGGTGAAATAACAATCCGCTAAAGTCTTGGGAGAGAAAACTACCACTCAGTATAAGCAAATGCAGATGTCATGGAATTAATAGCAATCTTTTTAGCAGTGTTAACTGGCATTAAAAATCCACATCAATAGTATCTTCCATTACATTTAGATGTCATGTAAACAGTAGCTCTACTTTCAGGGATGTTAACTTATCTCAATATTTATCATTAATAATACATTTAATCAGTTCACAACATTGACCAAATCTGGCTTCAGTGAGGAATTCCAGTTTACCCCGAAGTTTAGTTAATAACCAGCAATCTTTGTAAGGAGCTTATGCCTTCACTTAGCCAACAGGTTTCTTTATGCTACTCCCCAACCTGTGATGAGCAGGGATTGAATGACCAGTGTCTAATTCGCTCCACTGTAGGCACTAGCGCCACTTCCCTCTGCAATTCACCTCCTTACTTGTTTCTACAACGTTGCTGGGTCCTTTTCTGTGGTAGAAGCGGGGGGGGAATTCACCACCGAGGTGGCCAAGCAATCGGATGTGGCAAAGACTCTCTTGAAGCTCCCCTGCACGCTCTCCTCACTCGGCCAGCTCCTCTGCTTGGCGCTCGAGCGGAGGGCAGGGCCGAATCACACAACCTCCAGAGAACCACCGGGTCCCCCAGCTCCCTCTCCCTGCTCGGCCAGCTCCTCTGCGTGGCGCGCGAGCGGAGGGAAAAGGGCGGGACACTCGCTCCGGATGCAGCCGGCGCTCCCTCTTCGCGTTGATCGGCGGGACCACTGTTCCCGCGGGCATGCGCGGAAGCGCTCGCTCTGGTGCTTCCTCACCCAGCGCCTGCTCTCAGGAAGGATGCGTCACGCACGGGCCTGCTCGGTCCTAGGCCCCTCCTGAGGGGATGACAACAACGGATTGGGCATGCGCGAAGGCGCCTTTTTGGTAGCGTCTCGCCCTGACTTCCCCTGGCAACCGGGTCGCTACACAGCAATGCGACTACAGCGCGGAAGGCGCCCCCGGGGTCCCGATCACGGCGAAAGCCTTCAGGACTTCCCAGATTAGATGGGACCTTTCTCCACTCTTCACCACCTTAACAATTAGAAGAGGGTCAGCTCGCTACCAGTCCTGACACAGGTAAGGGGTGTCCAGCGCCGCCCAGGCCAAAAGCTTTCTTCTTACCCTCAGAAGGGAGGGGGAATCAAAGGGGGGCTTCCACAGGTTACAGCCACAGTGCACTTTCTCAGCACTAGACCACTAGCCCTCCTTACTGGGCAGATAAAGGGGCACAGGAATCTTCTAAATTCAGTTCTTAGATCCCAAAAGTTAACCCCTACCTAACTGTCCAGGGTCAGCAGGATGAACTAGCCTGGCTAGGACAACAGGAATGGCGATGGAAAAGCCTTGACAGAGGGCTACTCTTGTAGAGGAAACCACCCTTCAGGATCCTACCCCTACCAGACCTCAGCCTTCACTCTAGCTGCTCCTCACTGACAGACAAAATGGCTGCTCAACCCCTGCCCTTTTATAGACAACCCCCACAGAGTCCAGTAGGGTCCAGAAGGTTCTGGAAGGCCTAAGGTTATCCTATGGGGCTGTCTAAGATGTGGCAGTTGGAAACAGTTAAGGCCCTCCATCTTGTGAATTACAGCAGTTTCCTGACAGAACAGGCCTCTGGGCCTAAGGTGAAAAACTATGAGGGACAAAAGAACACCTATCCCCTTGGCCAACACCTTTAAAAACTAGTGGACACAAAAATTATTAAGGGTATGAGGGGCAAAAAGGGGACAAAATAAATAATAAATTGGAGGGACTACGCAAAAAGCCAGACAGGTCTAACAGTTAGAAATAGCCCGCAATAAGTAACATGAAAGTGGTGAGAGAAGCCAAGCTTGACATCACGGCAGCCACGAGGTAGCTAGGCTCCGCCGCCCCTCACTGCTCCAAGCATGTCTGTCCCACCGCCCGCCACGGCCAATAACGGTAACATAATATAGATACAAGTCAGCAGATGCCTACCCCCATTCCGGAAGCTCACGAAGTGCAACAGGTCCACGGTTACGCCCATCCGGAAGACGAGGCCTCGACACGTGCAGGGCGGGGCCCGGCTGGCCGCCATCGGCCGGAGAGGTCGTGGGGTGGATGGCCCAGAATGTACTGGTCTTCCCATCCTCTTCTTCTGGCGCCTTGCAGGCCACGGGGGGGGGGGGATGTCTTGCTTATGCCCCCGACCCCCCCCCCCTCTCTCATCGCCTGGTCCGGCCATCACGAATGTCAGCGGCCGGAGAGGTCGTGGGGGGATGGCCCGAAATGTACTGGTCTTTCCATTCTCCTCTTCTGGCGCCTTGCAGGCCACGGGGAGGGGATGTCTTGCTTATGCCTCCGACCCCCCCTCTCTCATCGCCTGGTCCGGCCATCACGAAAGTCAGCGCCGGGAGACGGCGTGGGGTGCACGAGCCGCTCCCACCTCCCCAGGTGGAGGTCCCTCAGCTGCACCACCAACGCTCCACTCACCCGACAAGGGTTCGTCCACTGTTGCGGTGCAACACCACGCCCGACAGGCTGGAGCCCGTCTGCCCTTACGATCCAGCGACTGCCGGTTGCCGCGGAACTCATAACATGGCGGTCGACTCTGCAAGATTGGGCCTGGCGTGCAAAGATGGCTTGGTCGCTTGTCAGCTAGAAAATGAGTCCCCGTCCAGAAGCGTTCTCCCCAGCTTTGAAGATTCTACGAGAACCGCGGGGGCCCCCGACTCCCGCGGCCCCCGATGGGGAATGACTGCCATGATTGCCCGCGGAACTACCAAGACGTAGCCGCAAGACGTTGGCGCTCTCATGCTGGCGCCAGCCTCAGTTTGAAAGACCAAAATTCTGCAGACTACCAATTTGATCAGTTCCGGTGGAACACCAGTATGACCCGGTAGGAAAGATTGTTGCCTCCCTCCCCCCTTTGACTGATGGTTCTTATCGGCGGCCCCTTCTGTTGCCCTTTAACGAAACTTTTGGACTGCCGAAAGAGGCTCTGGTCCAACCACGAGTTGGTGGAGACATTTTGACTATACTTGGACCTGCCTGACCGCACCCAAAATGGCGCCGGTACAAATGAAACTCGCAACTCCCTGTTGTGTTCCGGTTGCTCAGCCGTGATATCATGAGATATGTATGCAGTTTTTTTGAAGCGCATGGCGGGAGGGGATGGGTACTGATTGAACATTCGGACAATGAATTGATATTAAGTTCTGACGCGTCATTGATTACCGTATTATTGAAAGTTCGAATTTTCGACACTTATGGTACTTGCCCACAATGAATTTTCGATATGATTTTATTGCACTTGTCGCACCTTTATGAAATCAACGGTCACCGACTCCGTTACGTTTTCCTCAAATAAATATCCCCTCATGTACAGTTCCAGTCTGCACCGTGGCCGGCCCACGTGGTTGTAGGCCCGTATTTGTGCGCCAACATTTTCAAATAAAGTTTTTTTGAAAAGCAAACATAGTTGTAGCGCTTAGATTGGTAAGTTTCGAATAAATGGCCACTGTTTCCGATATAAGTAAAATACAGGTGAAATGAAGCAACTCGATTACTTAAAGGTTAAAAAGCAAAGTACACAGAAATATCGCAAATGTGAATGGTCCAGGTTTGTTGTGTGTGTGTTTTTTTTTTATATATATTTTTGTGCAACGTAAAGCGATCGATAAAGGTCTCGATATTTAGCCTTTACTTTATGTGCCACATGTATCAGGGAAGTTGTTTCAGATGCCCCTAAGCCACCCCGAAGGAATGCCACCTAGCCCCTCTAGTTTCCGTGCCTGATGAACAAAAACGACCCTGTACCACTGTAGACCATCCCTCCTCCTCGAAGGAGAGCACGAGTTCACCCCCACTTTACACTGACTGCCCTTTGTTTTTGACCCTTCCCTACACACGATCAATAATACCACCCTTGGGCGATCTATGCAATATACAGTCCATCAATGACTATCTCTCCCGCACTACCGGTCCCTCTGGGCTTAAAACGCCGAGATGAAAGGGACTGCATCCCGCGGAGATAGGTCGAGTATGTGGTAAGTAAAAGCATTTTCGGGTTTATGCGCGCTGATGTGTTTTAAAACGCTGCCCCCACCCCTTCTTTTTCCCTTCTTTTCTGCAGGTCACATCGGAACGTCGACTAAAGTATGGAGAAGACCTAAGCAACACGCCATGGTTCCGCACGGAAAAATTGTATATTGTCTATGAGAATGTGACGAATTTGTGTGATATGAATGCACGTGTGGATGCCCTGATGTGTATAGCTCGACTGAATACACGTTGCACCCGTTTGGATTGATAAGAGAAATGTTTTATGTATGACTTAAGTGATGATCGAACGGCCGATGGAATGGGGAAAAGGGGTCTGAACATGGTGCCTATATACGACGAACAAACAAAGATATAGCACTCCCTTACCTAGAAACGACTGGCTCTCTCTCTCTCTCTGAACCCAGCGACTGGGAGGGTGGCCTGAAGCAGAAACTTGACGGGTTATTGCAGTATGACAAAATATGACTCCAACCGGCACCCCAAATAATGCAACCAAGAATGACGTGCACCCATGAGTAAATTCATACGATAACTAAATAGGCAAAGGTTCAGGAATATTCCGGGGTGAGGTTTACCCGAGTACACTCCTCCTGGAAGACTAGGAATATTGTCAATGTTTAAGATTTACCACCTCCTTCTTGCACCCTCATAGACATGAAACTCAAAGCTGCCCCATTGTTCTCCCGACTGACACCCTCCGTTGCCTCAGCCTGGATACCCATTCGCTAAAAATGATTCGAAGATCCCACCGTGAGTATTAGCCCGACCAGGTTAGTTCCCGAACAATTGACAAAGGTGTAAGTATTTGCAACCGAGGCCACCAGCAAAGGCAGCCAGATGAATTAAGTAGGATACTAAGGATGCGCAGCATGCAGGAAGAAATCTTTTTGGCCAAGTACTGTTCTATGTTTTGTCTTGGATTTTTGTATATAATACATGTACTATTCCCTCCCCGCCTGAATTCATGTGTACGTAATGTATGGATCTACGTCGTCCCTCAGCCTGTGTTTCTATATAACTTGACCCCTGTTGTTCTGTGTTGTGTGCGCACTAAATGGCCTATTATTGTACACGTTTTCTCTCTCTCCATGTCGTACGTGTACCGAATAGTTCGTTTAAAATGCGGACGACTCTCTCTCTCTCTGAGAGTCCCCCTGTTCCCTCTTCCTTTGTGTGGTAACGTTGTGCCCCGCCGGCACAAGCTTAATTGGTTTTTGAACACAAAGGTGTTCGGCAAAATTGACAGCAACTAAAACAATTATAATGTGCCATATTACTAGCTCTCCTTTCTGTAAAATGATGGAACTTGAATTGGCTAAGAAGGAAAGGACAGGTAAGACGACTGATGTCCCCTAATCTGGCTTTTTATAAGGGGACTATATGTCAGTGGCCTTCTGTTCTCAGTCCGTTAGAAACACAATACCCAATGCCCAGATTGCCCCACCTCTCTGCACCCAAGTACGGATGTCCAAAGCGTCCTCGTTTCTCCCGATTGACCCCAGCTCCATATCCCGAAGTATAACTGATGACCCTGATTAACCGTTGCTCCCCGAGAAAAGAATGTTTAGCCTCTGTTCCTCTCTCATGATGATAGAAGACTGCCAGGGCTTGGGTTAGAAAGACGAGTCTCTACCGTAGGATCCGATTTCGAGGTTGATGGAATACGCAGTTGATAAGAGTATGACTTCTCTCCATATACGTCATGAATGAACGCCAAATAGACTTAGTACAAACTCAGTAGAAATGTCCGCATACATACTCCATAGTGATAACTTCTGACTGTGACCGATGAACGTATCCCCAACTACTTAAGATTGGGGGCGGAATTGAAATGTATAAATGTCTTCTCCTGCCAGTTCTCTAAAGCTTGTTTTGTACCCATTCAAAGATACACAATCACTGGAGGAGAGGGACTGGACGTGACGCACAGCCTAGCCGCAGATCATGAAGCACATGTGACCTCGACCAAAGGTGGAGCCGCAGAGCAACGAGACGCGGGACGAGGCACCACTCTCAAACACGGGAAATGAAAGGATGGAGGGCTGCTTTGAAGCCCTCTGCTAGCTGACCCACGCGTGCCGGAAGTCCCCGTCCCTTTTAGCCCGATTGATGGGCCTGCCTGCTCGTTATCCTTTGCTCCCTTGGTTTGTCTCAAAGATCTGATCCCACTCCGCCCTCTCTTCCCTCGATTTATCCGACAACGCCCCCCCCTTTTTTTCACATGGATTTTGACTCGGAGAAGAAGAACAGCATTTAGGTAGAATAGGGTTTGCCACGGAAGGAGAAAGAAATGCAGGTGCCCAGCATGAGGCACCCTTGAAAAGATTAGTTAGAAAACAGGACTGTGGTCTAACAGCAGAGGACAGATCGCACCCTGCAACGTGTAAGGATTGATCCGAGCTGGACCTATAGCTCCACCGCCGGTGCTCAACAGCGCCAACGGAAGAAGAAGAACTACTAGAGCCTACCAGTGATGGCTCGCTGCTAAAAAGACACTGTGGCGAAGATCCCCCCCCCTTTCCGAACTTTCTACCCCCCCCTCTGACCACTTGCTTGTATTGAACTGAATTCCTCCCTCAACAACTTTGTATTGCTTTCAAAATATTTCATCGGTCACTTTTAACTGTACATTGATACCGCCGGTGAGAGAGTCAGAACATGGTTCCATAATGTGCCGGAACATTTCCTTGATTGACTCCGACTGAGTTGTATACCGATCTCTAGACTCGTATATATATCACGACAAATGTAAATTCATATGTATTGCACCTCGTCTATCGCATCGACTGCACATGGTTATATGCAATCCGCCAGTATTGACAACGCTATTTCATTGACCACACATGGCTATATGTACACCCTGTCAGTTATGATAAACACGGAAATGAACTAACTTATGTTAAAAAGCGGCGACTGTGGAAAATGACAATGTATATGTACATAAGCGGCGTTCATTTGTGTTCACCATACCCCTCGCTGTAAGCAGAACAAATACCGCAAAGCATTGACCGCATCATCCCGCCAGCATAGGCCCATGCACGCACGTACACGACAGCCATTTTAGACACCAAGGCCTCTCTGCCCACTCCCGATAGCCAGCGTCTCTCTCTCCCCCCTCACTCCCCAGCCTCGCAAGCATCCCCGACAGCCCCCGGTCTCTCATGCATAGGCCATAAAACCCTCTCCCTCTGCGCGACCCTGCTCTAAAAGTGACACCCCGCCTGACCGACACCCCCTGCATTCCTCCCAGGAACACCCTTCCCCTCTTCTGATGACCCCCCCCCGGCTACGCCTGGCCTCCCGACCCGGTCCCAAGTCATAAAACAAAGCCTCATGGATGTACCCCCCCTGGCCCCGCATAGCAAAGCGTGATACACCAACCGAAGTGCCCGATCTTATCGCCTGCCCAACCTTAGATCTGACCACCCCCTCTTGCCCTCTTGTCCTGTTGGAATGTCCGGCTGCAAGATTACAATCACATGTTACATTTGGAAGGGGAAACGACATCCGAATGACTGGTATGGGAATAGGCCTGAAGCTGGGATTCCAAACACGCCTTTTCGTACTTCAAATTGCCTTTATTGCAATAAGGAATGTTTGTACATCATAAACCTGTGTATAAAAGACGGAGCCTCAGAGAAACTTGTTAGAGCACCTCTTGAAGACATTGTGCGCGTGTCCGAAATTACAGGCTCTCCTCATGAGAAATAAAAATCTGTTCTTGCACTCCCGCTTCCAGCGCCCGTCTCTTTATTTGGTAACTGTTCAAGATGGGAACTAAGAGGCGTCTTGTGCCAGCAGCCTGGGCATCGGTTGTAATTTGGGCTGTATTTCCACAATTGGCGTCCCAACGCGGGGCCCATCAGCGACATAAGGTCCGGTAAGAGAGGTCCAGACGATGGGGTGAACATCTGAACGATTGGAGTATACCTGCCTTGAGAGGGCCCTCGTCCGGCTGCCGATTGAATGAACTTCACCGATTCCGAACGGACCTCTCTCAAGCGACCTACTGTCCTGACTGGGATCCCACAGGAATGCTGCGGTAAAAACATGGAGTAAGAGAACGATCGGGCGCTGGAAAGGGAAGGCGAAGAACTGTCCACACGGTCCGGTCCGGGTAAGGTTAAGTAGGACGTCTTCACGTCTGATAATCGGCATTTAAATACTGGTATTGTTCATTGATTGGTTCATGTAGCCTTGGTTGCTACTTGAAGTATTGGTTCTCTTTGAGACATTCTCTGTTTGCAAACAGCGATGAATAGGAACGTTCCTCTCTCTTTGCAAATAGTGAAGGATAGGTAATGCGGACTTTTGTCCCCCGTTGTAATCCGTCATGCCTATTTTTCTCCCCACTGATTGATTGATTGCTCTGTTGCTCTTTGAGACATTCGCTGTCTACAAACGGGGAAGAATAGGAATATTCTGTCTCCCTTTGCAGATAGTGAAGGGTAGGTAATGCAGACTTTTGTCCCCATTGTAATCCGTCATGCCTATCTTTCTCCCCACTGATTGTTTGTTATCGATTTTTATCGATTATCGCTCTTGAGATATTCCCTGTCTACAAACAGAGAAGAATAGGAATATTCTGTCTCCCTTTGCAGATAGCGAAGGATAGGTAATGCGGACTTTTGTCCCCCGTTGTAATCCGTCATGCCTGTTTTTCTCCCCACTGATTGATTGATTGTCTGGACATTTATTGTTCAAGGAATAGTTCTTTTGAGGTATTCTCTGTTTGCAAATAACGTGGAATAGAAATATTCTGTCTAGTCTTTGCAAGTAGTGAAGGGTAGGTAATGCGGACCTTTGTCCCCCGTTGTAATCTGTCATGCCTCTCTACTCCCCACTGATTGGTAAACTAGTTCCACCCGGACCACTTATTAGAGGTAGATCATCTGGCTCAACCGGAGGGCGCCCCTAATAAAAAGGACATACGTAAAATACGAAGTAATCACCGTATCCTGTTAACAGAAACTTTAGCACGAAACGCACTAGAAAAGGAAGGAAAAAGAAATCGAGCAAAATCAGTAGGCCACTGCTGAGTTTTTTTTGACTTCGCTAGAAATAAGAAACGTTAGAAATAGCCCGCAATAAGAAACATGAAAGTGGTGAGAGAAGCCAAGCTTGACATCACGGCAGCCACGAGGTAGCTAGGCTCCGCCGCCCCTCACTGCTCCAAGCATGTCTGTCCCACCGCCCGCCACGCCCAATAACGGTAACATAATATAGATACAAGTCAGCAGATGCCTACCCCCATTCCGGAAGCTCCCGAAGTGCAACAGGTCCACGGTTATGCCCATCCGGAAGACGAGGCCTCGACACGTGCAGGGCGGGGCCCGGCTGGCCGCCATCGGCCAGAGAGGTCGTGGGGTGGATGGCCCAGAATGTACTGGTCTTCCCATCCTCTTCTTCTGGCGCCTTGCAGGCCACGGGGGGGGGGGGGGAATGTCTTGCTTATGCCCCCGACCCCCCCCCTCTCTCATCGCCTGGTCCGGCCATCACGAATGTCAGCGGCCGGAGAGGTCGTGGGGGGATGGCCCGAAATGTACTGGTCTTTCCATTCTCCTCTTCTGGCTCCTTGCAGGCCACAGGGAGGGGATGTCTTGCTTATGCCTCCGACCCCCCCTCTCTCATCGCCTGGTCCGGCCATCACGAAAGTCAGCGCCGGGAGACGGCGTGGGGTGCACTGGGAGGGAGAGGCGGCGCGGACGAGCCTCTCCCACCTCCCCAGGTGGAGGTCCCTCAGCTGCACCCCCAACGCTCCACTCACCCGACAAGGGTTCGTCCACTGTTGCGGTGCAACACCATGCCCGACAGGCTGGAGCCCGTCTGCCCTTACGATCCAGCGACTGCCGGTTGCCGCGGAACTCATAACATGGCGGTCGACTCTGCAAGATTGGGCCTGGCGTGCAAAGATGGCCTGGTCGCTTGTCAGCTAGAAAATGAGTCCCCGTCCAGAAGCGTTCTCCCCAGCTTTGAAGATTCTACGAGAACCGCGGGGGCCCCCGACTCCCGCGGCCCCCCCGATGGGGAATGACTGCCATGATTGCCCGCGGAACGACCAAGACGTAGCCGCGAGACGTTGGCGCTCTCATGCTGGCGCCAGCCTCAGTTTGAATGACCAAAATCCTGCAGACTACCAATTTGATCAGTTCCGGTGGAACACCAGTATGACCCGGTAGGAAAGATTGTTGCCTCCCTCCCCCCTTTGACTGATGGTTCTTATCGGCGGCCCCTTCTGTTGCCCTTTAACGAAACTTTTGGACTGCCGAAAGAGGCTCTGGTCCAACCACGAGTTGGTGGAGACATTTTGACTATACTTGGACCTGCCTGACCGCACCCAAAATGGCGCCGATACAAATGAAACTCGCACCTCCCTGTTGTGTTCCGGTTGCTCAGCCGTGATATCATGAGATATGTATGCAGTTTTTTTGAAGCGCATGGCGGGAGGGGATGGGTACTGATTGAACATTCAGACAATGAATTGATATTAAGTTCTGACGCGTCATTGATTACCGTATTATTGAAAGTTCGAATTTTCGACACTTATGGTACTTGCCCACAATGAATTTTCGATATGATTTTATTGCACTTGTCGCACCTTTATTTATTTATTTATTTATTAATGACACTTATAGAGCGCGTACAATTACCCGTGGGCGTCTCGGCGCTAATGAAATCAACGGTCACCGACTCCGTTACGTTTTCCTCAAATAAATATCCCCTCATGTACAGTTCCAGTCTGCACCGTGGCCGGCCCACGTGGTTGTAGGCCCGTATTTGTGCGCCAACATTTTCAAATAAAGGTTTTTTGAAAAGCAAACATAGTTGTAGCGCTAGATTGGTAAGTTTCGAATAAATGGCCACTGTTTCCGATATAAGTAAAATACAGGTGAAATGAAGCAACTCGATTACTTAAAGGTTAAAAAGCAAAGTACACAGAAATATCGCAAATGTTATTGGTCCAGGTTTGTTGTGTGTGTGTTTTTTTTAAATATTTTTGTGCAACGTAAAGCGATCGATATAGGTCTCGATATTTAGCCTTTACTTTATGTGCCACATGTATCAGGGAAGTTGTTTCAGATGCCCCTAAGCCACTCCGAAGGAATGCCACCTAGCCCCTCTAGTTTCCGTGCCTGATGAACAAAAACGACCCTGTACCACTGTAGACCATCCCTCCTCCTCGAAGGAGAGCACGAGTTCACCCCCACTTTACACTGACTGCCCTTTGTTTTTGACCCTTCCCTACACACGATCCATAATACCACCCTTGGGCGATCTATGCAATATACAGTCCATCAATGATTATCTCTCCCGCACTACCGGTCCCTCTGGGCTTAAAACGCCGAGATGAAAGGGACTGCATCCCGCGGAGATAGGTCGAGTATGTGGTAAGTAAAAGCATTTTCGGGTTTATGCGCGCTGATGTTGACGCGCTCCTACTGTGGTCACAGCTAAGGCCCGTTTCTTCCCTCCAATTTTCCGGCCAAGAAAAACGTACTGAAATTCTGCAAGCAGCGGAAAATTCAATTATGTTCATCCATGCTGTAGATTTCTTTAGTTTCCGTTAACTTGGGGCGCCAGGATGCCCTTTTTGGAGTAATGGTACACTAAACAAGATCTGAACTCAAATCCATGTGATTGGATAATGTGCGTTTGATAAGGTAGACAATCTCTTACACCTGGTCCAGAGAATAGGATAGAATTTGTGAACTCATCTTTGGATGGCTAGAAGGAACACCTGCCAGACCAAGAGAGCCTTGGCTGCTGGAGGGGTGAGAGGGAGGATGGTGTGCTCCTTCTTTGGGTGACTGTAAGAGGGGAGCTAATGCTATATAGAAGGCCAGAGATTCTGTCTTTGGGGATGGGGAAACAGATTTAAATCCAGGCGTTGTTGCCTTATCCTGTGATTCTCTGCAAATCTCTAAATCTCTCCAGGATTAAAAAAACATGAAAGTGTCCTTGTGTAATGTAACTGGTGCTCACTTAAAGCACCCCAATTCCTTCGGGTTGTGTTTACGCTATATGAAAACTGCAACAACAAAAAAGAAACTCTGAAGGAATGTGATTGGCAAATGGATCATAGTGGGAGGCAGCTGGAGGTGAATTCCCAGGAGAGAGTGGGTAGGCACATGTGGGGATTGCTGATCTGATTGGAATGTAAAAGGAAAGAACAAGGAAAAGAGAGATAAGGTGAAAGGAAGCCTGAGAGCAGAGATGGAGGACTGAGTTTGTTGTATCTCTATGAGAACTGATGGATGGGAGAGAAATTGTAGTAAGTTGAGTACAGAAATGTCCATAGATTGGGAGATAATCCTTTAGGAACAGATTTATACAAAAAGTGACAAAGAGAAAGATGTGAGGAGGGTGTGATGTGGAGGTGTCTCAGCAACAAGAGAAAACACAAGGATGTGATGGAGTGAGCACTGAAACTTTTCAGACACTCACCCCCAGGCACAGATCTGGGTTGAATCCATCATCCTTTAGCTCACTTTGCCACCCCAGTTCACACCCAGCCATATGCAAATCAGTCTTGACCCAGTGCCTTATGGGAACAGTCCAGCCCGAACTGCAAAGCCAGGTCTTCCCTTGACCAGAAACAAGCATCATAGGACCGGTTTCTGGGTTTCACCCCTCATTAGCCAGGCAAGCTTGAATCCAGTGGCAAAGTGAGCAAGGGACCCTCGTCTAGGCATACCCTGCCAACTTAGGGCAAACAAAGCAAACACAAGGAGATGATGGATGGAGCGCTGAAACTTTTCAACCACTCACCCTCAGTCACAGATCTGGGTTTAATCCATCATTGTTATTTAGCTCACTTCACCACTCCAGTTCAGTGACAAGAGCTGCCTACCTTGTTTTTAAAAGAATGTTTGGTGGAGGTGGCCAATTAGATGACCAATAGCTGCCTCAGAGTAAATAATAACAAAACTGAGGTCCTTATTGTGGGGAAGACTCCCACCCTTTGGACATCAGCCTGTTGCCCGATGTAATTGGCTCTATCCCAGCTCTGAAGGAAAAAGTTAAGAATCTGGGAGTTTGTCTCGACCCGGTGCTATCTTTGGAACACCAGATGACCACTGTAGGAACTGGGGTCACCAGTTCCCCAGGGGTAGCCTGGCACGAGCAGGTAGGCACCGGAAAGCTCAGGTGTTAAGTGACTACACAGCACACACGTCCACTGAGACAATGAATGCACGCAAAGACTGAGACCACACCGGTAAGTTTTGATTCACATCAATAAATTTTATCTAAGACCAAAATCAGGGAAAACAAAAATCACAGCAGTATTGACTTATTTCCTTCCCTTAGAAGCACATGTTTTACATTATCCGGCCATAAATACTTAAATAAATAAATATTAAATATTAAATAACGGTAGGCCTGGTAACAGCCCTGCTCCTAGTCAGCACCTGCAAGAAATTTCCTTAGCAAGGCATTTAAATAACATTCCATGAATTAGGAATAGTCGGATCTCTACATACCAGGCCACATCTCGTTAGACAAGAGGAAACATTTCACCAAGTAATTATAAACATTTTATCAGGGATGAATAACCTTCCAATAAGTAGAAGTGAACCATTGCCTCAAGTAAAATTAATCAGGAATGAACACGGCCCACAACAGCACAGCGGCGGCCCTCTCCTGGCGTCGGGGGCCGCCGGAGCAGATGCCAGTCGGGAGGGGGGTTTCACGGTGCCCACAGCGCTCAATCTTTACAGCGCCTCACTGGAAAGAGGAGCGCTAGAAAGTTCCTCACGGGTTCGTCCCTACCAGCGCTCCACAGGACCCAGCAGGTGAGCGCTTGAGGCCAATTTACAGCGCCTCGGGGGACACAGCGCTCCAATGGGCAATAGCGCGTCAGCAGGCAATAGCGCTTCAGCAGGCAGCAGGCTGCAGGGGTCCAGCGCCTCTCCAAGGCACACAGGGTAGCGCTGGAGGGGGGCACAACTCGGTTGTGCAGGACAAGCAGTCCAGCTGGCTAGGCAGTTCAGGATGCTAGCGCTAGAGAATGAGAGCGCGTAGCAGACAGTCCAGGCAAGACAGCAGAGGAGATGGGCAGGACAGCGCTGGGGCCACAGGGCAGACAGAGGGGCATAATTGGCACAGCACAGTACCTGGCTGATCCCCAGTAGTCCTGGTTAGCGCAGGGGAGTTCCTTCTTGGCGCTTGTTGGTTCTGGCGCCCTTTGGTTGAAGTTACTTGAAGAGAGGGTAGGGGGGTTTGAGTTAAAGGCTTGTCAAGTTTCTTCAGCAGATCTCTTCAGGTGGTCCCTGGGCTCCCCTCCCGCCGGGCCAGATCAGTGGGCTAGTTCAGTGTTCCTCACACAGCTTGGTGGGCAGCGCCTAAACCCTGTCACCCCCAGTGGTATAGGTTCCTGACTAGGCCCTACCGCCTAAGTCTCCTGCGTAGGGTCCCCCAGGTCAGTGATGCCCCAACTGCCAGAAAGTTTCCCAGAAAGTTTCCCTCCCTTTTCTTTTATAGTGGCAGTTGGCAGTTGGCAGTGGGCAGTTGGTGACCACTCCCCTATTCTGGAAGGTTCCAGGAGCTTCCTCACTCTAGCTATGGGCAGGCAGGCAGGCTGGCATTGCTACAATGTTTAGGGGTTCCAGCCAGCTCCTGGCTACTAGAGTGCGTCTAACAAGACCACGCTGCGGTAGCAGGGGTCAGTGGCAGCCATGTTGGGGGAAGAGAGCACCTGCACCTTAGCATTGATTTTAATATTACACAGAGCAACTCAACCTCACAGGGCCTATACAACTTTATTACGATGGGGGGACATCCTGAATTAGGGGAGCGAAAAACAAAAAGAAATTCAGGGAAAAGGGCCAAGTCCAACAACCACCCTGGCAGGGAAGTGTTTTAACACCCTGAAAATGAGCTTTTGATGTTCTTCCGCTCTCTGCCAGGAAAATCATTGTACAGGCATCAGTCACCTCACAGTTAGATTACTGCAATGTCCTATGTCTAGGGGCTACCTAAGGGAGACTCCAGAAAGTACATAGAGTTCAAAATGCTGCGGCCCGCTTACTGTTAAATCTTCCAAGGCATGCTGCTGCGGGTCCAGCTCTCGTCACACTACACTAGTTGCCACTCAAAGATAGAATTTTATTCAACGCCCTGGGCTTTTGCCATAGCACCTTCAATGGCAGGGGCCAATCATATTTGGCCTCTCTGGTGACCAGCTACCAATCAAGACGCAGTCTCAGATCCTCAGGCACCAATCGGGCAGTGGTCCCGCGGGTGAGGAAAGCCAGGTTGGGTGGCCGCTCTTTTGCTTTCCTAGCAGCAAGAGCTTAGAATTCTCTACCTCTTCATTTAAGAATGGAACTGTAGGAACTGTTATTCCGAAAGATGCTCAAACATAGTTATTCTATTCTGTTCCAGGATAGGCCTACAGTCAGTTCTATTGATTCTGTGACCACTGAATAGGGTCGACTTGCAGGTGGTGAGCTCCCCCTGGCCTTCTATTCTGAAAGCTGGGACACGCCGCCAGGCTTTACCACGCACTTTATAAATGTATTTATTATTATTAATAAAAGAGAGATGGGATAGTGTGTGCCTGTTTGCATCAGACATATTGCTTCAGATGTTTGGAGAGAGGCCAGAAAAAGAACAGGACAGCTGGTATTTACCAACAATTAGTGATTTTCATTCACGTTGAGTTGCAGCAGTGCCATTTTATTAGCAATGTCCTTTCTTCCCCTGAGTAAAATATTTTCTGCAAAACATAAACAAAGCTGAACTCAGCAGAATGCAGGATTGTGCACATGCACTTCCTGCAGCACAATTTGCACATCTTTTATTTATAAAGTTCCAGCTATGCTACTACAGCTTAGTTGGACGTTTTTTTATACTCTACTGGGATCTCATAACATTTCTACCTAATAAGACACAACTCTTTGGAACAGTATTGTGTGTTAAACAACAAGGAATTCTTTGAGACCTGGGCAGTGACTCTGGCATGGATGCTGATAGCACGTGCCTAGGAGCAGCTGAGCACAAATTGCTCTTGTTCTTCTTTTGTCTATAAACTTACCAGCAGTTTTCCTTCTAAAGCTGATGCAAAAGTGTGTGCACATTACTCGTTGCTTTAGCGTAACAGTAACTGCTGCAGCCATCTTTCTGATCATTGCTAACCATATCTCCAGGTTGTGCCCTCTTCTGATATGTGAAGCCTCCTTCTCATGCCTGGCATTCTAGGTGGTTGAGTTCAGAATAGCTTCCTCAGTGCCAAATGTTGACATTCCTGTAGCTGTATGGAAGCCATTTGCACATTCTCACAAGTTTTCAGACCCTGCAGCTAAGTAACATTTTTTTCTGTTTCATCACCTTCCTTCCTGCACATAAACAATCTTCCCTGCAACGCAGACACCCTTGCACTATGGTACAAGGGTGCCTGCATTGGTGCTAGGCAGCTAAGGTTAGAACCAGCACAGGGGGAAACGCAGGGCTGCACCATATTCTTGTAAATATGGTGCAGCCCTGCGTTTCTAAAGTGACAGAGCATGTCGTTAGCCCCTTTAATCGTAATATGCCCCTCTGTGTGTAGGCCAGGATGTGCTTGTGCTTGACAGGCAGAGCGGGGCCGGACTCCAGATGATGACGCCCAGCGGAAGATGTGAGACAACTCACTGATCAAACCAACGTTCTTCGTACATTTATGGAATGTAAAGTCTGATTGCATGTATGACTACAAAAAATGAAGATTTGTCATCTGGGCAGACGGAAATGGGAAGAACTGTTTTGGGGTTCCAGGAAGTCATTGGTTACTAGATGTTAGAGGTGTGCGTCAGATCGACTGTATCAAGCAAGAGGCTCTGGAGTCGTCAGTTACTAGGAGTTAGTGGTGTGCGTGAAATGGACGGTATCAGGAAGAAGGCTCTGGAGTCGTTGGTTACTAGGAGTTAGTGGTGTGCGTGAAATCAACGGTATCGAGCAGGAGGCTCTGAAGTTGTCGGTTACTAGGAGTTAGAGGTGTGCGTGAAATTGATGGTATTGAGCAGGAGGCTCTGGAATCATCGGTTACTAGGAGTTTGAGATGTGCGTGAAATCGACTGTATCGATCAGGAGGCTCTGAAGTTTCAGGTACTAGGAGTTAGAGGTGTGCGTGAAATCAATGGTATCGAGCAGGAGGCTCTGGAGTCATCGGTTACTAGGAGTTAGAGATGAGTGTGAAATCGACAATATCGAGCAGGAGGCTCTGGAGTTGTTGGTTACTAGTAGTTCGAGGTGTGCGTGAAATCAACAGTATTGAGTAAGTGGCTCTGGAGTGATTGGTTAGTAGGAGTTAGAAGTGTGCGTGAAATCAACAGTATCGAGCAGGAGGCTCTGAAGTTGTCGGTTACTAGTAGTTCGAGGTGTGCGTGAAATTGATGGTATTGAGCAGGAGGCTCTGGAATCATCGGTTACTAGGAGTTTGAGATGTGCGTGAAATCGACTGTATCGATCAGGAGGCTCTGAAGTTTCAGGTACTAGGAGTTAGAGGTGTGCGTGAAATCAATGGTATCGAGCAGGAGGCTCTGGAGGCATCGGTTACTAGGAGTTAGAGATGAGTGTGAAATCGACAATATCGAGCAGGAGGCTCTGGAGTTGTTGGTTACTAGTAGTTCGAGGTGTGCGTGAAATCAACAGTATTGAGCAAGTGGCTCTGGAGTGATTGGTTAGTAGGAGTTAGAAGTGTGCGTGAAACCAACAGTATCGAGCAGGAGGCTCTGAAGTTGTCGGTTACTAGTAGTTCGAGGTGTGCGTGAAATTGATGGTATTGAGCAGGAGGCTCTGGAATCATCGGTTACTAGGAGTTTGAGATGTGCGTGAAATCGACTGTATCGATCAGGAGGCTCTGAAGTTTCAGGTACTAGGAGTTAGAGGTGTGCGTGAAATCAACGGTATCGAGCAGGAGGCTCTGGAGTAATCGGTTACTAGGAGTTAGAGATGAGTGTGAAATCGATAATATCGAGCAGGAGGCTCTGGAGTTGTTGGTTACTAGTAGTTCGAGGTGTGCGTGAAATCAACAGTATTGAGCAAGTGGCTCTGGAGTGATTGGTTAGTAGGAGTTAGAAGTGTGCGTGAAATCAACAGTATCGAGCAGGAGGCTCTGAAGTTGTCGGCTACTAGGAGTTAGAGATGTGCGTGCAATCGACGGTATCGAGCAGGAGGCTCTGGAGTCATTGGTTACCAGTAGTTAGAGATGTGCGAGAAATCAACGGTATGTAGCAGGAGGCTCTGGAGTTGTCGGTTACTAGTAGTTCGAGGTGTGTGTGAAATCGACTGTATCGATCAGGAGGATCTGAAGTTGTCAGTTACTAGGATTTGGAGATGTGCATGAAATTGACTGTATCGAGCAGGAGGCTCTGGAGTTGTCGGTTACTAGGAGTTAGAGATGTGCGTGCAATCGACGGTATCGAGCAGGAGGCTCTGGAGTCATTGGTTACCAGTAGTTAGAGATGTGCGAGAAATCAACGGTATGTAGCAGGAGGCTCTGGAGTTGTCGGTTACTAGGAGTTCGAACTGTGCGTGAAATCAACAGTATCGAGCAGGAGGCTCTAGAAAAGGTGAAGATGGGAAATGAGGCAAAGGTGTGTCTAAAACACCTAGCGCAGTTCCCATGGAATGAATGTATAAATGAAAGAGGGGTGCTGATGCAGCTGCAACAGAACCTCTGGAAGCATTGACAAACCGTGACTGGAGTCTTTCGAACGCAAGGAAGTCAGCAGCCAAGCATGAAACAACTCTGCTGCCCAGCTCCATGCGAAAAGATGGAAAAAGAGCTGCAAGTCCCTTCCTTACCTTTTTTCTCCATCTGCCTCACCTGCTCCACATGATACGCTGCGGTACAATGCGGAGAAGCCTTACTGTCTTTCTGGTAGTGAATGAGAGAGTAGAGGAAATGGGGGCAGAAAGATTAAAACTAGATAATCCCCAGCTAAAAGGACACTACCCATGCTTTGTACCACCCGTCGGGAGAAAGGACATACAAGTTATAGAACAGAGGATTAGACTCATGAATGAGGATGGGAAGAAGTAATTTCCAGATGGAACCTTTGAGACAGAGTGCTTAAATAATCTCAGAAAAAAGACAAAAGGGCTCGAAAGCAGGGCAGAGGCTAACCTATAGGTACCTTTCGTAAACTGGCATGAGGAAACCAATACAAATAAACAAGAGTTCCAGCCCAGATGTGGGGTGTGAAATAAAACCGTGAGAGACTGGGATGACAATCTTGGGGGTGGCTAGTGGCGAGTGGGCCATTTGGTGAGCGCTCTAGCGCTTTTTACATGCTCAGCTGTGCCCTACTTAACGCTCGCCTGACCCGCGCAGCGGTGACGCGCAGCGGTAGCGCCTGGTCGGCGCCTGAGTCAAGCCAGAGTCCTGCCCGTCTGCGCCCGTCAGCGACTCGGAGGCGCTCGGGCAGTAGGGCAGGCTCGGCCACTCACTATGTGTCGGCCGGGATTTCAGGCGCCGCGCTACACTGCTGAGGAGCTTCGAGCTCTCCGCTCTGTCGCTGGTGGCTGCTGCTCTGTCTTCCCGAGGCGCCATCATGGTAAGTCCATCTGCCCTGGTTGTGGTTGGCGTCCCTCTCGTGCTCTGCCACTGCCTCCTGGCCTCACCAGTACCAGTGTGAGATATCCTTGCTTGATGTTAAACACCAGATCAGCCTGCAGACACGCTCAAGACATCTTTGAGCTGCTGGACACGGCTAAGCCACTCTGCCTCATGCTCACCGAGACATGGTGGGGAGAATTTTCGAACCCTGATGTTGCCATGGCAATCCCGCCTGATTACAATGTGTTCAGGAAGGACAGAGCGAAGGGAAGGGGCGGTGGAGTGGCGCTGGTGGTGAGGAAAGACACGGCTTGTACTATCTTGCCTGTGGAGGATATTCGTGGATCGGAGGCACTCGCGTTCTCCATCGTTCTGACCCCATATCAATCTGTGAAGGGACTATTGGTCTATAGACCGCCTGGGCCACCTGGAATGTTTTTTGAAGATCTGGATGCCGTCTTACTTAGACTGGTCTTGAAAGCAGAGCACTGCATAGTGGCTGGAGATTTTAACTTCCGGATGGATGATCCTTTGGACGCGGCCGTAATTAAACTCTGTGAGGCTATGACACCATTGGGATTGTCTCCCTACGTGCAGGGGCCGACACATGTCAAGGGGCACACTCTGGACCAGGTGTTCTCGACTTCCCTTTTAGAGGAGCTAGAGACTATCCCGGTACTATGGTCTGACCATCTGCTGGTTAAATTTTCCATCAAAGGTACAGCTAAATTGGCGGCTGCTGCCGTTCAGCAGCATGGTCGAACACATAGGGCCTATCATCGAGTGACCCCGGAGTTGTTGGCTCAGGCGGCTTTGGATCATCCCTGTCCTCTCTCGGGTGACCTGGCTGGGGATTTGGATTCCCTGCAGGATTGGCTGTCCGATAGACTCAACGACCTTGCCCCGGAATTAGTTCCCCGACTCACTCCTAAACGAGTTTCCGCCCCCTGGTTCACCGTTGCACTGTCGGCTAAGCGGCAGCAGTGCAAGGTGGCTGAAAGAGCGTGGCGGGCAAAATATGAGGTGGAGGCTAAGATGATCTATAAGAGCATGGTCAAAGAGTATCATCAGGATATACGCATGGGTAAAAAAATCTACCTGGCAGGGAGGATCGAAGCTGCCTCCAATTCCTGTAGGGAGATCTTCTCTATTGTCAGGGAGTTTACATCCCCACGGACTAATATCGCTGAAGAGAGGCCCTCTGATTCGTGGGCAGCAGATCTTGCTGTTTTTTTTACTAACAAGATCCAACTCATCCAGGACTCTTTTCCGGTCACTACACTCACGGAGCGGACTGATTCTGAGGCCAATCGTGCACCTCAGGCTTCGCCTGGTGTGACACTGGGCGTATTTCCACCGTTATTGGCGCCCGCTTCTTTAGCACTGATGGGCAATTTGAAATCGGGTTCTCCTTTGGATCCCTGCCCCGCTAAAATTCTGGCGCAATTGGCGGAGGTGATTAACCCATTAGTCAACCCGCTAATGAATCTCTCGCTGAGTCAGGGAGAGGTCCCGCAGGCCTGGAAGCAGGCGATGGTCATCCCGCTGCTCAAGAAGCCTGGTCTGGACCCTAAGGCCCCTGTGAACTATCGGCCAATCTCTCTGCTGCCGGCTCTTACGAAGGTTGTTGAAAAGCACGTGCAGACGGTGCTTTCCAATTTTCTGGAGGCGAACGAGATTCTGCATGCCACCCAGTCGGGTTTCCGCCCTAACCTCAGCACGGAGACGGCGCTCCTCGAGGTCTCTGAAACTATCAAGGAGACCTTGGACTCTGGGGGTAAAGCCATGCTGGTGCTGCTGGATTTGTCGGCGGCTTTTGACACCGTCCCCCATGACGGTCTCCTCACAAGACTCTATGAGATAGGACTACGGGGGACGGTGCTCAGCTGGTTTTCCTCCTTTCTAGCTGGCCGCCGGCAAACGGTCTGGGCCTCGCCAGACTCCGCCGTGATGCCGCCTCTGGGAGTTGGGGTCCCTCAGGGCTCTATTTTGAGCCCTACCCTCTTTAATATCTTTATGACCCCACTGGCGGCGCTGGCGGAGTCGTTTGGGGCCCGGATCGTATCGTATGCCGACGACACCCAGCTCCTTTTCTTGTGTAAGAGAGGAGGAGATTTTGAGGGGGAGAGTATCCGGGATTGCCTTGGGGCTGTGTTTCAATGGTTCCAACTGCACAGCCTCAAGTGCAATTCCGACAAATCGGAGGTACTCTTCTTTGGGTGCGATGCGGAGCCAGACTGGCGGGTTTGGTGGCCTACCAACATGTTCCCCCCCACGTGTTCTTCCCAAATGGCCAAAAACTTGGGTGTTAAAATGGACAAGGAATTGTCTATGAAGGCCCAGATCCTGGGGGTGTCAGGCATGTGTTTTGGCCTCCTCAGGATGCTACGGCGGTTTCTGCCCCTATTATCGGAGGACCACAGGAAGCTGACTGTGCAGGCACTGATAGGTTCCAGGTTGGATTATTCCAACGTTCTATACCTGGGCCTGCCAGAGTACCTGCTACAGCGGCTCCAAGTTGTGCAGAACGCTGCAGCGAGGGCGATTTTTGGATTGAATAGACGTACCAGTGCCACTGGTCTGCTCCGGACCTTGCACTGGCTTCCAATCCGTAAGCGGATCGCCTTTAAGACCTTGACTTTGACGTACAAGGCCCTCCATGCGACGGGAGCCAAGTACATCCAAAGGAGACTCGCCTTCTATCGACCCGCCCGTTCCCTGAGGTCCGAATCTCTATGGTTGGCGGTGGTCCCGCGAGTGAAGAGAGCGCGCCTGGGAGGCCGGTCTTTTGGACTACTGGCCCCCCAGTTATGGAACTCTCTGCCTCTAACACTTCGGGGAGCCACTAGTTTATTAGTTTTTAGAAAGGAGCTCAAAACTTGGTTGTTCACCCAGTAGGGCGTCTGTTTGTGTTTTCCTTTATCTGGTATTCTTTCCTTTTAATGTGTTATGTTAGCAGCCTACCTTAAATAAAAGCGCCGGGACACTCTTTTTGAGTAGCCGTGCGCTCTACAAAAACCAATTTAACATAACATAACATAACATAACATAACATAACATAACAAATAACCCACTCAAAGGGCCAGGTTGCACGTTTTACTCTACTGCTGCACCTGCTCCTTATTTATGTCTCCAAGTTATTCCTGAAAAGTCAGAATTGGCAGAAGGAGAGGGGGAGGATAAGGTAGATGTTTCAAATCTCCCCATGCAGTGGATAATTCCAGGTGCACCAGTGTTGGAAACAGAACACCTCCAATCCCACTGGTGGTCAAAGGATGCGCAAGCAGGAGCAGCGACCATGGCAAGCGCAGTGTGTGTGGCAGGTGTGACAGCAGACAAGCGCGAAATGACTGTCCAGTGCACACAAAACAAGAGGCCAACTTCACAACATCACACTCCTCCCCTGGGAGCTCTTTCTCACTCAGCACCCTACTCTCCCAGGGCCTCATTTATGAAAAGTGACGCATCGCTGCGCGAAAACAGGGATGCGTCACTTTTCATTGCGCCCTCCTTGTGACACCAATGATGCGTCATATTTACAGTATGACGCATCATTGCGCAAGGAGTTACAGATACCTCAGTATTTCTGACGTATTTGTATGGCGCAAAAGTGGAGCATTGCTGGAGTGTGTCACAAAAGTGACGCAACTCCAGCAATGTATCCTTTCACATGGGGCAAGCCCATGACGCATTTGTGTCCTTGAAGTGGCGCAGTGAAATCACATAGAGTTCACGGCGTCACTTCTACGACCCCTTCTTGCGTCAATACGCCCCCTTGCATACATTATACCTGGCGCAGGTATAATGTGGCGCAGGGGTTTACAAAGTGAGGCATCTACCTAGATGCGTCACTTTGTAAATATGGCGCAACAAGGTGTATCTTTTTCGCCACTGGTGCGTCACAAAAAGTGACGCACCAGCGGCGTGAAAGTGAAGCATAGCCTCATAAATGAGGCCCCCAATGTCTGACATCAGAGCAGTAGGGCGGGTATCCTGACTATAACCCGGGATAGTCTGAGGCATACAGCCAGACGGAGAGGGAGAGAGTGTGAAATAAACATTTATGATATCCAACATAAACTCTCCTCTAGTGGGTCACAGTGGGTCGGCACCACTTAGTGGCTTCTCATAATCTAATTGCGGAAAGCTGGGACACTGTATGTGGTAGTGTCCCACATTTTGCTCTGTACGCATAGGGTGACCAGGCATCACGGATTTGCCCGGACTGTCCCGGTTTTTCGACAGCTGTCCCGGCAGATTGCAGGAAATTAAGCTCATGTCCCGTTTTTTTGAGAGGGTATGCTGCAAAGGGTAGGAGTTTTTTTTTTTATGTTTCGCAAAGCAGGGATAGTCAGCAGCTGTTACAGGAAAGCATGTAATTAACAGGCATGCAACTGGCTTTAAAAAATGGCATTTTATGTATTTATGTATTTTCTTACTGCCTTTTCTGTAATTTTCTAAGGCACACTGTCATTCTGTGCACAGTGTTGAGGTAAAATTGTAGTCCTTCTTCTATTTTGGGGAAATGTCCCGGTTTTTGGCTTTATAATTCTGGTCTCCCTATGTACGCACCATCAACCCAAACAACCAGAATTCACTCAGAAGTCTCGAAATGAATACCCTATCTTTTAGGCTCACCCAAGAGGAGGCTACTGCACTGTAAAGACTATGATTGCTGCAGATAAAAATGGGCCACCTTGCAATGTGTTATTTATGGAAAGCCCACCTCATGCCTTTGAAGAAGCCATTTGTTTTATGATACCAAATGTAGTAAAGCGTCTAGGCCCTGTTAAGTTGACATAATAAACATTGCACAGGATGCCTGCACCTTTTCTAGCTTCAGTGAAACAGGTTCAGTAACGCAAGGCTTGCTAGAAGACAAGATACGTGGCACAAGGGAAGATGCTTACTAAGGCATGTACACGTACATTTCAGCACATCCCATTTCACAATATGCTTCTGGTCATTACTATTATGTTGCAATTATTAACTGGAAAAGCACCAAACTTATATCTTACATTACAGTGGAAAGTCCCAGAAGCTGCCCACTTGGGGCCACGTGGTTAGCAACAGTATCTTTCGGACCTTACATGGTATACGAATACTCAAACTCTTGTTAATTGGTCAAATGAACTATGCTTAATTTGTGCTACATATGTTATGATGCTACATCCTTTGTGGTTATTGCCTATAAAAGTTGTCACCAATGTCACATCTTTGGATATTCAGTGGCTTTGCTGATGTCTCCGTGCTGCACGTTAATTTGCTGTTTTTGGGTCTCCAATAAACCTTGCTATCTTATGTGCTGACAGAGAGTTGTATGTGTGGAATCATTTATTATTTCTATTTTTAGCTTTTACACCTTATTGACATTACTGCTCTAAAGAAATCCGAGTTTTCATCACTACCTCTCTCGGACATGCCTATTGATGCAGCTAACATTTCTAACATCCAGCGCTCCCACCATATTACCAAACCCATATCCATACCCCTGGCTCCCTTTACATGCCAATATGCCTTTTTGTTAAACGCCATCTCTCCTTCCAACATCTTGAGAAGAGATCTTTTGTGTAAACTAAATTGTACCTTTTATTGTATAAGTGATGGTGCCGATGGAATGTACCAAAAAGTACTGAAAATAAGGTTTTACTTATTTTGTTGAAGCTACTGAATACATCGATGATGTTGACTGTAAGAATGCATTACTGAACTCTATATCTGATAAAGTTGATCAAGTGCCCCCTACAATAAGGTGCAAACATGCAAATGGTGTTGATTACATGTTAACCGCAGAGCCTGTAATGATTAAGGTAAATCCAAAGAAACAACCATAAGTTCCCCATTACCCATTGCCCTGGAGGTGAAAGTGGGAATCCCACCTGATTTTAGTGCTCTGATAACATATGAGGTCCTCATGCACACCTTCAGTGTATGCATCTCCCCCATTTTGAAAATCAAAAAACCAGGTAAAGACCTGCGAAGGTTTGTGCAAGATCTACGAGCTATCAATTCTGTTGTAATACATAGTTTTCTGGTGAACCTATCCCCACTTCCATAAAGTCTTGTATAACATCCTCAGCCTGGTTATTACTTGTGCATCTTTGCTGTGTCACCTTCTAGATCCATATACTCCCTGACAGCCAATATATTGTCACATTCTCATTTTTAATATACCAGCTGACATGGTGTCACTTGCTAGTAGCCTGCACTAAGTCACCATCCATCTTCTCCCAATCCCACAAAAAATGACTTTACGGGATGGCTGCGCTAGTTCAGTGTTTAAGTTCAATTTGTTAGCTGCATCCCCTTAGACAAATGTAAGACTGTTTCATGAATATCTCCAAGGAACTAGGAAAGAAAGGGAACAAAACTTCTAAAGAAAAAGTACAACTCTGTCTTCCCCATGTTCACTATCTAGGTCATGAGATCTGAGTGGGGGAGAGGCGTAAAACAGGTCACCAAATCTCAGGGCTGCACATTACTGGGGATGGTCAGTTATTGCAGGCATAGGATATCGGGATACGTGACCATTGTTTAACCATTCCATTCCATTCCCCAAAACTTTATTTTGGACCATAAAAGTGCATGCAAAGAAAATTCTTGCACCTAAAACCATGTAAAATGAGAACAATCATTGGTAGCTACACAATTGTTTTTGGTTGAACAGCATTAAGGTGCATTACAGAGGTCATGAATTGGTGGATCGGGCAAATCGTGTCTCAAACCCTTTCCCAACCAACTATCAAAAATCTTTACCCTTAGAAAAAAGGCCACCTCAGGGATAAAAAGTTGAACTTACAATTAACAGAAAAAAAACGTACTTCATCAACAGATTTAGCATTTGAAACGTTAAAAGGATTAAAAATGTAAATAAAACTATTAACAAATGGAAACAGTAAGTACATTTAGGACTGAGATAACAGATTTAAAAAGGTCCAGCGCATGTGCCACAATGAAGTTAAAAATCTGGATACAGCAAAGACAATGGGCTTGCGAGTGTCAAACTTCAGGACTCTAAATGCCCCCTCACAGTGCACAAACCCTAGATTCCTGCACAGCTGAATAAGCCAGCGAGGCCTGGCGTGTCTGTAGCCTGGGCAGAAAACAGAAAACATGGTCGCTGACTCTTCATCACAGTTGCAGGCAGGGCACCCTCGCAAGGCAGTTTTGACCATTTGCAGGAAATGGCAAGGAGCGGCAGGGTACCAAATCTAAACTGCACGTATAGTTTCCTTGCCAGGATTGGTTGGACATCGTCCAAGAAGGGCTCTACTGTGTACTCATCTTTAATTGACAGGAATTCAGCTGTCAAGTGTCCTGAAGCCGAACTCACTTGGATGGCTTTCAGTTTATTAATTCTATAGGTGTTTACCAAATATGAGCGTGAGGTTGCAGGACACGCTTCCTCTGATTTGCTCCAGAGCCTTGGTCTTCCCAGCCTATTGCATTCATCCTTTACATATGTAAACCAAGGGATTTTTTCTACACTCGGGAACCTCAATAGGTTTTTTGAATCAGACCAATAAACTGCCAGTTCCGGGGTCACCCAAATCTGCCCCAAAAAGTTAGGGGTCTGAGACCGATCTCATCCCCAACTGGTCTAATTCCTAAATCCAGCCGTAGAGGGATTAGGGGTTACTGGAGGGGAGGCCCAAAATCTGCCTCTAAAAACTATATTCTACTTTGCTCACATTACTAGTACAACAGTGACCCCATAATTCAGCCCGGTATGTTGTCGCATCCCTGGCTTGCACCTTATAAATCTCTGCTGTAGGCCCAGAAGGGTTTTTGGGAGGAATTTCTATATAATTTTACAATTCCCTCGGTGGGCTCGGCTAGCTTGAGACTAGCGTTGGCTATTTGTGGTCCCCACGCCATGTTTTATGTCAGGGTGACACCCTCTGGATGCCCATGGGTGGCTTTGACATTAAGAGGGTGTTGGCTGCAAACATCATTGCTGGGACCTTTCTGGTTGCTAAATTCGGGGAGGCATTGTCCTTTATCTCAGTAAGTTGGGCAACCAGTGCATTGAAAAAGAGGCAAACTTGGGTGGGTGCGAGCACACACCTCTTCCTTACTCCTCTGTCAACTGGGAATTGGGAAGTTAATTCACAGACATTCCCACACCCTACTTTGGCGAAGTTGCCTACGTGGAATCTCATGAGCATACTCAAAAGGTAAGGGGGATCCCCAGGTCTCTAAGTCCCCCCATAATTTAACTCTGGGCACCAAATCAAAGGCCGTCTTCAGACCCACAATGATTAAATAGAATCTGCCACCATCTATTCTCACTGTTTTCCAAAATAAAAGTTGGAGTCTATATATTTGGTCAACTGTGGAAGTGTTCTTTCTGAAGCCAGCTTGATATGGGCTCAATATTTCGTATTCTTCCATCCACCCCTGGAGCCGATGGTTGTTTTTAGGGTGACCCATCTATTCGGTTCCCAAGGCTGTTTTGCTTGTCGGGTGCTCTCTTTATACAGCACCCGCATGTGTTTAGTTAGAAACTTATCCTTAACTTTGATGGCCTCTAACAATGCCTGTTTCGCCTTTCAGTAATTATCATTAAACCAGGATCGAGTATCCCGTTTTTTCACCTTAGAGTGTGTCTTTGGGTAGAATATATCAGTCAATTTAGATGCATGCAAATCTGCAACTGTGTTAATGGATAGTAAATTACCCACCACTGTGGCAGCTTCTCAAAATTCTAGTAGGACTGGAAAAATTGCTGTGTGTATGCTATCAGCTTTTCAGGTGACTGCTGGATTGCCCCCCACTTTATTCTTCTTCTATTGTTGGAGAGTATTAGTCTATTATCTGGGGGGGTGGGGGTACTGCCGACCATGTCAGTTCCAAGGTCCGGTTTCTTCAATTCCATGGATAAAGCTTTGTGATCGCTGTTGTGCCGTGGAAGGACAGCGAAGTCAAGAACCCTTTGCCATAACCTAGTCTCCACTGGAATATAATCCAGGAGAGAGGCTTGGCCTATTCTGTTGAATGTTAGGTTCCCCGGTGTGTCCGATCAGTGTGATTGCATTGATCTGGAGTTTCAGCGGGGGCCAAGCCTTAATTGGTCGGATTTCTGGATCAGGGATTATCCATCGCAAATCCTCCTCACTAGAAATTGTGTCAATGATCTCAGCAAGAGGCTCAAAATGGCAATTAAAGTACCCCCTCACAATCAACCACATATTTGGGGGGACAGTGGGAATAACGGAATGCAGCTGGTCACAAGTCAGGGATTCCTTACTCAGACTAACAGGACGGGAATCGATATCAATGAAAGCCAATTTCAGCTTGGTGGAAATACTGAGTGCTACACATTGAATGTCATTAGACGAGGGGTTCAGCTGGTTAACATTACAGCTCAGGTGTGAGCCAGCCCAAATACATAGGCCCCTGGACTGTCTACCCCTACACCCCAAAGTGTCAGGAACGCTAAATGACGCAAACCCCAGCCTTGCATAGTCTTCTCGTGCTCATGTGTCCTGGAACATTCAGATATCATATTGGTCCACAAAAAGCCCCCAATCAGGGCAGGACCGTTTGCTTTTTAGACCAGCAATGTTCCACGATAGCACCCTCAGCTTACTACCTGGATTTTGCTTGTCAGTTGTAACAACAAAGACATAGGTATCAGGGGTTTGAGTACCCCCTATTTGGGCCGAGGGGAGGTTGCCATGTATTATAATACGTTCTTCTGCCCTTGTGTCGCTGATGTTTGGGGGAACAGGGATTGTGGCAGCCAGTGTTCCCCTTATCAGGGCTTGTCAATCCACTTCTTCCAGAACCCGAAATCTATTTGTTACAGGTGCGTGATAGAACAAAGGTCTGGGAGATGGATACCTGTGGCCAACATTTTGATGTTCCAGTGGCCACCTATCGGGATCTAGGGTGTTATTGACCCTATATGGTATATAGCAATCGGAATAAGAGTAGTCCAGTGGAAGGGGCCCAACCCCAGTATGGGGCTCTTTGGGACTGCGTTTCTGACTTATTAACCATTCCAATTTTGTAAACAAAAACACCCAAGAACCTTTACATTGGTCCAGGGAGGAGGAACAAGCCTTTATGATTGAAACAGAAGCAGTATTCTCCGCACCTGCTCTCGAGCTGCCTTGTAATAACACACCATTTACATTGTACTATCATGAAAAGGATGGGTTTGCCTCAGTGTGTTGGTGCAAGATCACAGAGATCAAAAGAAGCTCACTACTTTTTACTCCTCTGCCCTTCATGAACTTCTACTATGCTGATGGGCTGTTGTGGAAGCTGGCCACCAGCTGGAACCTTCTGTGAATATAGTCCCTTGGCACTTGCATTGCCATGGATGTGCCTCATGTTGTAGTTTGCTTGTTACTCTCCACCGAAGCCCAACTCCTGTCCAGGGCAAGACTGTTGTAGTATGAAGTTCTTTTGCTGTCTTGTTCTGAGTTCCGGTACTGGACCTAGCCAATCTGCTTCTCACTGCTCAGGATGGGAAGTGCATGAACGTCTCATCGTAAATGTCCATTGACCACTGACACACCAATACCCAATGTTGATCTTGTGTACTATGTTGATGGCTCTTACTTTAGAAACGACTCTGTCTCACTAGTAAATAATGGCAGGATACTCTATATATCAAATGTGTGAAGAGGTTGAGAGCCTATGTTTATTTCAAGTGCACTCTGTAGCCTTGATGCTTAAAGGTTTGTAACCATATTTACTGACTTAAATTATGCTTTTAGACTGGCCCATGATTTAGGACTCTTCTGAATGCAGCGGGGCTACCTCCCCTCCAAGGGGGCCCTGATGAAGAATGAAACTTATAGTAAAATATTCTTTGATGCACACTTTGTAGCTTAAAGAATTGCTGTACACTAGTCCTCTCAAGTTGAAGTAGAGGAAACACTTTTGAAGATCAAACTTCTAAAAAGGATTCATTGTCTCTGAACTCTGATGTGACTTTGTATGTCTCTCAACCTATTAAATCTAATATACCTACTTCAGAGGATTGATCTGAATTACACAGGTGTGCCTTAGAAGCAGAGAAGCATGCTTGGACCAAACAGAACTGTAGAAGAGATCCTGTTAGAGTGTGGAGGGACAGCACAAAGGGAGTGGCTGTTCCAAAACTCCTCCTCCCTGACCTTACCTGACTGTATCATGCTATTTCCTACGTCCTAGGGACAGCATGATTCATGCAACAAGAACCCAATGATTTGCTCACTTTTTCTCTTCTGTTGCCCAATACTATTACCACTCCAGAGGATCCAATACCACCCCGCTGCGGATGTATGTCAGTACAACCCGATCATTTTGATCGCGGTACTTTACATCGCGGATTTTACAACGCAAGTCGTTACAACGATTTGCGTTGGATGGCGCGGATTGAGGATTATTATAATTTTATATTCCAACACCAGTCCACGTAACAGTAGGGAAGGTGTTGGAATATAAAATTACAATATTCCTTAACCAACAGCGCATCCACAGCAAGTCAGGGTGTGTCACAAAAGTGACGCAACTCCAGCAATGCGTCCTTTCACATGGGGAAAGCCCCATGTGAAAGGGCTTGCGTCAGTCTTATGCCTGCTGTGAGGCAGGCGCAAGATTTTGACGCAACAGCGTCCTAAAAGTGACGCAGTGAAATCTCATAGATTTCACTGCGTCACTATTACAAGGCTTTTTGCGGGGGAACGTCCCCTCTGCATACATTATACCTGACGCAGGTATAATGTAGCGCAGGGGTTTACAAAGTGACGCATCAGCTTAGATGCGTCACTTTGTAAATAGTGCGCAACAGGAGGCATGTTTTACGCCGCCGATGCGTCACAAAAAGTGACGCATCGGAAGCGCAAAACTGACGCAAGGCCTCATAAATGAGGCCCCTTGTGTTAAAATAAAATCAGGAAAGTTCACTATCCCTGTTTATACCCACTGGCAAAATGCACAAGAGCCTTCAACCCGCTTACTGCGGTACAGCCAGGGTGACTGCGGTGATCCCGCCGCAGAAAAATATCACTGCGTCATTTCTTCCGATGGGCTTGAATGCCGGGGGTAGGATATACAGAGGCTCAAAAAATCACTTCCTGTATGCAACTAAAGGAGTCAGTCGAAGGGCCTCAACAAAAACACTGGTGCTGGTGTTAAAAGTGAAGCACACCAGTAATTGCACATGTTTTAGCACAAATGAGGGTATAGAGACATGCGCAAATAACACTCATTTCGGGCTGCTTGCTACCTACATTCAGCAAATAAAAACAGCGATAATAAGGTGTGAAAAATGCAGTCATAAGACACTAAGGGCCAGCTGTAGGTACCTTTAGAATAACGATTCCCTAATAGCGTTTGTTTCCGAATCTCTATTTGGTAATTGGTATTCTAAATGAATGAAATGTTTATTTCTTAGCTTGCGATTCCCAGTGGGTTGCAAATCCACCTTCCTCATGAAAATTAACGAGATAGGTGGCAATTTGCGACCCATTAGGAATCGCAGCCGGCACAGGGATGGTGGCCCTCTGAGGTCAACAGACTACCATGTCTGTGATTGCTTTTTGATGAAAAAAACATTTTTTTTAAATGCAGCCCGTTTTCCTTAAAGGAAAGTGTGATACGTTTAACAAGAAAAAAATTAAACATTGAAGTTTCATTTTTTAGGAGTAGACAGTGGTCCGTGGGACCACAGCCTGCTCTTAAAAAATATGTTTTCAACATTCTGAAAGGGGAGGGGGTCCCAAAGACACATGTGTATTTGCGAATGTGTTACCACCACTTTTAAAATGGTGGTAAAATATTATTTTTTTGTAAACCGGGATTTGGTTGCAAAACAATAATACATACCATACCAATTCGGTATTTGGAAGAGACGCCATAAACACGCTCATCCCTCATTTTTGGCTCATGACAGGGGAAGCATTGGCAAATGTCATTTGGACGCGCTGCTGTTCCAGTGGGAAGGGGTAGGTCTGCCTGGAAAGGGCAGACAGAGCCTGCTGCTGTGACGTAACACTGGCTGTGTGCAACACTTCAGATTGCTTTTTCCCAAACCCTGCCTGTGAAATCCAAACCCGCTCTTCCTGTTCATGACATAATCGGCCAATTACCGACGAATTACGTGCTGATGGCATGGCCGGGAGAAAAGGCAGCTCGGGTTACCCATCGTCCTGGTACTAAGTGTGTTGAAAACTGATTTTAACAAGTAAATTTAATACAGTATGAGTGAACTGGATACTCACACCAGGTGCACGCGTGTCCTTTCAAGGCTCTGCTCTGCTTTTACGGAATGGTCTGTTTTGTTTCCGCCCCAGCCTGTGATCCGCGGGGGCGTCTCAGCAAAATGTGCTGGTGACGCGATAAGCCCTTCGCGATGGAACATAGTGAATCAATAAGCAACGCGGTAAATCAATTTTATATGTATTCGCTTATTTATTTGTATATGTTAAATTTCTATAACACCATACTGAGACATGAGTATTAGAGCGCTCACATTCAAAGAAAAAAATGCACGACAAGGCGTAAAATAGAAACAAGCATTGGCAATGCCAATAGGTCTGGCTTCAAAGCAATATTGTATGGTAATGTCAGGGCCAATGGTATTATGCGGCAGCAGAGGGTAAAATGATGTGGCAGGTTTGAGTGAATTATGCGGCAAGAAAAGGCAAATTGTGCGGTATAATGCGGTGCATTTTGTGATGGTATTGTTTTGTTATTTTGTGATTTTTACTCTTGTTTACACTGTCTGAGCGTTGGGTGCACCTCATTAGTACTAGTGTATCACCCAAATATAGCAATAACCAACAGAAAGTTGACAGTCAGCCTTTGCAAATGGCCTCCCACTGGGCGGCAACACGTGCCACTGCGTTTTTAGTCATTTTTTAACCATTTCGGTTGGAAACAATTTTTGGGGTAAAATCTGCCGATTATGTAGAAGATTATATGGCAAATGCAAAAAATCTATAATTATGTGAAAAATGCCACAGCCGCACAATTGCATAATTCCAGTGGCCATGGGTAATGTGAAACGTTACAAGTACACAGCATGGGAATAGAAGTGTATTTGTTTGCTGGGGCGTAACACAGGCCCTCGCAGCCCCCGTGGTGCGTGAGACCCCTAACCTCCAGGGGCCCCCCTCAGCACAGCACTCTGGCTGCAGAGCTCCTGATTGAGCCCGGAGGGGGGGCAGGGGGAGGCCCACGTGCCTTGCAGTGAGGCCCCCTCAATTTTCATTACGCCAGTGTTTATGTGAAAGCAAAGAACTGTAAGGTAATGTTGGTGTGGGTGACAGTTGCACAGTAAAGCCAGACCTAAACATTCATGTAGGTTAATGCAGGGCTTTAAGTGGGATGAAAAACTGGGGGGGTCTCTAAAAGGGGCGTGGACAATGTATTTAGGGCGTGGCTTAAAAACATGTAAGCTAAAAATCTGTGCTTAGCATAGTGTGCCACCCAACGTGTATTTTGCTGTTTCTGTTATTGCATCCCGATATATGATACAAGTACCATTGTACCTACAAGAAGTCAGGACTATTGGCTTTGTCAATGATTGTTAGTTGCATAAGATAAATAAGCAGCAACTGTGGCTTGTGTAGAATATTGAAAAAGCGTCCACTTAAATTCCTGCTGACACCTCGACAATGTTGCTGTTCTTGATTTTCAATAAGAGAAGGGAAATCCAGAGAGAAAATGACTCTCTTTAGAGGATTTCCCTGCTCCTACACCACTCACCCAGCATGACGTCAATCATGCCGTAACTTCTCCACTAGTGAGAAGTGAGCAGTGTGAGCTGCACACTTCCATGCGCCTTCTGTCACTGCAGTCCAGAAAAAACACGGACCGCCTGTGCCAGGGCATAAAACAGAGCCCGATAGAGACCCGTTTCGAGGCCCCCTTTAAAAAACTGCCGGTGCTCAGACCCGGTGAGACCCGGCCCACTTAAAGCCCTGGGTTAATGACTGTCATACTCCCGTCTGCGCTGCTGCCCGTGTATTTCTGAAGCACACATTCACAACAACGGGTATCTTGGCACTCAATAACGGATGTTTATCGTTACTCAAGTCAATGGTACTCATTTTATCAGCCTCAGAAGGAGGAAAGGCTGAATGGAGCCGCCGGGACTTTAGCCTGTGACCATGAGGCAAAACACAGACTCCCTTCAGAGGACACATTAGCCCACTAAGCCACCAGACCCCACCATCAATTATCTAATTATCTAATACACTTCAACATGATTTCAGTGCCATGTGACTGCCCTTTAAAGTGCAAGCTCAAGAAGTTGGGTAAATAAAGAAATTGATCACAGCTGTGTGGAGGGCAAGCCCTTTTTTGTGCAAACCGCATCTTCTGCCCAATCAAAACTTGTACTCCTGACTCCTAACATTTGGGTGGAGCTAAAGCCCCTCTCTAGTAATGCTCAACTAGCTGTCTGGTGACAGTGTGGAAGCTATGTAGCACACATAGAGGACCAGGAGGCAGGAGAATAGTGTGAGTAACTCTGCTTTATTTCAATTACAATTGCGCTAGGAAGAGCGCCGGGCGTCTGCTCTGGATCGCGCAGTGCCGGCCAGTGAAACGCGCGAACGCCGTTCGCGCATGCGCAGTCCATACGTACGTGCCGGGCGTGTTACGTCACATGCCTTTAGTGTCAGCGTCTAGAACGCTAACACCACATATCTCCCTTTTTTCCACAAGAAAGGGAACAGTTCAGGGTTCAATGTTCCATTATTCAAAGTCTCGTAGATGCAAGGGTCTGACCACCAATCTCCCAACGCGCATGCGTCTTACCGGAGTGGAAGCTCTCCTCAACAGCTCTGGGTCGGGGCTCTCTGCTTTTCTTGCCCCTAGATCTTGTCCAGCTCTCCCAGGCCTTGCTTCTGCTCTCGCTGATGTTACTCTTCCACTGGTTTCGCTGGAATCCCCCATGTCCCTGCTCTCTATTTCCATTTCTCCGCTAGATTCTTCGGGCTCTTCTTCTCCATTCGCTGCTCCTTGTACCTGGACTGGCACGTCGTTGCTGTTCTCCTCCATCCACTTCACTATCCTGTTGACTTTGGCCATGCGATCTTGTGACCACACCTTGCCATCACTGAGGAGTGCCGCTCTGCCATACACTTCTTCTACTTGTAAGGGAGGGCTGTACTTACTCTCCCCTTTCTTCTTCAGGACTGCGTGTTTCACTCTCACCCACTCTCCCTTTACCAATGAAGAACTGTGTACCTTCTTTCTTTGATTGTAGTGGTCTGTGTACACCTTCTGTGCTCTCTGCAAGTTGTGTTGGACTACAGCAGGTGACCATTTGCTGGTAATCGTTTTCTCCCTCCAGATCACATTGTCTTTCGTGAACGGGTGTCTACCTCTGAGAATTTGGATGGGACTGTACCCCGTCGTAGTGGGGGTAATTCTATACGCCCACAACATTCTTTGGGCCTCAGGTTCCCAGTCCTTTCCTTGCATTATAGCGGCTTGAATGGAACCCATCAGCATGCGGTTGAATCTTTCCACTTGTCCATTACAGGCGGGATGATACACTGCAGTGTGTTTCGACTTGATTCCGTTTCTTTCCATGTATCTTTGCCATTTCTCAGACGTGAGCTGTGGGCCATTGTCTGTCAGTATCGTCCTCGGAATACCTTCCCTTAAGAAGACCGAGGTGAGAAATTTGATTACGACTTCTGCGTCCATTATTTCATGTACATGCACCTCAGGCCATTTGGAATATTTGTCCACAATCACACACAAATACTTGGCTATTCCTTGCCCATCCAGAATCGGCCCAAAGATGTCAACAGCTACATCCTCCCAAGGATCACTGGGTTGTTCGAAGCGGCCTAAAGCAGGTCTTAAGGGCTTGAGTACCTTATCCGACTCTTGGCACTGGTTGCAGTCCCTGACATGTCTCTCGATTGCGATGTCCATGCCTGGCCACCAGTACATCTGCTTTACTCGCGACTTGGTCTTTACTATCCCAAGATGTCCTTCGTGCATTTGGTTCAGCAATGTCGGGACTAGCTCCAGTGGAGGTATCACCTTGTCCCATCGGTACAGAAATGTACCTGAATCACTCATGGACAACTCCTCTCTCACCTCAAACAGTTTCTTGAGTTCTTCCTTCAGTTTTCTTTTGCCGGGCCAGCCATCGACTAAGTACCTCTTTACCTCTTCCAATGTCTCATCTTTTTCATATGCTAGGGTCCATTCCTGCAGGCTTATCGCTCTCTCTACATCTTCCATTGCTGCCACCATTTCCTCGTTCTCTTCTGCGGGAGTTGGTGCTTCCTCCATGTTCGACGCCCTGCTAAGGTAGTCCGCCACCTTGTTGCGCGTGCCCGGGATGAACTCAACGTCATAGGTGTACTCCAATAGCTTGAGCGTCATCTTCACAATGCGCGGGGTGGCCGTTGCATGCCCACTGGAGGTCAGCACCTTGACTAGTGGCTTATGGTCGGTTTGCAGGCGGAATCTTGTGCCCCACAGAAACTGCCGGAACTTTCCCATGGCCCACACTACTGCCATCATTTCTTTCTCAATTACACTGAACTTCTGCTCAGTGGCTGACAGTGCTCTGGACGCAAAGCTGAGCGTCTCGACGGTGTTGTTCTCTCTTTGTTGAGCAAGGACTGCTCCCAGTCCCTTTTCACTGGCATCCATGGTTAGGATGCTGACTCCCATTGGGTCATAACCCTGCAAAAACACAGCCTGACCGATGTCCTTCTTCAGCCCCTCAAACTCCATTTGAGCTGCACTGTCCCAGAGAAAGGAAGTCTTGTCTCTGATCAGATGACGCAAGCCATGTGTCTTCGTCGCGAAGTTTTGAACAAACTTGCTATAGTACTCTGCCATCCCAAGGAATGATTGTACCTCCTCTTTGCTGGTGGGGGCTCTGGCATCGCAGATGGCTCTCACGTTGTCCTTTTTTGGCGTGATCCCGTGCCCACTTATTTCGTGCCCCAGGTAGGTGACTGAGGACATACCAAAGCGACACTTCTCCCATTAAGCCGTGAGACCTCTTTCTTGCAATACTCTCAGTACTTGGTCCACTTTAGCGTCATGGTCCTTGCGATATATCCCCATTACCAAGATATCATCTTGGAAGTATTGTATGCCTTTGACGTCCCTGAACAGGCGGTGCATGAGTATTTGGAAAACCGCCGCAGCGGACGCCAGGCCAAAAGGCATCCTGCGAAATCGGTAGCACCCATAGGGGGTAATGAAGGACGTCAGTTTCCTGCTGGATGGGTGGAGTTCGATCTGGTGGTACGCCGACGTGAGATCAACGGTGGAGAACCACTCCACACCTCTGGTTTTTGCTAGCATCTCTTCGATTCTCGGGAGAGGGAATTTCTCCACCATCAGGCATTTATTTAGCTCGCGCAAGTCCACACACAGACGCACTTTCCCGTTGGGCTTCCTGGCTACCACAAGGGGGGCCAACCACTCTGAGCTGTCGATGGGCTCTATGATACCTTGCTCTTCCAGTCGGGACAATTCTTGTTGGACTGCCTCTCTCACTGCGATGGGTACATTGCGGACCTTGTGGGACACCGGTAGGGAGTTCTCTTTGAGCACGATCTTATGCATGAATTTCTCCAATTTGCCTACTTTGCCCCCGAAGACTCTGGGGTATTCTCTTCTCACTCTGTCCAAATCGGGCCACTGCTCGTCGTCTGTAAGGAGGATTTGTTCCTTGCCCCCTGGATCTAGTTTAATTCCCAAGTCTCCTTGGTCTCTCCACCCCAAGACAGAGGGTCCTTTCTCTGCTACATATAGCTTGCAGGTCGCTTTCCTTCCACGGAACTCGAACAGGAGGCTCCGGTACCCCACCATGGGGATCAGGTTTTCTGTGTACGATATCGGTCTGATGTCTGGCGGATCGAGGTGTGAACCTAGGCTCGGACTGAAGTCTCCTTCCCACACCGACCTCTGTACAATGGAGTATGGGGATCCTGAGTCAATCGCTACTTTGATATTCACTCCACCTATCATCATTTCGGCTCGCGGCTTGTCGGATCGGCGAGCGTTGACACTTAGGACTTGCTCCTCAACACACAGAACTTCATCATCTTCGCCCGTTTCCTCTCCTGTGTCTGCTTCTTGATGTTGCTGCGCTATGTATTTCATGGCATTAAAACAGGGACCCCCTGAGTGAGATAAGAATCCTGGATCAGGGCAAAGCAATTTCTAGCAACAAAATATATCCAGGCATCGACAAAGTAGACAACTGGCACAAATTAAATATATCACATGAAACACAAGTAAAGAATACTAACAAATAATCATGATATCATCAATCTAGAGAACACGACAATCGAATATTGCATTCTCTTTTTATTATCCTTTTTATCATTTTGAGTGTCTAATTGAGTGTGCTCATCAATTTTTATCATTGTCATTAAATTTTATGATATCATGATTATTTGTTAGTATTCTTTACTTGTGTTTCATGTGATATATTTAATTTGTGCCAGTTGTCTACTTTGTCGATGCCTGGATATATTTTGTTGCTAGAAATTGCGCTATGTATTTCACCATTGTCTTTTTCTCCTTCTTGCGGCACACTTTCTCGTAGTGGCCGATCAGGCCGCAGAACATACATTTCGCTCGAAAGGCTGGGCAGCGTTTGTCCTGAGCCGAGTGGTTGGTCCTGTCACATCTGTAGCATGACGGTCCAGTGGCCGGGAACTGTCTTCCTGCATGCCCCGATTTTCCCGCCCATTTGCTGGGTGCACGGTCTCCGCTCGGCGCCATTTTGTGCCTGTTCGACGGTTCTGCGTCGTCAATTTTGTTAACCATTACCTTTTGCTCGCTTTCTTTCTTTGCTGCCTCTGCACATCTCTTGGAGAGTTCCGCTTTCTTCACCATTGCGATTACTTCTTTTAACGTGGCTTCCCCATGAGCCCATAGCTTGTCTTGCACATTCTTGTTGGTAGTGTGCATTACTATCTGGTCTTTGATGAAATCTTCTTCCATGTTTCCATACTTGCACGTGACTGCAAGTCTCCTCAAGGCTGCCACGTAGTCGTCGACCGACTCTCCTTCACCTTGTTTCCTTTGCTGGAAGTTGAACCGGTCAATGGAGACGCATACCGCTGGGCGGTAGTGAGCATCCAGGTCATCTAAGACCTGCTTGAAGTGATCGGCGTCAGCTGCTTGAAGTGGTGCTGACGCGATATTTTTGAATACTCTTATGCCCTCTGGGCCCGGGTTGTGTAGTAATATCCGTCTCCGTCTCACTGGGGTAAACTCATCGGTGGATTCGTCCTCCAGGGCTTCTAGATAGTTGCCGAAGTACTCCCTCCAGTCCTCCCACTTCATCTGTGGTTCTCCAGGTCTTGGTAGGAACGGGATGGGGGCTGTGAGTGAGGACGTCTGGCTACTCATCTTGATCCGTTCTTCCGGTCCTTCTTCTTGGTTCCTGGGGCTGCCTGGTGCGCTGTTGTCTCCTTCTTGACGCTTGGGGCTGCCAGGAGCGCTGGCACCGTCTGTTTGCAACGTCGCGGCGCTGTGTGCGCTACTCCCCGCTCTTTCGTGGGCGCCCTTCTCCGCCAGGGTCTATGTGGGGTGGTTACGCCGGCCCGCGGTGGTATCGCACTGTTCGCCTTGCTTTTCTGACCTGTGCTGGGGTTTTTCTTTTTCTGCACCTCTGCCACGCTCTTCCTTTTGATGGTGTCTCTTCCTGTGCTGCAGGTGACTTCGTGTTCTGGTGTTCCTTTGGGCTTCCTCCGCCTCTGCTCTGTCTGGTGCTGCTCCTTTTGTTCCCTGTGGGTATATCCCACCCTCGTCGCCACTGTGGAAGCTATGTAGCACACATAGAGGACCAGGAGGCAGGAGAATAGTGTGAGTAACTCTGCTTTATTTCAATTACAATTGCGCTAGGAAGAGCGCCGGGCGTCTGCTCTGGATCGCGCAGTGCCGGCCAGTAAAACGCGCGAACGCCGTTCGCGCATGCGCAGTCCATACGGACGTGCCGGGCGTGTTACGTCACACGCCTTTACCGTCAGCGTCTAGAACGCTAACACCACAGACAGCTGCGCTGTCAAACCAGACCATGCAAAAGGAATAAGAAACAATGCATTGTATATTTATTAGCGAACCTCTTCAATCCTCCAGCTGGGGAATGTTTGGTTCTTTCAACCTATCCTGATGGCAGGGATGCCCTTGCTCTGGTGTGGCGAGGAACTATTTCAGTGTTGAACATGCCCATCTGAAACTGAACTGGATGGGACCAATCACAGATGAAACACAGCATGGCCACACTGGGAACCAACATGCTGCCCTACCAACGATGTTCACACCAGCCCAGCTCCATCATCCACCCTTTCTCTCTCTTTTACACTGTCCCAACCCCTCCCCCCGGCTGTTGTGTCTCCTCCCAATAACTGAGTGAGCTGGAGAAAGTGACAAAGGCACCAGCAGTGGCTATGCTCTTTAAAACAAGCATTGGCAAAATCAATAGGTCTCGCTTTTGATACCTATTGGCTTTGCCAGTGTTTTTTAAGGGTAATGAAATTATGTAGACTAAAACTGTACATGCAGACTAAACACATGCATGTGGACTAAAACCGTGCATGCAGAATGATCACCCACATGCAGACTAAACAGATGCATGCAGACTAAAACTGTGGCTGCAGAGTGAACACCCACATGCAAACTAAACATGTGCATGGAGACTAAAAACGCAGATGCATACTAAACACACATGCAGACTAAACAAGCGCATGCAGACTAAAAATGTGCATGCATACTAAACACACGCAGAAGGACTGAACACGTGCATGAAGACAAAACATACGAATGCAGACTGAACACAAGCAGGAAGACTAAAGGCACGCATGCAGACTAAACACATGCATGCAGACTAAAACTGTACTTGCGGACTAAACTCATGCATGCAGATTAAACAAGCACATGCAAACTAAACACACATGCAGACTAAACACACGCAAGCAGACTAAACACGTGCAATCATCTAGATATGTGCTTGAAGACTAAACAGGCACAAGCAGACTAAACACGCACATACAGACTAAACATGTGCACACAGACTGAACACATGAATAAAGACTAAACATGTGCATGCAGACTAAACATGTGCATTCAGACTAAACACACACATGCTATCTGAACATGCGCATGAAGACTGAACACTGGCATGAAGACTAAACACATGCATGCAGACTTAAAACAGCATGATGACTAAGCACGTGCATGCAGACTGAACACATCCATGAAGAATAAATACACGCATGAAGACTAAACACGTGCATGCAGACTAAACACACACATGCTAGCTGAACAAGCACATGAAGACGGAATATGCGCCTGAAGACTAAATATGCGCATGCAGACTAAACTCATGCATGAAGAATAAATACACGCATGAAGACTAAACACGCGCATGCAGACTAAACACGTGCATGCTGACTAAGCACACACATGCTAGCTGAACAAGCACATGAAGACGGAACACACGCATGAAGACTAAACAAGGTATGCAGACTTAATACACACATGCAGACTGAACACAGGCATGATTACTAAGCATGTGCATGCAGACCTAACATGAGCATGAAGACCAAACACGTACATGCAGACTAACACAGACAGAAAAACTAAACACACTCATGCAGACTGAACTCGTGCATGCAGACTGAACACGTGAATGCAGATGACGTGTGCTCTTCAGCCTTGTTTCTGTGTATGATTTCATTCTCTGTCATTTATGCCCCAGGAGCTGTTCTGGTGTCTGGTTTGAGTCTCAGACACTCCTGTGATAACGCGGCTTCTATCTGGCCTGGTTTGGCTGTCAGCCAGAGCTCGCCGCTATCAAATCTGTCTTGTCTGGTGTGAGTCCCAGCCAGGCCTCGTCTCTCAATAATTCTTTCTTGTCGCTTGTATCTCAGCCAGTTCCACCCCAGTATCTCTCCTGCCTGGTCTGGGCGAGGATTAGTCACTGCCACGAAGACAGAAACACACAAGTGTGAGTTACACGTCAAACTATGCCATCCTCACATGGAAGGTACGGATATTGACTAACAGAATGAGGCCCTTGGAGTATTTCTATGCATGGACTGTACTTACTGCTGCTCTTAATGTACACATCCAACTGGTGTGTCCCACCAGAGCCCCTGGCAGTTGTAAGTAAGTATGTAAATTTATTGTGCAGTTAATTAAAACCATTACAAAAATTGACCATCTCTTATAAGCAATAAAACCTCAGTTTAAAAAAGTTTAATAGCCATAGTTAAAAACACACGTTTAGATTGCGGATAAGATCCACTCCCCCGGCCTTGGTGATCCATAATATTGTTTCTTCATTTCAGTTGGCAAATATTAGCAGCAGTTTGTGAGATAGAATTACCCCCTTATCAGAGTCATGGCTGTAGTGATGACAGGCCAAGAGGTGCCGGTTTAAAGTGCATAGTGCTGCCTCAACTTCCGTTGGTTTGTGCAAAAAATGTCATGTAGTTAGCCTATTGAAGATGTCCTTTAAGGCGTACATGTGCAAAAGTGCTTGAAATTGCGTGCTTAAAACACTGTTACGATTGTATGTGCTTTTTTAAAACGAAGGTCAGCTGAAGTTAAAAACTTTACCAGACAACAGCTTAGTTGCCAGAAAAGCTTGCAAGCACCGCTTGTCTGCACGACTGTATTTGGTTTTTGTTAAAAATAGGTCTGAGTAGTAGCCGGCACTCCTGCATCAGCTCACGGCAAATAGTTATAATATGGACTATGTCCTCCTCTCCTTTCCTGCAAAGACGGCACATTGCTGGATTTGGAGGGCGCAGCCAAGGGGGCAGATGGTGTACCATTGGTAATAGACCTAGCTGAAATTTCAGAAACTTTTCTTTGGTGGTTCTGGAGAAATTAGAAAGGAGGTAAGCTTGAGGAGTCGGTTTACTGTAGGATTGTATAGTGAGCATCCATGCGTACGTTCTGTCAAAGCCGCTTTGTCTTGTAAGATACACTCTTTTTTGACAATGTTATTTACGATTTTCTTGAAACTTGCCATGGTCCCAGATGTTGCCCAGAGTTGCCATAACCCCAAGTGGTCCAGTGCAATGTCCAAGAAATATCTGGCTGGGCAGGTTTCTATCGTTTCTACTTCTCTCCACACGTAGAAGTTTAACGTTTCTGGCTGCCCTTTTTAGGGCTCGGGCCTAGCGTACACTGTGCATGCAGTGTCGCGCAGCGAGAGTCCTTTTCCCGGCGTTTTGAAAATGGACCTGGAAATTCCACGCAGCTCGTGCGTGTTATTTCCAAGGTCCATTTTCATTGGCCTTCGCGTGCGTGCTGTTTTTTAACAGAACATGCAATAGGCCATGGGCGGTTGCGTAGCTCCGCCCATGGCCTATTGGTGTCTGTTACGCACACCATAGGCCATATATCTTCAATTATCTCGGCCGTCAGGGCCACGCTAATTGAAGACATATGCTCGCAGCGGCGCGCCCGCGCGCACCACTTGCGGGCTTTTTCTTTTTTTTTTTTTACAATTCGATCGCTTTCGCGATTGGTTGAAGTGAGGCCGCTTCTGATGTTCTCCCTCCGCTCGCATCGGATAGGCTGAGCCTGCCTCTGTGTCTGCAGCATCCTGACCGGCCAACTTCCTTCTCCGCTCCCCAGGCTGGCCTGCTTCAGCCCCCGGACTGCATGAGGACCCCCACTCCTCTCTTCACACCACCTCCTGCGCCCCCCGCCTCTGTCCTCCCCAGCCGTGCTGTGTCCTGCGCGCACCAAGGTCGGGGGTCTCAGCAGCACCTCTGCTGCGCTTCCTCCCCTCTAAGCACCTGGACCCTCCTCTTCCTCGGTAGGCCCCGGCTGCGTGACCTGATGCCTCACGCGGGCTAAGGCTAGCGCCTTGACCTCCTCCTCTGCCTGACCAGGTGCTGTGTGCGAGTCAGGGGAGTCGCGCTGGGACGTCCTTCCCTGAGGGCTGCGGATCTCCCAGGAGTGTGGCCCAGTCCATGCATGAGGGGTGTCATCTTCCTGTACAGAGGACCCCCGTCTGAGTTATGTGCGTCTCCGTGCACAGAAGACCCTGGTCACCCCTCCTCTCCTCCTGCTGTGATTACTGTAGATTCCCCTGACCTGTGGTCATTACATCGCCTGCTCCCTGGTCTGTGGTTTCAGCGGACCTCCGAGCACTCCGTGCTCCGTGACATTTAACTCATGCTTTGAGAACGGGGGGTTTCCTGGCTCTGAGGACTGGGGTTCCCCTCTACAGAGTACAGCGGGTCCCCCTTCTATCGGGACTATGGGTTTTCCTGCACTGAGGTCTGTGGACTTGCTGCTCTGAGGGAGGTGGACCAGTTGTTGTGTTGTCATCGGACCACCTGCCGTGAGGGTTGTGGACTCTCAGCTATAGGGTCTGCAGGGTCCCGTTTTAAGGACAGTGCATCAGCACGCTTTGAGGACTGTGGGCCCCGTCCCCTCTGGTCTGTGGACTTCTGCTTTCATAGGGTGACCACCCCGGGCAGCCCGTGCTATGAGGACTGTGGATCACTCTACCCTATGGACTCTGGTGTGCCCCGCGCGGTGGGAGGTGCACCCGTGCTCTGAGGTCTGTGGCTGTCTCCTATGAGGGCTGTGGACTCCTGGCTCGGGGGGCTGGAGACTCGCTCCGTCTGCCCTGGCTTTGGGTTCTGTACATCGCGGTGCTTCAAGGTTGATTTGCTTCCTGTGGGGGAGGTGGAGGGGGATGCTGTTTAATATATTGACAGTCCCACTTTCGGTCTCTCCATACCCTGCAGCGGGAGTCCACATTCGCTGCCATGCACCAGCTCTCCATCTCTCCTTGAAGGCAGCAAGCTGTGCTCTTGGCTGTGGACCCAGCAGCCCTCCTTGTGTGGATAGAGAGCTATGTTCCAAACTCCTCTCTGCCCTTGCGTTGTCCTCTGCCTCTCCTCTCTGACCCAGCCTTGTCACCTGCCTCTCCTGTCTGCCCTTGCGTTGTCACCTACCTCTCCTCTCTGCCCCTGCGTTGTCACCTGCCTCTCCTCTCTGACCCAGCGTTGTCACCTGCCTCTCCTGTCTGCCCTTGCGTTGTCACCTACCTCTCCTCTCTGCCCCTGCGTTGTCACCTGCCTCTCCTCTCTGCCCCAGCGTTGTCACCTGCCTCTCCTCTCTGCCCTTGCGTTGTCACCTGCCTCTCCTCTGTGCCCCTGCGTTGTGTACTGCCTATCCTCTCTGTCCCTGCGTTGTGTCCTGCCTCTCCTCTCTGCCCCTGCGTTGTGTCCTGCCACTCCTCTCCTCTCTGCTCCTGCGTTGTGTCCTGCCTCTCCTCTCTGTCCCTGCGTTGTGTCCTGCCTCTCCTCTCTGCCCCTGCGTTGTGTCCTGCCACTCCTCTCTTCTCTGCCCCTGCAATGTGTCCTGTCTCTCCTCTCCTCTCTGCTCTTGTGTTGTGTCCTGCCTCTCCTCTCTGCCCCTGCGTTGTGTCCTGCCTCTCCTCTCTGCCCCTGTGTTAACCTGCCGCTCTACTCTGCCCCTGCGTTGTGTCCTGCCTCTCCTCTCTGCCCCTGCGTTGTGTCCTGCCGCTCCTCTCTGCCCCTGCGTTGTCACCTGCCTCTCCTCTCTGCACCTGCGTTGTCACCTGCCTCTCCTCTCTGCCCCAGCGTTGTCACCTGCCTCTCCTGTCTGCCCTTGCGTTGTCACCTACCTCTCCTCTCTGCCCCTGCGTTGTCACCTGCCTCTCCTCTCTGCCCCAGCGTTGTCACCTGCCTCTCCTCTCTGCCCTTGCGTTGTCACCTGCCTCTCCTCTGTGCCCCTGCGTTGTGTCCTGCCTATCCTCTCTGCCCCTGCGTTGTGTCCTGCCTCTCCTCTCTTCTCTGCCCCTGCGTTGTGTCCTGTCTCTCCTCTCCTCTCTGCTCTTGTGTTGTGTCCTGCCTCTCCTCTCTGCCCCTGCGTTGTGTTCTGCCTCTCCTCTCTGCCTCTGCGTTAACCTGCCGCTCTACTCTGCCCCTGCGTTGTGTCCTGCCTCTCCTCTCTGCCCCTGCGTTGTGTCCTGACGCTCCTCTCTGCCCCGGCGTTGTCACCTGCCACTCCTCTCTGCCCCTGCGTTGTATCCTGCCTCTCCTCTCTGCCCCTGCGTTGTCCAGCCACTTCTCTCTGCCCCTGCGTTGTCCTGCCTCTCCTCTCCTCTCTGCCCCTGCATTGTAGAAAACCTGGCACATGTCACTTGAGGCACACTGGTGTGGTGGTGTTAAAGACAGGGGCACTGCTTTCACAGTCTTTGGCGCCTAAGGGGGACCCCAATCACCTGCCAGCTCTTTCACAGGAGCGCAACATTTCCATGCTACCTCATCTGACCAAAGCTTCCATTCCAGACGACAGACCCCGGTGTCTCACAGAGGATCACACAACACCACACAGACACACACCACACACACACCGCACACCCCACACACACACCCCACACACACACACACACACACACCACCACACACATAACACTACATACATAAGACCACACACAACACACCACACACACCACAGACACCACACACACAACACCACACACACACACCACACACACACACACAACACCACACACACAAACCACACACACTCACCACCACATACTCACCAGGCACACACACACACACACCACCAGCCGTCGGTGCACACTTTCAACAGGCTCACACAACACCAGCCGTCACTGCACGCTTTCACCAGGAACACACACACACACCACCAGCCGTCAGTGCATGCTTTCACCAGGCACACACACCACCAGTTATCAGTGCACGCTTCCACCAGGCACACACACCTCCAGCCGGCAGTGCACGCTTTCACCATTCACACAACCCACCAGCCATCAGTGCACAATTTCTACAGGCACACACACCACCAGCCATCAGTACATACATCAATTGTTAATGCATACACAATTAAGTATTGTAGCAATCGCAGTATGGCACACTTTACTTTTAAACATATTCATCTAAAGCGCAGCATGCCGCCATTGCTACAATTCCAATCAAACCCACATAATTCTACTACACACCACATGCATACACTCCATAACACATGGCGAAAAGACATTGCCATTTACAATGCCATTAGATCAAACTCAAATAAATCCGAGACCTATTGCATTTCCAATGCTTGTTTGATCTTGAACCAGGTTTTAACAAAGGCTCCTTTTCTGGCTAGCTCCTGTCGTTGTATCCCGAATTCCAACCTCATTTGCACCGAAGATGTGTATCCAGGCAACCCGTATATTATTCTCAGCGCTCTTGCGATGGTGCCATTTAATGTTTCCGCGTCCCTCCCTCTCATGGTTTCGCTTCCATAGGTGGTTGATGGTATAAGTTTGGCCTGTATCACCTTGGTCAGAGGGAGAAAGCTTTAGCCAGCAGTTATGTTCTTCAGGGTTTCTTAGTGCTACTGCTGTTGTTAATGCCCTCTTTATATTTCCTCAAATTGTGCTTTGTAATTACCTTTGCTGTCGATCATGACCCCATGTAGTTGTGTACGACTTCTAGCTTGCATTTTGCAAGATGTCAGTTGTATTTTGTTTTTGTTTTCCGGTAATTTACGCACATGACTTTTGTTTTGTCTTGGCTGATGCTTAGTTTGTTGATATCTGAGTATTGAGATGTGATATCCAGCAGGCGTTGTAATCCTATGGGTGTCCGACTGATGAGTACTAAATCATATGTGTATAGGAGGTTAGATAGCTGGCGACCTCACAGCTTCGGGACATGTGCATCGCTTCCATTAAGTTGGACTGAAAGCTTGGCCATAAATAGATTGAATAGTGTTGGGGCTAATACAAACCCTTGTTTTAATCCTGAAGTTGTGTTAATCTTTTTCGTTAGATGGTCTCCTGCCCCCAACTTTACTTGTACCCAGGTGTTACTCTGCAGAAGGATTAGTTGCCTTCGGAGCAATGATGGAATGCCTAACATTATTAATTTTTGCCACAGAATATTTCTGTTTATGTGGTCAAATGCTGAACTATAATCGATAAAGCAGATGTACAGAGGCTGTTTGATTAAAAGTGCAGCGTCTATCATTTGTGAGAGGGCGGAGATGTTAGTGGCAGTGCCCATGTCTCTACAGAAGCCGGTTTGATTGTAGGGTATTGCTTTAATTTCTGTGGCCCATGTCGTTAATTCTTGAAGAAGTACCCCGGCATAATATTTGGCTTCAATGTCCAAAAGAGCTACCAACCGATAGCTCTTTGGATCGTTCCTGATGCCTTTTTTGTAAATGGGAGAGATTATTGAGCCTCTCCATGATCAGGGTAATATTGACGTCTGCAGGATTCTTTCAAAGAAAGGTTTTAGGACTATAGCCCAAAATTCAGGGTCTTGTTTGAATAAAATGGGCAGAATCCCGTTAGGGCCAGGAGCTCCTTCACGTCTACCTTTCAAGATTCTTTTGTGAACTTGGGTGTTTGTGATTGTCAAATTCTGTCTGAGTTCTGCATTAAAGTTTGCCTGGAGCGGTTACGTTTCCATGCTAAGCGCAGGGGTATTTAAGCCAATTTGGGGGGGTCTGATCTTTGTTAAAGTGAGGTACAACATAGGTTATCCATGCTTCTTCTGTGACATGGCAGTTGTAACTTTGTGGATATTCACAAACATTTGCACTGACCTTCTCAGGGATGCTGACTGCTGATGGCACAAACGGGCATTTCACCTAAGGTTATGGGTTGCGATCTCGGGCACATTCATTGGGACTAGAATAAGGTGAACAAGCGCATGCATGGACATCCATGACAACTGAAGAGTTCCCAGGTGTATGTCTGCAGCGCCTATCAATCAGAATCACGTTGTAAATGTCTGCATTATATAGGCTTGAGCCTGTGCACTGGACATTATGAGTTTAATGTCAATTGGGTTCATTGTGATAGATAGATGGATAGATAGACAGACAGACAGACAGACAGATAGATAGATAGATAGATAGATAGATAGATAGATAGATAGATAGATAGATAGATAGATAGATAGATAGATAGATAGATAGATAGATAGATAGATAGATAGATAGATAGATAGATAGATAGATAGATAGATAGATAGATAGATAGATAGATAGATAGATAGATAGATAGAGTGAGGGCGATAGATAGATGGATGGATGGGTGGGTGGGTGGGTGGGTGGATGGATGGATAGATGGATATGCAGACAGACATGCAGACAGACAGACAGACTGGTGGGCAGATAGATAGATAGATAGATAGATAGATAGATAGATAGATAGATAGATAGATAGATAGATAGATAGATAGATAGATAGATAGATAGATAGATAGATAGATAGATAGATAGATAGATAGATAGATAGAGTGAGGGCGATAGATAGATGGATGGATGGGTGGGTGGGTGGGTGGGTGGATGGATGGATAGATGGATATGCAGACAGACATGCAGACAGACAGACAGACAGACTGGTGGACAGATAGATAGATAGATAGATAGATAGATAGATAGATAGATAGATAGATAGATAGATAGATAGATAGATAGATAGATAGATAGATAGATAGATAGATAGATAGATAGATAGATAGATAGATAGATAGATAGATAGATAGATAGATAGATAGATAGATAGATAGATAGATAGATAGATAGATAGATAGATAGATAGATATTCATGTTTGATGGTCATACCTTCCTCTTCTCAGTGCTCAGAGGTCCCTTGAGCTCAGTAATCCGTCTGGACTCCTTATCACAAACAGGAAGCTTCTTTACCTACAGACCAGGATACCTTAAAGACACACCAGGACCAGTTGCAGATTGCATGTATATATGGACAAGATGCTTCGCCAGAGGAGCCTTCAAGAAGTGGCCAAAGTGTACTATTGCGCTGACATTATGGAAAGGGGCGTGGCAGGCTGCCCAGATGCGGTACTTCCGGGTCGACCTGCACTTTACCCATTGCATCCACCTTGGGGAAACATGATATCCGACCTGTTACGGCTCCTAAACAAGGGATCTTACCATTAGGGGGGAAGATGGGGCGCAGTACGGGATTACCTCAACCGAGATTTTAGAAGACTACTTTTACTGCACATCTGAGAGTATTAAGCCTCCTGAATTAATGTTGTATTTGGTTCTTCAAAAACTTTCAATAAACAAACTAAAATCTTAAAAAACACGAGATTACAGCAAATCTTAGACGAAATTTTAATGATGCTGGCAAAATGTACTATATTTCAAAATATCTGGTATGGAAAATTTAAAAATGTTGCTGAATTTAACATTACTTGCAATTTGTTGCGCACAAGATGCTGCTGCCTTCTACAGAAAATGTCACTCCCTGAGTCAATTTGTGCTTGAACCTGTTTTCTGTCAGTAACTCGCATGAACAGAGACATGGCCATGTGTAATATAGCCATGCAAGATACCACCGGAAAAAATTGTTCTGTAAAAGCGTATTTTTTTTAATTTACAAAGAAAATTTACTAACTTTCACTGGAAAAAAGCTACAACATTTCCCACATCTCTAAAACTCTTCACATACTCCCTACTAAGAGTCAAGTTAAAGCTATAATCGCTTCAACAAGATTTCATTGGCTGCCCATCTGAAGGAAATAGTCCCTGCTGACAGAGGCAACACATAGCCCAATGAGCTAATGCCAGTGATGAGAAAGCATTATTACCCTCCACCCATTGAGTTTATACAATGGGCAGTAGTTAATAATAATAATCACCCAGTAGCATGTGGGCACTATGACTATTAGCATCTACCTCCTTAAGCTCGCCCTGTGCAGGCAGGTAGCCCGCTCACCATCCCCGACTACTTCAGATCTCTGCTCTGACTGTCATGGAACTTACAACGCAGGCGCACCAAAGTGAATGACAGCATTTTACGTTTCCCCATCGCGTGTCATTTCAGCATTTCATAGTGGATTCAATAACCACTGAGATCTCTCAGTGGCCAAGGCTACATAAGGAGATCTCCCATTGGACAAGGTGGTCAGAAGGCACTATGCGAGGGGATCAGGGCTACCACTCTAGGTCTGGCCCCAGCTTCATGCCTCCATGAGTCTCTTCAGCACTGTTGAAGTTGAAGTTGAAATGATTTGTAAAGCGCTCGGCCACCAAGCGGTTTCTTGGTGCTATGGGTTGACAAAACGGAGCGGAGCACCGGGAAGTTGTTACACTGGGTAGGCTTGAGTGAAGAGATAAGTATTTAGGGCTTTGCGAAAGTCTGGATAGACCGTCATGGACCTGATAAAAGGAGGAAGGGTGTTCCAAAAGCGAGGGGCAAGGATGGAGAACCTCATGCCACCCAGCTTAGACCTCCGAAAGCGGGGGACGTTAAGAAGAGCCTGAGTAGAGGAGCGAAGGGTGCGGCTTGGAACGTAGGGGGAAATCATGGAGTTAATGAAAACTGGGGCCGAGCCGGCGAGAGCCATGAAAGTCAGGCAACCCATCTTAAATAGAGATCTCTGCAGGATGGGAAGCCAATGAAGAGACTTAAGCAGGGGAGTGGTGCGGTAGAACTTGGGAAGCCGGTAAATGAGGTGTGCGGCTTGGTTCTGTATTGATTGTAGGCGCCGAAGTTCGTAGGCCGGGATGCCTACGTACAGACCATTTCCATAATCCAAGCGGGAAATGATCATGGCCAGGATGATGAGTTTAAGGGCATCACGGGAAAAGAAGCGGGAGATCTTTCGTATGACTCTGAGGGACAGGAAACAGGTTGAGACGACGTAGCTGATCTGGGGGCACATGGAGAGGTCTTGACTGATTTTGATGCCCAGGCTTTAAAAGCCAAGAAAGCGGAGATAAATGTATCTCCCTATTACCTAGCTGTCGCTAACACCAGTTTGCGACAGCTAGTAGGAGATAGCGACCATCTTGGGCCCCGCTTTGCATGTCAGTGAAATTTATCACTAATGACATGCAAAGTGGGCGTGCCAAGATGTTAGCGACTGGAAACATCGCTATCTCCTATTACCAACTTTTGGTAATATAGCTATGCGCGAATATCTCCAAAAGCTAACACCTGCCCCTGAGCAGTTCTTAGCCATGTTATCCAATGGTAGGTGGATAACATGGCTAAGAGCATTAGCTCGGTAATGCATGAATATCGCGGACTTTTCAGCGATATTCATGCATTTCGTCCGATTTTTATCGTTTAGGAGATAAACCTTGATAATATCAAGGCTCCTAAGCGATAAAAATCGCCGCAGCTCGGCGATAAAAATATTGCTGCTAAGCCAACATAGCGATAATTATCGCTAGTTGTTGGTAATATGCCCCTTTATTCGGCTGTCTCGGCTTGCTGACACATTTCGACCACCCGGTCTTTGCCAAAGCTACACATAAAAGTGAATAGTGCCCCAATTTCCTTAAAAAGAAGTTGTTTGCGTGCTCATATTGGAATAGTGAAAAGGCTAGTGGGGGGCACTGGGAGCATACAAAGCAACATTTGAAAATTACTGGTTAAGCACACAAAGATGTTTATAATTACTGTTGCAGTGTGCCAAACAAAGCTAATCAACTAATAAGCATGTGTTTCATTAATAATGATAGATATCAGTATCAGCTATGCAATTTCATACAAATAAATCGCAGCTGCCGAGTTGCAGATACAAATTAAATTTTAGATAAATAAAAGGCCTAAACTTTATTTGTCTGATACTCCGTGAGGAAAAAACTAACTTTTACGATGTGATTATATACAAGGCTCCGCCAAGTGGCGGATAAAGTGCACAATACTGGTTACTTTTCAAAATCAGTGTCTCTATGTGTCATCACATTCAAGTATCGTAATTCAAATGTACAATCCCAAAATTTTCTCCAGATTGCTACATATAATGGGCCCGCTGTAAAATAAAGCCCACTACAGTGATATATCAAATATCAAATTAAACTAATACCGAAAGGAAAAGGAAATCAATCCACATTTAAAATGGGCTTCGTCCATAAAGAGAGCAAGAAATGTCTGTGGCAACAGCAATATTTCTATAAGAGGACATTAAATAAGTGGTTGGCAAAGTGGTGGAGAAAGGGGGTGGTGCCTCTCAGCTATCCCAGTGTATGGAACTTATTGGAGGTAACAGGAGGGGGTCTTAGCCCCCATGGACCCTCAGCATCCAAGAGGACTTTATCCCCCAACTAGTAGTGCACCAGGAGGTGCATTTGCAGAGTGGTGGAGAAAGGGGGCGGGGCCTCCAACCAGCTCTCAGCAATCCCACTATGTGGGACTTACTGGAGGTAACAGTAGGGGTTGCTGGCCCCCAAGGACCCTCAGGATCCAAGGAGACCTCATCCCCTAACAAATTATCCGCCAGGAGACCCCCTTTGTATAGGGATTGATAAAAGGGGCAGGCCTCCGACGACTTCTTGCAGGTCGGCCGATTTGTAATTAAAAAAAATTATATTAGGCAGGTAGGCTGTGTGGCTCCACTTCTCCAGGCCGCTTTCATCGCTGGGGACCCCATACCAAGGGTCTATCCTTTTGTTTTATATGTATACTATAGGAAAAGGGGGCTGCATGCTCCCCTCCCTGGGCGATTTTAGCCCCGGGGATCCCATCCCCTGGGACTTGGCCTTTTCATTTAGTATATTCTTTATTAGGGAGGGGGCCATATGACACCCCCTTCCTAGGCCGATTTCGGACCCAGGGACCTCACCCCCGGCCTTTCTAAAAGAGGAGGGGGGGGCGTGCGGTTCTCCTCCATGGGCCTACGGCCCCAGGGACCCATCCCCCTGGACCTGGCGTTTTCCAAAGGAGAAGGGGCCCCTGCAGCCTGTGTCAAGCCACAGCAAACAGCTATGTCCCTAGGCTGGCCACCCCGGGACACAACAGGAGATAGTCTTGAGGGGGGTTGATCCCCAGGGCTATTATTGACTCCAGGAGGTAGACAACGCAGTCCCCCTCCTTTGTAGGAGTGGGGCCTGCCCCGGGGAGTTGGCTGTCCCCAGGGCCGAGAACGGCCCAGGAGGGGGGCCGCACGGTCCCCTTCCAACTTTTTAAAATAGATTTTGGCTCCAGGGAGGTGATGGTCCAGGCCCGGGGGTCAGTGCAGCTCCCATTATACATCAAACAGCCCCAATGAGGGAGTGGTTTCCAGGGCACGGGGGTCTGCGAGGCCCCCCTGAATTGTTTCATTTTAGCCCCGTGGAGGTGGTGATCCCCGGAGCTGTGGGGTAAGCCGCAGGGCCCCCTGCATTAATTTAAACAATAGCCCTGAGGAGGTGGCGGTCCCCAAGGGGTCCACGATACCCCATATTGCTTATGCATAATCACCGGGGAGGTGGTGGTCCCTGAAGAATGGAGGGTCTGCGAGACCCACATTTGTTTTAAATATTAATGGCCACCTACCCCCGGGACCTGGCCCACCTGGCGGTTAATAATGGAGAAGCACAGGGAATCTGTGCTTCCCTTTCTAAAATATTTTTCAGTAGAAGCCACAGCCAGAGGGTGACTCCTGCCAAAATTATTTCTATTAAAAAAGGTGTTTTGCCCTAGTGGTGTTGGGACCGCCCTTGCCCCAAAAAGCCTAGGGGGTCAGGGTGTTCATGCCCTGCCCCCTTCTCTTATTTTGTAATGTTTTTGTGGTACTTGCCTCTAGCAAAGTCCCAAGATGGATGCTTACTTCCTGGTTTGAAGTGTTGGCAGATAAAAAAGATCTCAGTGCAAGATAGGGAGGGGTTACAGAGCCTTTGCACCCCTTTATATACAAATTTGGATTTTGGATAATATCTTTAAAACTACTTAATGGATTTACACCAAATCACAAAAAGAACTTCCCTGGACGAACATCTACTTTTCTGCCAACCTTGGTGTAATTCCGTTTAACAGTTTGGGTTGCACCTCACTGTACACTGGTATAACAATTTATAGAAATTTATAAACAAAAATGTTAACCTTACAAAATATATTTGGGATACCGTTGTAATACCGCACTATGTATTTAAAAAAAACTAAAAACAAATTATAAATGTTTTGCTCTACCTATATATTTATAGGCGTAGCACAGAACACGGGTAAAGTGTACCTAAAAACGTTTGTAAACCCAATGATTAGCCAATCATCTCATGGCTTGTGATCAGCTTGTAACTTGGGATTACCCCAAAATTCCACTACATTTTGGTAAAATACAGCAACAACAGTTATCACTAACTTTACGCGACTCCACTGTACCACAGTCTACTGTACGACATTAGACTGTATGCTATTTCAGTATATCGTACTTCAATATATGACTCTACACTGTGCATCACTCCAGTGTATAGCACTGCACTGTATGCCAATACAGTGGCTGTGAATACACTGTACTATATTTACAGAATGTAACTCCACCTTACCTTACTCCATACTATGCTATCCCACTGTATAACAGAGCACTGAATGCCACTACACAACCCAATCTTGCTTTTCAACTGTACAGTCTACCAACCTCAAATTTATATTAGCCCACTGTACACCACTTAACTGTACCCCACTCCACTGTATGGCATTTTACTCTATCCCACTCCAGTCTACACTATTCCAGTTTACGCCACTTCATGTACCACACGCCACTGTACTGCACTCAACTGTACGCTATTTCAGTATACAATCTTCGAATATATGCTACTACACTCTACTACACTCCGGTGTATACCACTCCATTGTACAACAATTCAATGTACTTGAATATGCACTAAAATATTTGCAGGACGTAACTCATCTTTAACACAAGCCACTCTATGCTATCCCACTGTTTACCACTGTACTATACACCACTACATTCTAAGCCTCTCCAATATACACCACTCTATTGTATCCGAGTTCTCTCTCCCTGACTCTATGTAACTCTATGCCACTCCATTGAATGCAGAAGTGTACACGCCACTCCATTATACCTCATTCCAGTTTACCCCACTTCACTTTACCACAATATACTGTCACCATACACTTTACAACACTATCCTCTGCTATATTGTATCTCACTTCACTTAATAAAACTCCACTTCACAACACTAAACTGTACAAATTTTTACAAATTTGTTGCTAACATTATAAAAAACCATTGAAATTCCGCCCCAAAAACAGGTTTAAGCTAAGTTATAGTTAGCAAAATGTTATTTATGTGTGGAATACAAACCAACTTAAACTACACAAACGTTAGATAGTCTTACGATATAGTTATATCTTAAATTTATGATTTACGCCCCCACTTAGTTATTTCTTATTTGTGACAAACCCAACTTAAACTACACAAACATAAGAAACTAAAAGGATTGTGGTGCGTAAGTATGAATGTGAGTTACAAGTATGACTTATAGTAATTTGGAAGTGGTGCATAACTGATAACTTTAACTAATAACTGTAACTTTTGAATTTCTTATGTCTGTGTAGTTTAAGTTGGGTTTGTCACAAATAAATAACTAGGACCCTCATTGCGATGCCTGTCGGACGAGCGTCTGACCAACATTGTTTCAAGATCAGGACCGCATGACAACTAGTTGGTGGTACCGGCCTCTAAATTACGAACTGACTGCGCGGTAGGAAGTCGGAAACATGATTAGAAACATCCTTGCACCATGTGACAGGCACCACATGGTGCCTGGCACATGGGGCATGGATATTTTGGGGGGCACCAGGGGTACCCCCGGGCCCCACAGCGAAGGCCCATAGGGGACATGGGCGCTGTTAGGGGCCCAATAAAGTCCCTTTCCAACAGCCTTTCTATGGCAGTCGGACAACCGTAGAAAGGCTGTCGGAAAGGGACACTGTAATCCCTACTGGTCTCCTTGAGCCTGTCGGAACCGTCCGTTGATCCCTCCACCCACTGCATCATAATGTGGCATTTGGAACGCAAAACCAAATGTCAGATGGACCGCCACCAACAGGCCATCAGTGGCGGTCCCTGCGACATCAAAATTGGGCCCTAAGTGCTTACCTGGTGCGTAAATCATAAATATAAGAGTTATCCCTTGCCACTGCGCCCCTCAAGGGCCGGTACACCCTCAAAACCTCTTCGATAAAACAATAGCTAAAACTTATCTTAAAAGAAGGGCAAGAAAAGGACAAAGGGCTTACCAAGGATGGAGACACTCAAACTTCAGCCACACCAGCAGCCTTACTTGACCAATCCGCAAGACAGGGAGGAGTGCAGATGATTGCTTCAGCAAGATTGAAACTTTTGGACTCTCAGGAGCAAAGTCACAAAGGGCAGAGAACTTGACACCCAGACTGTCTCTGCAAGGTGAACTCAGGTGATAACATTGCCCAAATCCTTCTCAAGCGTGAATGGTACTAATGATGCAGGAAGAGAGCAACTTAGAGAACCTGACAAGTCAAGTGCACACGACAGACCGAATACCCACCTCATACTACTCCTGGGGTGATACAAACTGGAACTCACATAGGAAGTCACAGCTTTCTTTAAGGCTTCAGGGAAAATCAGAAAATCCAAAATACCTCTGCTACGTTTACATGTGATAAAGGATCAGAAGAGTAAAATCTTTTTTTTGTTCAAAGTATTTTATTGTAATTTAATCAGGCTAAACAGAACAGTACATGTATGGAAAATATAAAGGTCATCCGAAAGCAGATATAAACAAAAGTCAGATGGCAAAAGTAAAAAAACAAATAATACAAAAAAGGGGAAGTCATATACCTATACAGAACAGCATACCCATATAATTGAGGAATAGGAATTAAATTAGGCCTTAGACGGGGACATAGATTGTAGTTTCTTAGTCAGTATTCAGCGTGATGCAGCTAAATTAACATGCTATGTACGCTTCTATGGCACCAGACACCCTTTTAGTTACACTCTGTCACCTTTTATGAAAATCATACTCTAACCCCTCCTTGTGAATAGGTTAGCTTCGCCCAGCAGGACCGACGCCACTTTAGTTGGACAACCCGTAATACGGTTTTCTAAACCTCCATGGCTCTGCATTTTCATGTCTCCCCGTTCTCATGAGAAATAGCTTAACATATGTAGCGAGCAGCTGCTTCTGCTTTTGGGACCGTCAAGGTTGTAGGAGGGGGCCGGCCAGATAAGCACATTCTTGCAAGCGCTGTGCGGACTCTCACCGAAACTACCAGAAGGGAGTCGACCAGCATGACCTTGCTATACTGAGCTCAGATAGAAGCTTTGTGTGCAATATATGGGCATATCTCTTGCCACCTCCTGTACCAACTTGTACTTTTCCATCTTAGGTAACGGTTGCAAATTGTGATAGTATATATGTGTTGACCTGACAATATGCCAGCAGTCTCTCGGCGGTCCTCGGGGTGTGAGGTCGTTGGGAGCTCCTCTGGCAGAGTATTATTTGTTTAATGAACGCTTGAACTTTCTACACTGCCAATCGACTGATTATTGATGAATGATATTTGGTAATTGTAAGTATAATCCTTTGGGGGTTGGTGAAATTTCAGTACTTCAGTTGGCGACTCCGCCGGGACTCCGCGTTGGGGTCGTCCCTCCGTATCTGGAAAATAACAGGACATTACGAGGGGGGTTCTCGGTCGGGGGGGTGGACTGACCAACGAGAAAGGGTTGCTCCACTTTTCCGATCGGGAAAGGCCTTGGCTGCTAGTGACCCCACGCCGGAGTCCTACGGGTGAAACCCGGAAGAACAAATCGATTGGCTGTGGAGAAATTTGCAATCGGACCTGAGTGCACCAGGTGAGTGATTTGTCCTGTTTCATGTCAGATATCCTTCTGCATTTGGTTTTGGAATTTGGTGGTCGCAGGCCACGGAGATCTCGGTATTTTGGAAGGGGGTCTGACGGGGCAGTAGTGAGACTGCACGGGCGGACGCCCCATTTTTGTATTTGATAGAGATATGACTACGACGCCTAAGTGTGACTTGTGAAGAGTTCACACCTGGCCGGATCGCCCTCTGAAATGCTGATGGTCATACTTGGGTAGCACTCGGACAGATCTGGAGCGGTGCTTGAAAAAGCGGGCTAAGCCAGCATAGTCCGGGAGGTGAACCAAGGAGGCCATTGGATGGTCGGTAGGTCGGTCTGTGGTCTTCAAAAACCTGCATGGGTATCTCTAGGCAGCCCAGATGGTGAGGCTGTATTGACCTTTGGTTCTTTGACTTTGGAATATACCGGTTCTCCACAGACGAGAGTCGATGGGCTCCGTTTCTTGGATTTGGGCTAGCATTGGATCGTATTGGTTTGTTTTGTCGGTATTTTATCTGTGTTCTGTCTCTGTTCGCCTGTGTTCAGGATCGCCATATGTCTCTTGGGGTATGAATGAGCGTTTGATTGAATATTGGACTTGGCCATGTGTGTGAAAGTATTGTAAATAATAACTTGCCTTTTTCCTTCCACAGCTACAACTAGAACGTAGCAAAGCAATGCCGTGCTTCAGTAAACTATGTTTTGGCTGCACCAGCCAAAATAGCACTAGATTAGATGAAAGTCAGCCAGCCCCTCCGGAAGGTACTCCCAGTCATGACTTATACTGTAAGCACGGGATTGGACCCTTGGTGTTTAATCGTCTATGGCACAAGTACACCAAGGATAATGTAGAATTGCAGTGGCCATTAACAGGGTCCTTCGACGAGAAAAAGATCAATTATTTGCAGGAACTTCTGTTCGTGAAACGCAGCAGACAGTCCATGTTCGATACCCTGAGGACATGGCAGAAAGAGGCCACCCGTAGGAGAATGAGAGCCGAGAAATTAGTAAAAATGAAGCAAGGACAGACCATTACTCAGAAAGCAATTGAGCATGACAAAAACCAGACCGAGCAGAACATTGAGTACCTGGATAGACAATTTCGGTTGAAGGTAAATAAGAGTTATGTTGCCCGTAAGGAAGCCGAAGATGAGATAGAAGATCTGTTGGACGTTCGCCCCCCACCGCCATATGCTCCACATCGTATATATCCGGCAGTGCCTCTCTTGACACCCACAGCCCCTGTAGCGCCGGCTCAAGGGGAGCCCCACCCCGGGCTCCCACAGATGTGCCGGGCACCATTGCTTCCTCTGCTAGGAACTTAGCTACTCTGATCCCCGACACACGCCAGCCCCTTGGGGCGGCGGGTGTCTCCCCGATGGTATTAACAATGCCTAGCCCTGTAGGGACTTCCCAGTCAGCCAGCACGACCCCCGAAAGCAGGAGTCGAGCTCCGATTGGAGATCCAGAGGGCTCGCACATCAGGCGACTATTTACGAGAGGGTCTGTGGGCCATGGAGAGAAGGAAGCAATAGCCATCAAGCAGTTAGATGGATGTCCAGGGATATATATACTTTGACCGATATATGGAGTACTATGAAAGATTTTGAGCCAGTGATGCAACAGACTGCCCTGCAAAACATGTCCCGATTTCTTATTGAAAACTGGGAACAGTGTTTTGGGTAAACAGGATTGGCCCCAAAGATTCTGTATGACATTAAGGACCGCGCCCATAGATTCGAATTAAGCCCAGAAGAGGTGTATAAGAACGTTGACACTTTGGTGAGTTATCGAGGCAGACTATTCTCGCGGTTCCCTGAGTTGGGTTCTCAGCACCCCATGAGGGAGGTGCACCCCATTTATCACCCCGAGATAACTGAGTTGCGCAATGATCAAAATGTAATAACACGGGACCGAGTAGAAGCCAGGTTTCAAGGACAATGGGTGTATACACCATGGAAACCAAGTGAAGTGTTGGCTTCAAAAGCACAACTTCCCGACCCCCGTAAGAATCCCACTGCCAACTATAAGGAATTAACGGAGGCAGCGTCTTCCGCTGTCATGACTCTAGCAGATATTGAGTTGTTTTTCGGATTGTTGGTTCCCGTAGATATATGGCGGCAAGTCCATGATACTCCCCACGCGGCCGAGTTGGGGGGGTACCTGGGAGGAGCTTAAGGCATGGGATAAAGACCGTAAGCCGGGGGATAAGCCGAAGGCTGAGATAATTGCTTTACTAGCAAAGATTATAGCTTATATGCATACCTTGATTCCTCCGCGAAAGGTGGATTGGGATAAACTGACTGCTTGCAGGCAAAAGAAAGATGAAAGTGTCTCCGATTTCTTTACTAGATTCGAGGGAACTTTCATTGATTTCAGTGGTCAGGACCTCGCTAGCAAAGGGGGAATACGATTGTTTGTGAATAGATTTGTAACCAATCTGATGCCTGAGATTTCAGCCCGACTGCAAGCTGCCGACAGTACGTGGACTACGTCCTCCCCTTCTATCATATTAAGCATGGCCCAGTATTATGAAAACAGGGAAAACGAGAGTAAGGACAAAGTTGAAAAGAAAGCTAAGGACCTTAAAACTAGAGTACTGTTACAGCAAGTCATGAGGGGTCGAGGAACAGGAAGAGGCGCCAGAGGGCCCGTGTCCAGCGGGCCGGACTCCAGGGGAGGAGGAGGGGGGTCAGCCCTCCCGATGGGGACCCAATCAGTGTGCATATTGCAGACAGGAGGGCCATTGGAGAGATCAGTGTCCGTTGCTGTTAGAACAGAACGGAGCTGTCCGAGGAAGGGGTCGAGGACGAGGCGGCCCAGACCATAGGGATATGCACAGGGAAGGAGCAGTGCAGGGAGACCACGGGCGAAATCATTTTGATAAAACCCAAGGTAGGCAATACTACAATGAGGATTATGGTTACGAAGATCAGGATAAATTCGGAGATGTATAGGACAGCCAAGGACAGAGTGGGGGCCAAGTGTCGATACCGGTCAATCAACAAGGACCCTATGTGACAGGGGAGTTGATGGGGACCACCGACAAGTTCTTGATTGACACAGGAGCAATGAATAGTTCGGTTGCTCGCTCGTTTGTCCCAGGGGCCGCTCTGTCTGGGCAGAATAACGTTTCCGTGGGATTTTCAGGAGTTCCTGTAATCAGCCCCATCTCTCAGCCTCTTCCCTTTACGATTGGCCCGTTCACCATGGACTCTCCCTTCCTTTTAACTTCCAGTTGTGGAGAGAATCTTTTGGGTTTGGATATGCTAAAAAGATTGAACGCTAAAATACATTGCTCTCCAGATGGTGTTTATCTGACTATTCAAAATCCCGATCTAAGTACGAGGCAGTGTTTTGCTAAAAATGACCCATTGCCGCCTGAATTTGCGGGCATACCGCCCAGTTTGTGGGAGACAGGAGATGCTGATGTCGGTAAACTGGATATCCCTCCTGTCCGCATTACATTAAAACCCGGTGCTAGGTTGCCTCACATACCCCAATACAAGATCTCCCCAGCGGGAGAGCGAGCTTTGTTTTCTACAATACAGGATTTGATTGATAAAGGGGTAGTGGAAGAAACGGCATCGAACTTCTGTAATAGCCCTATCCTGCCTATTTTGAAAAAAGCTCCTGAGACAGGGACATCTGAAAATGTGGATGTGTATCGTTTTGTGATTGACTTACGGGAAGTTAATGAGATAGTGGTGCCCCAATTCCCAGTGGTGTCTGACATCACTACCATCCTTACTATGATACCTCCCACAGCTAAGTATTTCTCTGTGATCGATTTGAAGAACGCTTTTTTTAGCATCCCTATCCATCCTGATAGCAGGCAGATCTTCGGCTTCTCATTATCTGGTTGAAACTTCAAATTCAGTCGCGCTCCTCAAGGTTATACCGAAAGTCCTAGCAACTATAGCCAAGCCCTTAAGGCGGTCTTGGATGATCTGTCCTTGCCAGATGGTAGCGTGCTCCTGCAATACGTTGATGATTTATTGATAGCGTCTGACACTGAAGAGGGTTGTAAAGAAGCCATGGTTAGATTGTTGCACTATCTGGCAGACAGAGGTAATAAAGTTTCCTTGTCCAAGTTCCATTATTGTGGACAGGAAGTGACCTACCGAGGCCACTTACTATCGAAGGAGGGTAGGCGTCTATCACCTGAATGAATTACTACCATCTCTAACATGCCTGTACCTTGTACTCAACGTGAAGTCCGTGCTTTTCTTGGCATTACCTCTTATTGTCGTCAATGGATCCCTAATTTTTCTCTTCTTGCTAAACCTTTGCTACACTTAACCACTAAAGATGTGCACAAGCCCCTCCCTTGGACTGATGAATGTCAGTCTGACTTTGCTTCTCTGAAATCTGCTCTGTGTTCTGCTCCTGTCCTTGACACTCCTGACTACCGTAAACCTTTTGTACTATATGTGCACGAGGTCGACGGTTGTTCGCTTTCAGTGTTGACACAGGGTTTTGGTGGTAAGCAAAGACCGTGTGCTTATTTTTCGGCCACATTGGATAACGTGGCTAGAGCACTTCCCAGTTGCCTGAGGGCCACTGCGGCTGTGGCGGCGGCCATCAGGCAATCAGAAGGTCTTGTTCTAAATTCTAATTTGACCGTGATGGTGCCGCATGCTGTGGATGCATTATTTAATAAAACCAAGACACAGCATCTGACAAGCGCGCCTCACGGGTTATGAATCGACTTTGTTTGCTCCACATGTAACCATTAAGCGTTGTGCCACATTGAATCCGGCTACACTGTTACCCCTCCCTTCGGGGGAACAGGCGAATGATGTCCATGATTGTATTTTCAGGACAGAAGAGGAAACGAAGGGAAGAATCGATCTCACAGACATTCCCTTATCTGACCCCCAAGGGGAATTGTATGTGGACGGTTCTTGTTTCAAATTAGCAGATGGCACAACGACAGCTGCATATGCAATTACCACTCTAAAAACAGTAGTTGAAACATTCCGAATACCTCATCGATCAGCCCAAGCGGCTGAGTTGATGGCTTTACTACGAGCCTGTGAGTTGAGTGAGGGATTAGAGGTCAACATATTCACGGATAGTCAGTACTCCTTTGGCGTGGCCCATAGTTTTGGGAGGTTATGGAGGGAATGAGGGTTTCTCACCTCAGACAGTCAGAAGATACAGAATGGACCCTTGGTGTCACGATTACTTGCAGCTTTGACTCTCCCCAAGAAAGTAGCAATTGTAAAATGTAGTGCACATAAGACAGTGGTGGATGAAGTGGGAGAGGGTAATGCTTTTGCAGACCAGGTAGCTAAACAAACAGCCCAATCCATGGTGTCTTCTATGTATGTGAACTCCTCTGCAAGGTGGGTAGAGGAGTCCGACCTGTTCGGTAATACTATTGAAAGTGTGCGGGAAATTCAGAAAGAAGCAACTTCAGAGGAGTTAGATAGATGGGAGCAGGAAGTAGGAAGATTGGATGAGAATAACTGTTGGGTGGATCTGACAGACAAGCAGCGATGGTGCTGCCCAGTGCTATGGTACAGGCTGTCGTTACTATGGCCCATGGACCAGCCCACGTTGGAGCTAAAGGCATTTGTGCCTTGTTGGATCCAGTTTGGAACAACCCCAATATACAGAGAACAGCTGTACGTCTTGTTCAATATTGCATGATTTGCCTGCAACATAACCCGGGGAAAGGAGAACCTGTTTTGAGTAGGAATTTTGCACCCCCGACATTGCCATTTGAGGTACTCCAGATGGACTACATCCATATGGAGCTTGTCAATAACTTAAAATATGTACTGGTGGTGGTATGCGCCTTCAGCAAGTGGGTTGAGGCGTACCCTACGAAAGAAAATACTGCCCTAGCCACCGCAAAAGCCCTTATAAAGGACTTTATCCCACGCTTCGGAATGCCCCGCTTGATCTGGTCTGATAACGGCAGGCATTTCCATGGGGCCCTTGTGCAATGTATATGCAATGGGCTCCAGATAAAACAAAAGTTTCATGCAGCTAGACACCCCCAGTCAGCAGGACTAGTTGAGAAATATAATGGAATACTGAAACTAAAGAGGGCAAAAATCCAAGAGAGCACTGGTTTAAAATGGCCTGACACCCTCCCATTGGCTCTTATGTCCCTACGGGTCACCCCTCATTCACGCTCTGGCTTGAGATAGTGTTTGGGTGACCTGCTAATGTGTGGGGCGTGCCTAGACCAAGATCATTTACTGATGTTGAATATCCTATGTTGATCGATTACCTGTATACTCTGACTAAAGACCTTCGTTCTATTCATCAGCAGGTAGCGTCTGTACTGCAAACCCTGCCAGAGGGCCCCGGACATCCCCTGGAACCCGGCCAATGGGTGCTGGTCAAGAAATACGATCAGGACTCCAGTCTGGCTCGGAGATGGTCTGAGCCACATCAGATACTCTTGGCCACACGGACGGCGGTGAAGGTGGATGGAAAACGACACTGGATACATGTGTCGCATCTAAAAAGAATCCCTCTTCCACTTCCTTATGACCGGCGACACCCTGATGGAATCCTGACCCAAGAGGGTGAGAGAGCTGTTGCCTTGATACCGTTCTCCGATGCTCGTGAAATTAGAGCTGAAGGAAAGATAGGGCCGGACGGGGCAGTCCTTGGAGAATCGGCAATCGCCCCTGGCCCTGTCCATGTTGATCTGGTTGGCAGCGGCTCTGATGAAGGTATTGCACCTTCCCCTTTGTTATTCCCTGATCAGGAAGTGCCCGGTCATGTCCATTACAACCTGCAGCCAAGAAAACATCACAGTACCTCAGATGATACTGTTAGGAGATGAGGAAAGACTTGGATAAAAGTAGGGCTTGCTAGATTCTAATCTGTGGTACTGAGCGAGACACTGGACTGAACTCCAGTGGAGTGGAGAGGTGTGGCTCACTGGTTAGAGGCGGCAGACCTGTAAGCAGAGAACGGCCCGGGAACAGGGTTCAATTCCCGACGCGGCAGGGTCTTGGACCAGGGTCAACGGACTCGATAATTCTCGCCTCAGTGCCTACTCTAACCAGGGAACACACTCGGTAACTCTGGGCATTAAGCTTGCCTCATCTCTACAACGGCCCCCCACAGACGCCGGGGATGCCTGGTTTCACCCTGGAGATACCCAGAAAGGGACCATCTCACAGGGAAATCCAGGACGGGTTCCCCTGCGGTCTACAGCGCCAGGACACTCGGGTAGAGTAACAGTGTGCTTTACAAGTATCCCACATTTACATTTTACTCATTGAGAGCTGGAACATTGATATTGTGCTCTGTTCAGAAAGAAAGACTCTGTCCTTGTCAACTGGCCAGGTTGTTTGAGTAAATTTCTTTCGGAAGATCTGCATCGTGGGACGTCGTTGGATGTGTATATAAGTCTGCCTGTGAGGCTTTGATGGACACAGGGAGAAGAACCCTCTGGCAGGAAGGTTGTTTTGGCCCAGCTTAGCCACGTTGGACTTTTAGCTAGGAATGTACCCTTTTGGTAGTATTGTACTTGAGGAAGAACTCCCTTTTGTTCCTAGATATTTGCCTTTTTATGAACCAATGTTTTCCACTTGGACCATGCGTGTGAAAATAGCTTTCGTAGTTACAATAGCAGTTATTTTAGCAATCTTCATGGGGGTTTTTATATATTTAGAATATAAACACCCAATGCAATCAATGATGATGTCGACTGCTGCTCCACCGGAACACTTTATGTTCACTTTAGCACCACATAAAGAAAGACACCGTCAGACATATGCTAAGAATGTTTTTATAGAAATGTTTCATCAGACCCACAGTACTACGAATATGACAAAATGTTGGGTCTGTGGGTTGTTGCCATCTGTTATGCATAAGCATGATTTGTTCCTTTCATTGCCTATGTCGTTCCTAGGAAGCTGTGAAGCCTGGTTCCAAATGCTATCTGCTATGTACAACCATTATGTGGCACATCCCAAGCAGTACTCCGAGAAGGACTATGAAATGGTTTTGGCCTACATTGAGACGCATCAAGGTTTTGATCCTGAGGGCAATAACGGGGAAGGATCCTTGGATCCTAGTGCCTGTATGAATGCCTATACAGATAATATAAATGATACTTGGCTGATGGATGAATTGTTTGATTTTGCCAGCTTTAACGATTCGCAATATTTTCAACAGTTTATTGTTAGAAATGTTACCAGTGAACGTGTTGTGCCTATTCCTATCCTGAACACCTCTTCCCCCTTCTGCATCAAAGGTGCAGGTCATGTGCAAGTTGGTATTAGTCTGTGTAATTATACGTATAATCTAAAAATATTTAGTAGTCCCCCTCTGCTGTGTATTTCGTCTGTGGAGAAAATGCTTATACCTGGCTATCTAGGGGTTGGGCCGGTCAGTGTTATCTGTCCTTTCTATATCCCCCAGTCTACATTGCACCGCCCGATTATCATAAGATGCATCAGTTGTATACCTCGGAACTGGCCCCTCACAGGCAACAAAGACAGCTTTCAATGACTGAAGTAGATCAGACAGACACCTCCCTGCAGCAGTTCACAGATTTCACTAAGGGGTTGGTTCCATTCTGGTGTCCGATATTCAATAGCCGAGAGATTAGGAGACTCTCCAGGATAGTGGAAAATGTCATTAACATCACTACTGATATAATGACTAACCTTACAGAAGAGCTTCAGGCTACCAGACTCTTTTCTCTTCAGAATCGAATGGTTTTAGACGTTATCTTGGCTGATCGCGGTGGTGCATGCCGGGTGATTGGCAGCTCTTGCTGTGTTTATATTCCAGACTCCGCCCCTACGTTTCATTTGGCCATTCAGAAGCTCCATCGCATAGCAGCAGAGATGCATGTAGAAAATGGGTCCTGGTCCCTGTCGGGGTGGTTCTGGGGTCTGCTATGTACTTGGGGTTGGAAGGTATTACTGATTTTGGGTGGAGCGGCAGGTGTCCTTTTGGTCTGCTGTCTCTGTCTACAGTGCGGTCCTGCGTGCTGTTCTTATTGTGCCTCTAGATTAACAGCGGCTGTCACCACTTCTGCCACCCCCACCAAAGCTCAGATGCTCCAGCAAGAGGTCCACGAACTTATGGCAATCGACGAAGATCTCTTCGACGATTAGTGTCCTCTGTTATTAGCTTCATCACGCTAAAAGTAGGGTTTGAGGAATAGGAATTCAATTAGGCCTTAGACGGGGACATAGATTGTAGTTTCTTAGTCAGTATTCAGCGTGATGCAGCTAAATTAACATGCTATGTACGCTTCTATGGCACCAGACACCCTTTTAGTTACACTCTGTCACCTTTTATGAAAATCATACTCTAACCCCTCCTTGTGAATAGGTTAGCTTCGCCCAGCAGGACCGACGCCATTTTAGTTGGACAACCCGTAATACGGTTTTCTAAACCTCCAAGGCTCTGCATTTTCACGTCTCCCCGTTCTCATGAGAAATAGCTTAACATATGTAGCAAGCAGCTGCTTCTGCTTTTGGGCCCGTCAAGGTTGTAGGAGGGGGCCGGCCAGATAAGCACATTCTTGCAAGCGCTGTGCAGACTCTCACCGAAACTACCAGAAGGGAGTCGACCAGCGTGACCTTGCTATACTGAGCTCAGATAGAAGCTTTGTGTGCCATATATGGGCATATCTCTTGCCACCTCCTGTACCAACTTGTACTTTTCCATCTTAGGTAACGGTTACAAATTGTGATAGTATATATGTGTTGACCTGACAATATGCCAGCAGTCTCTCGGCGGTCCTCGGGGTGTGAGGTCGTTGGGAGCTCCTCTGGCAGAGTATTATTTGTTTAATAAACGCTTGAACTTTCTACACTGCCAATCGACTGATTATTGATGAATGATATTTGGTAATTGTAAGTATAATCCTTTGGGGGTTGGTGAAATGTCGGTACTTCATAATAAAATATCAAAATGGTACATAGACAATTACAGGCACTATAATCCAAAAATATCCGACGATTTTGTGTAGAGACTGAAAGGAAAGAAGCCGTGTATCACAATTACAACCATAATTGCTAAACAGGGGAAAACAGGAAGGAAGGTAAGGTTGGGGAGGGAAGGGAAGGGAAGGGAAGGGGGCAGGGTGCGACAGTGGAATATCTGCTTCCTGAATATTATTTTTTGTAAAAAAGGAGAAAAAACATTAGAAGGTTCAGGTATCAGTGGTGCAAGCCCTGGAGTCTTGAGAGCAGAGTTAGACATAACTGACCAGGGAACGTAAAGACTGCACTAGAAATAAGTGGAGTGGAGTGGTGATCGGAGTGCAGCATATGTGCACTACGAAGATAAGACACCTAGCCCTACCATGTGTGAAAAGAAAGATGTTGAAAGGATTTCCACTCTGTGAGAATCACTTTAATTGCAATAGTTAAGAGTAAATCCAGTACTGACCTGTCGGGATAGAGGGGCTGTTTAGGCCCGGGGACTCAGTATAATGGAGAAGGATAGGATAATAGGAACATTAAAGATATTCGATAAGTGTCTCTGTATAGAGGTCCAATATTCAGGTAATAGAGGACAATCAAATAATATGTGTTGATGCATGCCTGGTTCCAAATCACTACTCTAGCACCTATCATTGTCCCTTAGCTTCAGTTTGTATAGCCGAGCAGGTCTCTAATGTAACAAATGCATTGTAAAAAGTTTTGATTGGATAATAGCCAGAGCACTTTTATTGCGTAGGGAGAGATAACCAATCAAAAGCCAGTCATTCAGACAAATATGTTCATAAACCACTTCATCAAAGTGTTTGGACCATGTGGTATAAATAGTTGAACGTTATGGGATTGCGGATTCGATAGAAATTTGTAAGCTTGGGAAGCTACATGCCCCACCTGGAGCCAAAGGGTTAGACGTTTAGAGACGAATGTTTAGAAAATTGGGAGTTTGAGAGTTTAACGTTAATCTGCAAAAAACAATAACAATCCAGATTAGTGAGGTCATATTTTGTAGAAGAGCTGCAAAAGGAAGTGGATTGCAATTAATATTGTTAAGGTCCGGAATAGTCCTAATGCCTTCAGAAGCCCAAACTTCAGAAAGATAGGGGTCAAGATCAAAAGCAAGTTTTGGATTAAACCAAAGAGATACCCTTCTAGAGTTATTAAGATGGAACTCAAACCACTTATCAAGGATTTTTAAGGCCGCTTCTGTATCCGAAAGAATACGATGCGAATGTGAGGGGACACATTTTTACACCAAAATAAAGTACGCTAGATTATAGGGGTGACAAAGAGGTCATTCAATATGTAAACATGGAGGAGAGTAGAGTGAGTCTGGGGTTAACCAAACCGCCCCTTGAGACACTAGGAAGGCCGTGTAATAAAGGTTCCAATTCGGGAAGTTACAACCACCCAAAGCAACCGGCTTCCTAAGAAATTTATACGAGATCCTTGCTCGTTTATCATTCCAAAGAAATTTAGAGGTAAGTTTGTCAAGTTCTTGGAAGAAGCTTTCTGAAACCTTTAGGGTGATCATAAAAGATAAAAAATGTACTATAGGAGTAATCATCATTTTGAGGGTATGCATCCTTCCCCACCAGGAAATGAATTTAGGAGACCAGTTATTAAGAATATCTTAAGCTTTGGTGAGTGTATGTGATTCATTGAAAGACACTGTTTCCGCGAGATTTCTACAGAACCAGATACTCAAATATTTAAGGCGAGAAAACTGCTATTTCAGACCTGAGATGCCCAGACAGGAGGGAAAGCATAAAGAATTTTGAGGGAATACTTGGTCTTATCTTTATTCAGGGTATACCCAGCAACCTTCGAGTAGTCCTGGATAATATTAATTATTGAGGGGATAGCCAATTCTACATCCTCAGAGAATATAAGTATATTGTCTGTTTATGCAGCCACCTTAAATGCAAGATGTCCACATTGAAGACCATAATGTTAGGTTCAGAGTTAAGAAGTCTAAGTAGAGGATCAACAGTAAGTAAAAAAAGTAGTGGGGACAAGGGGCACCCTTGTCTTGTACCTTGATGTTGGTCAAAAAAAGAAAGAAGTACAGCAATTCATTTTAATGTTTGCCTTAGGATTCACATACAAAGCCAAGATCATGTTAGTAAAGGAGGAACCTAAGTCATATGCTTCCAAAGTGGCATGTAGAAAAGACCAATAACCTTTATCAAATGCCTTTTCCCCGTCAAGTGCAACTGCAACTGAAGGAAGTGTTGATAAACTAGCCTTTTCTATAATATACCAGAAGGTGCGGATGTTATCCCTTCTGAGACGCCTTTGACAAGGCCAGCTTATGAGATATGAATTAGTTTAGGGATAAAGGCTTCCAATCTATTGGATAGGATCTTCGCATAGATTTTGGCTTACATGTTGAGAAGGGAAAGAGGACAGACGTTTTTTGGATCAGAATGATCCTTGCCCTCCTTCTGGATGACCACAATGCTAGCCTCGGCGACCGAGCCTGAGACATTGCCCGACAAGGCATATTGATCGAAGACTTTTTTAAGATGACTAATGATTGAGCATGCAAAAGTCTTATGTTAGATGATTGTGAAACCATCCGGGCCCAGAGCCTTACCCGACCACATGGCCTTAATAGCTTTAATAATTTCCTCAGATTCTGTTGGTTTATTCAGACACAACCTATTAGAATCGGATACTGTGGGCAAGGAAAGGGGGAGGAAGAACTCCAGATATGTGGATTTATCACATGACAATTGAGAGGTGTATAACCTTTCAAAGAAATCCCTAAATACCTCAAAGATATCATGATTGAGGAGTTTTTGTGAACCGTCCCTATTTGAGATATAAGTAATTTGGGTGCAGAGATTGGTAGATATAAGGATAGGCGCAAAATATTTACCAGCTCAATTAAGTAGTAAAAAGTGACAAGACTTTTGAGCAGGAACGCCCAAGTAGGCACTCTTACTGACAATAGAGTTAAAGGAGTATTTTAGCTGTCTAATATCATGCAGAAGAGATTTCGTATTGGAATGTCTATATAAAACCTCTTCCATTTGATTTCATCCCCAAGAGATTGAAGTGTATTTTTAATTTCACTGCTTCTTTTAGGCATTTTTTTGATGATTTGGCCTCTCATAACACATTTAAATGCGTCCCAAAGGACTATCGGGGAAACAGAATTTTAATTTTCATTGAAAAAAACTCAATCTCTTGTTGTTGATCCAGAACATCAGACTCATTGTCCAAGATTTCACTATTTGAGCGCGACCTGCAATTCCCATCCTTGATGGCTAGGCTAAGAATGGACATTGTGATTGCAGCATGATCGGAAACAGCTATTAGATGGCTCAGTGTGTCAGACGTATCCTGGAGAAGAGAGGCATTTATAAGGAGATAGTTGATGCGGGAAAAACTAGAACGGGGAGAAGAGAATAACGTAAAGTCACTGCCCTGTGGATTATGTAGCCTCTAAACGTCTAATAAGTGATGGGAAACATTAAGTAACTGCGTATGTGCCCTAGGGGCTCTTTATCTGAATGCAGAGTGATGGTCTAAAGATAGGATCCAGAGGAAGATTGAAATCACATCCTACAATTGTTTTAGAACTTTGAGGAATATCAGAAAGTTTTTTGTGGATTGTTCTCCAGAACTCAGGGTCATCTGAATTGGGTGCATAAATATTCATAACATATAAATCTTGATGAGCATTGGTCAGTCTAGTAAGTAGCCACCTCATATTAGTGCCCAGATACCATAATGGACAATTCTGAGTGTCTAGAAATAAGGGTGAGAACCCCATTACACTTCCCCAAGGATTCAGGGCTGGTAATGTCCGCAACCCATCCCTTCCTTATGAGCAGTGCCTCTTTAAAACCAATCTTGGTCTCCTGGAGGAGTACTACATCCCCCTTCAGACCTTTACAGTAGTCCAAAATGTTGGCCCTTTTCACAGGATGATTCAGCCCTTTGGTGTTTAAGGAAACAACCTCCGGGGGCCATTTGGGCAAGAACGGAGCACTGGATACACAATGGGTTGTGAGGGGCTCAGTGCGAAACTGAGCAAAGAAGAACACTGGAGGAGAAGCAGATGTCCCACTAGGAAAGGGAACAAGCATTTACAATGCAACGGTCTCACCTTTGCCAAAGTTAGAGCTATTCGCATTGTAAATGACAAAAAAAGTATTTATGTGTTGGTTTAGAAAACATAAATAAATGGCATTGTCATTTACAATGTCAATAGCTTAATCTCTCGCAAATGCGAGACCTATTGCATTTGCACCCACCCACACACCCAGAGAGAGCCCCCCACACACACACACAGAGAGCCCCCCCACACACACAGAGCCCCACACACACACACACAGAGCCCCCCCCACACACACAGAGCCCCACACACACACACACACAGAGCCCCCCCCACACACACACAGAGCCCCACACACACACACAGAGCCCCCCCCCACACACAGAGCCCCAGACACACACAGAGCCCCCCCACACACACACACACAGAGCCCCCCACACAGACATAGGCCCCCACACACACAGAGCCCCCCACACGTACAGAGCCACACACACACACAGAGCCATACACAATGAGGAACAGGGGGGGCAGAAAAGCGAGCACAACGAGGCAACAGGGGGTGGGGGCAGAAAAACAAGCACGACGAGGAATAGGGGGTGGGGGGCAGAAAAGCGAGCACAACGAGGCAACAGGGGGTGGGGGCCGAAAAGCGAGCACAACGAACAACAGGGGGGTGGGGGGGGCAGAAAAGGGAGGACAACAAGGAACAGGGGGGTGGGGGCAGAAACGCGAGCACAACGAGGCAACAGGGGGTGGGGGGGCAGAAAAGCGAGCACAACGAGAAACAGGGGGTGGGGGGCAGAAAAGCGAGCACAACGAGGCAACAGGGGGGTGGGGGGCAGAAAAGCGAGCACAACAAGGCAACAGGGGGTTGGGGGGGGTGGGGGGCAGAAAAGCGAGCACAATGAGGCAACAGGGGGTGGTGGCAGAAAAGCGAGCACAACGAGGCAAAAGGGGGGTGGGGTGGTCAAAAAAGCGAGCACAACGAGGAACAGGGGGGTGGGGGGCAGAAAAGCAAGCACAACGAGGCAACAGGGAGGTGGGAGGCAGAAAAGCAAGCACAACGAGGCAACAGGGGGGTGGGGGGGCAGAAAAGCGAGCACAACGAGGAAGAGGGGGGTGGTGGGGCAAAAAAGCGAGCACAACGAGGCAACATTTATATTACACAAAGACACATTCAAGGTTAAGTGACTTTTCCCAGAACCACAGGCTGCTGAGCAGACGCCGAAACTCGAACCCGGTTCCACAGCTCCAAAGTCGGCAGCTCTGGCCGTTACGTGGAAGTCTGTTTCAGATTCTTGACCAATTAATTCACAAGCAAGGTACCCCTCCTGCCCCTGCATTGCCAGTTAATTGCAGCTCTCCTGGCCTGTCCTTAATCAAGTCGAGTAACAGAAGGGAGTAACTTTGCAGCACAGCACCTCCCAATCTTAAATGAAGTTGATAATGAGGTTTGTCACACAGTAAATTGGCGTCAGCTTTAAACTGCAGCTTTCACTCAGTATTGCAGTGCTTTAATGCGCTAGAAACGCGACTGCGGCCTGTTACTTGAATATTATATCTTTAACACTATAATGCTCTTTCCCATCCAGAGATCATAAATCCCTTCCCTCTGAAACACAAAAAATGCGAATAATCTCCCACTCCGCCGACAGAAAACTCCTTTTATTAAACTATCTGTTATGACAAGCGTCGAACCGCCCAGAGCTGAAAGTCCGGCATGCAGAGACCCACATGCGGATGGGAAGAGACCATGAATGGACATTCTTGTTAAAACTGGCTTGGGGTGGTCCTCGGGCCTGGGCCCGGGGGCTGGTGCCCCTCGTCTGGGAAAAGACGGGGATTTTATGCATAAATAAAAGCAGCCCAAATCTGCATAAAAATCCGACGGAATAATTCCGCATTGTGAGTCGGTGACAATGGAGCCTTTCTCCCTGGTGACCCGCGCGGGGGTCAGAGGGGTGGCCCGGGCTAGGGTGGGGGAGGGGCTCCCAGGGTCACCGCGGCAGATGCGAGCAGTGCTGTGCGGGTGACCCCTCATGGTGAGTCCTGAAGCGGTGGCCCGCCTGTCCTTATGAAGAGAGGGTAGGCTGGTGGGAATTTACAAAGTGGGGGCGAGAGTGTTTTCAAATGGAATTCCATTGGAGGGGGAGAATGAGAAAGTATGAACCCTAAGTACAGAAAAATAAAGTTTTGTATAAAAACTAGCGACCTGCTCAGAGAATCACTGCATCACGTTTCTTAGTGCCACGAAGTAGCAATAAGCGCTTTACAAAACACATATACGAGAGAAATGGCACGTTTGCAAAGGCCCGACTCTCTAGTTCTGCATTACTTTTCGGTGCCCTGTGGGGCTGTTTGCCAATGGTCTTCTGTATGCCAATCTCAGCTGGGGGCGTTTCTTAGTGCCACGAAGTAGCAATAAGCCCTTTACAAAACACATATACGAGAGAAATGGCACGTGTGCAAAGGCCCGACTCTCTAGCTCTGCATGACTTCTTGGTGCCCTGTGGGGCTGTTTGCCAATGGTCTTCTGTGCGTCAATCTCAGCTGGGGGGTGGGGGGCAGAAAAGCGAGCACAACGAGGAACAGGGGGGTGGGGGGCAGAAAAGCGAGCACAACGAGGATCAGGGGGCAGAAAAGCGAGCACCACGAGGCAATAGGGGGGTGGGGGGCAGAAAAGCGAGCACAATGAGGAACAGTGGGGTGGGGGGGCAGAAAAGCGAGCACAATGAGGAACAGGGGGTGGGGGGCAGAAAAGCGAGCACAGCGAGGAACAGGGGTGTGGGGGGCAGAAAAGCGAGCACAACGAGGCAACAGGGGGGCAGAAAAGCGAGCACTCACCGGCTGGAGCGGAGGACTCGGCAGCTTCTCTACTTCTTCCGGCGGCGGTCGGGCAGAAATGACTTCAGCAAAGCGCCGACATTTTCGGATTCGGGGGCGTAGTTTTCGTTCTCTCCTCTTCCCATTGGCTGGAATGTAAAATTCCAGCCAATGGGCAGAGGAGAGAAAGAAAAGAGAAAGAACACCAAAAACACCCCCCCGAATCCCGTCTTGAACTGAGTGATGCCCCTCTCCTCCAATGGCTGGCCTCCGTTTATGAAGCCAGCCAATGGAGAAGAGGGGCAGGTTAAAGCCCCATTACTGTAAACATAAAATCTCGGCTGCGCGACACTGCTGCGCAGTGTACGCTAGGCCGAGACCTAAAAAGGAGGACAGAGCGAGGCAAGAGACTACAAAAGTGGGGACTCACGCCTACCTCGAGCCAGGTCAGAGAGGTGATAAGACCCCCTCCCACCAGGGGATATCTGTAAGAGACATCTTGCATGGGCAAAAAGATGTGGACAATGTACAGCAAGGGCTGAAAAAGTTAGAGCAGGAAATACTGCTGGGGAAAAAGTAGCACAGATGGCAAGCCATGAAGAACATCAACTGCAATAAGAAAACAGGCATTTAAGAGAAAACCACACATTACAAAAGTATGCAATGCCAACCTAGGCGCAGATGCTAAAGTAGAAAAACATGGAAGAAATCATGCTAGACATTATACATAATGTATAGAACAATATTGGATTCTAGACAGAAATATCCAGATTTAAACCATGACCTGATTCAAAGTGACCAAAACCAACACAAAATGCCAATACTAATCACAACTTTACATACTAATCCAACATAGGACAGATGAAACTGAATCAAAGGTACCAAACCAACGTATTTGAATTCTCAGTTTTATTTGCATAATTCTTTAAATTATTTTCGAACAATACAGAGACTTTATCTGTTTCACTCAAATTTGAAGTTAGAAAAACACTTAATACAAATTCAACTAATCACCATAGAGACACCACACTCACTCAATCACTTTATCAAATCACTCCACACTCATTCATAACCCAACCAACAGTTCAGACATACTACAAAAAACACCACGTTCCCCAACCGGTTAGGCCACAAAAATTTCGTTTTTTTGGGGGGGCAAAACCAAGAAGGGAAAACAGCGCCACAAGACAAACAACTGAATAATTATACTACAGTCATAGGAAGGCACAGAAGATAATATCAATCATAATTTCCACAGTGAGCAAAAAATTATTTACAGTGCACCAACAACCAAGTTTTTCTCAAAACGTTTGTTTGACATAAAACAACGCTAGGTCGATGCGTTTCGAACCCAATTATTAACAGGGTTCTCCTCAGGACCAAGAAATCTTAGTCAAATGTCTCTGAGCCTACTATGCTCTGCGAATTATCAAGAAACCAATGTGCAGTATGGTGTCTCGTGAACAGCTTTTCAATAAGCCCTCCAAACATGTCCTCGAGTTCTTTTACTGAAGACAAGTGGTGCTTGGTTCACAACCCTCCTATCTGTGAACAATTTTAAATACTTAGGCCAGGGGGAAATTTCTAGTCGTAGAACTTTATTGTTCTTCCGTCCAACGAACGTCAGAGGAGTGAAGCCCTATATCTGCAAATTTGTATGTTCGCAGGCCGTTCTCTTCCGTTTACTGACAGACGCGTCAAAGTTTTAGCGACAAACTTTGCAAGTGGTTCAGAATGCCGCAGCTAGGATACTGCTGCGTATTCCCAGACAACAGTCAGTGAAAGCAGCCCTGAGAACACTACACTGGCTTCCAATCCAGGCCAGGATCAAGTTCAAGTCACTCTGCATTGCCCATAGAGTGATGAATGACAAAGGTCTGGCCTTAATTAAAAAGCTTGTCACACCCTTTGTCCTGGGAAGATCCTTAAGATCTTCTACAGATCTACTCATGAAAAAGACAAGAATAAAGAGATCCAGACGGGGAGGTAGATCCTTGTTACAAAGAAGGAGGCGCACATGCAAGGTTTCAGGAATCTTGTTTAATAGGTCATAACATCATCACAGGTTCCAGTCAGCTGGAGGCAGCTGTGGAATCTTCGCACAGTCTTTTCACGGCTGTACCAAGTGGTGACAGGATAAGGGGGAGGGCGGGGCGGGGCATACCAAGAGAGATTACAACACATCTCCTTACCCAAGGATGGAAGGGAAAGGGGAAAGAAATGTGAGGGACAGTTGATGGGCTGGGAAAGATATACACAAAACATGCTCCGGTGAAACACAACAGTGTGGAATACAAAGTCCATAGGACATGAAATAAATACATTAGCCACCTTGAAGATTTAAACTGACACAGTATTCCTTGGTCCAGAGAAATACAACAGAGTAATTATAGAAACAGAAACCATGTAAATCATGCATTAGCAACTCTGAAGGTTCTCATCTGACACGGTAATCCTTAATCCACCTGGGTGCAGTACTGGCCCTAGACGATTTCCAAAGGCCCACCTCATTCATACTCTGCCTCTGTGTCTCTACCCAGGGAACTTGTATCTCTCTGTGAGGGACAACCCTGCCCATACTCCAAGTTTGTCCGTTGGTCAGCTGAACCACATTGTTACCTACTCTGGTTACCCTCATAGGTTCAGGGAAGGTCTATGTGGAACCAATCCCCTTCCCTGGCTAGCTTTCACATGTTTGTCAGTATTGTAGCTTGCTACATATCTATCTTGGTGATCCTTAAACCGCTTACCAATCTCTTCGCGGTCAATATGACAACTGGTCTGCCTTTTAACAGGAGGTGAAAGCCCTGTTTTAGGAATTCTTCCTTTCAATGAGGTGAATGGAGACACCCCTGTGACTAAGTTGGGGGTGGTGCGATAGGCCCAGATAGTTTCCTGCAGGGTATGAGCTGCAGACGTGCTCAAAACCTCAGAGCGTTGTAGACACTCCTTCACCATGCGATTCATGCGCTCCACCAATCCATTGGCACGGGGACAATAGAGGGCGGTTTCCTGGTGGACAATGCCCATGTCAGAAAGGAAATCTCTCATAGACTCTGAGGTAAACTGTACCCCATTGTCAGTGATTAATACATCGGGGATGCCTTCTTCAAAGAAGGTATCCTTCAGGAAGCTTATAAGTACTCTGGTGTCAACTTGGTGAACGCACTTGTAAGTCACCCACTTAGTGTGGTAATCCACCAGGCCCAGAATGAATCTTTCTTTCAAACTTTTAAGGTTCAGAGGGCCCATTATGTCGAGAGCCAATTTGGACCAAGGACTATCTGGTATCAAAACTGGGGAAAGGGGTGGTTTCCTTGTCTGCTGGGTCTTATCAGCCTTGCTACACTCTAGACAATCCCTTACTGTGTGTTCTGCCATGGCATCCATCCCAGGCCACCAGTAGTCCAATCTAATTTTGTTTTTAGTTAGGCTACATCCCAAGTGCCCAACATGTGCAAGGTCAACAATGTTTTGCCTGAGTAATGTAGGTGGAATAATTGTATTTCCTCTCAACACCATACCATCATGAATGTTAAGTTCTAGTTTTACTTCCCAGAATCCACTCAACTCCGGTGTCACTTTGTTTTTTCCACTAGGCCATCCTTTCGTTAGGTAGCTCTTTAGTGCTTGCAAATCCTTGTCATCGTTCAACCCTTGTTCCCATTCTTCTTTGTCTAGGCATGTCAATTTCAAGACTCTCTCCTCTTCCTCTATTACGCCGTCAATACCACTGGTACTAATCGGTGAGCGGGACAAAAAATCAGCCACCACATTTTGTGAACCTGGCATGTATTTCACAGAGAAGTTGTAGCCCTCCAGACCCAAAATCCACCTCGAAATGCGTGGTGTGGTTTTTTCCGACCCTTTGGTGGTAAAGGCGTACATGAGGGGTTTGTGGTCGGTCCTCACAGTGAAGGGAATGCCCCAGAGGAAGAAACGGATATGTTTGATGGCCCATGTGCATGCCAATGCCTCCTTTTCCCATACAGAGTAATTTACCTCTGCTCCTTTAAGGGCGTGAGAGGCAAAAGCCACCACTTGTTCCACGTTTTTATCCATCTGAGTGAGGCTCGCCCCCAGCCCTTTATTGCTTGCGTCGGTGTACAAAATGGTGGGTTTGGTCGGGTCAAATCTACCCAACGATGGGGCTGAGGCAATGCTATCCTTAAATAAGGAAGGGAGTTAGAGGATTATTAGCTAGGCTCGCCCTCCAAGAAATAGGTCAAACAAAAAAAGGTTTCTGTTTCCAGATACCTAAGAGCCTTGCTAGAAAAAACAGCCAGCACACACTGGGGTTGACTGTGAGAACTATGTTTGAAATGTATAAAAAGGAAAAATTGTTCCTTTTTTAGGTGTCCCCTCACTCACCGGGGTTGCCCCACGGTGACATGCTTCATCATTGGGGCCATCCCAGTCCTCTACGGGCTGGGGCGTGCTACGACTTGCGAAGTTACGCAGGAGCACTTTAAGGACTATGTGTGGTGCATGTGTATTTGTGGGGAGTGGACTATGTGATATGGGTTAAAAATACCTGCCCAGTAGGTTTTCAATAAACTTTATTCTGACCTCTAGGTGGTAACATTAAAAACGGGGTGGGGAGATAGGCTGCCCTAAACTTAATGTGTCCAGATGTACCTATCAACTCCTAAGTCGACATGTTTCGTGCATACCCCAAGCACTTCTTCGGGACTACACAGGGACCAGCCCTGTGTTCGCCACTCCTTAACTCTTTCAATGAGAATATAGAAATTGACTTTCAACTGCAGCGAACTCTACTAAGTGCATGCAATAGTACCTACGTATTTTGTTCCATAGAAACACGTGGTTCCTGAAAGATAAAAAACAACTTGAAAGGTCACGGGGTGAATCACCCCCTATATTATCACACACAGTATGTAGGCAGAAAATGTGATGTTTTTCTGTGATCTGAAAGCGGATTTATTGACCGTGGTTGTTTTCATGCACAAAAAGTGATTCATTTCGTGCATTTTTAACGTGATTAAAAAACACACCTCACTCAGTGACATACCCAAGCATTCATCTGTCATACACACTCATACATACTTTTCAAGAGACCTAACTGGGCCCCATGGAGTCGGAGGGGTATCGGTATCCTAGCAACTCTGGTGGGAGAAAAACAAAGTTGGTAATTCACCCAACAATGCGCGCCGGTTGGCGCTGTTAAAATGACCCATAGGCGGTCCTTGGTGCCCTGTTTTCACTTACTTGTGCTCCGGTTACCTCCTGCATTCAGGCACCTACTTGTGTCCCTCCGGTCCGGATGTTATCGGACTGAGGGTTTCAGTGTTGTTTTAAAGATATCGTTCGTGGTTTGTTGTGCTGGCGTGGAAAACGCCCTTACGTGAACTAGAGCGTGTCGTTCCATGCTATCTCACGTATTCGTGGCGGCCATCTTAGGGGTACCGATATTGTTATCTTTTTATGAAAATGTACTCAATTGGAACTGTACAGGCTTAATTACACCTCTAAAATAATTTAGGGTGTTGTATGTGAAATTTAGCATATTATCAGGGTACATGCTGGCATAATCATATTGTGTGCATAAACGCAAAAAAAATGAAAGATAAAATATTATTTAACGCACCAGGTTCACCAGTTATGCCCTATAGGTTATTTATAATCTCTCACATTCATGTAATAATTTGCTAGGAAAGGCACCAGATGCCATGATACCCCATCATGATTCATGTAGCTGTTAGGGTAGATGGTAGTATTTATATATATGATACCCTATGAGTCTTTTACACTGTGGATCAGCTAGGTAAACTGTCCCCAGGGGATATCATCATTTAGTCCCACAATGTGCGAGCGAAGTCTGAACACCCAACGTTGCTCTTTTTCCAATAGTTTCTTTTCCATGTTAGCATGGGGCTGTTGAATTTCCAGCACTACCCAACGCATATCATTGGGTGTGTGTGCCTTCTCCAGGAAATGTGTTGTCATTTTTGTATTTGAGTGTTTGCACCTGAAGTTACTGCGATGTTCAACCATTCTTGTGTTTACCTTTCTGGTTGTCATTCCTATGTAGTGCAAATTGCACACACATGTGATCATGTATACGACCCCAGATGTATTACAGTTTGAGAAGTTTTTCAAATCCCATATGAGGCCTGTGTTACATGTCACCTGTTTGGTAGTTTCAGTCAGGTGGCATACACTACAATTGGAACACGGGTGGTGTCCAACTGGCAAAGGATGTAAACGTTGGATAGGACCTTCCATATTCCTCGGACGTGTATGTACCACCAGATCCTTTAGATTTTTCCCTGTCCGATGACTGAACATCGGTTGGGTGATGTTCAAACCTCCACTGTTCAGTGTTTTCCAGTGTTTTTTTACAATTTTTGTTACCTGCTGTGAAGCTACCGTGTAGGTCGTGATGCAGATGGGTCTTCTTTCAGAGGTCTCTGTTGGTGGTTCCTTAGGTTTTGACTCCAGTAATGCATCCCTGTTATTATTGGATGCTCTTTTCTTTGCTTTTTGGACAATCCTTTTGGGATACTGTCTTTGGTGAAGTTTTTCACACAGTTCTTTGGCTTGCGCTTCGTAGTCACATTTCTCAGAACAATTCCTCCTTAGACGTAGAAACTGTCCAAATGGCAGATTTTCCCGAAGTTGACGTGGGTGGAAGTTCTCAAAACTTAATAGGCAATTCCTTGATGTTGGTTTAAAATGTGTTGTGGTTGACAGTATCCCTCTTTCAGCCTTGATGTTTAGATCCAGAAAGACTAATTGTTCACGACTCATTGTTGAGGTGAACTTCAGAAAGGGGTCCTGTCGATTCAGCCATACTAGGAAATCATTTGCCTCCTGCTCATTCCCATTCCAGATGAGGATGACGTCATCAATGTAACGTCTCCACATCTGGATCTGGGTAGAGTAGGGGTTGTCTGTACTCAAGATTTTCTTTGTCTCCAACCAGTGCACATACAGTCCCGCCACGCTCGGCGCGAAGGTGCTTCCCATGCTGGTTCCATGGGTTTGTTTATATATGGTTTGCTGGAAAAGGAAGAAATTCTCGGTTAGTGCGAGGCGACAACATTCTAGCACTACATGCCTTGGTGTTTTGTAATCCCACTGGTTTTCGAATAGGATGTCCTCCAGAATTTGTAGTGTCTCTCTGTGTGGCAGACTTGTATAAAGGCTCTCTACGTCTAGCCCAATTAGTATCTGCGTGGAGGGGTCAAAAGTCAGGTCCTTTATGAGGCACAACACTGACTTCGTATCCTGTAGGTATGTCTCTGTTTTTTGTACTAGTGGTCTCAAGAATGCATCTGCAAACCTGGATAGGGGCTCTAGTATTGATCCTATACCTGAGACAATTGGTCTCCCAGGTGGTTTCTCCAGTCTTTTATGGATCTTAGGGATCGTATAAAAATACGGAGTCCTTGGGTGTTTATTATCCAGAAAGTCTGCTTCCTTTTTAGTTAACCAGTCATTTACCAGACATTCTTCCACCATCCCTGCGATCTCAATTCTCAAACGTTCTGTCGGGTCCGCCCTCAGAACCTCATAATTCGTTTGGTCAGCTAGTAATCTCAGACATTCATTCTCATAATCTGTTGAATTCTGTATCACAATAGCCCCGCCCTTGTCGGCTGGCTTTATTGTAATAGTTGTGTCATTAGCTAGTTCATAGATGACTTCCTTTTCAGCTCTACTGGTGTTATGAAATGTTTTCAGTGACCCAGTGTCCAAGTCCATCACGTCCTTCAGGATTGCCTTTTCAAATGCCAGTAATTCTACTGGTAAACTATTGATAGGGGGGGTGAAAGATGATTTTTTCTTTAGTCCTGTGTCACTCACAGTTCCCACTGGTTGTGGTTTATCTTTAAAATAAACCTGCAATTTAATACTGCGAACAAATTCCTTCAGCTCACAGTACAGCTTGAATTTATCCAAAGTTGTAGTAGGGACAAATCCTAAGCCTTTTTCCAACACTCTATTTTGAACCGGTGTTAAAACTTTATCAGAGAGGTTTACCACTAGGCTTAGATATTGATCCTATACCTGAGACAATTGGTCTCCCAGGTGGTTTCTCCAGTCTTTTATGGATTTTAGGGATCGTATAAAAATACGGAGTCCTTGGGTGTTTATTATCCAGAAAGTCTGCTTCCTTTTTAGTTAACCAGTCATTTACCAGACATTCTTCCACCATCCCTGCGATCTCAATTCTCAAACGTTCTGTCGGGTCCGCCCTCAGAACCTCATAATTCCTTTGGTCAGCTAGTAATCTCAGACATTCATTCTCATAATCTGTTGAATTCTGTATCACAATAGCCCCGCCCTTGTCGGCTGGCTTTATTGTAATAGTTGTGTCATTAGCTAGTTCATAGATGGCTTCCTTTTCAGCTCTACTGGTGTTATGAAATGTTTTCAGTGACCCAGTGTCCAAGTCCATCACGTCCTTCAGGATTGCCTTTTCAAATGCCAGTAATTCTACTGGTAAACTATTGATAGGGGGGGTGAAAGATGATTTTTTCTTTAGTCCTGTGTCACTCACAGTTCCCACTGGTTGTGGTTTATCTTTAAAATAAACCTGCAATTTAATACTGCGAACAAATTCCTTCAGCTCACATTACAGCTTGAATTTATCCAAAGTTGTAGTAGGGACAAATCCTAAGCCTTTTTCCAACACTCTATTTTGAACCGGTGTTAAAACTTTATCAGAGAGGTTTACCACTAGGCTTAGATGTTGCTGGTTGATGGTGTTGTTACCGGTCCCTGGCTCCTTGTGTGCGTTCTGCTGGTTTCCAGAGGTTGGGCCCATTGCACTTGCTGTCCTCTGGTTTTTCCTCGGCCTGGTCTTTTGCCCCTCCCTAAAAAAGGCTGTTGTGGCATCCCTGGCATCTGGGTGTTGTCCCAAAACGGGAAAGGTTGTTGTGGGTATGGTTGTTGGAAAGGGGGATGTCCGTAAAAGAACTGTGGTGGAGGACCTTGGTAAGGTTGCCAAGAATTTCCTCTGTTCATTCTCCTCCCCGCTCTGCCTCGTCTGTTTCGTGGTGGGTTACGGTTGTAACTGTTGTCAGAAGAGTCAGATCCTGTGTCCGAACCCCCGCTATCACTGTTGTAGCCTGGGTTCCTACCAGAAAGTACATACTCAGCTTTAATGTATGGGTATACCTTTTCATGAGAAAAAGTTTTCTTATCTTTGTAGAATTTAGCATATTTCATATCCTTCAATGATACCTCGAATTCAGTCATTGACTTGTTCAGTTCGTCCAATCTTTTCTTGAGTTCAGCTGGTGATTGATAGGATTTCAATTTAACTTCCAGATCTTGAATCTATTCACTATAAGGCCACACGGTGCTGCGTTAGCCCATATGAGTATCATAGGGCTAACGCAGCACCGCGTGGCCTTATAGTGAATAATGAACCAATTATATTCCAAGACGATCTCATTTTTAAAAAAGACTGGTCATTGATCAGCTGGCACTGCACAAGGGACTGGCTAGTCCTTATTGTAAAAACCGCTGCACGTAGAGCTGAGGCACTGAAGGTGCAGATTCAAGATCTGGAAGTTAAATTGAAATCCTATCAATCACCAGCTGAACTCAAGAAAAGATTGGACGAACTGAACAAGTCAATGACTGAATTCGAGGTATCATTGAAGGATACGAAATATGCTAAATTCTACAAAGATAAGAAAACTTTTTCTCATGAAAAGGTATACCCATACATTAAAGCTGAGTATGTACTTTCTGGTAGGAACCCAGGCTACAACAGTGATAGCGGGGGTTCTGACACAGGATCTGACTCTTCTGACAACAGTTACAACCGTAACCCACCACGAAACAGACGAGGCAGAGCGGGGAGGAGAATGAACAGAGGAAATTCTTGGCAACCTTACCAAGGTCCTCCACCACAGTTCTTTTACAGACATCCCCCTTTCCAACAACCATACCCACAACAACCTTTCCCGTTTTGGGACAACACCCAGATGCCAGGGATGCCACAACAGCCTTTTTTAGGGAGGGGAAAAAGACCAGGCCGAGGAAAAACCAGAGGACAGCAAGTGCAATGGGCCCAACCTCTGGAAACCAGCAGAACGCACACAAGGAGCCAGGGACCGGTAACAACACCATCAACCAGCAACATCTAAGCCTAGTGGTAAACCTCTCTGATAAAGTTTTAACACCGGTTCAAAATAGAGTGTTGGAAAAAGGCTTAGGATTTGTCCCTACTACAACTTTGGATAAATTCAAGCTGTACTGTGAGCTGAAGGAATTTGTTCGCAGTATTAAATTGCAGGTTTATTTTAAAGATAAACCACAACCAGTGGGAACTGTGAGTGACACAGGACTAAAGAAAAAATCATCTTTCACCCCCCCTATCAATAGTTTACCAGTAGAATTACTGGCATTTGAAAAGGCAATCCTGAAGGACGTGATGGACTTGGACACTGGGTCACTGAAAACATTTCATAACACCAGTAGAGCTGAAAAGGAAGCCATCTATGAACTAGCTAATGACACAACTATTACAATAAAGCCAGCCGACAAGGGCGGGGCTATTGTGATACAGAATTCAACAGATTATGAGAATGAATGTCTGAGATTACTAGCTGACCAAAGGAATTATGAGGTTCTGAGGGCGGACCCGACAGAACGTTTGAGAATTGAGATCGCAGGGATGGTGGAAGAATGTCTGGTAAATGACTGGTTAACTAAAAAGGAAGCAGACTTTCTGGATAATAAACACCCAAGGACTCCGTATTTTTATACGATCCCTAAGATCCATAAAAGACTGGAGAAACCACCTGGGAGACCAATTGTCTCAGGTATAGGATCAATACTAGAGCCCCTATCCAGGTTTGCAGATGCATTCTTGAGACCACTAGTACAAAAACAGAGACATACCTACAGGATACGAAGTCAGTGTTGTGCCTCATAAAGGACCTGACTTTTGACCCCTCCACGCAGATACTAATTGGGCTAGACGTAGAGAGCCTTTATACAAGTCTGCCACACAGAGAGACACTACAAATTCTGGAGGACATCCTATTCGAAAACCAGTGGGATTACAAAACACCAAGGCATGTAGTGCTAGAATGTTGTCGCCTCGCACTAACCGAGAATTTCTTCCTTTTCCAGCAAACCATATATAAACAAACCCATGGAACCAGCATGGGAAGCACCTTCGCGCCGAGCGTGGCGGGACTGTATGTGCACTGGTTGGAGACAAAGAAAATCTTGAGTACAGACAACCCCTACTCTACCCAGATCCAGATGTGGAGACGTTACATTGATGACGTCATCCTCATCTGGAATGGGAATGAGCAGGAGGCAAATGATTTCCTAGTATGGCTGAATCGACAGGACCCCTTTCTGAAGTTCACCTCAACAATGAGTCGTGAACAATTAGTCTTTCTGGATCTAAACATCAAGGCTGAAAGAGGGATACTGTCAACCACAACACATTTTAAACCAACATCAAGGAATTGCCTATTAAGTTTTGAGAGCTTCCACCCACGTCAACTTCGGGAAAATCTGCCATTTGGACAGTTTCTACGTCTAAGGAGGAATTGTTCTGAGAAATGTGACTACGAAGCGCAAGCCAAAGAACTGTGTGAAAAACTTCACCAAAGACAGTATCCCAAAAGGATTGTCCAAAAAGCAAAGAAAAGAGCATCCAATAATAACAGGGATGCATTACTGGAGTCAAAACCTAAGGAACCACCAACAGAGACCTCTGAAAGAAGACCCATCTGCATCACGACCTACACGGTAGCTTCACAGCAGGTAACAAAAATTGTAAAAAAACACTGGAAAACACTGAACAGTGGAGGTTTGAACATCACCCAACCGATGTTCAGTCATCGGAAAGGGAAAAATCTAAAGGATCTGGTGGTACATACACGTCCGAGGAATATGGAAGGTCCTATCCGACGTTTACATCCTTTGCCAGTTGGACACCACCCGTGTTCCAATTGTAGTGTATGCCACCTGACTGAAACTACCAAACAGGTGACATGTAACACAGGCCTCATATGGGATTTGAAAAACTTCTCAAACTGTAATACATCTGGGGTCGTATACATGATCACATGTGTGTGCAATTTGCACTACATAGGAATGACAACCAGAAAGGTAAACACAAGAATGGTTGAACATCGCAGTAACTTCAGGTGCAAACACTCAAATACAAAAATGACAACACATTTCCTGGAGAAGGCACACACACCCAATGATATGCGTTGGGTAGTGCTGGAAATTCAACAGCCCCATGCTGACATGGAAAAGAAACTATTGGAAAAAGAGCAACGTTGGGTGTTCAGACTTCGCTCGCACATTGTGGGACTAAATGATGATATCCCCTGGGGACAGTTTACCTAGCTGATCCACAGTGTAAAAGACTCATAGGGTATCATATATATAAATACTACCATCTACCCTAACAGCTACATGAATCATGATGGGGTATCATGGCATCTGGTGCCTTTCCTAGCAAATTATTACATGAATGTGAGAGATTATAAATAACCTATAGGGCATAACTGGTGAACCTGGTGCGTTAAATAATATTTTATCTTTAATTTTTTTTGCGTTTATGCACACAATATGATTATGCCAGCATGTACCCTGATAATATGCTAAATTTCACATACAACACCCTATATTATTTTAGAGGTGTAATTAAGCCTGTACAGTTCCAATTGAGTACATTTTCATAAAAAGATAACAATATCGGTACCCCTAAGATGGCCGCCACGAATACGTGAGATAGCATGGAACGACACGCTCTAGTTCACGTAAGGGCGTTTTCCACGCCAGCACAACAAACCACGAACGATATCTTTAAAACAACACTGAAACCCTCAGTCCGATAACATCCGGACCGGAGGGACACAAGTAGGTGCCTGAATGCAGGAGGTAACCGGAGCACAAGTAAGTGAAAACAGGGCACCAAGGACCGCCTATGGGTCATTTTAACAGCGCCAACCGGCGTGCATTGTTGGGTGAATTACCAACTTTGTTTTTCTCCCACCAGAGTTGCTAGGATACCGATACCCCTCCGACTCCATGGGGCCCAGTTAGGTCTCTTGAAAAGTATGTATGAGTGTGTATGACAGATGAATGCTTGGGTATGTCACTGAGTGAGGTGTGTTTTTTAATCACGTTAAAAATGCACGAAATGAATCACGTTTTTGTGCATGAAAACAACCACGGTCAATAAATCCGCTTTCAGATCACAGAAAAACATCACATTTTCTGCCTACAAACTGTGTGTGATAATATAGGGGGGGATTCACCCCGTGACCTTTCAAGTTGTTTTTTATCTTTCAGGAACCACGTGTTTCTATGGAACAAAATACGTAGGTACTATTGCATGCACTTAGTAGAGTTCGCTGCAGTTGAAAGTCAATTTCTATATTCTCATTGAAAGAGTTAAGGAGTGGCGAACACAGGGCTGGTCCCTGTGTAGTCCCGAAGAAGTGCTTGGGGTATGCACGAAACATGTCGACTTAGGAGTTGATAGGTACATCTGGACACATTAAGTTTAGGGCAGCCTATCTCCCCACCCCGTTTTTAATGTTACCACCTAGAGGTCAGAATAAAGTTTATTGAAAACCTACTGGGCAGGTATTTTTAACCCATATCACATAGTCCACTCCCCACAAATACACATGCACCACACATAGTCCTTAAAGTGCTCCTACGTAACTTCGCAAGTCGTAGCACGCCCCAGCCCGTAGAGGACTGGGATGGCCCCAATGATGAAGCATGTCACCGTGGGGCAACCCCGGTGAGTGAGGGGACACCTAAAAAAGGAACAATTTTTCCTTTTTATACATTTCAAACATAGTTCTCACAGTCAACCCCAGTGTGTGCTGGCTGTTTTTTCTAGCAAGGCTCTTAGGTATCTGGAAACAGAAACCTTTTTTTGTTTGCAATGCTATCCTTCACTGTGGTGAACGCCACTTGACAGTCTTCACTCCATGTAAAGGTAGTTCTGGCCTTAAGTGACAATCTCAGAGGTTCCACAATTCTAGCATCATTTTTCACAAATTTGGCGTAATACTCTGATAAGCCTAAGAATGACTTTAAGTCATCTACATTTGTTGGTGGTTTCGTTCCCTGAATGGCTTCAACAAGATCTACCTTAGGCTTTACACCATCCTCTGAAATTGTGTGGCCCAAGTACTCAACTGACCCCACCCCAATTCGACACTTCCCCTTCTTTAGTGTCAACCCCGCTGCTTCCAATTTGGTCAACGCCTTCCTCAAGATGGAATTGTGCTTCTCCAAGTCCTTTCGATAAATGAGTATGTCATCTTGGAAGCATAAGGTATTGGGAAGATCCTTCAGTACATTCTGCATGATCCTCTGGAAGGCAGCGGGAGCCGATGCCAATCCAAAGGGCATGCGAATGTACTGGAAGGCCCCCAACGGGGTGATGAAAGAGGTTAAGTGCCGTGAATCTGGGTGCAATTCCACCTGGTGGTATGCAGACGAAAGGTCAAGGACTCCTAGTGTTTTGAACTCCCTGCCTATAGAAATGCGTCTGCTAACTGCCGAACTGGCATTTAGGAAAAAACTTGAAACTTGGCTCTTCCCATAACATCCTCTGCACCCTGACTGTACCTTCTCCTAGAGCTGGGAAGCCTTCGGGCAGCCATGCGCTCTATAAATCCATAAACATAAGGTGAGGATCTCACTTAGCATGCAGACTGTTCCGCCTCAGAGCAGCGGATCGTACCCATGTAGCAGCTCACTAGATCGAAGCGACGATCCAACACCGCCATCTTGGTACACTCATCAGAAAGATCTGAAAGCAGTGCAAGCGCTGCCCAAAGCAAAGTGCGGAGGTTTTCCAAACACTCCTCCGAGGTCCCACAATATTCCGCCACTTGTATATGCGGTTATTTCTTCATTACAGGTGTCCCGGACTGAATTCTATGCCGGCGAATGTGTGGAGCTCAGCAATGAGTGCAGCAAGCCACACCCTCAGAAGAGTATCATCTATAAATAGAAACTCAAAGTAAGATGATAGGTATAAGCAAGACAACAACCTGTGTCAAGAAATCAGCATTTTAATACACTGCCCTCTGCACCCCTGCACCAGAAGCCCAGTGCCCACCCTCCCATCTCCTGTGATGAACCATCAGTCTGAGGGAGCAGGCACAAGGACAAGAACTGAGGAACATGAAGCATGAATTTGACTACTTTGAGCCCTTCAACCCCTCATTGTCACATTCTCACAAAACCACACGTGACTGGCGTGGCCTAAAGAAAACTCCCCAAAACCTGCCATGACCAGGAGAACTCAAATTAAACTTATTTCTACATGGGTTTTATATCCACCAGAATCATGTGTGATAACCTTTCATCTCCTTTCACCTCCAGGGGATCTGGGCACTCTAATCCCCTCTCCCTAATCAATTCTCCACAAACCCAATCACCATGTACGTATCATTTCTATGCAAATGTCGGACATAAAAGTAAACATAAAAGTAAAAAAGATAGAGAATACAAAATAAGAGGTACAGGAAAACATTAATGTGGCATAACACAATGCAGGTGTATAAAAATAATACAAAAGAGAGAAATGAACAAAATAAAAAGAATGAAGGGAAAAAGATTGAACGTAGACGAAGGACGTACATACAAGACTTGTTTTAAACATGATAAACAGATCACCTTAAACTCTGTTAATATCGTGAATGTGATATCAATGTATGCTATGATATATGCACGCATAAGAATTTCATCACTGTAAATGTGATGTCAATGTACGCCATAATCTATGCACACATAGCAATGACAATACCAATTAAAACATGAATGAAATCCCACATATATATACTTACCTATTGCAGACCACTGTGTATAGTCTCTGTGCTCCAACCCTTTTGACATAGTTCAGTGGGTTAATGTACCAACTGCGGCAAACTATGTTAAGCCTGTTGGTTGCATTTTCTGTTCCTAGTTCAAAAGGTGTGGATTACTAAACCTACTCCGTGGGTCTCCTGCAGATGACATATTTTAATCTCACGGTGACTGCTCCGTGGGTTAATTGCATGTAACGTAGATGTCACAGATTCCAACTGCGGCAAGAACGATAAGTCAGTTGTTGCACCTGCAACATTTATCTGTATGCCTCGTATTCCAGACCTAAGGGGATAGCACCCGTATAACAGTATCCTGACATGGTGAGCTCTATCTGAGCAAAATTCTGGGGTTATAAAGAGGAACAGTAAAACACATCATAAACAGACCCCCTTAAACTCTGTTAATATCAGTGAATGTGATCTCAATGTACGCCATGATATATGCACGCATAACAACGTCAATACCAGTAAATGCAATGTCAATGTACAGTCTGTGCACACATCGCAATGTCGATACCAGTAAAAATGATGTTGATGTACGCTATGACAAATGTTCGCATGATAATGAGAATGTTGCTAAAAATGATATCAATGACTGCCATGTCATATGTACATGTAATAACAAAATCATGTTATTGCTGTTGAATTCACCCGATAAGACCTCCCCATCAACTCCGAGTCAGAGATACATGGTCAGACAGACCCTAGACCCAAACCGAGCCTACCGATTGATAGGTCACAGGAGGGGTTACACTAAGCCCAAAGACAAACACGCAAACAGGGAAAAGCCTGATAGAGCTCACAGATAGGCAGATACACCACAAACCGGGCCAAAGAGATTGGCCCCAATAAAATATGTTTGGCGAAAGGTGCGCATTTCCAAAAAAATACAGTCAGATGCCACATGTGGGTATGAACACTCAGCCAATCAGAACACTGCATGCACACCACACACAATGATCACACGCCCCACATGCCGGACATCTGACCACATACACACTGGTCCACACTCGCTCTCCCTGAGGTCGAGAGCCACCGGTGTCCCCCTTATCAGATGGCTGCATTTATGGTTCATGACTAGGATACATGCTTTCTAAGAATGTCTAATCGTGATACTGTACCTCAAGAACTGTACATAATGCCGACCAAGGCTTCTGTCCTTTGAGGCTGTCTTCAGACGCAAGCAACTCTGTCGATGCTCTCCCAGCCACTGCGTTTAATTAAACCAACCTGTTCCTGTTTTTCCAAAGGCCTCTTGTCTTTTCATTTTTTCAAGGTAAATTCATATCCGAGCAATAACTCTACCTCCCTAAAACCCCGCCACTACCCCACATTCGGGGGTCCCTGTGGAGCTTTCATAACAGATTCCAACTCAAACCTGTAACTGCTCAGTGGGTTCATACCGGTTGCATGGGTCAATGCTTTTTTGCATCAGTCTTAAAGATATGTGTGCCACTTCCAAGCCATAGGCTACTTTATTTATTTATTTAATGCGTTTTTATATAGCGCGGACTTTACCCGAAGGTGTCAGAGCGCTTCACAATAGGAACAGTAATGATACATGAGGAGAAATTTGCAAGTGAACAAATTACAAAAGCAAACATTAAGTTACATGAGGCAAAAGTGACAATTGTGAGCAAACAAAATACAAGAGGGAGCAAACGGTGCCTACTAGGTACTTCTGTTGCTCAACCCAGGAAGGTGTATTGTGCAGTAAATAAGTGAGGCTCTGATAAACCTCTCTAAACAAAATAAAAAAATAAAAATAATGAGGTTGGCTGATCAGCGTCCTGTCCCAGGTCACTTGGGAGACATTTTGTACCCTGTGCCAACCGGCTGCATGGACTGCGCGCTCCGCCTTTCACCCACTCAGGCTCCCATCAGCATAACTGCGCGCTCCGCCTTTCACCCACTCAGGCTCCCATCAGCATAACTGCGCGCTCCGCCTTTCACCCACTCAGGCTCCCATCAGCATAACTAGGTGTTTATGGGGCCCGGGCTGCCAAGTATGAGGCACCACATTCTCATTTTTAATGCTCGGTCTGGAGGTTACTTTATTGCAGCACCAGGCCAGAAGCCAAACCAGCTGTGAAAACAGTGCTTGGAAGGCTTCCAGGCGGGCCCACCCTCCCGCTCCCACCTCCCCTAAATCCATCAGTCTTCTGCTTTATAACAACTTTCCCTTTCCCTCAAACATCCTGCCCCCTCCGTTCCCGCCCGCTCCCCCCTCGTGGGCTCCCCGGCCCTCTCACATGTGGTGATGGTTAGGCTCGCGTTGCAAGTCCGAGGTTTGCGAGGATATTAGCCCTGGCAGGCCTCCCTGGGCACAGGGAGGTCCCACGAGGCCCCCAGCCTGTGAAAAAAGCGCCTACTAATGGCTTTCTGATTGTTGGCGCTGTGAGCGCGGAAGAAAAGGCGCTTTGTTGACTGTTGAGAAACAGAAGTCTCTGAGTCCCAGGGGAAGGCATGAAAGAACATCAGCCAGTCCCAAGTTATCGTCAGAACCTTCTGTGTCACGAGTATCGTGACATGACATCCGCCTCATTCCGGCCCGTTGGCATGGGCCAAGCTTACAGATGGTTGGCATAGCGCCGCATCCTTTGTGGCTGCCCCCATGCCCCTCCCCCCCACGTTGAACCGCAGCCCTGTTGTGTATTTATTTATGCGTTTTTATATAGCGCGGACTTTACCCGAAGGTTTCAGAGCGCTTCACAATAGGAACAGTAATGATACATGAGGAGAAAATTCCAAGTGAACAAATTACAAAAGCAAACTACAAGAGGTAGCAAACGGTACATTACAGCAGGAAAAAGTGACATGTGTGCAAGTTACAAAAGCGTGCAAAGTACCAGTAGAGGTATAGTGGTGCAATAAATGGCAGACACTCAAGCACAAGAACAAACGTTACGTAAGCAATGGTGGCACTTGTGCAAGTATCGAAAGCAAACAAAATGTGAGAGGTAGCAAACAGTGTGTTACAAGAGAAAAGTGACGTGTGCATGTTACAAAAGAGAACCAAACACAGGTAGAAAGATAATACTGCAATAAATGGCAGACACTCCAACCACAAGAACACACTGGGAAGGCCCTTCCATAGTCATGGAGAATAGAATTTTCTATAATGGAAGGTCCTGGAAGGGCCTGTTATGAAAGTGATGAAGCAAAGCTTCGCATATTTTGCGGCTTGCCGAAGTCAAGAACCTCGTTTATGTGTAATAAGGTAACAAATGTATGTTTTACTAACGTTTATGTTAAGTTTGAACATAGATAACGAAGCTTGCACATGTGTTTTACTAAAATAATTTACCCGAGTCATCTAAAAATGGCCGCCGCTTGTATTTAGTTACTGCGCATGCGTCAGCCACACTCACGTGTCCTGACGCGTCTGCAGAAGTGGAGGGAAAGTTATGCGCATGCGTAATCCATAGCTGTGCTTATCATGTGGTACTGCCCGTGCCACTGCTCTTGTGACTGTGTCAATATAGCTAACATTTAAATGCAATAGTTTTATTTCTTGATGATGAGTCAAAAGTACAAATCCTGTGATGTGTTTTCATAATGACATTATTATGTATTAATTTGTTTTTCGCTTACTTTTTATGTACCGCGGGGAATGGGGTTTGTCTGTGCCGAGAACCATTTTGGAGGTCCTTCTGCGCCTGCGCGACCTGCCAAGGCAGAGCAGACCTTGAATGATGGAACTCAGCCAGTTGGCAGTGATGAGCAAGATGCTCCTGAGAACGACCCGAAAACTCGGCTGAACCAATCATATGTGCTCACAGAGCAACAATGTTAAAGTTACCATTGTATTTCTGCACCAGTTCTCATGAGAACCCCAATCTAGTTAGGCGGTACCCTATTATGCAAATGTAGGCTTGAAACACTATGTCGTGATTGGTGTGTTACCCAAATCCTACCTTAGGACCAATCCAAATTGAAGGATTCTGACACTTTGCAACATTGGGGGGTGGTACACTGTCCCCAAACTGTATATCTACCCTGGGTTCACCTAGTGAACCGTCCGACTTGTCTGGTTTAGCTGACCTGTCACTGACCCAACGCACTCAATAGGTGACCGAAGATACAGAGCGCTGCGAAGCACTCTGTCCGAATTTGACCATAGACTGAGGTTCTACTGAACCTTAAAGTGCTGGCAAAGCACTTAGCTGGGAGTTCGCTGACCCAATCGGGGTCTTGATCGATAGCTGCAGAGCGGGTGGAGCGCAGGCGTTGCTTCCGAACTGTGGGTTCCGGTCCTGTCCTGAAGAGGGTCCTGTCCTGAGGGTTTGCTGTCCTGTCCTGAGGGTCCTGTCCTGATTCCTATTCCGAGGGTATCCTGTTCTGTCCTGGGTGTCCATTCTGCACCTGCTGTCCTTTGAGGGGTATCCTTCCTTGAGGGTTTCCTGTCCTTGACTGACCCGTGGCCAGGGTTTGGTTTCCACACCTTTCTAGGTAAATATTGCTCTTGGAAGGGCGAGATTTTGATCGATACCTTATCACTATTGATCTAAACCCCGATCTGGTCGACTGAACCTTTGTTGCCTGTCATTGAAGGAAGAAAGTGCCTCTCCTTCCAAGTTAGTTCACCCAATAAAGGACTCCGCTCCAAAAGATCACAAACAACTTCTAGCTTTCAAAAGTTTATTGTAAGGATAGGATAAGCTGCAAATACAGGCATCTCAGAATGAGATTCACGAGATACACAGGTCCAACTACATACATGTGCTCTCTGAAAGCCCTCAGACGAGCAACGGAAATTACCAGTACAAGTTCTAAGAATAATAAAGCTATCAGCATTGACGCATATCTCTCCTTCATTTAAGTTGGAGGAAAACACACAGGTTAGGCTGTCCCTACCCTGCTCTAGATGGTATCCCTACTTAACCAAGTCTCAACCTAACAAAGGTGTCAGCAGTGAATGACCCCAAGGGAAGTCACTCACTCTTAGTCTCTTGGTGAAAACCTATAGTTCTCCAGTCATGACCCCTCTCTGCCTACCCATCCTCTCTCTAAAGGGTCCTCAGGCATCTGCTCTAACTCCACCCAGGGGTGCTGTCCCTAATACAAAACAGTCAACAACATTTGAGACGCCCCTCATGAGACGCCCCTCACGTGGTGTAGCTTCTGGCTTTTTCCATGCTGCTTTGTATTGGGCCTCATACGTTGGAGTTGACCTTGCTTCTCAGACTCTTCTCCGGCCCGCTGATACCCCTTAAAACATTCCGGAACCCTCCTCCATGTCTGGGCCGTCTACTGAACAGACCTCTATTCATATTATTTATAATCGGATCCTCCCTTTCTCTTGCAGACAGACATCTGCAGCCAAGAACCCAACTCTCATAGACTTCCAAAAAGGTTCGCAACATTTCTCGGCCCAGACATGTACGTGTAAATCAATGTTAAAGCATTTCAGGCCTACAACATTTCTCATAATAATTATAGCATTCAACTTCTTCATTAATTAAAGCATGTTAATACTCTTATTCTATTATTCAGTAAACACATCTATAAATCATGGCCCATTAATGCAATGGCCAAAACATTATTTCAATCTATGTCGTGAAAAGAAACACCTTCCCCTTCCCTTCTAGCTCTGGCCCTGAGGCCTACCACATTCTGCGTTTAACCACATGCCATCTTACATTTTAACAGCTACACGACATGGATTCAGGAATAATCACATCTAATAAAATCATATAGTGTCACACATTTCTGTATTAGTTCCACTTCTACTTAAATCTCTACATTAGCTATACATTCAGAATATAATTGCAGATACTACTAGCACTCATGGCATTTCTCCTCATGATTTGTGCTTACTACAGGTAAGTGTGATGCACTCATACATTTAGGTCAGTTTGCGCTCTCTCAGTTCCCCCCTTTGATGACCTCTCGGGGTCATCACTAACATTTAAACTGCAGTTATTGCTAGCATAACTTGTCTCTGCGCTTCCAGAGCCCTCAGACTCCTGTACTGATTATCTTGTATGGCAGCCAATCTCTGCAGCTGCTCTCTTTGGGCCCTTTCTGACCTTCTTGCTCTGTACCATTTGAATACCCTCACCAATCCCCACAATATGATCCCACAGATCAATATTATGATGATAGGTTTTAGTATATACCACACAAAGCTTTTGCCTAAGGTGGAGATCCACCCTCCAACTTCACTCATTCCGTGGCCCACCTTTTCCCAGACATTTTCTCTACTCAAGTCTTCGATCTCCTTGTGAATATCAGTTATGTTCCTAATAACTTTCTCAAGGGGCTTCGAATTGTCTGGAATGTAAGTACAACATTCCTGGACCTTCAAAGCCTTACAGACTCCGCCCTCTTTTGCTAGTAGGACATCTAACGCAAGACGGTTCTGAAGAACCATAGCCCTTATCGATTGCATCTCTCCTTCTACCAGCATTAAGGACTGAGCAGTGCTGGCAGACAACCTGTCGACGACTGTTGCCAGTCGTCTAATTTTAACATCATTAAGGATTACTCCCAAAAGAGGGAAAACAGCTCCAAAGACATCTCCAACCATTTCTGCATCTCCTATATCTCTCCTTCCCCTCGATGATGTCTTGCCCTCGATGATCTCTAAGTCTTGTGCATGATATATTTTGGGGAAGACAATTGCTAGGTAACATGATCCATACCAGTTGTCAGGTAGTCTCACGTAGGCATTTCTTCCACATACAAAATACACATTTGGAATCACTTGCATTCCCTTCAGGAAATCTTTAGTATAGTACTCTATATTGAAAGCATGTTCACAGCTGACTTCTCCCACGTATACATTTTCATAATACGTTTTGGCTCGGTGAAGACATAGCTTTCCTCTCTGCGCCTTATCTAAAGCTATTGGACCACTACTACCCTTTCTCTTGTGTGCCTTCTCTTCCTCGGTCCAATCTGTTTTCCATTGTCCTGATTTTTTCAAAATCTTTTGTCTCCTGTAACGATCATCCACCTGCCCTATGAACTTCTTCTCGACTTCTGACACTTTGCATGTCAGGTTATTTCTACGGGCATGTGAAGTATCTAAGGTAATCCAAGGAATGAAGAACTTGGCCAGTCTGTCTTCACTCTTCCAGTAGTCCCATTTGTTCATCTGCTTATAATTTGGGACTTCTGGCAACACTGAATCATAGTTGGAGAAATAGTATTCAAAACTATCTCTCCCATAAAATATACTAAGCAATAAGCTACATGTAATGCCATATGTCAGCGGGAGGTGATGATATCTAATGCCTTCATCTACAGACGCCGGCAACTGCATGCAGACGTAACAGTCCTTAACCTCCATGGCATCCACGTATTCATATAAGAGTTTAGCATAAGCATTTGACCTAAAGTCTCCTTGGGACTCATCCACGTGTAACCTGCGGGCTTCTGCAGCTAATAACGCTTTCTCTTGAGTGTTTTCCCTTTTCTCACCAGCAACAGTGGGTGTAAGCGTTTCTACAGATTTCACATCAGTTACCTTCGCCTCTTCCTCATGTCCCTGTACATAAGAAATTGTTACCACTAAAGCTATTAATATTATCACTCCTACTATTAGTGTACCTATTATACATTTAGCTCTGCGGTTCTGGGTGCCGGCTTCCATTTCGTCAGACAATATAGCTCTCTTATCTTGGCACAAAGTTCCTTTCTTCTCGTTCCTTTACAGTCTCTTTTTACTCCTTTTGTCTTTTGAATCCACACAACTGGAAGCTGACAACCTTCTTCGCAAAAGTCCTTTAACAGTTCAATAAAGACAACCCTAGCCCTTCTCCATCAACTCAAGGGAAGTTCCCTAATATTCTCTGCTTCCTGGGCGCTAGGTAATCTTCTTTTTCTGCTCGCTTTATTTACAAAGTCCTTTAAGCATCTACTATCAAGTTTGTGCCTGCAGCTTCGATAGCAAAGTTCAGTATTTCCAAACGAAGATTGTGCTCTTCATGGGCTGTTATCGTTGTACCAAAGTCGGGGAATTGCAATTCTGAGAGAAACATGTGTTTTAACTTGCTGAGGCGGGGAGGTCTGGGGAGCATGAATGTTAGTGACCCTTCTTGTTCGACTCCGGGTACCAACAGTCGTATTTCCACGGTGACGATGGGCTCAGAACTGGACACCACCACCGCTCGAATCCTCCCTGTCTCCTGTTTCAAAGACATTTGTCGCCAGATATGTCCACTCAGGTGTGGAATATCTTCTGTTAGGCACACGCACTCTTCTTGACCTTCTTCGGTCCGGTGCTTCAGCGCCCTGAGCACCTTCTTCCGGGTCTGAGTCTTCTGATATCGGAGGAAGGGTTACCTCTGGAGTTGACCTCAGGCTAGAGCTCCTTCTTTGCGGCCAATTAGCTTCTCCACGTGCCCTTCTACTCCTTCTCCTTCTTGTCTGTTCTCGCTCTCTGTCAGACCTGTCAGTGTCTGACTCGTACTCCCAGCTACTTTCTCCTTCTGTAGCGTCGTCTGTTTCGCTGTTGTACTGACCGTCCTCAGCTTGGTCAGACTCGTTCCCTGCTTCCGCTGGCACCTCTACAGCTTGGCTAGCCCCCTCTATGGCTTCTCGGTCCTCTGCTGGACGTCTATCCGAGAGAGGAGCTGTTTCTTCCCGAGGTGCTGGAACCCTTCGCGTATGTGACGCGTGGATCCAATTGGGCAGGCCTCCCACCTTCACAGCCGTATTCGCAATCAAGATGATCTGGAAGGGCCCACGCCAACGAACATCCAAGCAGCTTCTTCTCACATGTTTTTTCACCAGGACCCAGTCCCCAGGGTACAGGTCATGGCACGGGCCCTGGCACGATGGAACCTCGGCAGCCTGCACCTGAAGGGACACAGAATGAATGGCGTCAGACAGCCCCTTACAATAGTCCAGGATCATATCATCTGTGATATTTAACAGTGCAGTCGTTGGGACAGATGGCAGCCTCATTGCTCTCCCCATTAACACCTCATGTGGTGACAACCCCGTTCTTCTGTCTGGGGTACTACGAAGGCTCATGAGGACCAATGGCAGGGCGTCAGGCCAACTCAGGGTCGTTGAGGAGCACACTTTTGCAATTCGGGCTTTGATCGTGCCATTGATCTGCTCCACAATTCCTGAGGCTTCTGGTCGGTAACTACAATGCAACTTCTGATCGATATTCAGAGCTGCACAAATCATCTTCACAAGCTCGCTGTTGAAATGCGTTCCCCTATCTGATTCCAAAGAGGCCGGCACCCCGAAGCGCGGAATGAGTTCCCTAAGCAGTAACTTGGCCACTGTGAGGGTGTCGCACCTACGTGTAGGGTATGCCTCAACCCATCTGGAGAACACACAAACAACCACCAGGACATAGCGGAGGCGGTTGCATCTCGGCATTTCAATGAAATCTATCTGCATTCGATTGAATGGACCTCCAGACCTTCCTATGTGACTCAGTGCAACTGGTGTTCTTTTCCCTACGTTCAGCTGCTGACAGGTCACACAACGCTGGCACACTGCTTCTGCTGCTATTCTAAACTTAGGATTGTACCAAGTCTGTCTAAACACTCTCAGCATAGCGTCTCTCCCTAGGTGTACGGGACCATGTATGTGTCTGGCCATTGGGCTCACCATCTCATTGGGCAACACTGCTCTGCCATCTGCTGAGACCCAAAAATGGGACTCACCCACTACACATCCTGCCTTTTCCCATGTTTCTTTTTCAAAATCAGGAGCATTTTCTTGCATGTTTGCCAATTCGTCCCAAGTATCAACAGTTTCCAATATCATGGCTAATTCAGTCCTTACATTTATTCCACCCACTTCCACCTCTGTGAAAGAGTACCCTTGTTCCGCGCAATACCGCGCGACTTCGTCGGCATATCTATTGCCTTTCGAGACGAAGTCCTCATTTCTGGTATGTGCGGTGCACTTTACAACTGCGATACCTGCTGGACATTGCAACGCCTCTAACAACAGGCGCACAAACTCTCCATTGCGAATGGGAGAGCCTGAAGAGGTCATGAACCCTCTTTGAGACCATAACTGCCCGTAATCATGAACCACCCCATAACCATATTGGCTGTCGGTGTATATGGTGACTCGAATTTGATTGCTTGCTAAGCAAGCACGTGTCAAGGCAATAATCTCGGCTACCTGAGCGGAGTGTACTCCTTCCAGGCACCCAGCTTCCACAACTCCGGTAATTGTACAAACAGCGTAAGCTGCTCTCAATTGCCCAACTTCGTCTCTTACACATGAGCCATTGACAAAGAAAATTTCATCTGGGTCGGTCAGTGGCTCATCTACGATGTCGGGTCTGGGTTTGGTGCATAGTTCAGTCACATCGAGGCAGTCATGGTCTGTACATTCATCATCATCCTCGATATCATTTGGGAGTGGCATCAAGGTGGCAGGGTTCAAAACAGAGCATCTCTTGAGGGTCACATTCTCTGCAGCAAGAATAACTTGCTCATAGCGTGTGAGCCTGCTGTTGGTCAGATGCTGTGTTTTGGTCCTGGTCATCAATAGTTCAACAGAATGGGGCACGCACACCTCTAACGGGTGCCCCATAACGATATTTTCACATCTCTCAATGCTGACACCCGTTGCAGCAACGGATTTGAGACATCCGGGCAACGCTGCGGCTACTGGGTCTAAAGTAGCCGAGAAATAAGCAACTGGTCTACGGGCATTCCCATGGATTTGGACTAACACAGACAACGCGCAACCTTCTCTCTCACAACAGTAAAGCAAAAATGGTTTATTGTAATCAGGCATTCCCAATGCCGGAGCACGACACAGGTCCTCTCGCAGCTGTAGGAATGCCATCAAACAGTCTTTGTCCCATGGTACCGGATCGCTCACCTCCTTATGCGTCAGTTTTTGCAAGGGCTTTGCTTTCAGTGAAAAGTTCGCGATCCACTGTCGGCAATAACCCACCATCCCTAGGAACATCCTGACCTCTCTCTGTGTCTTAGGCGCATTCATTTTCATGATCGCCTCTATCCTGTCTGGTGACACCTTTCGTTTGCCTTTCTCTATTCGGTGTCCTAAGTACTGCACTTCTGTCAGGCAGTACTGCAACTTTCCCGGGGACACCTTGTGCCCATTGGCAGCTAGGTGATTTAACAAAGCAATAGAGTCCTCCCTGCAAGCTTCTTCTGTTTCTGACGCCACAAGGAGGTCGTCTATGTACTGGACCAGAACTGACTTCTGGGGCAGCACTAGACTTTCAAGATTTTTCTTCAAAAGCTGGTTAAAGATCGATGGGCTCTCTGTATACCCCTGAGGAATACGACACCATGTTAGGACGCGATTTTCCAGCTTAAATGCGAAAAGAAAATGGCTTTCTTCGTCCAGAGGGATCGAAAAGAAAGCCTGACAAAGATCAATCACAGTGAACCACTCAGCTTGGAATGGAATCTGAAACAGTATCACTGATGGATTCGGTACCACTGGACAACACGAAACGACTATGTTATTAATCTTTCGAAGGTCCTGCACTATCCTGAATTTCCCATTTGGTTTCTGCAGACCCATAATCGGGGAGTTGCATGGACTACCCACGATTTCTTTCAGTATTCCCTGTTTAATCATGGACTCGATCACGGGTTTTATGCCTGCAATCGTTTCTGGAGTCAATTTATATTGGGGTGTTCTTGGGAACTCAGCATGCGGTTTCACTACAATTTTCACTGGGTCCACCCCTTTGACCAATCCAATCTCTTCCCCAGTGAAGTCCCATACTTCTGGTGCCACTGTCTCTCTCAAGTCCCAGGGGAGCTCATCTACTGTCAAAGTAGGGTACAGCTCCACGCATATTCTTGAGTTTGCAACTTTGAAGTCTGCGTCATCATCATTGGTCAATACCTCCACTCCCTGAGGTGTACAGTATATTGTACAATTCAATTTACACAACAGGTCTCTGCCTAGCAGACACACAGGACTTGAATCGCAAACCACAAACTGGTGCTCATCGCTGTACTTCCCTATTTTCACCTGTACCGGTTCTGTCAATTGGCTGGTTATTCTCCTGTTTGCGACCCCCACCACTTGTATGGTCTCTCCAGACATGGGCAGGTCTGGAACTGCAGCTGATCTGATCGTGGACCTAGTGGCTCCTGTGTCCACCAGAAATGTCGTGGGGCACCCTGCTACTTCTGCTTCGACATAGGGTCCCCTCTGGTCCACCTCCAAGGCTGCCCCGAGGGTGCAGTCTTCTCTTTCCACTCTCTGTCCGGTTAATGGGTCCACATAATAGCACTCTTCTCCTTCTACAAACAGGGGCATCTGTCTATAGGTCTTACCCATATTCCCTACTCGGGGAGGTTGCGGGAACTGGGCTCGGGGAGGAGCCCCCCCCCCTTTGAGCACCTTTCCCTGGTATGGCGTCACCCCTCTCGTAGGCGCTCTCTGGACCTCTTCCTCCTCCTCCTCTTGTTCTCCTATCTCTACATTGTAGGGACACTCGCGTTTCCAATGCCCCACCTCGTTACACTGGTGGCACCTAGTCGTTTTCTTCAAGGCAGCTATGTCTATTCTGGGTCTAAAGGTGGAACTCTCCTCATTGCCCTTGTTCTGACTGTACTGCTTCTTTCCTCCTGTACCTGTTCCTTGCTGCTGTTGCTGCTGTCCCCCCTTCCCTGCTGCCTGCATCTGTACCACCATCAATTTTTCTTTTAGTTTCTTAGCCTTGGAGTCTATCTCATCACAGCAGTACCTGGCATATCTCAGTATTTCGTCTAGGGGTCTATTCTGCCAACAAATCAAGTGTTGCTGAATCATTAAACTAATATCCGGTCTCAGTCCCAGGACGAACTTGGACACAAATTGCCCTATGTCTTTTGGATCCATTACATCCAAGCCGCTATACTGTTTAAACGCCTTCAGCAATCTCTCATAATATTCGTGGACTGTCTCTTTGGGTTCCTGTCTGGTTCGGTCTATTTTGACCCAATCTATGTCTTGCATTGGCACTTTCTCTTTCAGCCAAGTCATCACTCTCTCGAATTTTGCCATCACAATCTCGGACGGCCCATTAGTCTTAGCATCTCTCTCCGGCTCCGTTGTGGGCCACTCAGCGCTAACCTTGCATGCTGTCCACAGATCTCCTGGTACTACAATGTCAAACAGCGTGTTCAGGTCTATCCATAGGACCTTTGAGATTTTTACAAATCTCTCAACTTGCTTGTACCACTCCACTGGGCTTTCCCGCAATTTGGGGAAGGAGGTGGTAAAAGCAGCTAAATCTCCCCTACTCCAAGGGACATGCACATAATTCCCATTTGCGACTTCACGCAAAGGGTATGCTTCTATTCCCTGCAGCCTTCCTGGTGTCGTACCAAGCGGGCTTCTCCTGACGGTCCCTTTCTTGGACCACCTCTCTTCCCACTTATCTAGTGCCCTCCATGTCCTTATTCCAGTGATCAGTTCCCTTATGTGCGTTTTCAGCCCGATCGTTCTCCTCTCATCTAGGTCTCGATCTGTATAATGTAGCCTGTGGTTACCCTGTAATGCTTTGGTTCTTGACAGGTCCACCATATATTTGCCTGCTAGTTCGACTAACTTCTCATGGATTGCTCTCGCTTTTCGAGTGATGTCCTTTGCCATATACAGTATTTCATCCTGCTCATACATTTCCATTCTTTCTAAAGGCAGGGTACCATCTATCATGTCATCCAGGTCTGACCTTAAGCTGGCGACATCGAGTCTCTTGGCTTTTATCTCAGCTCGCAATATGTCTTTCGAAGGGGGCTCACTGGTCTCCCTACCATCCCAACTTCGAGCTCTACGTTTGGGCTCGGGAGAGTTAATGAGTGCTCTCCCTTGCTCCCATCTCTCCAGGTCCCATGCTCGGCCATCCGATCTTGGAAGGTGATGGAACACGGGCCTGTTACCCCCACTCTTGCTCTGCCCACTCTCTCCTTCTTCTCTCCTTTCACCATACGCCTCTCTGTTATTTTCCCTCTGGTCGCTACTCTCCCTTTGCCTAGTATCGCTCAGTATCCGATACGATCCTTCCTGGTTCCCCATATTCCCTGGGCTGCGCTCATTTCCGTCATCACAGGGACTATGGTGCGACCTCTCACAACTCCCATTCAGTTCTCTGGTGCCGGGCACACAGTGTGGACACTTAAAGCTGTTTCTGTACTCTTGCGCTCTCCTCTCCCCTTCACTGAGTATTGGGCGCGCCACCCCTCCACTCCCGGGGCCCCCGTTTTCCAGGTCTGTTCTATCTCCACTCCGGGCCCAATGGGTGACTCCCCTACTATCTCTCTCTCTACAGTCCCACTCCGGGCTGCTCTCCCCAGCCCCGCAGTGAGTCCGAGCTCTGCTGTCCTGACTTTCCCTTTCAGCTTCTGCAGCTATGATGCTCTTGTGAGCCTCCACTGCCTCATCCCACTTCTTCATGTACTCATTTAGCTCTTGAAAGGATTTTCGTCCAGTTCCCCTCAGATCCGCTGGCCATCTAGGGCCCCCAGGATCCCCTCCTGGATCCCCTGCTGTGTGCATCGGGGTGCTCCACTCTCTCGGTATCGGCATCTGACTTGGGGAATTGATCGTATCATTCCTCCTTGCCGTCTCTGCTCTTTCTCTGTCCTTCCGTACCCGTTCTTCCCCTCTTGCTCTCTCTTGGTCATATATCGATATTATAGGACCTATGGTAACAGGTACCTGTAGTGCATTTGGTAATCCGTAGGATGTGGCGCACTCCGTTTCCGGCGCTCTTTGTACCACAAACCTCCCGACTACCTGTTGCACCTGACTAGGCTGGGACAGCTCTTTCTTTGCCTCGGGATCCCACTCTGAACTGGGAAGCGGTCCATGCTCTCCTGCATTGCCCCCCTTTTCTCCTTCACTATGCTCGACCTCTCCCCCTGCTCTATTATACGGGGGTGGCCTGTCTGTCAATAATCTGTTTATCAGGCTGTCCTCTGTTTCGCTCTCATCATCTTCTTCTAGGGGGCTTTTATTTCCAGGCACCTCTAACACTGGGTACAGTTTATTTACTTCCATGTTATGCACTCTCCATCTTTTAGCATCCGCATCCCACCTGGCATCCTGCACTGCCCTTACCGATCGTTTCACCCTTTCTTGTCGTCTGTTCATATTCTTTTCATGCGCTGCCCTAATCCATGCATCAAGGGCTTCAAACTGGGTCGGTCTAGGCAAGGGTCTCATTGAGGTCATGACTGATTTTAATCGATGTAACACCTCTAATCTGAACGTCCCGTACTTCGGGAACGTCAGTTCCTCATTTCCTTCAGTAATCTTACTCCACTCTGATATCCAAAGGATCGTATGCAACCCAACATTCACTGCCATGTAACGAGCTGGCGTACCCTCCGGCGGGGCTTCTTCCCCTTCATCCGATCCCCGCTTCTCTTTTTTAAACGCCGCTCTCAGCCATTTAAAACACTTCATAATTATGCGCACAATATCCAGCCTCGCTACTCTGTTTACTTCCTGATGACAATCCACCAATCCTGTCGCGGCTTTGCTAACTTGGCCTATCGCAGCGCGGTCTTTCTCCGGTCGGCCAATCACAGAGCGACACTTTCTGACGTCTTTGCTAGCTGGCCTATCACAACGCGGTCTTTCTCCGGTCAGCCAATCACTGCGCGACACTTCCTGACGTCACTTTCCTCCGCTTCGCAGCAGCACCCCTCCTTTCTCAACTCGTCTCCCGGTCATGCATGCGTCCCATTCATACACCGAAAAATGACTACTTCCGACCAAGCGGTCACTTCCCTCGACTGTACGTCCACAGTCTATATGTAATTGTCAACACAACTGACGAAATGTCTATCGTCTCTCTGATAGGTTGCTTACACACACAGTAACCTCCGACCAGCGTCCGTTACTCACGCACTCACTCTTACGTTCCCCCTATCTCGGTCTTTCGGGTGATCAATGGTACCTCATGACCCCCTGCACACTATTTGACAATTACTCTGGGTGTCCGATACACCCGAACCACTTAAGCTCTCCTTGAACTTAAGATTTCCACCGGTTGCGCGCGCTCACAACCTGTTCCACAGTCACTCTACAGACATTCAACTCCGCCAGACATTACAACATAGATACAATACAAAAACACCGCAATCTAACACGCATGACCCTTTATACTCACTCTCGACCGATACTGCTGCTTTTTCTGTCTCACGTCATCCGGATGTTCTTCGGCGGGCGGTTCTTCCGATCATCGATCTCTAGGGGCCTTGGGGTAAGCTAACCTGGCCTAGGTCACCGTCCTCAAGAAGGCAACCATCCTCTGCTACCAACTGGAAGGGCGAGATTTTGATCGATACCTTATCACTATTGATCTAAACCCCGATCTGGTCGACTGAACCTTTGTTGCCTGTCATTGAAGGAAGAAAGTGCCTCTCCTTCCAAGTTAGTTCACCCAATAAAGGACTCCGCTCCAAAAGATCACAAACAACTTCTAGCTTTCAAAAGTTTATTGTAAGGATAGGATAAGCTGCAAATACAGGCATCTCAGAATGAGATTCACGAGATACACAGGTCCAACTACATACATGTGCTCTCTGAAAGCCCTCAGACGAGCAACGGAAATTACCAGTACAAGTTCTAAGAATAATAAAGCTATCAGCATTGACGCATATCTCTCCTTCATTTAAGTTGGAGGAAAACACACAGGTTAGGCTGTCCCTACCCTGCTCTAGATGGTATCCCTACTTAACCAAGTCTCAACCTAACAAAGGTGTCAGCAGTGAATGACCCCAAGGGAAGTCACTCACTCTTAGTCTCTTGGTGAAAACCTATAGTTCTCCAGTCATGACCCCTCTCTGCCTACCCATCCTCTCTCTAAAGGGTCCTCAGGCATCTGCTCTAACTCCACCCAGGGGTGCTGTCCCTAATACAAAACAGTCAACAACATTTGAGACGCCCCTCATGAGACGCCCCTCACGTGGTGTAGCTTCTGGCTTTTTCCATGCTGCTTTGTATTGGGCCTCATACGTTGGAGTTGACCTTGCTTCTCAGACTCTTCTCCGGCCCGCTGATACCCCTTAAAACATTCCGGAACCCTCCTCCATGTCTGGGCCGTCTACTGAACAGACCTCTATTCATATTATTTATAATCGGATCCTCCCTTTCTCTTGCAGACAGACATCTGCAGCCAAGAACCCAACTCTCATAGACTTCCAAAAAGGTTCGCAACATTTCTCGGCCCAGACATGTACGTGTAAATCAATGTTAAAGCATTTCAGGCCTACAACATTTCTCATAATAATTATAGCATTCAACTTCTTCATTAATTAAAGCATGTTAATACTCTTATTCTATTATTCAGTAAACACATCTATAAATCATGGCCCATTAATGCAATGGCCAAAACATTATTTCAATCTATGTCGTGAAAAGAAACACCTTCCCCTTCCCTTCTAGCTCTGGCCCTGAGGCCTACCACATTCTGCGTTTAACCACATGCCATCTTACATTTTAACAGCTACACGACATGGATTCAGGAATAATCACATCTAATAAAATCATATAGTGTCACACATTTCTGTATTAGTTCCACTTCTACTTAAATCTCTACATTAGCTATACATTCAGAATATAATTGCAGATACTACTAGCACTCATGGCATTTCTCCTCATGATTTGTGCTTACTACAGGTAAGTGTGATGCACTCATACATTTAGGTCAGTTTGCGCTCTCTCACTCTGAAACTCTTAAATCTTGCACCTTCTGAATTTCTAACTTTTGCTTTAATAAAGTTCATCATTGCATATGTTACATTTTCCATGCCTTTCCGCAACTATTGAAAGTCAATTACATATTTTTCAAAGGTTTTGTTCCTATGTCTTCTCACTGGTTAGAAATTATATTTTGCATTGCAGTTTGTAATTTTATGATATGGTCTAGAACTTCATTGCCTAGATTGTTCAAAGGCCCATTCACCTTAAGTGAAGCGTGTTACTCTTTATAGGCCCTCCCATAGTTATTCATGCATAAACTGTCCATGCTTAAACATTTCTGAGATTTTATAGTATTTCCATCTGCATTTCATATTACATTTGAATGATTACCCTGTCATTATTTCTTTATGCCTATATAATTTACGTTATCTTGGTTATTGATTGCCTTATTTTACTGTACCTCATGCAAGAAAATAATGAATTTTAGATAAACATTTTAAAACTTCCAGTTGTCCGTGGTCATTTAAACAGTATTTGAATGTTATTGTTTGGGTTTGTATTTTGCTGCCTTTCTTTTACAGCTAGCTCCCTGATTCATTGTGGTCATTAAGTACCCGCATCGGTGGATGGTAAGTCGGGTGCACTGAAAATTATTAGCAGGGAACACACACACATCAACTTGGTAGAGCTCGTGAAGTCACCTGATCGATGTATATGGTGATTTGAAAGTATATGGGCCCTGAAGCCGGAAACGGCGAAAACTATTGGTCGGGTGGCCTCGCGCGCTCTATCAGTTTTCTGGTAGCTAGAGGATGGTTAGGGACTAGTTGAGAGTAAGGCAGGGATTAGTTGGACTAGTTGAGTCGGAAGCTGCTAGTATATTGATGCTGCTAGAAGAGCGGCTGTTCTAAGAGACCTGATCATTCTCTTGTGAATACGCTGCTGAAACTCATGAATTTTTGCATTGTTATTATTCTTGTTCTTATATTGTTATATGTACTAATCCATGCATTTGTAAACCGTATCGTTTCATGTTGTCCGAACTCCCCGGGGAATTGAAAGGGCAAGTGGTGAATAGAATCCATTGTCCTGAGGTCACAGGCTCGAGGAAAGTTAGGTGCAGGTTAGGATAACCGGGAAGCACTAACTAGGGTTTTTTCTGAATACATGTGTGAATAAATGACAGTAACGGGGTTCATTGGCAAAATTCCCATAGTGGCGTAACCTAGTAAGGGTCACATCGGAAGAGTAGCAGGTTCCTCGGAGCTAGCGTGAAAGCAGAGGGGTCCGCTGAGAAACCTTAAACTCGGAATATATCCCGGAAAGAAGTGGATGAGTTTAGGGGAATAACAGGTTCACCGATGCTAGAGTGAAGGGTAGGCGGAAGGGATCTGCCCGCAGCGAGTGAAAAGTAAATGGAAGTAGTTTACTTGCAGTAAAACAATTCTTTCTCTGTCTAGACACTTGAGCACTGTGGCGAATGTGTATTTGTTGTAAAATAACCAAGCACTGAGCACTTTAAAAGAAAGAAAGTTTCCGTTACCTTGTGAAGGGAGGGAGTCAGTCGCGAAGCGTCTCTGACGTCACTCTGTGCCGCGCTGGGATTGGTAGAAGCAGCGGGCGGGTAGCGGAGCTGGAATTGTAAAGGAGGGGTGAGCGCCGGAGCGTGGGAACTGTCTCACGAAGGGGCCGCGCACCCATTGGCGGAGCTTATTTAGTGCCGCGCACCCATTGGCCGAGAATATTCAGAGTCGCGCACCCATTGGTCGCACGGATTTCCGAAGCGCGTTCTGATTGGAGGTAGTTTGTAAACAAAGTTTAGCGTAGAAGTCGTATGTGGCACTCGCAGACTACAGGAACTCGACCTGATCCAAGGCACCTAGGGTTTGAAAGGGATCAGTGGAAGACTAATAGATACGATATTATGTACGGAACAAAGAGAAAAATGTCCCTTGTAAGTAAGGTGAAAAATTATTTTAAAACGGACAAACCGATTAAATCTAGGGAAGGTGTTCTTGTCCCACCACCCAATACTCCCGCCTCATTCATGATGTTTGACCGAGGGTACAATACCTGTGTGTGGTTGGAGAATTGGGTGAAGTACACAAAAGATGACGGAGTATTGGCTTTTCCGTTAGATGGTACTTTCAATGGTAGGATCCTATTTAATTTAAGGACTCGGATGAACGAATTGCATCCCAGACCGAGACTAACGCAGTATGAGGCATTAGAGGAATGGGAGATTGAGGCTTTTGAAAGAGAAAGACCCCGAATGGACAAGGGTTTGACCAAGTGGTACCCCAGGCAGAAACAGGAGTCCAGGGATAAAAGGATGAAACAGTGGAGGCAGAGCATGATTGTTGAGGGTCTGTTTCCCATGATGCCGGCATGTCATAACGTTGGAGCAGGTGAGAAAAGCACCGAAAAGTGTAAACATTGGGGGGGTCCGGGGGAATCAGATGATGAATTGATAGATGACATCTGTACCAGAAGTCCGCCACCTTACAATGAGGGAACCCGACCTTCCAGTGTAGGAGATGCTCCCCGACGCCACTTCCTAAAGGAAGAAGACAGGTCCCTGGGACTGGGAGGGGGTGGTCAAGTATTGCCCTATCCTGAAAAACCCGAACCGGCGGAAACAAGGGATATATATCCCAAGGTGCCCGCAAGCCAGGAAGAAAAATATTCACGTACGAAAATCTTTTTTCCCAGACCCTTGTATGAAAGCGAAGAGAAACCATCGAATTCAGGACTGCCTTTTGTTCAACCTCCATATGGGGAAGAGCGCAGGTCCTTTAATACTGGAACTTTATTCCCGAAACCAAATTATGGGGGAGGACCAAGTGAAACGCATCCTACTGCCCCGAGTTTTACTCCTCCATTGACCCCACAGATATTACATGACACAACTTTAAGAAGGGTACTAGTGGAAAAGGAGCAAGAGGCTCTAGCTAGACAAAGGACAGAAATAATTCAGAAAATCTCCCAGTTAAATACCAGTCCTGAGGCATTGACTATTCCAGTAACTATTGGACCGGTGGTCCCGTTATACGGAAATGGTCAGGGAAATCCGATTACTCCAGTTATGACCCCAGTCATGGCACCCCCGAGACAGGAACCGATCATCATAGATGATCAGTCCAGTGAGTGCGAGTCTGAAGTTGCGTTCTTGGAATTGCCAAACAAACAGACTGGAAAGGGAATGCAGCAGAGGCATAACCCTTTTAATACAAAAGAAATTAAATTAGAGTCAGCAACAGGTACTAGGAATGTCTCTCTGGTAACTCCGGATGAAATTGAGAGTTGGAGTCGTGAATTAGAGAAACAGACTCCGCAAACGAAACCTTTAGACCTCTACAAGCTGAGGGTCGAAATAGAAGAATTAATGGCAGGAAATGTGGGGTTGGATCGATTGAATACCTACTCTGAAGAAGAATTGTCATTTATATGTAAAAGCTTTACAAGGAACACCAGAGTGCTCCACGAAAAACTGACCGAAACAGCAGTTAGTATGGGGGTAGATATCTCAAAATCCAAACCCTTACAGAAACCGTACAGAGCAGACTTCTCAGACAAAGATATAGAGCACCTGAATGTGGCGGGAAAAAAGCTGCAGATTAAAGAATTAATGGGGGTACTGCAGAAATGGGGAGATGTGGAAAGATGGAGAAGCAGGTGGGCGAAAAAGAGAGAAGAGGTTCGCTCCCGACAAGTGACTCCTGAATTTGCTTTAAGGGAGGTAGAAAAACCTGAGCAGTTATGCCCCATGCGCGAAGTTCCAGGAGGGAAGTATGTGCATGTCCCCTGGTCTAGACAGGATATTGTGTCCTTTACGAACGATTTTCCAAAATTACGAGAAAAACCAGTCGACTGGTACAGGCAGGTGGAGAGGTTCGTGAAGGTACAGAAGTGTTTGTGGAAAGACCTGGATGGGTTTTTTGACATTGTAGTTCCAGTAGATTTATGGACCCAGTGTAAAATAGCCATAGACTGGCCGAGTGAGGAGTACCCAAGAAATAAAGAAACAGGGGAGCCATCAAAGGATGTCATGCGAAAATATGAGCAGGTAATTCAGCATTTGAAAGAAAAGGTGCCCGCAAAGGAAACTGATTGGACAAAAATAGATAGAACAACACAGGAAAGGGACGAGACAGTGCACTCCTTCTATGAGAGGTTATTGCAGGTATTTAAAACATACAGTGGTATTGATAACATCGATTTGAAGGATATGACGCACTTTATTTACAGGTTTGTAAATGGTTTAAGGCCTGAAATTTGTCAGTGGATAAAAGATAATAAAATCTGTTGGCATACTAAGAAAATGGATGAGGTCCTGCGGTACGCTAAGTACTGCGAGGATGAGATGGCAGAAAAGAAAAAGGCCCTCAAGGAAAAGGTGATGTGGGCTCAGGTGAAGCTCGCAGAACAGCAGGAAAAACAATTGAGTAACATGGTTAAGAATGCTGAGAACAAAAGTCCTGGGGGAGGGGGTGGAGGAAAGCCCCGGCCCAAATTTAGCAGGGAAGAGGCTATGAAGAAATTTCCCTGCCATCAGTGCGGCGAAATTGGACACTGGCGAAACGAGTGTCCCCAATTAGTAGATGTTAATGAAAAAACTCCTGATTTAACTCCACAGACGCAGAAAGAAAGACCAAGAAAGACTCAACCCCAGGTAAAAACAGTCCAGGTGCCTCGAGCACCCAAGCAGGTATACAGGGGAAGACAGGCAGAAGATGAAGAGATAGAGGTTTGGGAAAGCGGGGAGAACAGAAATACAGCAACTTTGCAGTATCTGCTAAATGATACCTTCCTTTGTAATGATCAGGACTGACGGGGCCTGAGAGGGGAGGACGAGGAGTGCGTACTTGGCGCTTCCTTGCCGGTAGACCAGTCTGGACCATATATTGAAGGAAAGGTTGACGGAAATGATGTCACCTTTCTGTTGGACACTGGCGCTACCCGTTCTACTGTAAGAACAGTGGACGTTCCAAACCTACCTCTCTCGGGAGAAAATATCCAAGTAGTGGGTGTATCTAATCAATTGATTAGTACTCCTGTTACCGAACCAATGGAGATTTCAATTGGAAATTTTAAACAGATGCATAGATTTGTCGTCTGTGACACCAGTCCAGTGAATCTACTGGGTCGTGATTTGCTGTGCAAAATGAACTGTACCATCTTTTGCACACCAAAAGGTGTTGAAATACAGACCCCAGATGAAGATGGCATTTATAAATTATTGTTACTTAGACCTGACTCAGAAATTAAAAGATTGACCCTGCAGGACTTGCCCCAAGAACTCCAGGAAGCAGTAAAGCCAGAGGTGTGGGATTTCACTGGAAAAGATGTGGGGTTGATGAAAGATGTGGACCCCATACAGATAGCCATCAAGGACAATGCAGTATATCCTAACACTAGGCCCTACCGAATGAATGCTGAAGTGAAAGCAGGTGTCACTCTGGAAATACAAAAATTATTAGAAGGAGACATCATACAGGAAGTGATGAGCAGCCCATGCAACTCACCGATTATGGGCATCAAAAAGCCTAGTGGCAAGTATAGGGTAGTGCAAGACCTGAGAAAGGTTAACAAAATTGTAGTTCCTTGCTGCCCTATTGTCCCGAACCCTGCAGTGATTCTGTACCAGATTCCTTGGGATGCTGAGTGGTTCACTGTGATTGATTTATGTCATGCATTCTTTTCGATACCCCTGCACCCCGACAGCAAATTTCTTTTCTCATTTGCCTTCGAAGGTCACGTGTATTGTTGGAACCGGGTCCCTCAAGGGTATACCGAGAGCCCCTCTATCTTTAATCAGATCTTGAAAAAATGTCTAGAGACGTTGATCTTACCTGGGAACTCTGTGTTAGTGCAGTACATAGACGACCTTCTACTGGCGTCTAAAAGTCATAGGGACTGTGTAGTTGACACCATTGCCCTCCTAAATCATCTGTGTGAGAAAGGGCATAAAGTGGCCCCTGACAAACTACAGTTCTGTGCGAAATCAGTGAAATATCTAGGACACCAAATAGAAAAGGGTGTCAGAAAAGTCACATCAGAAAGAGTGAGAATAATTCAAAAGATGCAGTTGCCCCGTACTCAAAAAGATGTCAGAATGTTCCTGGGTGTATTAGGGTACTGCAGGCAGTGGATTCTGGGATTTGCAGCCTTAGCCAGGCCCTTGATAAAAATGACCACGAGAGGAATGCCAGATATTGTAGAGTGGGACGATGAAAGCCTAATGGCTTTCACAAGACTGAAAAACTGTCTGTGTACAGCCCCTGCGTTGGGAATGCCAGATTATTCCAAAGAATTTGCCTTATTCTGTGACACTCGCGATAATTGCGCATTGTCAGTCCTGACTCAAGAACATGGCACGACCAGAAGGCCTGTGGCCTATTTCTCTGCCACTTTGGACCCAGTAGCTGCTGGGTTACCAGGCTGTCTGAAAGCAGTAGCTGCTACCTGTGCAAGTTTGGAACAGAGTGAGTCCATTGTCATGGGACATCCTGTGACCGTGTATGTTTCACATGGAGTGGTAATTCTATTGACCAGAACTAAAACACAGTATCTCACCCCTAGTCGGCTGACTAAATACGAGAGGATTCTTGTGGGTGCAGCAAATGTAAGCATTGTTAGGTGCGGTATTCTGAACCCTGCCACTTTACTCCCCGACCCCTTGGAAATAGAAGGTGGGGATGATGATGAACATGATTGTATTGACCTGACAGAGTTCAGTACTAAACCACGCCCAGACATAAAAGAAGTGCCATTGCCTGAACATGATAAAGAACTATTTGTGGATGGTTCCTGTCTAAGACATGAACTAGGAGGCCTGAGTGCTGCTTATGCAGTAGTCTCTTTCACAAAAATTGAAGAAGCAGGTTACCTATATAACATCAAGTCTGCACAAGTAGCCGAATTGATAGCTATGATAAAAGCTTGCAAAATTGGGAAGGACTTACGCATAACAGTGTATACTGACAGTCAGTACTGTTATGGAGTTGTGCATGACTTTGGCCAATTGTGGCTGCAGAGGGAATTCATGACTTCCTCAGGTACTCCCATTCGGAATGCAAAGGTTGTTCATGACCTTTTAGAGGCCATCCAGTTGCCCAAAGAACTGGCAGTGGTAAAATGTGCTGCTCATAAAAAGAGCATGGACAAAGTATCACTGGGAAACGATTATGCTGATCGAGTGGCCCAATGGTGTGCCAAAGATCGGTATATTGTAAATCCAAAACGAGGGGGGCCAGGAACCAGCTGCCAGCTTCAGGTGTTTGAAGAAGTGCCTACATGGGATGAAGTGAGAGAGTGGCAGGAATCGGCTGCTTGGCAAGAAAGAGAGAAATGGAAGGAGGATGGGTGTAGACCGAGACGTGTGGATGGTGTGATTTTGGGCCCAACTGGTATGCCTGTGTTACCCCGACACTTGCTTGGCACAATGGCAAGATTAATACATGAAGGATCACACATTGGTAGGGATGCCATGATTCTGGTATTTCAACAGACTTGGTACAGTAAGAAGTTCAGGAAGGTAGCAGAGTCCCTCTGCCAGAGGTGCCTGTCATGTCAACAAATGAACCCAGGCAAGAGGACAATGGTTGAACTAAGCAAAATTGGGAGATCAGGGGGTCCCTTTGTAAGGATACAGATTGATTTCATCACCATGCCCCGTTGTGAAGGGAAACGATATGTCCTTGTCATTGTTTGCGTATTTTCAAAATGGGTAGAAGCTTACCCTACTCCCCAAAGTGACGCACTGACAGTAGCGAAGTGTTTACTAAAAGAACTGATACCTAGATTCGGAATACCATACATTATTGAATCAGATAAGGGTGGACATTTCCAGAATGAAATACTGGCTGAACTCTGTAAGGCCTTTGGAATAAGGCAGAAACTCCATTGTGCATACCACCCAGAGGCTTCTGGAATAGTGGAACAAGTAAATGGAACTATAAAAAACAGACTAGCAAAGCTGACAGATGCTACTGGCATGACCTGGGTGAAGGCCCTGCCTCTGGTCCTAATGGGACTGAGAAGTGTTCCTGACCGCAAGACAGGCCTAAGTCCCCATGAAATCATTATGGGAAGAGTGATGAGACAAGCATGGGTGCCAGGAAGCAAACTGTTGAGTATTACTGATGATTTGGTGCTTGAATACTGCAGAAGATTGGGTGACCAAGTGCGTTCTATCTCTCGCCAGATTGGAGACGACGGCATCCTCAATCCAACGACTCCTCTCCACAACTTGGTTCCAGGAGACTGGGTCAAAATAAAGAAGCACACTCGATCTAATTGTCTGGCACCAAGGTGGGGAAAGAAACGCCAAGTAATCCTGGTAACAACCACTGCAGTGAAGGTCGCAGGTGTTCCCCAGTGGATCCACGCTGGACACACCCGGAAGGTATTACCAGACAAAGAATTTGCAGAAGAAGGGCAACCAGCAGAGGACCCTGCAGGAGCCAGTCCAGAAGCAGCTGACAACGAGCAGCCCAGCACCAGTCAAGTTGCAGGAACAGCAGACGTTGGCCCAGGAGTAGTTGACTACGAACTGCCAAGAATCCAGCCTGCTGAAGAGGTCCAGGAAACTGAGCCAGGAGTAGCTGAAGACGAGCTGCCAAGCATATGGCCAGAAGAATGGATACCGATGATTGATCTGACCGAAGATCCTATCAGAACAAGAGAGCGACTTAGTGAAGGTAGAGAGTGGACTAGTCAGGAAAAGCAAGGCACAGGCGAAGAACCTCAGCCGCTTGAGATTCACATCAAAACTGAGGAAGGAGAAGGTCAGACAGGGACAGAGCAGGTGTTCGATACACCACCGCTAACACCTGATGCAGATAAAGGAGAGACTAGAAATAGAGTGATAGTTCGAGCAGAAGAAAATCAAGAGATCGAAGTGCTTGAACAGGATCAGAGAGGGTTAGAAGAACGGGTTCAGGAAACAGAAACAGAAACAAAGACAATCGAAAGCCAAAAACAAAATATTCCTGAACAAGGCCAGATTAGCAACCAGGCAGAAGAATTTGATGCTAGCCCTGGAACTAGCCAGATAGGGGAAGTAGAAGAAGAAAGTGGAGAAGAATTGCCACAAAATAAAGAGAACAAGAGAATAAGAGAAGAAAGTGAAGTCCAAGTACCGACTAAGAGACTAAAGAAAAGAAACAACCTTGAGCCTAGGTTTGTAAAAAGATTGAGACTAAGGATAAAGACAGTGGAAGAAAAACGTGCAGAAGCAAGAAGAAGTGCTCGGATAGCAGAGCAAGAAGAAGACTCTTCCAAAAGAAGGAGTGAACGAATAAAAAGACAAAACAAAAAGTACAAGTCTCCTGAATGGACACTGGTTTTGGAAGAACTTGAAGATCTTGATATAACTGACGTGAGCGACGGAGAGCCCGTCCCTGAGTACTCAGCTGAAGAAGAAGACGAACCACCGTGAATTTGCACAAAGTAAGCTAGTTGTGTAAAGCCAAAAAGAGGGGTCGAGAAACTCCTTCTGAGCCAAAATGTCTGATTCAACAGTGAATGGTAGACCTAGTTGCAGCCGTTTTAAGACGTGTTGCAAGGTGTGTATATGTAGTGTAGTAGTACTGATAGTTATCTGGATAGGACTAACAATTTTCATTCCCTTTGCTGTAAGTAAAGATACTAACATTGTCCCTACTGAAGTTGTAAATACTGACAGTGAGGAGCTAACAACACAGAGTGTAGCAAGACATGAAAGAGCCCTGAGACAAACAAAACAGAACTTAGAAGCATCAGATGAGGGAGGACTACATTATCATGGAGTTAAGAACAAGACACACTTAAATGTTTTTGCAAACTTGTTAATACACTATGTAGAGACTATGGAAATTGAAGATTGCTATGTCTGCATGAAGCTACCTACTTCTGTGGCTGAAGGCGTGACATACCATCACCTGCCATTGACATATGGAATCTCCTGTAGCATTTTAGCTAGTTTATTTTACAAAAGAGGACCGTTACAGTACTATTACTCTAACAATGACGTGATCTTTTCTGAACTTCCTATACGTGGGAACTTGAATCCTGTACATACCAAAAGTGACACCATAAGATATATGGGAGACTACTTTCTGACTATAGGTAACATTGACATAGCAGACGCACACAGAGATAACTTGACTTGTTCTTTGCGTGAGCAGGAAAAGATGTTCCTGAACATGGCAGAGAAAAGAAGAATTAAAATTCAAAAGAAGGCTAATGACGAAAGTCAGAAAAAGCCAAAGTGGGCAGAGAACATGGAAGGCACCTCATCTGGTGGAGCGGGTCCTGCTCTGTTGCTGGATTTTGAAAAGAAAGGCAAGCTATGTCTTCACCGCGAGAAGACTAGCTATTATAATAATGTTTTCATTGGTTCCAGTGAATGCGAACATAATTACAAGGTAATTGGAGGTTGGGGTTTCAAAAATGGGTCAGAGCCTGTGTTTCCTGGAATTTATTATATTTGTGGGGACAAGGCTTATTTCAAATTACCGGATCACTGGTATGGAAGCTGCTACTTTGGCATTGTCTTCCCGAAAATATACCATGTGAATGGGAAAGCTGGAAGCAATGAAGATACTAATGGCTTAGTGCGTAGTAAAAGAGAAAGTATAGGTGAAATTATGGGTAGTATTTTCAGTGCACTGATACCTGGAGTGGGAGTGGTTCTGAACACTCACAGAATTTGCAAATTGTCTACTATAGTGGATGTGCTGTCTACTGAAACAGCTCATGGATTTCTGCTGGTCAATACTGAAATGGTTGCGATCAGATCAATGGTTTTGCAGAATCGACTTGCTCTTGACACCTTATTAGCGAAAGAGGGCGGAGTCTGCCGGATGTTGAAGGCGCAACATTGTTGCACTTATATTCCGGATAAAAGTGTACAGATCAAAAGATATGTGAAAAACATTACTAATTTGGCAAAAGAACTCAAACCACTCGAGGTTGATAGTGCCTGGAAGAGACTGGTAGATGGTCTCTCAAATGTAGGTCATTGGCTTGCTAGCATAGGTAAAAGCTTATTGTTCAAAATTCTGATGCCAATTGGTATTATAGGTCTTATTATACTTTCCATTTTTTTGTGCTGTAAATACCGCAAGCGCACCAAAAAGCACGAGGTAAATGCAAGAGGAGTGAAACGAAGTGTGGATGAGATTGAATTAGAGGAAGTGAATGACCAGATATACAAAAAGGTGAAGACTTCTCACCCTACTAGAACTGAAAGAGAAAAGTTAGAGCGACTGCTGGAAGAGATAGAACTTTATAAAGTGTGAAAGAAAGTTGGCATCTGGTTCCATTATAATTTGTGATGATAGTAAATATCATCAAAGAGGGGATTGATGAAGCAAAGCTTCGCATATTTTGCGGCTTGCCGAAGTCAAGAACCTCGTTTATGTGTAATAAGGTAACAAATGTATGTTTTACTAACGTTTATGTTAAGTTTGAACATAGATAACGAAGCTTGCACATGTGTTTTACTAAAATAATTTACCCGAGTCATCTAAAAATGGCCGCCGCTTGTATTTAGTTACTGCGCATGCGTCAGCCACACTCACGTGTCCTGACGCGTCTGCAGAAGTGGAGGGAAAGTTATGCGCATGCGTAATCCATAGCTGTGCTTATCATGTGGTACTGCTCGTGCCACTGCTCTTGTGACTGTGTCAATATAGCTAACATTTAAATGCAATAGTTTTATTTCTTGATGATGAGTCAAAAGTACAAATCCTGTGATGTGTTTTCATAATGACATTATTATGTATTAATTTGTTTTTCGCTTACTTTTTATGTACCGCGGGGAATGGGGTTTGTCTGTGCCGAGAACCATTTTGGAGGTCCTTCTGCGCCTGCGCGACCTGCCAAGGCAGAGCAGACCTTGAATGATGGAACTCAGCCAGTTGGCAGTGATGAGCAAGATGCTCCTGAGAACGACCCGAAAACTCGGCTGAACCAATCATATGTGCTCACAGAGCAACAATGTTAAAGTTACCATTGTATTTCTGCACCAGTTCTCATGAGAACCCCAATCTAGTTAGGCGGTACCCTATTATGCAAATGTAGGCTTGAAACACTATGTCGTGATTGGTGTGTTACCCAAATCCTACCTTAGGACCAATCCAAATTGAAGGATTCTGACACTTTGCAACATTGGGGGGTGGTACACTGTCCCCAAACTGTATATCTACCCTGGGTTCACCTAGTGAACCGTCCGACTTGTCTGGTTTAGCTGACCTGTCACTGACCCAACGCACTCAATAGGTGACCGAAGATACAGAGCGCTGCGAAGCACTCTGTCCGAATTTGACCATAGACTGAGGTTCTACTGAACCTTAAAGTGCTGGCAAAGCACTTAGCTGGGAGTTCGCTGACCCAATCGGGGTCTTGAACGATAGCTGCAGAGCGGGTGGAGCGCAGGCGTTGCTTCCGAACTGTGGGTTCCGGTCCTGTCCTGAAGAGGGTCCTGTCCTGAGGGTTTGCTGTCCTGTCCTGAGGGTCCTGTCCTGATTCCTATTCCGAGGGTATCCTGTTCTGTCCTGGGTGTCCATTCTGCACCTGCTGTCCTTTGAGGGGTATCCTTCCTTGAGGGTTTCCTGTCCTTGACTGACCCGTGGCCAGGGTTTGGTTTCCACACCTTTCTAGGTAAATATTGCTCTGAAACTCTTAAATCTTGCACCTTCTGAATTTCTAACTTTTGCTTTAATAAAGTTCATCATTGCATATGTTACATTTTCCATGCCTTTCCGCAACTATTGAAAGTCAATTACATATTTTTCAAAGGTTTTGTTCCTATGTCTTCTCACTGGTTAGAAATTATATTTTGCATTGCAGTTTGTAATTTTATGATATGGTCTAGAACTTCATTGCCTAGATTGTTCAAAGGCCCATTCACCTTAAGTGAAGCGTGTTACTCTTTATAGGCCCTCCCATAGTTATTCATGCATAAACTGTCCATGCTTAAACATTTCTGAGATTTTATAGTATTTCCATCTGCATTTCATATTACATTTGAATGATTACCCTGTCATTATTTCTTTATGCCTATATAATTTACGTTATCTTGGTTATTGATTGCCTTATTTTACTGTACCTCATGCAAGAAAATAATGAATTTTAGATAAACATTTTAAAACTTCCAGTTGTCCGTGGTCATTTAAACAGTATTTGAATGTTATTGTTTGGGTTTGTATTTTGCTGCCTTTCTTTTACAGCTAGCTCCCTGATTCATTGTGGTCATTAAGTACCCGCATCGGTGGATGGTAAGTCGGGTGCACTGAAAATTATTAGCAGGGAACACACACACATCAACTTGGTAGAGCTCGTGAAGTCACCTGATCGATGTATATGGTGATTTGAAAGTATATGGGCCCTGAAGCCGGAAACGGCGAAAACTATTGGTCGGGTGGCCTCACGCGCTCTATCAAAAGTTCTGAAGGCAGCAGCGAAATCCGGAAACTGCAGCCCGCATCTAATACGTCATACCTGAGACAGCAAACGCTGTAGTGCATTGGTGTGACGCCGTGTTAGTGAAAACCTACTTTATAAATGCTACTCCTTTTAGCCACAGAGTGTTGACAGGCATCTTGCGACCAGGAGCCACAAATGGCCACTTGGTACTCCACAAACAACCATCATCTGTGCCACCTAAGCCTACAGAAACCAGCAAGGAAGTAAAGAGCAGATATTCTGAATCTCAGTAATTTATGACGGCATGTCATCGGGGGTCATCTGAGGTTACAACTGAAACCTGTTTCGCTTTCGCTTGACATTCTCCTGTAAAAACCCAAAAAACTTTAAAACGGTTTAGTGACCGCCCATTATTTACTATTATTTCCAATTGGTTGGCTTCGACGTCACTCTCATTTCCTTGCTTCTCATTGGTGAGTACCCCCTGCTTTCCCGTTCTCCCTATGTGGAAAAGTCAGCCCATAACGCACCTGATGCCCAGGCTGCTGGCGCAGGACGCCTCCTAGTTCCCATCTTGAACAATTACCAAATAAAGAGACGGGCGCTGGAAGCAGGAAAACAAGAACAGAGTTTTATTTCTCATGAGGAGAGCCTGTCATTTCGGACACTCGCATAGTGTCTTCAGGAGGTGCTCTAACAAGTTTCTCTGAGGCTTCGTCTTTTATACACATGTTTATGATGCACAAACATTCCTTATTGCAATAAAGACGCTTTGAAGTAGGAAAAAGCATGCTTGGAATCCCAGCTTCAGGCCTATTCCCATACCAGTCGCTCAGATGTCATCCTCCCCTCCTGAATGTAACAAGAGATTGTGATCTCTCCGCCGGACATTCCTACAGGACACGAGGGCAGGAGGGGATGATCAGATCAAAGGTTGGACAGGCGATAAGATCGGGCACTTCGGTTGGTGTATCACGGTTTTGTTATGCTGGGCAGGGAAAAGGGGGGGGTGTACATCCACGAGGCTTGGTCTTAGGACTTGGGACCGGGTCGAAAGGCCAAGTGCAGCTGGGGGGGGCTCGTCAGCTGAGGGGAAGGGTGTTCTTGGGAGGAAATGGGGGGTGTGGGTCAAGCAGGAGTGTTACTTCTAGAGCAGGGTCACGCAGAGGGAGAGGGTTTTATGGCCGATGCATGAGCAGTGCGCGCGGGGAGGGGTGCCGGGGGTTTAACAAACGGGCAGAGAGGCCATGGTGCCTAAAATGGCTGTTGTGTACGTGTGTGCATGGGTCTATGCTGGCGGGATAACACAGTCAGTGTTTCGCGATATCCGTTCTGTTTACAACAAGGGGTACAGTGAACACAAATGAACGCCGCTTATGTGCATATACATTGCCATTTTCAACACCTATCTATCTTGAGTTCTGTGGAGCATGGACCAAGTGTAGCTTCCTGTCTTTACTCACCCCTATGTTGCACAGAGGCCATGCTGAGAGGCAGCAGGGCTGAAAGTAAAGAAAGTAAAAGCACTATGACATGGTCAATGCTAGCCGCATTATAGCGTGTTTTTCTTTACTTTCACCCATGTTGCACAGTGGACGTACTGCTGTGTTGCACAGTGGACGCACTGCTGTGCAACATGGTTTTAAACATTGACAGTGCCAGTGGTTCTCGCATAGGTGAAACGTATTGGCTTTGTCAATGCTTGTTTTCTCTTGTGACTTCTTTGCCTCGTTAGGCTTTACTGCAGACAGCTTTTGCACACACACAGACATACACACACACAGACACACACACGCACACACACACAGACACACAAACAGACAAACACACGCACACAGACACACACGCACACACACAGAAACACACACACAGACACACAGACACACACACACACACACACAGACACACACAGACACACACACACAAACACAGACACACACGCACAGACACACACACAGCCACACACACACAGACACACATACACACAGACACACACACAGACACACACACACAGACAAACACGCACACATACGCACACACACACAGACACACACACAGACACAGACACACACGCAGACACACAAACACACAAACACCCACAGACATACACACACACACAGACACACACCCACAGACACACACGCACACACAGACACACAGCCACAGACATACACACACAGACAAACACGCACACATACGCACACACACACAGACACACACACAGACACAGACACACACGCAGACACACAAACACACAGGCACACACCCACAGACATACACACACAGAAATACACAGACATAAACACAGGGCTTTAAGTGGGGGGAAAAAACTGGGGTGTTCTAAAAGGGGTGTGGCAAATTTCTTAAATGGGTGTGGCCTATCCAAGTAGGGGCATGGTCTAAATAAAAAAAACTAGCATTGTGTGCTTAAGAAAATCATGAAGTCGCATCCAGCAAAGGATAATAAAATAGGCAAAAAAGTATATTTATTAAGTATAAGCCATAAAATACCAAACACTTTAAAAAGCACATGTAAAAATGATTTACATTACTTAGAAGTCTATTGCAGGATTTCCCAAAACGCTTGAAGATATTCACTGTGTCTATTTTGCTGGGGTTTCTCACAACAATATCTACCTTTTGCCAGCCAACTCTTTACATACAGCTTTGAGTCAAATGTTTCAAATGGAGGACCATTGAGTTTTACTCATAAGCATGAAGAAATGGTCTCTAGAAGAAGAGAGGCCCCTGTTGGACTAGCAATTAAGTTCATTGCGCTGAAACCTCTCTCGCAATCCGCATTACTTGCTGGAAGGGTTTCCATGCAAACTACTAACTTTTTTAATGCTTATGGGGTTTTCTTTCCACCTAAATCTTTTGAAAAGTCTAAAAGCTTGGATAGTATCTCTTGCTGGCAGCTGAAACTCTGAACACAGTTTCTGGATCTCTGTTTCACCATAAAGAATGCATTTATCATCAGAAGGCAAGTTGCCTGCATCTAGCACACTGAAGCTGTCTATAAGTTCTTTCTCAGAATCCGGGGCACATCGTTTATTGATATTTACAGACAGACTTTGGTAAAACTGATTTGGATTAAGAGCAACAGAGTTACTTCTACCATGGAAAAGAGAAACATTCTTGAATTTGCCCTCGTCAACTGCTCTCTAAGCCACAGAAGCAAACTCCCCTGGTGAGTCCTTCATTGCTCTAAATATACGTACTTGACTAACCAAAAGTCTGTGGGCATTAACAATTGTAATGTCCCTCCTCTGTAAGGAGAGTGATAAGTGTTTGAGCTCTTGAAGTGCATCAAACATTACCCCCAAATCTCTGATAAAAGAATAGGATGTTAGCTTCTTCAAGAGACCTTCATACTTACTCCGGTCTCTTATGGGTCTGGATGGGTCTTTAGAAGCATTCTTAAAATGTTTGAACAAAGGCAGGGAAGCAGTTCCAAACAGCTTTCACAGATCTGTAACTGGATGCTACCCATCTAGTATCAAGCATTTTCCCTATCTTCTGAAGCTGTACACATAGCTCGCTGGCAAAATAGGCGTTGCTGGGGGAAATCTTTGTTGCTGTTACCAATCCGAGCGCAGCTCAGAAATGACGATCCCAGGTGTTTTCAAGGCTCCTTCTCAGAGCGGCAAACCCGGCCTTGGGCACACAACACAGCTCGAGGGGCAGTGGTGGAGTCAATGCGCACACAGCGCTCGGGGGCAAAGCAGGCGCTCCAAAATTCCTCAGTGGTGAGTTAATCCACACACACAGAGCGCGAGGGACTCGATCCTGGGGCAGATCACGTTTGAGGCAGAGCAGGCCTCACGACCTTACACCCCTGCTGTGTGCCGATGAGCACACTGAGACAGATTTCACAGGGGGGCAGCTTCACGAAGGCACAGCGCAGAGACCCACACAGCAGCTGGAAAGGTGGGTGCTGGAGAACTTTTGTATCCCTGAGTTCCCAGCTCTTCTTAGGCCCTTGGAGACAGGCAGGCTTCAGAGGGGCAAAGCACACAGCACAGTTCTTCTTCAAGTTAAGGGGACACAGCACACAGCAGACAGTCCCTTCCTCAGCAATCACAGCAACTGTAGGTCAGCTCCCAGACACTCAGCACGGATTCCTTCTTGATCACAAAGTTTCCTAATCTATTTTTACTGGGGCTCCAGTCCTACTTTTATACCCCAAAAGTCTTTGTTCTTCTGTGTGAGGGGTCCTGGACCCAATCTAAACCAGTTCTAGGTGCACTCTGCCAGTGCACCTCTTCTTCCTTTGTGAGTGTGGGCCAGGGCCATCAGACGCACCACAGGAGGTGGAGCCAGCATTGTGGCAGGCAGGTACAGCCCTACTGAGACCCAGGTGCTACTCCTACCACCACTCTACATGCAGATAGGTCTATTCGGCCTTGTGCTGACTCAGCCAGCCTCCTGGAGCCGCCCCCAGACCCTGTCACTCACAAAGCAGATAGTCAATACACAACCAGGCAGAGGCACACAGAAAGGTTGAACAGGAAAATATCCACTTTCTAAAAGTGCTATTTCCAAACTTAGAATTTAAAAACCATCTTCACTAAAGGATGTGTTATTAAATTCTGAGTTCAGGGATACCAGATTCCATATGTCTATTTTGCCGTTATGGGAAGATGTGCAGGTAAACATGTCACACAGCATTCCCCATGTTATCCTACGGGCAAGATAGTCTTTCAATAGTGAAAAAACGAAATTGGCAGTATTTCACTATCAAGACATGTTACCCACACTAGTAACACCAAACAAAAAACGGGACGTCTGCTCACCCTACCTTTGTACTTTGAGGCCCAAAAATAGAGCCCCCTAGAGCCCCCTTTCGAGGCCCCCCAAAAATAACTGGGGGGGGCTCAGCCCCCCTGAGCCCCACCCCACTTAAAGCCCTGCATACACACACACACAGACACACACACACACACACACAGACAAACACACACATTTACACATAGACTGGTTTTTGGACCAGTCCCTCTTAGCCACTTCCAACTATTGCTTATTTGAACGGGGCTTCACATTTTGTATCAGCCCACAGGGGTGTGAAGCAATTATACATTTTAAAATGTTTTGGAAAAGGACTTGTGTCTCCAGCACTTCATATATCGTGCTAAGTGAAATTAGATAGCAAAAGTGTGATATTTAAAGGTCAAATATTAAAATATTTCAAAGGGTGACATCCAGATTAGAAGCAACAGAGCTCCCACTTTTTGACGTATCCATTATTTGATGTCCTTCCTTTTTAAGGATACATGACCATAGAAAAGAACAAACACCAGCAGTGTATGATCTGACCCTTTGCTTCAAGAATGCTTTTGCACGTAATTGTGATTTTGCATCTAAGGGGTCCATTACGATCTCTCTCGGCAGGCAGGGCCGGACTGGGAAACAAAACCGGCCCGGCAAAGTGCCCGCCCGCCCCTCTCCACTCGGGGGAGTTGGGGGTGCTGCCGAGCTCTTTGACGGGGCCGGTTTTCGGCCGATTTTGGTACAGGGCCGATTTTGCAGCTATGCTGCAAAACTGGCCCTGTAACAAAAATGGCCCCCAGGGGCCCAAAACCAGCCCCCACCCATGCGGCGCACGGGGGGATTGCCCGGGCCTGTAGGCAGGCCTCCAGACGGGCTACGGAACAAGCAAATCTGATTCGGAGCCTATGTTTCCAAATGATGCGAAGATCTCGTCTGCGTTGACCAAATAATTTCCGACTCGTTCGCAGCCAAATCGTGCCACGCAATGGAACGAGCGAGTACGATGCATGATTTGGACAGCCATATCGACTTGGTGTCAGCAAGATAAAATGGCTGTGGGAATCGGACTTCGGTGGCTGTAGCTGGCCCCTCTTCACCCTGGGCCCTCCGAATTGTTCCAGTGGGGTTACCCATGGGTCCCCCCTTTCCATGCTTGCACAGGATGGCGGGCACCGTGGGGTGCCCACCTCAGGGTGTATGCATTTCCCCACCCACCCCTTTTTGTAATGGGAGCCTGTGTACATGTTCGGAATACAGGTTTCTATAGAGATCAATGGGAATCAGAGCGAACCGTGTTTGTCACCATACGGTTGCATCAGAATAGGTCGCTCGGACTCGCGGAGCGCAATTAGCTGGAAAGCCCTCCGGATCCGAGTCGTATGGAGGGCTTTTCCACATAAACCTGTTCCCATATTCATGTTGATGTTGCACCAAGGGTGATTTTTGCACCTTAATGTTATTTGCTCCTGAAAGCGATTTTGCAGCTAAATGGGTTTTCACCAGAATGTGATTATTGCACCTTCAACGGTTTCCACACTGCTCTTGATAGTACACCAACTGTGATTTTGCTCCTAACTTACCAATGGTGATTCTGCATCATTTAGTTTGCACTCAAATATGATTTTGCATCTATAAACTTGCCTTTGCCCCTGAATGAGATGTGTGCTCCTGAAAGAGTCTGCATATGCAGTAATTGTGATTTTGCTCTGCAAATAATTAAGCAAATGTGGGTTTGCTCCAGAATGTGACACAACAACACTGATTACTTTGTAACAAGGATGATTTTGAATAGCACTGTGCTGCCAACCAAAAGCAATGCCATAATAAAGTGCACATTTCACACTAAATGTGGCATATTAGTACCACATTTGCTCTCTGTACTGAGTCATTTTGCAGCTAAGTTGGTTGTGCATTCCTGCCGATGTTGCCTTATGGATGATTTTGCACCTAAATGTGATTTTCATTCTAAGTGTGTCTTCACATTACTGTTGATAGAGGAACAAAGATAGTTTTGAACACAGATGGGAATTTACTGCCAATGGTAATTTTGCACCTACAAGCATTTCCACACTCCTCTCAATGTTACACCAGTGGGGATTTTACACCGAAATGTGGGGTTACACCTAAATGTGACAGGTGCTTCTTACAGTATTTTCACTCTTTTAGTGATGTTCCATCAATGTTGATTTTAAGCCTAACTGTGATTTGGACCTAAATATTAGTTTGCACCTAAATTTGCTTTCGCTTATAAATGTGATTTGTGCTCATAAAATTGAATTCACAACCCTGTTGATGTTGGACTTAGAGTGAGTTTTCCCCTACATGTGATTTGACACCTAAATGTGACACCATATTCCGGTTTATTCAAACTAATGTTGTTTTTTCTCCTAAATATAATTTGACTCATGAAATGTTTCCACAGTCCTGGTGATGTTGCACCAGGGGAGTTTTGCACCAAGGCTGATCCTGTACCTAACAAGCATTTGCAAGGCAAGAGATCTCGCAATCACACAAGTTTAAGCTATTTGCATTATAAATCACAATGCCTGTTATTTTTGTTTTTAAAACATAAATAAAAGACATTATCCTTTACAATGCCAATAGATTAAACTCGCGTAAATGTGAGACCTATTTCATCCCAAATGCTTCTTTAAGTTTAAAACTGAGTGTGGCGCTGCTTAAATGACAATACGCTTGGTTTCTTTTTAACATTAACACTGAGCGTGGTGTCCTTGAGGTTGGCGCCGCTCTGTATGAAAGTTTAAAAAAAAAGAAAGACACCGCGCTCAGTTTTAAAGTAAAAAAAAAAAAGGAAACTGAGCACGGTGTCCCTGAAGCGGGCACCAAGCTCATTATTAAAGTTACAAAAATAAGAAAAAATAAACAGGGCACGGTGTCCCAGCGCTCAACATAAAAGTTAAATATAAATAAATAAACTGTGTGCGGTGTCCTTAAAGGGGGCGCCGCGCTCTAGATACAAATACAATAAAATAGCATCCGCCATTGTTCCAGTAAATGCTCATAAACAAAATAGTGCTGACCCCCCTAGATAAAGCTGACTGTGTAATGAGCCAAGTAAAAGGTCCAGTCGTCATGGGCGTTAACAAATGGCGACAAGGCGGTAACAAGGAGGGACTAACAAGCCTCATAATGAATCTGAAGCCAGCATTTACCAAAGACAATAACACCAGCCAATGAAAAGTATGGGCAGAGAGAAGGCGAGGCTTACACAGCATACTCGACTACTGCATGCCTCGCAGTGCGAGCAGCGCATGCGCGCTGCCGCTAGGCTCGACCTAAACAACTGCATCACTAATAAAGTGTTAGCAGTGTAACTCAAAACGTCGTGCCCAAAGATAAAGCTATTTTCCTGTGCCAGAGACTACTCTATGACATGACTTCTTAAAACAGTGGTTTTCTTTCTCGTCATTAGCACGTGCTTTGAACCACCTATTTGATGAAACGTGCTTGTCTGCCATGTTCTAACAACACCTTATGGATATGTCTAGCCGTCTGTCAGACTAAAGGTCAAATGGAGGACTATTACAGTACTGAAGACATCAAAAGGATGCTGCAGATGGAACACATATTACTTGCCAGATTAGGCAAAATATGGCATTTAGGTATAACAGCTAGTGTTTGCATGGAACCTGCGACCCCTACAACTGTTTAACAGACACTCTCTTACATCAACAAAACATATTTTCATGTATTCCATATCCATATATATAACAAACTTAACTGAAATCTCTCTCATCAATGTTCTGTAGGGTTGCCACCTCCCTCCATGCCATAGGGACATTAGTTTACCAATAGTGGGGTTTTGACACCCTAATTCATTCTGGGCATTTTACTCTGGGCTTGCGTCGATTGAACCAATTTGACTAAGACACCTTATGACAAAAGTTTGTGAGAGGTCAGTAAAGGACTTGAAATGATATGTGCATGAAATTGAGCAAGGTTGTAACCCTACATTTTACATCATCACCCTATGATATCATAATGCATTTTACCAGATGATTTCAAGCCATCGAGGGGACATGACCTGTGGGTTTGTTTAGAAATCGTTGCTTTCGAATGTATTGGTTCGAGTACAACAACTGAAGTGGACAAGGACTACAGCTCCCAGAATTCATTAGATGTCATACATACTAAACCTCGGGAATGTAGTAGCACTGTGCACTTCGTGATATTGAGCGAACTGGTAAACGTAGTTTAAGCGAGTAATACACTGCAAATCAATGTGCCCCACCTACTTTTATTTCCGCGTTAACATGCAGATTTAAAACTTCGAAGGTGGAAGTTGCAGGCATTTTGTTAGCTCATGGAAAGGGCACATCTACCGTAGAGGGTGAACAGACCGTCTTGCAGAGGCGCAACTAGAGTAAAATTTCGGGGGGGGGGGCTAAGAAAAAATTTCGGGGGGGGCTGAATCTTTAGGCACTCGGCAGAGTGGAGCTGCAGGGGCTCTTAGAAGGGGTGAAACAACAACAAAGCCCCATTAACATGCACAAGGTCTTTTAAAGACTTGTGAAGTGCTCGGGTGCGGCTGTGAGCAGGCCCCGGGAAGTGTCTCATCCTGGGCTACCACACACGACGGGGGGCTGAAGCCCTTTGAGGCCTGGGCCCATGCCATAGTGTCACAAGACTTATGTCTCTCTATCTCAGGCAGACATCATGGACATCTGCCTGAATGCATGTCTCACCAGTGGCAGACTCCCTTGACACAGATCTACCCTGGTTCTTGGACATCTGTCTCTCAGATGTCAGACTCCTTGAGCCCCTATCTCACTAGCGTGACAAATTTCCTTGGCCCAGGTCTACCCTGGTTCCTGGACATCTGTCTTTCAGACGTCAGACCCCTTGTACCTCTATCTTACTAGTGTGACAGACTCCCTTGACCCAGGCCTATCATGATGCCTCAGCAATACCACAGAAGCCATCCTGGAGAACTCGTCATGCATCAACATCAGCAATGTCCCAATGAGGTCTGCATCAGATATGTTTAAAACAATAACTTGAGACATTTCTAGCCATACAGACAACTAAGCAATTACACAATGGTTAATGATAATATAATGAAATCGCGGGCATCTGTCTGTCAGGTGTCAGAAGCATTGAATCAGTGTCTCACTAATGTCAGTCTCCCTGGCCCCAGTCTCTTCATTTGTCTCCGAGGCCACAGACCCCCGAACCCATGCCCCACTAGTCTCAGGTCCTCTGCCCTGCCTCTACCAGGCCACATTTAATGGGTCCCCGGGCTCAGGTTTCTGCAGTGTAAGACCCCTCACCTCCCCATCGCTCTTCAATGTCAGCCACCTGGACCCCTGCCTCTCATTTCTTTTTCTGGTACTGACTTTCATCCCTCGGCCATTGGAGCGCCGTGGGTGAGATGGCGAGCTGTGAGGAGGTGCCTGGAGGATGCCCGAGGGATCAGGTGAGGGCCGCGCTCGTCGCTGTTGTGTTTGTCTGTAGCTGCTGCTGCATCCGTCGGTGTCCGCGGCATGGACCACCCCCACCACCACCCGTCTGTCAGTGTGGTTCCCGACAAATCACAGTACGCTCTCCTCTATTCTCAATTGCCTCAGCCCCCCCTCTCTCCAAGTGCATCAGCATCCCACCAAACGGTGTCTCTGCCCCCCTCTCCAAGTGCATCAGCCCCCCCCACCAAACGGTGTCTCTGCCCCGGTGTCTCTGCCCCCCTCTCCAAGTGCATCAGCACCCCACCAAACGGTGTCTCTGCCCCCCTCTCCAAGTGCATCAGCACCCCACCAAACGGTGTCTTGCCCCCCCGCCCCCTCCAAGTGCCCCAGACCCCTCACCAACCGGTATCTCTCTCCTCCCTCTCTCAAAGTGGCCAAGTCCCTTACCCCATAGAGTTGAACTCTCAGGACTATGTGCCTTCAATCTCCCATTGTCTATGTCTCTTCCCTTTGCATGCTCTCTATCTCTCGAGTCCTTTGTGCCCGCATTCTCCCTGTCGATAACACTCTTGGGTACTCTGCTCCTTCATTCTCCCTGTGCCTCTGTCTCTCATTCTCTCGAGTTCCATGTCTCTCACTGAATCGAGTTCCCGGTCTCTCTCTCTCACAGGGTTCCCTGTGTCACTCTTTCGGGTTCTCTGTCTCTCACTCTCTAGGAAGCCTCATTTACATTTAAATGGTCTTTAACAGACCTGTGAAGTACTCGGGTGCGGCTGCAATTAGACGTCGCCAGCCGCGAAGGAAGCTGTGTCAGCCCGGGCTGACACACACGACGGGGGGGGCTGAAGCCCCGTGAGCCCAATGGGTGTTGCGCGCCTGCCGTCTTGCATAAGAAATAGAAACAGGCTGCCCTAACACGAGAGATAGAGCAGAATGCATTCATCTTTGGAAAGGATGCACAAAAGCCTTCTCACTTTACAGTACCTTAGTTACCCGGAAAATAAATGTGCCGACTATTGGGTCTCGAAGACTGAAATTGTTTCACAAATCGAAACTACTCGCCGAATGCAGCAGCAATGCTTAGCATCTAGCGAAATACCAATAGGACTACTGCAGCAAAAGAAAATGTAAAGCTGTATGTTTTGTATTGAAAGGTTTAGCTTCTATATAGCACAGTTTTATTTGTTATAAGGATTTTGCTGAAAAGCGCCACTTTTTCACAATCATAGATTTTTTGAAGATTTCTTTGAAGGAGTATCCTAAAATAAAAATAAAAAGTACTTCTATCTGTATGTAGTCTCTCATATATGTAAGAGAAACAATATATGCATTTTGTTTGTGCATTCTGTGGGCTTAGCTGCAAAATCTTTATACGTGAAAGGGGATAACAATTATTTTTAAAATGTCCGCCTTGATTGTTACATAAAGGAGCTGAACCAGCAGTAAACAAGTGCTTACTCTATGTAATTAAAACAAGCATTTGTAATGCACTAGGACTAGCATTTACGCGAGACCTATTTCATTGCAAACAGGAGTGAGGGCGGGTGGGGGCAGGGGGGCGAAGAGGCACGGACAACAGGAGTGCGGAGGGACGACAAGGCACAGGCAGTAAGAGAACCTCATTAAAGAAAAAAGTGATCACAATCTAAATAACACATACTGTTCAACACTCAAAGTAAAGGGGACAATAGCCATGGAAGGATACAAATGATGACATGGCCGTAATAAAGAGGGACTAACAGATTATAAACCAATCAGAAGGCAGCATCTAGAAAGGACAAAGACACAAGCCAATTAAAAATTGGCAGGGGAGGGGCGTGGCTTCTCCCCTGTACTCTACTACCACAGATCAACCCCAGAGCAGCGCTTGCGCGCTGACTCAGGGCTCGACCTAGAAAGAGGGGTTGCTTTAAATGTAATACCACAATCCTGCTTGATTTGAACCAAGGGGGATGTTGTATGTAAAAATATTTAATTTTGCACGTTCATTTTATTTGTCTTTTTAAATGCTTTTCTCACTCATGGTGATGTTGCTGCAGGGGTGATTTGGTGCTGTCCATCAAATGTGATGCCATACCAATGCACACTTTTTACATCTCAAGTGACAACTTACTCCATTGAATCCCTGTACTAAGTGATGTTGCACCTAATAGGGACACCACATTTCTTCTTACTTGTATCTAAGGTAATAGTGACAGCAGTGCTTAATTTGTAAAAAAAGAAAAAGTAAGTGCCAGGGCACATCTCAGGAAACCACTTCACCCTGAACCACCCATTGCCCCTGCCAGCGTTGCCAATGACAGAACCAACACCAGAACAAACCTTCACACTTCTACAAGTGTCAAAATTCACACAATTCCAGGCAACACTTATTAAACACTGTTGTTGTGCTTATCTCAAAATTTGACAGACAGCGCCACAATGTGGTGGACTGTCACTAGGGCCGGAGCTAACAATTAAGTGCTGGTGCCAAGCACCGGAAACCACCATCTCAAATTAAGCATTGCTTGATAGCTAAATGCATTGATGCCCCTAAACATTTGCTTCCAAATGTGTTTTTGATTCCACAGTGTCTCCACTTTTGATATTGTACCAATGTGATTCTGCAACTAAATATGATTTTTCATCCTTCTTTTTGTTTGCTCATAGAAGTGTCTGAACCCGCCTGTTGATGTTTCCCAACATATTATTTGCCCACTAGCTGCTTTTTTTTTTGCTGTAACAAGGCTTTCTACACTCCCAATGAAGCTGCATAAAGGGTGAATTTTCACCTAAATATATTTCTGTTCCTAGATGTCGTTTCTGTTCTTAGCAATGATACCACACTGCAGTTGTTTTTGAGCTAAACAGGATATTACACCTAAATGTGGTTTTACTCCCAAATGTGATTTGTGCTTATACACATTTTCCCACCCTCCTGCTGATGCTGCAGCAAGGGTGATTTTTCACCTAAATGTGTTTTTCACCCAAATGTGATTATGCATATAAATGTGATTTGTGCTCTTAAAATGTTTTCACACTGATACCGATTTTGCACTGAAACACTGTCAACCTAATGGGATTTAAAAATAGTAGTGTGGGGGTGCCCTTATGGCAAAGGTAGCTGTTCCTTAAATTCAACATTGTCAACTCAATAAACTGCTCCTTTTTCCAGTGCCTCGCTGTCAAAACTACTAACACAACCCTGAAACCACTATGACGGAACATCTTATACTGCACATCTAGAAGCAGAAATCATTTTTTGCTGGTTTTCTTGTTTATATAAAATTGTCGGGGTTCACCCAAATCACCCTCCTCTACCTGGGCGAGGTACTACACAAAGGTAAATAGAAAACAAATATATATCACTCTGTTTGAACATAGGGAACTGTATATTTCCTTATTCATAGTACAAAGTCCTGTCATCAATTTTTCATTCCAAATTCAACAAAATCACATACCACAGGTAGATTATTTAATAATGTATTTTAGTTGACATTATTTTTTTTCGTTGTACTGCTCCTTCATCATCAATATTCAAAATCCTCTTTTTCATGTGATATCATCGTTTCAGACAAACAAGCATATATAAAAAATACAATGATTACACATCACAAACAAAAAAATCTTAAATTCCTTCTACCCTTTAGATAGAAAAAACAATGGTCACCTCTTGAATAAAGGAGATCCACTATGAGGTAGTCAAAGTCGCACAGGAGGAAATTACCTCTCTACAGATCGTAAATCAAAAATGTGCATTCACTCATTAGAGAAATATATCAATTGTGTTCAGACTCCTTTAGTCAAAAAGACTGTAGACGCGTGCGCGTTTCGGCCTTGAGATCCTTCTTGGCCTCCTCAGGACAAGGGTGCGGAAACTTGTCGAGTGCAATCCAGGTGCCCTGCGGTTAGGGCCCGTACAAAAAACTGTCGCAACTGTCCCGGGGCTCTCACTTCATTACTTCCTTTCCATATCCCGACTATTCAAGGGACGCCACTCAATTAAAAAATAGTCTCCCCGGGATGAATACGAAGTTTTCCGCTCTCTTGTTCTTCACAGAACGCGTATGGTCCTAATTCTCCGTTGAGCTCCACTAGTGCTGAACCAGTCACTGAGCAACTGATTTTATTTCTTGTGGTCAGAATTCCCTAAGAAATATCAACCTCCAGTGGGAAAAAGATGAAAACCCTGTCAAGTCCTAGGGTGTCCTGGCAAACAACACCATAAGGCACCATAAAGGGCCTGGATGCCCTATCGATTGATTAGAAACGCTTTATAAATCCGGATTGATTGATAAGATCTGATGGCCATAGCTAGATTTTGCTGGGCATGAGCCCAATGCATTCTCAAAATTTGTGGGAGTATGTTCTAGGCTTATTATTGAATATATTATTTCTGGCACCTCCCAGCAATCAATACATTCGTTCTTTATTGCCCATCGATGTAATCAGTAACACATTACATCTAACCATGTGTTCTTTTCGCTTAACTTGTAGTTTTTTTCATGTATTCTAGTTTACATGTATAAATTGCTCTATTCATTTTGTGATGAAAGGACTTCATTAGGGACAGGATATTTACAGTAATCACCTGAATATATAAAAATCAAACTAATTCAACATTTAAGAATAATAAGCTGTACTTTGTGTGTAACTGCAAAAAGGGAATGAAATTGTGTATAGCCAATTCATTCTCTTAAATTTTAAATCAATTTTGTTTCTCAAAGTCTATAGCGCTTAGTTAATTCAACTTGTCTCGGTTAGTATGGCAAATTCACGGTTGTGCCTTCGCTTCTCTGCCCAAAATAACGTAGCCAATCAGTAATTAGTGACAGGTATTGCTTCCTTACAATCCAACATTGATAACCTTTGGGATGAAATTCAGTTACAAATAAAAGTGATGACTTGTCCCATTTCTTCTCAACTTTGAATTGGAGGATTGAAGCAAACAGAAAATATGTGGATCAACACAAACTAAGAAATTATAAAGGTATACATTAGACTATAAATTTGATATAGTATACAATTGACAGGAATACTATACCTCAAGGAATAGATGAACAGTAGCAGCCGGCACAAATCGGGAGTGGTAGGGCGGGCTGGGGGAGATGGGATGTAAAACATTTTTTTATAAATAAACTTCATGCTCGCCCCTCTCCCGCTGCCTGCTGTGTCATCTGTCTCTCCTCTCCGGGGCCGGAACAAGAAGCAGCAGACTGCCTCCCCTAAGCTCATCACAATGCTGCAATGCAGTGTTGTGATTGGTCTGAGCACTGTGCATCGGCGATCAGCCAGGGAATGGGGGCCTGGGCATGTTCTCCACGTAGGCTGTAATGCAGCCTGCATGGAGAATATGCAACGTGCGCATGACTGATTTGGACGGCCGCAGAGGGCCGGCCAGTCATTGCTCACTTGGAGTGGGCAAACGACCTGCCCGCCCCACAAAGCTGCACAGCAGGAACAAATACAATGATAATAACCTCGAGTTACTATCATTGTATTTGTTATTTCTTTCTAATTTGCAGCAGTGAGGCGACGCTCCTCCGCCTTAGCGGAGGAGCCGCCACTGTAGATGAACAGGAGGTTTCTCCACCTTGAGAGATAAAATTAGTAAAGATTTAATGAAAAAACTGTTTCATTGACTACAAATGGACAGAAATATCCGTAAATCTAGAGTATCAGGTGAGCCAATAGGCACAGAAACGGAAAATATTTTGGTATAGCGTCATAATAAACCATAAGCAAAAACAGAAATGTGTCTACCCAGTCGACAATAGCAGAGCCTATGCCTCAAGTCACTTTCGAAGTAGCAACTAACAAACCTGGGAACATATTTACAAGCCTCTATCACCATAGGAACGTCTTTCTTATTGATGTTCCTGTGGCAATAGGGGCTTCGCCTTATTCACAAGGTGACGTTAAGCCACTTAATGTGGTTTAACGCTGCCTTGTAAATAAGGCCGCCTTTCACGCTAAAGTTAGCATGAAAGGGGTGGGCAAAACCTGGTCTTACCCTGGCGCAATGAGGAGAATGTTTAATTTCTCCTGTTTTTGCTGTATCCAGGTGTGCTGCATTGTGCAGCACACATAGAAACAGCAAAATGCCATGGATTGTTTATGTGCGTGAAGGTGTCCCTTCCTATACATGAACAGTCTTTTTTTTAAATGACGTTTTGCAACTTCTATGCGTGCTGCATTGAGCAGCACACATAGACGGTATAAAAAGCCATTTAAAGATTGTTTATGTGCAGGAAGGGGGACCTTCACGCACATAAACAATCTTCCCTTGCAACACAGGTACCCTTGCACTATTGTGCAAGGGTATCTGGGTTGATGCTAGGCAGCTGTAATTAGCGCCAGACCAGGGGGAAATGCAGGGCTGCACCGTATTGTTGTAAATACAGTGCAGCCCTGCATTTGAGAAGTGGCATAGCTTAACGTTAAGCCAAGGAGGCTAACGCAGCGCTGTGCCATTTCCTCGTAAATATGCCCCTAGAACTTTGCAAGACTATTTCTTACAGATTCGTCAAGAGAAAAAAAGAGCCACCAAAAAAAGGAGAAGTGGAAGATCCATAAAGGGCAGGACAAGAAACGTGTGCTCTATATTTCTGATGAAAAATGGTCATAATTTCGAAAAAGCACAAAGTTTCCTACCTAACTTGGTTAACTTTTAGGACACATGAGGGCACTCAGAATAAAAGATTCATCTCTACTTTAGAGGAACAACACATCATATGAATACACAGAGCACAGGGAATTCAAGACGAAATCTACCTCTGAAGGTCTAATGACTCACACAGTCTTGGATCCATCTGAGAATTCGGCTCTCATTGACCTGAAAGTGAACTACAAACTGAACCAAAGAAGATCAAATGTAGCTAAAGACAGCATGACTGCTCACACCAACTCCGGAAAGCTTCAGCAATTGTGATTATGAAAACCACCTTCAATGAATCCATAAATAACAAGTATGTTTATGGCACCAGTTTTTCTACTTTTAGATATCTTATCTGTGACTAAAGAAATATTCTAGGTAGATTACTGGGCAGTTAAGACTAAAATAAATGGATAACTTAAAATGCAAATCTTGTTACCACAAAGGTGTCCAGAGATACTGTCTCTTTATCTTTTCCCAAAAATATATAAGAACTATAATGACCCACCAGAACAATCTATAATCTAAGATATCGGGTCTGAGAAAACCACAGCCTAAATATCTAGTATAGATCTTGCAATATAGTGACACAGAAAACTCAATGTACATCAATCAATCAATCAGGGTTGGTAAAGCACGGCTACCCACCCGTGAGGGTCTCAAGTGCTGAGGAAGGAGGGGGGGCTGCTCCGTTGAGTGCGGGGGTCATCCGAAGAGCCAGGTCTTGAGGTCCTTCCTGAACTGGGGCAATGTGGGAGACTGACATCAGATTCACTATCAATGTATTAAGAAAACTGCATCAAGTAAAAGTAGAATTTGAAAAGACATGCAGGTAGATTCATCAAAGTCCCGTTTTGCGAGTCTGTAATAGCGATTCATAAGGAATCGCTATTAAGGACTTGCAAAACGGGATTCATGTAGGAAATGCAAAAAATATTGCGATTCCTACATCTTCCTTATTTGCGATTAACAAATTGCTAATCGCAAATAAGGAATAACTCCCCATTCATTTCTATGGGCCTAAAGGCCTAAAGGCCCATAGGAATGAATGGGGAGTTATTCCTTATTTGCGATTAGCAATTTGCTAATCGCAAATAAGGATGCGATTTCAAGGGTGCAGGGGTGTCCAAAGGACACCCTGTAGCACCCCTGAAAAGCAAATGTACACATGTGTTGCACACACACATGTCCAAAGGACATGTGTGTGTGTAACATGCAACTTAGAAAAATGCACTGAAGTGCATTTTTCTAAGTTTTCGCTATTTACCACGAAGTTACAATTCGTGGTAAATAGCGGCCAAAAATTGCGAATTCGCTAATTAAAAATGGTTAATGAATTGCATTTAAGGAATCTCAAATAGAGATTCCTTAAATGCAATTCCTCGCAAATATGCGATTTCGCAATTAGCGATTTTTGCATTTGGGATGATGAATCCCAAATGCAAAAATTGCACTCGCAAAGGGCCAGATTCTCAGAATCTGGCCCTTTGCGAGCCGTTTTCGGCTTGATGAATCTAGCTGATGGACTTGTGGTTGTCGACATGACGTCTATGTCACGAATTAGCATGGGGCGTCTAGATCTTGGTTTTTCCCTTGGCATGAGGCAAAGAAGAACTGTGGAACATTTTCCTACACTATTGTGGGGAACTGGCCTATGGCGACTAGGGCGCAAAGAGTCCTGGACAAAATAGAGGTCAAGGGGAGGGAGATCCAGGGCAATGTTGGAAGCTGTAGTATTTGAGATGCCAACTTTCACGAAGCAGGTGCCTGGCAACTTACAGCATCGTATTTGTGTTTTCGATTACCAACTTAGTTTGTTGACCATAGTTTCCTCCCTCGCTTTCTGTGTTTTTTCACTTTTACGGTTTCCTCAGTTTCCCTTTGCGGGCTCTAAAGATCTTGATTATGGACTATGTTTTGGATTTGTTTTTGCCTGTGTTCACTTGAACCACCTTAATTCCAGGAGTGCGTGTGACCTGGTCTCTTATCTTCCATGGTACCAGCCTCCTCACATATTGTGGCTTAGGCTCCCAGCAGCCCACCATTCCAAAGCCAGTAAGTAGATCCTATTGTAATATCCTCTTAGTGTGTATGCATTTGTCTCCATTCATAGTGATAAACAGCAAGTGTGCTTCCTTCACATTTCACTGGGCACCTGACCTGTCTGAGATCACCAACCTTTGGAAACCTCTTTCCGAAAGACCTGAACCAAGAGAGAGTCTTGCGTGAGGAGATTCCGTAATACCTAGCGACCGTTTCTCTCTCTCACTCCATGGTCCCTTCACTCCAGTAGCTGGTTCTGCACTTAGTAGTTTCTTGTGGACTAGGAGAGCCACATTATTAGAAGCAGGACATCTTTTCATCAGACTCTGCTGGATAAGACAAGAAAAACCTGTCAGTGACGTCATTAAGGAGGTATTGAGGTAGGTGAGTACTACTAGGACAAGATTTTATAGGTGTTATATAGGGGTGTGCAAAATGTAGGTATTTTTCTTTCTCGTAATTATGATAAATTTTGTCAGATTACGACTAACTATGATAAATCCAAATATGGCACGTAGCACTATATTTTAGCATAAAATGCGTTCTGGTATCTTTTGCTGGACGTGAGAATGCATTTCACTCTAAAAAAGAGCACAAAAAGCACAAGTATCATGAGTGACAGCAGCTCGTGTTCTTGACATTCGTACTGGTCCAATGTTCATCTGTAATATAATTACACGACTTGACATAATGGACTAATTTTGAGAATTTCCCAATGCTGGCGTAATTGAAATTTCACACTGCCCTAAGACATATTTTTATTGGAATTATTACAATACATACTTTATTTCAGTTACATCCGAATAATTGAGTAATTCTGGCTCTAAGGATCCATAACATCCATGGGATTGTCATCTGCACAAGTCTGTGCAAATATTTTCCTAAGATTTTTTGGAAGAAAACATATTTTGGAAGACACAAAGTAAGAACCAAGAATTGCTAAGAATGGAAAGGCCTGGTCAAGACACATCAAATGTTTGTTTCTGAGAGACACATGATACCTTACATATATAAATGCAAGCAGACACCAGGAGAAAGGAGCCTGTCCTTAGTTGAACTGTTTTCATTGCTGAAACATCATGAAATGCTCATGGATACTGCACCCTTTATAGCCGACTACATCAGATTAAAACAATACAAAACATGCTATAGATCAGACTGTATTTACTTCATTAAATGATATGTTAAATCGGTGACGTGGGAAAAATAAATATGGAAGCCAAGAAATGATTTGTTCATCATAAAAATATATTATTAGAAAACCCAAAACATCTGTTGCAGAGCACTACTTAGAGAAAAACACAATATCAACCAGGCCAGTTTCAAATATTGGAAGATGGGAATAAACTAAACAGATCTTGGCACCCTATTTTCCCAAAGAGAGTACTTATGGATTAAAAGGTTAAATATAGTGTGTGCCAGAGGTATGAATGATAAAACTGAGACCAAATGTTTTCTTTTAGTTATACAGAACCTTTTATGATATATGGGTCATATATTCAAGGTAACTGAAAACGGTGTGGAAAGTTTGAACCATCAGAAAATTAGCTATTTGAATTCTCCTTATTTCCTACAGGGCCATCTTTATAATCATGCAACTTTAAATTACACTGATCTGCTAATGACTATTAAACATTTTTTAACAAGAAATTACATGGTGCACTGGCACTGGATTTGACTGCCCTGAGATTATTACATGACTCCATGAGCCCTGCCTTAAAAACATTCCAAGCTTGCTTTTAATGCAAAAATATGTTTATTTCATAAATGCATCAATCCATAAGACATACAATAATAAAAAGATTAATTAAACAAGAATTACAGTACTACTATTTAATTCTTACAACAAATGAAGTACAGAGTATACCCTTGTGAAGTTCCACACACCAGAGCTGTACATCCTTAGACTAAAGAAAACTAGAAATCCTCACCATTAAGCATTACCTTTGATAACATTGTTTACTAAAGCATCCTTCTGTGTCTTAGACAAACTTTCCATGCCAAAAGCAAACATTGAGAAAGTCCAAATTTCAACTGCTGAGCTGTGATTGGTTTGCACAACATTAGAGTTACCTGGTAGTCTGTACTACCGATGTTCTTCCACAGCAGTGATAGATAATGTTTGCAGGACATTGGACAGAAAACTAAAAGTGTGCCTCAGTTTCCTTACACTATAAGCAATGATAACAAAATATCCATAGTTCTCCTATAAAATAACCATAGGTGGACCAATGAAACTGATGGCAAAATGTCAGTACAGAATTTTACATCAGTCTCTTTGCCAACTGGGAGGTCCGGGTAACCCAAATAACGTTTAAATTAAAAACTCCCTTAGACTGCAAATACGACTTAGTCATCTCAGGTTCCTCAGAATTGTGGAGTCACGCCAGCTGTTGTGTGTGGTTTTAAGGGTTTAAGGTGTACCTGCTGAGATAAATTCAGGGGATACATTAAGGGGCTCTGGTACATATTTAAACCACCAAAGATTCCTACTTCCTCCAGTGGTCAATGCCTCTCCAGGTGCTTTTAAAGTGACGCCAGTTCAAATTTACACTCCATGAAATTGTGCTTTGAACCATACCAAAGTATTGATTGTCTATATGACCTTGTTCAAGGTATGGCGGAGCATTGTGAGCAACTTTAAAAAACCTTTTTGTCTGAGGTCACTACAGCAGAGATGTAAGGTAAGGTAAAAATAATTTTGCATGATCAACAAAAATCTTACAATTACTACATTCTTAAAGAACACACACCAATTTAAAATACAGACCGATAAGTTTAAAATTTCTAAAAGTCTAAAATAGTTTTCTTAAATAAAACATAAACACAATTTATAGACATTACATCAGACCATCATCTTTCCAGGACTTAATATAAATAGTGTCAACTAATATTTCTATAATTTATGTGTGATATCATAAAAATAGTCCTAAATGTTGTCCTTAATTATTTTAGACTTCCAGATTTCCTGTGGGCAACTCTCAAGTATCCAACTTCTTTTTAACAAGTATTACACATTTAGTAAAATTGGCATTTTAATATCCATTGGTCTAAATCAAAGTACCATAGCATGTCTGCAAGTACGAAAAACTCTGTCAATGAAGCAGTTTTTCAAATATCGTTTTCTTTCCGCCATCATTACTGCACATATACAAACAAAATGCATAATACTCTCATCTCATAGGTTGCTAGTCTGCACATAGTCAGTTTAGATGGTGTCAACCAGGGCACTACATGTTTTAAGCCAGGTAAGTTGCTGAATCGTGCTTTCATAAAAGTGTTTTTTTGGTTTGTACAGACCATGGTATTTCTAAATAAGGTTGGACCTTAAGACTTGTATATCCCTGGACCAACATTCATGCGTGGGATCTCTTAATGAACAGTTCTTTGTCTTTTAGAAGGCACAAATGTTTAACTGATTTGTTAATTATTGTCTTAAAACTTTGTACTGTTAAATACATTTCCCAGATCTCAGCAATTGACAATTCTTCAAGAGCTTTTTGCAGATATTTATAGAAGGACAATTTTTTATTTTGTTGCATTTCTTTCCATAAAAATGTGCACATTGGGTTATTGATATTAGTTTTGATTTGTCTCCAGGTCTTAACGTACTGGCCGATTCTTGCATATTGTTGATTACAAAAGCCAAATTCCAGCCTTATCTGAGCAGGTGATACATTAAGTGGAAGCCGAAACAGATGTTTAAACGTATTTGTAATAGCAATATTTAGTAATGCAGAATCCAAACCATGAAGTATTTCACTTCCCTATGTAAGGCTCGGGAACAATTTCGCTTTTATTACTTTTATTAATAGGGTAAAAGTTGGGCCTCCCAAGGAGCTATAAAGTAGGCGAAAAGAGCCTTGTAGACTTTTGGCTCTTTTCTTCATCTCCATTTTATGGTATGATGTAATTTTACTTTCAAATTCCCGTTCCATTCACTGTACATGATTTCGCTTGAGCCCTGAACATTTCCAGTGCAGGAGACACTGACCTTCCTCCTGAGTATTTTTTTGCAAAATTCAATGTGCAGCCAGAATGCTTAAGTAATATTGAATTGCATTTGGAGATCTACTTATCTAATTTACAACAAACACTTATCTTTATCCCTAGCTGATCAATATCTTTCACCTTTTCTAGTGGAGCATCATCAGATGTTAGGTGTTTCAGAATGAATTATGTGGGGACAAATCATAAAGTTGCTCTCACAGGTTTACAATAAGCTTATTTGTCTTACAATAAGCAATAACTTTGCTCAGTAACTTTGCAGTCCAGGTGGTGTTTGTCAACCTTTGATGTATAAACTGCAAACTGTAAAGGGAAATATGTTTGGTCCCAGAACGTCATGCATCATTGACGCAATCTTCAGATCAAACCACTATGCAATTAATGACTCATGTAAAGAGTATTGGGGCCAGCACACACCCCTATGTGCCCATAGGGATTCTGGAAAAAAGATTTGTCTTTGTTCACTTGCCTTACCCCCTACTTAAGCAAAATTACACAAATGGAGATGTATCAAAATACCAAGTAATTCAGACAAACGCCCCATTGCTGCAAATATCATCATTTAAGGTACCATGGTATGTTGTCGAGTGAGGACGTTTGGTTCACAAACACCACGTGCAAGGACTCTTCTTTAAGGTTCTCTTGTTTATCCACCAATAAATGTAACTTTGCCCACGGTGGTGATCTTTCTTCTAAACCCCACCGGACAGTCAGAAAGAATGTTAGTTCTGTAGTAGGGGATCTCTGTGTATAGTCATAATCTAGTGAATAGTCCCCCCACGTGCGTGGACCCCGGAGCAATCAAACATAATCTCTTAAGTTGTAAAAAAATGCATAACCGCACAGACACTTAAGAGAGAATTTAAAGACAGATAATGCAGCCTATATCCACAGGCTACACTGTCCAGTACTTCAACTAGAAATTCCACCAAAAATCCACAAACAGCACAGCCTGTCCAGATTTCTCCACATAGAAAAACTTGCCTTTACCAGCAAAATCCTCAGGAATGATAGAGAGGAAGGAGTGGACAGACAAGCCCCATAATCTGCCATTATGTGGCTCAGAACAGGATACTGTGCCTTTAAGAGAACTTTCCAGAACTCTCTCAGTATCCCAGAATGCACAGCAGGTCCCTTTTACTATCAGCTCTTTTTTCCGGCTCCTGCAAGCAGGACCCTGGAGCATTGAGCTCTCCCTTTTCAAGGGTTTATTTAGTGATTTTTCACTTTTTCAAGTATTTTAGTGCTTTCATTGAAGTACTTTGGTGTTTTCTTCCTTGTGTGTGTCTTGGTGCACTCTTGTTCTTGTCAAATGCCTGCTTTGTTTGACAAATGCCCAGAGTGTCCGAGGAAGAAGGCCAAGTCGGACCCACATGAGGTGTGCATCGTCTGCCTTCCCTCTTCTCATGTCGCAGAGGAGTGTGGCATCTGCCAGACATTATACACCAGGACCCTGAGAGAGAGGATGAAGATCAGGCTCCAAGGCCTGGAAGATAGAAGACTGCAGACACAAGGTGGGTCTGGGCATGCTTCATCTGCCCATGCTGAGGCCTTTGGGGGGCTCCCCAGAGGCAGGAAGGCCAGCAAACTTCCTATTTCTCCGCCGACGTCGATAGCATCGACGACGGCGTCGAGAGGGATGACAGCAGTTTGTTCCCCGTCTCCCCAGGGCTCTGGGTCGAAGTGGCATCGACGTTCGACGTCGAGGGGACTGGCGGTGTCATCGACGTCGTTGTCGAGTCATCGACGTCGAAGGAGTTCGGCCCGGCGGCGGCGCTCGTCGTCGAGGCGACACCGCCCCTGAAGAGGAGGTCGGCGTCGAGGGGATCCTAGACGTCGAGGAGGACGTCGAAGACTCGCAAGCGGTCGACGTCGAGGAGACGTGCGACGTCGAGATGGCGTTCGCCGTCGAGAAGGCGTTCGACGTCACGAAGGAAACGCTCGACATCGATGGTCACCATCGAGGAAGAGACGTTCGTCGTCCAGACGTGACTCAACGTCGAGACGAGGGCGCCGGTCGACGTCGAGACAGCGTTCCTCGACGTCGAGACAACGTTCTTCGACGCCAAGGAAGCGCAGAAGGAGTTCTGGCGCCAGGAGTCTCTCTGGATCCGCTGGGGTGCCTCGGCGACGTTCTGCAATTGGAGACACTACATCGCCTCCGCCTAAGAAGAAGAGGGAGTCACAGGGCTCTGTGTACTCCGAGGTATATACACCTTCCAAGCCAAGATCGGCTACCCCTCCTCCTCCCTTGCCCAAGGAACCTCCGCCACGGAATCCCACTCCGCCTCCGCTTCCACCTCTGGTTCCACCTCATGGTCATCCTCAGCTACCTCCTCAAGGGCTGCCTCCGGTTCCGCCGAGGTCGGTTTCGCTGCCACGGTACCCGACGCCTCCTAAGGGGACCCCTCAGCCGAGGGTCCCGGTCAGGAGGCAGTCTCCTGCTCCTGTGAGACCTGCGGAGCGTCCGAAGCCGAGGAGATCGCGCTCTCGTTCCAGACGGAGGGAGAGATCGCGGAGTCGTCGCTGGTCGGCGACAAGATCAAGGCGACGCCACAGGAGGCGCAGATCGAGATCCCACATGGGCTCCCCGGGGACGAGGGTGTCGCCAGTGGACGACATCGTCTCATTCCAAGATGTTCAGCTGAGGGGTGCAGCTAAGTTGGGCATCACGTTGACGGTGCCCACACCCACGACGTCCGTGATTTTCGAGACTCTACATAAAAAGCACCTGTCTCGGCCGTTGCTACCCCTTGTACCAGGATTGGTAGAGCCCGCTCAGGAGTTGTTTCTCACTCCGGCGGTGAAAAAGGCGGCTCCCTCCAGGCTCCTCAAGAAGTACCGGGCTCCGGATTCTGACCCGGCCTTTCTCAGGATGGATCCGCCACCGTCCTCGGTCATAGTGACAGCTGCTAGGAAGCAGCATGCCACCACCCCGTCGTCCACGGTACCTCCTGATAAGGAGAGCTGCTGGTTAGACTCAGCTGGCAGGAAGGTCTGTGGGACGGCGTCCACTGCAATGAAGGCTGCAAGTGCCGCGGCTTTGCTAGGGCGATATGATCGAGCCCTGTGGGAATCCCTCCAGCAATTCGCTGAGCTTCTTCCTCGAGAGAAGAAAGAGGACTTTCAAGAGATTCTCAATGAGGGACTATTGGTGTTGAACCAAGTCATCAGCACGGCTGCTGATGTGTCCCTTCTGGCGGCGCATGGATATTGCCATGGTGTCAACCAACGGCGCCACGCTTGGCTTCGCCTTACATCCCTCAAGCCAGAGGCCCAACAACGGGTGGCCAACCTGCCTTTCTCGGGGGAAACCCTGTTTGGCAAGCATGCGGACGACGAAATAGCCCGCATGAAGGCGGAGGCCGAGACCCTGACGGCTGTCGGGTTGGAGAAGCCCAAGGAGAAGAAGACCTACCGCCCGTTCCAGAGATGGTTCGGAGCGCAAGGCAGAGGGCGAGGGCAGACTTCGGGACAGCAATAGCAACAACAGCAGCAGCAGTTCCGGAGGCCCTTCCAGAAGCGCCAGAAGGGCAGAGGCCAGCAGTCTGCAACGGCGAACAAGGGCCCGGCTGGGTCTAGGTCCTGAGCGGTTACTTCCCCTACATCCGTTACCCACTCCGGTGGGGGGAAGCGTTCAATTGTTTCTGGCAGAGTAGAGAAAAATTACTCAGGACAAGTGGGTGCTGAATATTGTTTGCAATGGATACAGTCTTCGGTTCACCAGCCCGCCTCCAGCAATTCCACCGGTCAGCTCGCAGTTTCAGCTGCGCGAGCTCCAGGCGGACGCCGATCTCCTGTTAAGGAAAAGGGCGATAGAAGACGTACCTCTGTCTCAAAGGGGAAGAGGTCTGTACTCCCGGTTCTTTCTGGTTCGCAAGAAGGACAAGAACGAGTTCAGGCCCATTCTGGATTTGCGACAAGCAAACAAGTGGATTCGCAGAGAGAAATTTTGCATGCTGTTGTTGCATCAGATTTATCCTCAGCTGCAACAGGGAGACTGGCTATGTGCTATAGACCTACAGGATGCGTACTTCCATGTGCCCTTTGCACACAAACACAGGAAGTTCCTGCGATTCCAAGTTGGCGCCAATCATTATCAGTACACAGTACTGCCATTCGGGCTGAAGTCTGCGCCCAGAACATTCTCGAAGTGCATGGCAGTGGTAGCTGCACACCTAAGGAAGAACAAGGTGTTTGTCTACCCGTACCTGGACGATTGGTTGATCAAGGCCTCCTCCTTCTCGGAAGATCAAGCGCACTTCCAGAAGACGTGCGTTCTCCTGAACAAGCTGGGGTTGCACATCAACATGTCCAAGTCTGTCCCGACTCCGGTCCAGTGCATACAGTACTTGGGAGCCTCTATCAATACGCTGTCAGCAAGCGTGTCTCCTTTGGAGGAGCGACGATTATCACTCCTTCGGAAGGCTCAGGCTCTTATGACCGCTCCATCTACAACAGTGAGGACGGTGTCTACTCTACTGGGGTCGATGGCCTCTTGTATCTTCCTCACGCCACACGCACGGCTGCACATGAAACCATTGCAGGAGTGCTTGGAGGATCAGTGGGATCAGAGGAAAGGATTTTGGGACAACACTGTCTCTGCATGCTCTTCAGTCTCTGAAATGGTGGTGTTCAGCGGAGAATCTCCTCAGAGGGGTTCCCTTCCACAAGGACATTCCCACACAGACTATCGTGACGGATGCGTCTCTCCGCGGCTGGGGTGCGCACTCCGGAGACTTACAGATACAAGGAACATGGTCCCAGGCGGAGTCCATGTATCACATCAATTTCCTGGAACTCAGAGCTGTTCACTTGGCACTGAAGGCCTTTCATCCGTCCTTCCAGACCAACTCTCTGCTTGTACAGACGGACAATACCACCACGATGTATTACCTCAACAAGCAGGGGGGCTCAAGATCTCGCACTCTGTCATAGGAGGTGCAGGCGATCTGGCGTTGGCTTCTAGCCAGAGGACTGACGATAAAGGCTACCCATCTACCAGGTGTGCAGAATGTTCAGGCCGACGCACTGAGCAGACTGATTCAGGAAAACCACGAATGGGTCATAAACGACAAAGTACTAGGAGAAGTCTTCGCACGGTGGGGGACTCCAGACGTAGATCTGTTCGCCACCACCGAAAACAGCAAATGCCGAGACTTCGCCTCCAGGTACTACCAGCAGGGGATGCTGGGGAATGCGTTATGGATCAACTGGTCGAACAGCTTTCTGTATGCTTTTCCACCCATTCCCCTGATTCCGGCGGTGCTCATCAAGCTGTCCCAGTCCAGGGAGCGGATGATCCTGATTGCCCCGGAATGGCCCAGGCAGTGGTGGTTTACGGACCTGCTTCACCGGTCTCTCCTTCCTCACATACGGCTGCCGTGCTGGCCGGACCTTCTCACGAAGTTCGGGGGGCAGATGGTGCACCCCAACCTCTCGTCTTTGAGTTTGGCGGCATGGCTCCTGAGATAGTGCAATATGGCCATTTGAATCTACCAGAAGATTGTATGTACATACTGAGTAATGTTCCAATTGCATAAATCTGCAAGGCGGCCACTTGGAAGTCGGTCCATACCTTTGCTAAGCATTACTGTCTGGACACCGATGCCAGGACAGACGCTCAGGTTGGGCAGGCTTCGCTGCGAAATCTGTTCGCACAGTAGTGGTGTTATTTCTCTTTTCTCCACCGCCGCTTTGGTGTGGGGATGGACTTGCCATTCTATTCACTAGATTATGACTATACACAGAGATCCCCTACTACAGAAGGAGTAGTTTCTGTCTTGTAACTCCAGCTCTGTAGTAGGGGTATCTCTGTTATAGTCATAGCGCCCACCCTCCTCCCCGGTGGAGAGAGATATTCATGTACGGAATGCTACAGGTCTGGCGTGTTACGCCTTCAAAAAGAACTGAAAGTAAAAGGGACCTGCTGTGCATTCTGGGATACTGAGAGAGTCCTGGAAAGTTCTCTTAAAGGCACAGTATCCTGTTCTGAGCCACATAATGGCAACCTATGGGGCGTGTCTGTCCACTCCTTCCTCTCTATCATTCCTGAGGGTATTGCTGGTAAAGGAAAGTTTTTCTATGTGGAGAAATCTGGACAGGCTGTGCTGTTTGTGGATTTTTGGTGGAATTTCTAGTTGAAGTACTGGACAGTGTAGCCTGTGGATATAGGCTGCATTATCTGTCTTTAAATTCTCTCTTAGGTGTCTGTGCAGTTCTGCATTTTTTGACAACTTAAGAGATTGTTTTTGATTGCTCCGGGGTCCACGCACATGGGCGGGACTATTCACTTGATTATGACTATAACAGAGATACCCCTACTACAGAACTGGAGTTACAGGACAGAAACTACTCCTTATCATGACCCATGTCTCTAATCATATGAAGAGCATCCTCTCACATTGACGTGAGCTATTACCATTTTGACTAATAGTGTGCTAGTTGCCTGTATCGCTGTAGCATCCTTATTGAAGATTGGTCTAACCCAGCCGTGTAAGTCGGATGAAGCTATTGGGATCATTTTAGATAAAAGCAAAATATAACAACCCCAAGTACAAATGTACGGCTCAGTGAGTACTTTGTCGAGACCAGTGTCCCTCCCACGGTTTTGGTTTGGAATCGCCTAGACAGCTTCGGCCAGTGTAAATGGTGCCAAAAGCTGGTATGTTGGGAGTCGAAGCTCATCTTCAACTATCACTCGGTTCAGATCATTCCTAGAGTATAAATTGAATACCATAACGTCTTCCATTAAGGGAGATTCTGGTGGAGCTATGGTTTCCTCTTACCCGCATACAATAAGTTTACAAAAAGGTTTGTTAACTTCTCGCTTTAGGTGCTTCCAATATCTCAATCAGATTTCTTGTTTTTCAGATGAAATGAATGAAATGAAAATAGATTTATAACGCGCTAAAACTCAGCCCAATGGGCATCAAGGCGCCTAACATCATATATTGAATGACCAGGAGATGCTTAATAATAGGCTTTCCTAAAATACCAGGTCTTAAGAGCTTTCTTAAAGAGGGGCAGAGATGAAAGGGCCTTGAGCTCACAGGTGAGGGCATTCCAGAGTCGAGGGGCCACTGATGTAAAAGCTCTTCCTCCCCATTTTGTCTTTTTAGTGCGAGGGGTTACAAGGAGGTTCTCTTGTGAGGATCTGAGGGATCTGCTGGGTACATAGTTGGAGAGCAGAGATCCCAGGCCGTCGGCCGGTCCTGCCCTAAGAGCCTTATGAACTAAGCAAGTGATTTTAAAAGAAATTCGTTGCTCAATGGGTAGCCAGTGAAGGTTCTTTCTGGCTAGTGTAGCGGAAGCAGAGCAAGGAAGATCCAGCACAAATCTCGCCGCTGCATTCTGTGTTACTTGCAGGCGCTGTACCAGTCCCTTGTTAATCTCGGTGTACAGCGCATTGCAGTAATCCAATCGCGATCCTACCAGTGCTACTACTGTTTGTTTTCTTGCCTGCGGGGATAAGTAGTGAGCGATTCGGCGAAGGATTTTTAAGACTCCCCAGCAGGTAGCTACAGTTCTGTTGATCTGTAGGGTCATTGCCAGCTCGGTGTCAAAAATGACCCCCAGGTTCCTTGCCGACTGTGAAGGAGTCGGACAGGTTCCCAGTGATGACGGCCACCATTCACTCGACCAGGCATCCCTGTCCTTTCCGAAGACCAGCACCTCGGTCTTGTCGCCATTCAGCCTCAGGGAATTAAGCGTCATCCAATCGGCGACCGATTGCATGCACCTCCTGAAACTGAACGCTGAGGTGCTGACCGACCGGGACAGGGACACCATGATCTGAGTGTCGTCTGCATACGACACTACCTCCATCCCCTGAGCTCTTACTAGTCTAGCAAGTGGGGCCACGTAGATGTTGAATAGGGTCGGACTTAAGGCCGACCCTTGTGGCACCCCACATTGCAAGAACTTTACAGGGGAGAGGTATTTGCCCAGTTGAACCCTCTGCTCTCTAAGCTCTAGAAAAGAGGATAGAAGGTTAAGGGCAGGCCCCTCCACCCCCAACTCCCTCAGTCGAGATGTTAAGACTGAGGGAGATAGGGTGTCGAATGCAGCGGTCAGATCCAGTAACACCAGCAGCGTGGTCTGTCCTTTGTCCACATTCATCCTGATGTTATTGGTCACTACAGTGAGTGCGGACTCCGTGCTATGTAGTTTTCTGAAACCATGTTGGGTCTGATCAAGGAATCCAGAGGAGTCCAGGAAAGCAGACAGGTGAAGGTTCAGGTGCATCTCAAGCATTTTGGCCGGGGCAGGTAGTAAAGAGATTGGTCTGAAGTTGTTTAACACTGTAGGATCCAGAGAGGATTTCTTCAGTAACGGCCTGACAATGGCCTTCTTCCAAGCCGAGGGAAATACACCGCGCTCTAGGGCACTATTCATAACCTCTAAGAGGGGGGGAAGGAAAGGGTCCCTACACTCCTTCAAGACTTTAAGCGGACATGGATCTAGGGGAGATGAGGACTTCGTCCTATTCAGTAATAGGTTAAGGTTTTCGAGAGTGATGGGAGGGAAATTAGTGAGGATCTTGTCAGGATCCTTTGACCATGTTTCTAGAATTGATAGATCCGTGACTGTGTGTATTCCCAGTGACTTCCTCTGTAATTCCAAATGAGTGGAGATATCTACAATTTTCGTATGAAAGAAGCTTGAGATATTATCACAAAGCTCCTGTGAGCCTATTACTGGGTCGGGTGTCTGTAGTGAGCAAAGGGAGTCTACGATTTTAAAAAGTTCCCTAGATGAGGTCAAGGATGTTGTGATGTTGGAGAAGTGATCTTGTTTGGTTCTAATGACCGAGGCCTTATATTTCCTTAAGGAACATTTGTACACCTGTCTGTCCTTGGTGTCCCAAGTCCTCCTCCACTGTCTCTCCTGTCTCCTACATCCCTGTCTCATCAATCTAAGTTCTTCCCCGAACCAAGGGGCAGAAGGTTTACGCCTCGCTGAGTACCTAGGAGTGACAGGAGCTAGAATATCCACGGCCCCAGTAATGAAGTTGGCTAGTTCAGACGCTGCCTTCTCTGGGTCTGAAGTCAAGGAGATTGATCCGAAAAACGGGGCCAAGGAATCATTGGAAATGTTTTTGTAGTTTCGTTTAGATTCTCTAGAAGAGTACTCATTCATGGATGGCTCTATACTAGAGGTGGTAAGTACAATAGGTACTGTCAAATGATCAGTCCATACTAGCAGTTCCGGTGGGCCTGTACTGATCCGGGAATCATTGGAGAAGATTCCGTCCAGCGTATGACCAGCTCGATGTGTGGGTTCCTTGACCAGCTGTGTAAAACCGCAGGCATCTAGAGGGTCGACCAAAGATATAGTGTCTTTGGATGTAGCATCCTCTAGATGAAAATTAAGGTCTCCTAATATGGTAAAGTGCGGTTTGCCAGCGTACGGTTCTAGTAATCTAAACAGATCACTGCTGAAATTTGATCTGAGCCCAGGGGGCCTATACATCAGAATCCCTGTGAATGACGAGGATGGTGATGAGGAAAGAAAGAAATGTAGAGCCTCAAAAGGGTCTGATGATTTTGACAAGGCATTAATTCTACAGGTGAGATGTGACCGGTAGAGGATAGCCAGGCCACCACCTCTACGCTTAACTCTGTCTAATCTCTGTAGAGCATAGTTCTCTGGGATTGCTAAGAGGAGGTCATGCCCCGAAGTGTCTGTGGCCCATGTCTCCGTAATGAAGACCCATGCTGGTTTCCTAGCTGTCACGAAGTCGTGAAAATAAATGTTATTTTTAATTATGGAGCGGGCATTGATCAGATAGCCTTTCTCGAGATAAGCCTCATTGAGCAGTAAACGTGTAGCCTGATCATGTTTATTGAATTTAGGAGTAGTGGATGAGTCATACATACATGTACCACAAAAATACCCCTCCCGCAAAGCTTCAGGAGTGTATCTGTGATGACATGAGAGCAAACTAGGTTTCATAGCAAGCATATCTTGGAAGGAGTATGAGCGCATTACCTTAAAAGTAGGCTCAGGGTTCCCCTTGTGCAGCCCGTCCTCAGCGCGGACGGGCGCAGACGGGCTGAGCTCTGGCGTAACTCCGGCGTTGACCCGGCGATCCCGCTGCGCGTCGCCATGGCCTCTTTTAAATGTCCGTGCGGAGCCCTTGTGACGCCTAGAGCGTCCAGGTCGCCTTCCGGCGTGCGTCGGCTGTACTAATATGGCCGCCGCCTGGCTTCAAAGTATAACTGGAGTGTGCAGAGTTTCGTGACCCGCCAAATAGCGGTGCGTTTAAGCTTTAGAACAGCTATTTTTTACAGTGCAAGTATGCGGCCAAGTATTTTTAAAAACAAGGGAAATACAAAATCATAAGGAAATGAAATGTGACAACAGGGTAGTTTTAAAAAAGCCTAAAATTCGGCAATGCAATAAGGTGCTATCTGCCTAAGTCAGATCTTTCATATAAACCCTACAGGGTGAGGTAACCTCTTCTTATCACCTCTGTTTATCTGCACTCAGTTGTTCCCTTTTCAATGATCTGCAATTTACATCTTGTCAGGGATGTGTTCCATGAATACTTCCTTTCTTACTACATGGTTTGGAGGCAGAGGGTATGATAGCTTCTGACTTTATATTATGTACATTTGCGCAATCATCAGCCTATTACCACTAGATAGACTACTCAGACTCTCAATCAAAGCCACATTTGCTACTTTCCTGCCAGAAATGTAACTGTCTAAGGGCAAAGTTTCTGGCCTGAATCTTAGAGATGGCAACAAAAGGAAGCAAGACAAAACATTTATTCTACTATCAGAGCAGTTCCCATCATTTTTAGAAGGTTAATATGTGTAATAAAGTGGAACTTCGTGCAAGAGATTGCACTTAGGTCCACGAAACACCCTCAGTCAATGGAGAACAAAGCTTGTCAGAGAATAAAGCGGAAACATTAAGAAAGTTAAGCCTTCCATGACCATCCACCTTCCCAAGGGGGCCCGCCTCATGGTAATGCAACAAATGGAGCTAAAGAAAAAATGTTTAACTGTCCAAACACTTTTGTCACTTTCATCTCTCGTCGGTTCTCACATTTCCTCTTTTCCTTGTACTTCTTTTCCATACCTTGTTACTTGTTTTTTGTGTCAGGGACATACACATCGGGGACGGGTCAGTTCCATCGGCCCCCTTGGAGTCCGTCTTGGCAGACTTTCCGCCTTTTTCAGCTTCTTCGTCATTGGCACTTATGGCCAATCTTAAATCGGGGTCGCCTCTCGACCCATGTCCGGCCAAATTCCTGGCGAAAATGGCGGCAGTTGTAAATCCGTTGGCAACCCCACTTTTGAATCTCTCCTTGAGTCAGGGGGTGGTCCCGCAGGCTTGGAAGCAGGCGATGGTGATTCCCCATCCTTAAGAAGCCTGGCCTAGACCCCGAGGCTTTGGCCAATTATAGGCCCATCTCTCTCCTTCCCGCGTTGGCCAAGATCTTGGAGGAGCACGTGCATATCATGCTCTCCGATTTTTTGGAAACTCACGACTTGCTTCATTCCACTCAATCGGGCTTCCGCCCCAATTTAAGCACCGAGACAGCACTCTTGGAGGTGTTTGAAGCCATTAAGGAGGTACTGGATTTAGGAGGCAAGGCTATGCTCGTTATGCTCGATCTGTCGGCGCCCTTTGACACCGTCCCCCACGAGGGTCTCCTCGTCAGACTTCATGAGATCGGTCTGAGGGGGACGGTGCTCAGCTGGTTTAGATCATTCTTGACTGGCCGTCAACAAACGGTCTGGGTCTCTCCTAGCTCTGCCGTGATGCCGTCTTTGGGAGTCGGAGTCCCGCAGGGCTCTGTGTTGAGCCCGACTCTCTTTAACATCTTTATGACTCCCTTGGTGGCACTGGCGGAGTCTCTAGGGGCCCAGATCGTATCCTATGCCGACGATACCCAGCTCCTCTTTACGTGCGGGAAAGGAGAAGATTTTGATGGAGAGAGTATCCGTGAGTGCCTTGGGGCTGTTTTTAAATGGTTCCAGCGTAACAGCCTCAAATGTAACTCAGATAAGTCTGAGGTACTCTTTTTCGGCTGTACATCTGACCCAGATTGGCAGGAATGGTGGCCTGCTAATATGTTTCCTCCAGCGCATTCGTCCCAGCTAGTAAAGAATCTGGGAATTAAGATCGACAATGGTCTGACGTTGAGATCTCAGATCCTCGGTCTCACGGGAACATGCTTTGGCCTCCTTAAGATGCTCCGGAAGTTTCTTCCTCTGCTCTCAGAAGAGCATAGGAGGACCATGGTGCAGGCCTTAATTGGCTCCAGATTGGACTATTCCAACGTCCTATACCTGGGCCTACCGGAGTATCTCCTACAAAGGCTGCAGGGAGTGCAGAACTCGGCCGCACGGGCCATTTTTGGCCTTCACAGGCGAGCCAGAGTTTCTGGCCTCCTGCAGTCGCTTCATTGGCTGCCCATCCGGAAGCAGATAGTTTTCAAGGCTTTGACCTTGGCTCACAAGGCTCTCCATGCCTTGGGAGCAAAATATCTTCAACGGAGGCTCGCCTTTTACCGCCCGGCCCGCTCTCTGCGATCCGAATCATTGTTCCTTGCGGTGGTCCCTCGAGTAAAAAGGGCCCGCATTGGGGGTCGCTCTTTTAGGTTGAAGGCACCACAGCTTTGGAATGCTTTGCCTTTGGCATTACGCAGCACTTCTAATTTGCTGACTTTCAGGAAGGGCCTTAAAACTTGGCTTTTCGCCCTCTAGCGCGTTCTCTTTTTCTGCCTGCTGAGTTTTATTCATTTTACTGTGTTATGTTTCTCTTTTACGAGCTGTCAATAAAAGCGCCGGGACACTCCAACGGAGTAGCCGCGCGCTATAAAAGTCCAAATTAACATAACATAACATAACATAACATACACATCCAAAGAACTTCTTCCTATGTGGGAGAAACAACTGCATAGTTTGTTGTTTTCTCAACCATATTAGTGTCTGATGCTGCTTGAACCTGCCTCCTCACTTATCTGGGTAAAAGCCTGCTGCTTCTGCCATAGCTACCAGGGGTGAAGCAGAGATTTCTCAGTGAACTCTGTGGTAACCTACCAAGACAGTGCTTTACGGTTTGGGGTCATTCCTTTCCAAATGAATAAACCGCTTTCTCAAAACCACTTACTTATTCTGTGCAATGGCATCAATGCATAGTCCACTGTGGTCCTGCCCCTCAGAGTCCCACCATTGTCCCAGCTTCTGCTCTGGACTGCCTTGGTGGCTTGGGTTTGTATGCAAAAAAGTACAATTGATGGACAGAATGCAGAACAATGTCCTACATTCACCCCAGTACAGAGATCTGGGCCTAAATCCATAGTCTTTTTGCTCAACATGCCATTCCAGTTTGGACCCAGCCATATGCAAATCAGTCTTGACCCTGCGCCCAATGGGAACAGTCCAGCCCGAACTGCCAGGCCAGGTTCTCCCTGGACTGGAAATAAGCATCTTAGGACCGGTTTCGGTCTTTTAGCCCTCATCGGCCAGGATAGCTTGAATCCAGTGTCATGGAGAGCACATACCCGTCCCACTCGGGATGACACATGAAAAAAGAACAATTGATGGGCAGCATGCAGAACAATGTCATACATTCACCCCAGTACAGAGATCTGGGCCGAAATCCCTCATTTTTTTGCTAACCATCCCATTCCCAGACGTGGGTCCCTTGCTCACTTTGCCACTGGATTCAAGATAGCCTGGCTGATGAGGGCTGTTAATCCGAAACAGGTCCCAGGTTGCTTGTATCCGGTCCAGTGAAGACATGGCTTGGCAGTTCAGGCTGGACTATTCCCATGAGGCACAGGGCCAAGACTGATTTGCATATAGCTATGTCTGAACTGGGGTGACGAAGTGAGGTAAAGATAGATAATGGATTCAACCCAGATCTGTGACTGGGGGTGAGTGTCTGAAAAGTTTCAGCGCTCCGTCCATCATCTCCTTGTGTTTGCCCTAAGTTGGCAGGGTATGCCCAGATGTGGGTCTCTTGCTCACTTTGCCACTGGATTCAAGCTAGCCTGGCTGATGAGGGCTGTTAGCTCGAAACCGGTCCCAGGATGCTTGTTTCAGGTCCAGTGAAGATATGGCTTGGCAGTTCGGGCTGGACTGTTTCCATGAGGCACAGGGTCAAGGACTGATTTGGATATAGCTGGGTCTGAACTGAGGTGGTGAAGTGAGCTAAAGAATGCTGATGGATTCAACCCAGATCTGTGACTGGGGGTGAGTGTCTGAAAAGTTTCAGTGCTCCGTCCATCATCTCCTTTACACTTTACAGGGGGGGGGCTCAAATTTTGCTTCACCACCCATCGGAATGGTGTGATTTTGGATGAGGAAGTGACATTTAGAGGGTGCTCTCTGAGGGGCATAAGTGGTGCTGGCCCCTCCCTCTCTGCCAACAGTTTCTCATCTGGCAGGAAGATTCAGATTTTCTGTTTTTTGCCCCATACTGATAGCAGTAGGCAAATAACTTGTTTATACCCTGGCAATGTATTTTGTTCCTTTCCGTATATGACACTAATACTTTCTTTTCCATGGAAACAGTGTTTGATTGCATGCATGCATGACACTCATATTTTTAGGGTAGAGCAACAAAAGCTTTACCCTTAGAGCACTGCTGTGCCATGGTATAGAAATGTAACTCCCTTGGAAGGTCGGCGCCCTGGGCAATTGCCCAATTTGCCCATGCTTTAAAATGTCTCTGTGTCAGCCTTAACTGAATCCACTGCGCTTGTCTCACAACCTTGCTTCCGAACAGAGTCATCCACCTTGCTGGTACATTGGTCTTTGCACAAAATATCAGAGAAAAAATATTGTGTGCACAAAATATTGTGTTAAGAGTATCGAGGACAAAAATATTGTGAAGGTAAGTTTCTGTGGGTAAGCAAACTCCACATATATGTAACTTGATAATATATATATATATATGTATCTTCAAGGTATGAAAATGTGGAGATAAGAATAGTAATTGTATACTTATCTCATTGCACTCACTTTCTCAATATGTTGGTACTCCATATTTTTGACACAATCTTCTGTCCACAAGATATTGGTTTCCTTAATACTATGTCTGGACCTGTCTCCTGGTAGGACGAGAGCTAGTCATGGTGGCTCTCTTCTACCCAGTGAGATGTAAGAATTTGTCCCTCGATGAATCTTCATACCTTTAAGTGTAGAGTGTTGAATTAGTGATTGCTGGTGTTTCTTTGTGTTTGATAAGATTACCTAGCGGTCCTCGGTTTCTACTTACCTCCTTCTGAACCAGTGCCTCTGGCGTGTTATCCTTTTCCTCCATTTTTCCCTTGGGTCCTAATTGAAGTTCTTCGATTGGATGAGGTGGATATTTGGGGCTGTCGGCTATCTTCCAGTTTGGCAAAACTTCCAGATCCCTTAATCCCGACAGGACCGCACCCCCTTCTATGAGAAAATTGTTATATTCCGGAGAAAGGTTTTGCATTACTTCTTTGACATCCTTAAACATATGTTCTGCCTTTCTGCTGTTTTCTGACAATTGTACATTGTTCATCCAGGACTTAATAATGTTGAATTTTCAAAGCCTGTGCATTTCTTTCATAGCCATGAGTGAGGCGGACAAAACATCTGGGTGTCATATTTGTAAATTTGAAAAAGAGCCCCTCAGGCTAGGGTTGTGTGCCAAACAATTTGGACTCCCAAGTGTATATTTATTGTATATATTTTTTTGTAAGGAAGATACTGAAAGGACATTTTGGGCTGTATCCAATCTGGGCAATTTGCCCTGAGCTTGCCGTGACATCATCGCTCACATAAGGGGTGGATGTGAGCCTATTGTGAGGAGGGGTCCACGCGGATGAAGAAAAGTGTTAGGACATGATGAGTAGGACAAGCTGTTTCCTCTAAGCAGTTGTGAAAGATGGATGATTGTTTGAAATTGAAACTACATGGACCTGTACAAGAGAGATTGGCTTAAGGGTGAAGTCTGCTTAATAAGTATAAATAGAAACAGACATGGATAGCCAATGTAAAATGGGATTCTAGTTTCTGTTTTTTTTACTGTCCAAAATTGTAGGAATAGTACTTGGTCCTTGGTGGGGGTAACATATTAGACCATCCATTGGGCCAAACTGGCCTGTGTTGGTTACGTCATAGGGCTTTATGCTCTATTTTGACACACATATTACAGAATAGAGGAGTGAAGTAAATTATAAACAAAGTTCCCAGTTTATCGTTTTTACTGTTTTGTACCGATAAATGGAGACAGAAAGCAATGTGTTACCTTTTTGCATTTACTTTTAAAAACGGATAAATACAGAAAACTTGGGTTCTTTTGAGTGGCCTTCTATGCTGTTTTTCATCAATTCCAGGACAGCTGCTGACCAGATAGACAACATGAGGAGGTAAAAAATAAGATGAGATTTCCTCAAGTAATGACTTATGTCAACATACTTTTGTAGTATAATGCTGATATAATATTTTGTGTTATAGTTGACTACTTAATTTGTTAATACACGACAGTCATCAAAATACGAGTGCATGTTGATCATTTAAATAAAAGAAGAAATATATGATTGTTCAACTTCATTTATACACAGAATAAATATGGATATATATTGATAAGATTTCCAAAAAATAAATATGGGTAAATGCAAACAGAAGTATTTAAAAACATAAATACCATAAAACCTGGATCCCTAATTATAAACTGGCTCATTTACATATGATTAAGCACAGGAAGGCAGGAATGGTGATTCAACAGGGTTTTCTGCAAGTCTGGGGATTGTAATGTGGTCAAGTTTTTAAAAATGTTTTAATGATCATATATTAAAACAATCGGGGTGTAAAGTGATGTATTGTTTTAATGAAAATTATTATTTGTTTTGTATTCCTTTTCTAAAGGTAACATGAAAGATTGAATCTTTTTAACTCTGATATTATTTTTCGGTGAGTGAGGAAAGCTTCATTCTATTTTAAGTTTGTTTGATCTGAAATATAAACCTGATAATAAAAAATTAAAAAATGAATCTGAACTGAGAGGGTCAGTCTCAAGGAGGGTTTGGTTGTTCTTCCATGTTTCCTCTGAAGGTAGAATGGTTGGTTGACATTGGTTGGGGTTAAATGGTTGGTGTGGTCAATGGTACGCGTCATCATCATCATCATTACTATAGAAGTTGTATTAAAGTGTGGTGCGTTGTCAAGGACAGTGCGCATGTGGCAGGGTGCTTCATAGTCATCGGTGGTGTGATGTCTGTGTGTTGTGTATCATATTGTTCCAGTGTGGAGCTGACTGACCTCAAAGAAGAGAGAGGGGACCGAGTGACACAGGATGGACTCTGACTCTGACGTCCTGCAGCCTCGATGGAGGGTGATGGGAGGAGTCACGATTGGCCAGGATGGACTCTGATGCAGCCTTGATGGAGGGGGATGGGAGGAGTCATGATTGGTCAGGATGGACTCTGATGCAGCCTTGATGGAGGCGGATGGGAGGAGTCATGATTGGTCAGGATGGACTCTGATGCAGCCTTGATGGAGGGGGATGGGAGGAGTCATGATTGGTCAGGATGGACTCTGATGCAGCCTTGATGGAGGCGGATGGGAGGAGTCATGATTGGTCAGGATGGACTCTGATGCAGCCTTGATGGAGGCGGATGGGAGGAGTCATGATTGGTCAGGATGGACTCTGATGCAGCCTTGATGGAGGGGGATGGGAGGAGTCATGATTGGTGGGATAGACTCTGCTGCCCTCTAGCCTCGATGGAAGTGGAGAGAAGGAGCCGTGATTGGTGACGATGGACTCTGAAGCAGCCTTGAAGGAGGGAGATGGGAGGAGACCCGATTGGTCAGGATGGACTCTGATGCCCTGTAGCCTCGATGGAGGTGGATGGAAGGAGTCGTGATTGGCCAGGATGGACTCTGATGCCCTTTAGCCTTGATGGAGGTCGATGGAAGTAGTCGTGATTGGTCAGGATGGACTCTGATGCCCTGTAGCCTCGATGGAGGTGGATGGAAGGAGTCATGATTGGTCAGGATGGACTCTGATGCCCTGTAGCCTTGATAGAGGTCGATGGAAGGAGTCATGATTGGTCGGGATGGACTCTGATGCCCTGTAGCCTCGATGGAGGTGGATGGAAGGAGTCATGATTGGTCAGGATGGACTCTGATGCCATGTAGCCTTGATGGAGGTGGATGGAAGGAGTCGTGATTGGTCAGGATGGATTCTGATGCCCTGTAGCTTTGATGGAGGTGGATGGAAGGAGTCGTGATTGGTCAGGATGGATTCTGATGCCCTGTAGCTTTGATGGAGGTGGATGCAAGGAGACATGATTGGTCAGGATGGACTCTGATGCCATGTAGCCTTGATGGAGGTGGATGGAAGGAGTCATGATTGGTCAGGATGGACTCTGATGCCATGTAGCCTTGATGGAGGTGGATGGAAGGAGACTTTATAAATTGCTGCAACTGTCGTAGAGTGTGTGCATCACTGTCTCTGAGATGCCTGGGTGGTGCAGGCAGTGGATGTGGGGCAGACTGTTATTGCCAAGCAGAACAATCACACAAGGAATACTGAGGGAGAAGGTGAAGAACCTTGCCAGCAAGCTGCATTGGAGGTATGCTGTGTATGCAAGCCTTTGTTTGGAGGGAAACCCACATCAGCCAATTTGTGATGCTCTCCGTCTGCGCGTGTGGTTCACCATCAGTGGGAATTTGTGGGAGCTCATCTCCCGCTCACTGCCAAGGTTGTCGGTGGAAGAATCACAAACAGATTCCAACTCTCTCAATAGAGCACATTTGTGGTGAGAGCCCAGATTGTCAGGTACTCCTTTTGTTTAAGTAGCAGTTGTACACTTGCCTACCCGGAATAGGTGTGCCCTAGAGTAGCCATATCTACGTTTGTGGAAGTACTAACCATCTTCTTGAATTATTGAAGTAAGGCCCCATTCTTTTAGTTTACTATGCATGACTCTGTCACCGAAACTGATCTGAAAGTAATTGTTTGATTAGGAATGTATGCATACATTTATTAACTAATCAGTGTAAGTGCTTTGAATGGCCACAGTGATGCAATGAAAACAAGGAAGGACAAACATGCAAAATTGTAAGTGACAGGTAAGAGGATTTTAAGAAGTGAATGAAAACACTAAAAGTTTTGAGGCACAGGAAAACTTTGAAAGGTAATGAGTTGCTGTGGCTCCCAGCAGGTAGACCTCTCCACTGAATTTGAAACAGTCAGCGGTGCAGTGTAGATCCGGGCACGCGGGACCAGAAACGGCAGGCGGGAAATCTAAGGAGGATTGATTCACACTTATTCAGTGGGAGGAGAAGGTGTTTGTTACAAATCCAAAATAATTAGCCTAAAATAACTGAATATTCTGAGAAAATACTTTGGTCCAGTGGGACCTCAGAAAAAATGAAAGACATAAAACCACATTAGCTGTGTTGTTTTTCAGCATAGGGGAACTAGGCTTTTTAATGGGAAGTAACATTTCAGGATGAGCTGCTCTGCGTGCAAACAGGCAAAGTGCAAATAATTCAGTGCATTTACGCCCATAGATACAAATACAGTAGATATAATGTTGATCATGACAGCAAAACATTACTCACAGATTAGCAAAAAGTTTCAAACATTATAAGTGGAGGTTCGTCTTCAAATGGTTCCTAAAATGTTTGGTTACCCAAGTGCTTAGTTCTGGGGTAAGTCAGAACTTGTAAAATAACTGCTCATTGATGACATTGTCTCCGATGGGCCAAGTCTGGACTGCAGTGGCCCATGCAGCAGGGAACAGATGGAGGGTTCTCGGCAATATGGTTGAATTTATCAAGAAGAGTCCACTCTGAAATGCCCCATTTCTCACAAAGCTAAAGATACTCCATGGTCTGGACCATGACCTGGTTCTCACATCACTAAAGATACCCCATGGTCTGGACCATGACCTGCTTCTCACATCGTTAAAGATACTCCATGGTCTGGACCATGACCTTGCTTCTCTCGCAGCTAAAGATACTCCATGGTCTGTAGTATCACTACATCGCTAAATATACTTCATGGTCCGAATTATGACCTGCTTCTCACATCGCTAAATATACTTCATGGTCCGAACTATGACCTGCTTCTCACGCAGCTAAAGATACTCTAAGGTCTGGGCCATGACCTGCTTCTCATATCGCTAAAGATACTCCATGGTCTGGACTATGACCTGTTACTCACACAGCTAAAGATACCCCATGGTCTGGACCATGACCTGCTTCTCACAAAGCTAAAGATACTCCATGGTCGGGACAATGACCTGCTTCTCACATCGCTAAGTCTGGCCCATGACCTACTTCTCACATCGTTAAAGATAACCCGTGGTCTGGACCATGAATTTGCTTCTCATGCAGCTAAAGATACTCCATGGTCTGGACCATGACCTGTATCTCCCATCGCTAAAGATACTGATGGTCTGGACCATGACCGTGCTTCTCTCGAAACTAAAGACACTTCATGGTCTGGACCATGTCCTTGCTTCTCACATCACTAAAGATACCCCATGGTCTGGACCATGTCCTTGCTTTTCACATTGCTAATGATATCCCATGGTCAGGACCATGACCTTGCTTCTCTCGCAGCTAAAGATACCCCATGGTCTGGACCATGTCCTTCTTCTCTCGCAGCTAAAGATGCTCTACGCCACTGCTCTGTACACAACTGCGTATCTGATTAACACGGTCAAATCAGGCTCTCCGCTTGATCCGTACCCCCCTTCAGTACTGAAACTGATCCCAGACCTAATAGGTACCAACCTGGCCACCATCTGCAACTCTATGTTCTGTTCAGGCACCTATTCTTCCCTATGGTAAAAGTCCTCTATTCTGCCGCTGTTAAAAAAACCAATCTTTATTCAGTAGAGACCAACAACTATCGGCCACTTGTCCGTCTACCTTTTCCAGCTAAACTCATTGAAAAGATTATGAATACTAAGCTGGCTCAATTTATTGAGGAGAATAAGCTGCTGGATGATACACAGTTTGAATCACTGACAGAATATCAAGGAGAAGAATATCGAGCTACCACAATATTGAGGTAAAAATATCAAGTGACATAATATCGACTTCCTATCTACAAACAGGTAAGTACAAAAATATCGAATCCTAAATATCATTGTAAATAATAATGTAGTTTGCTAAAATATTGACTTTTTAAAATGTCTTAAAAGTGATATAAAATTAATGTCATAATAAATGTAGGACAGTAAAACACACTTAAAAATAATTTACAAATATTAAAATTAATAAATAATAAATGTAATGTAATAAGAAAAATAAACATGCATATTTTTTTATATATATTAGCTGAATAATATTAAAGAATAATCAATATTTTTAATTATAAAATATTAAAAACATAATTTCAAATATAATCACCTATATATATAAATAAACCTATGATATAAATATAAACAGAAATTATATATTATAAGTTAAAACATTAAAATAAATATTTTTTTTTAAATTATATTTTACACTACATTAAATATAACAATACTGAAAATGTTGCATAGCGTAGGGGATAAAATTACTATTAGTAGAGGGAAAATGTTAGATAGCGGGTCAGTAAAAATTACTATTCTCACTCCAGCGAGTGCAACAGTAGGGAAATTGTTGGATAGCGGGTGGGTAAAAATGGCTATTCCCACTTCGGCGAGTGCAACAATAGGGAAAGTGTTGGATAGCGGGAGGGTAAAAATTATTATTCCCACTCCGGCGAGTGCAACAGTAGGGAAAGTGTTGGATAGTGGGAAGGTAAGAATTACTATTCCCAATCCAGTGAGTGCAACAGTAGGGAAAGTGTGGATAGTGGGTGGGTAAAAATAACTATTCCAACTCCAGTGGGTGCAACAGTAGGGAAAGTGTTGGATAGAGGGTAGGTAAAAATTACTATTCCCACTCCAGGGAGTGCAACAGTAGGGAAAGTGTTGTATAGCGGGAGGGTAAAAATTATTATTCCCACTCCAGCGAGTGCAACAATAGGGAAAGTGATAGATAGCGGTTGGGAATTTTTAAAAATTAATTTACCTCCCACCATTTTCCCCTATATATGTCACCTACAATATTGTAAAATATTAATAAATTAAAGAGTTTTATTAAAAATTAATTGATTAACTAATAACAATTAACAATAACATTAATAACCATCAAATCTAAATTAATTCACACAATTAACACTATAAAATAACTTCTAATAATATTATATAAAAATAAAAAAAAATTACATTAAAATTAAATTACTTCCCACCCTACTCCCCTATGAAAAAAGTACCCAATTAACATATTTACTAATTAATTATTAATAATTAATATCTAATTAATTACTAATCAATAAAAAAACAAGACCATTAACATATATACCAATTGAGTATTAATTGTTATTGATCAATTTATAATGAATTAATAATAAATTAATTAACTTAATTAACAATATACATTATTAAATACTAAATTATTAATAAATAAAATAATTGCATAATACATTTAAATTCAATTACTTTCTACCCTATTCCCCTATAAACCCACAACCCACTACAGAATTAAATTACACAAAAATGAATTAACATAAAATTCATTACTTTAAAAAAATTCAAACACAAATTGCAAAATATATACATACTTTTAACACAAATACTAACATACAAATACTAAAGAAAATATCAATATTATTAACAAAGATATTTGGACAATCGATATAACTAACTTTGATATTATTAAAATTGATATTTCTTACCTGCATGTCGATATTCTTAATCACTATATTTTTGCAAGTCGATATCCTGTCCACGCGATATTAAAAACTCGATATTTTGTCAATTCGTTTTTTTTTTGTTTAAGAGATTTTTATTGAAGTTTTACATGAAAAGAATACAATTCAATACAAATGCAAGATGTAAGCATAACATATAAAATGTATCCAGAGAGTAATGCATAACATAAAACAAAAATAAATATCATAATGATAAGGTGAAAAATCAAGAGATAGGAGAGAGGAAGAAAGAGAGAAGGAAACAGAGAAGGGGGAAGGAGAGAAAAGAGGATAAAGAAAGTGAGGGGAAAGAGGAAGGGAAACTTAAAGACCCATGTAAAAAAGTCTAAGAAAGAAAGAAAAAAAAAGGGAGAGATAAAAAGAACAAAAAAAAGGGAAGCTAAAAAACAGGAGTAGAAGTAGAAAGATATGTAGTAAAAAGTAACCATAAAAGGTCAGATTTAATTTTATGAGAAAGGGAAATAGAAGAGACTGTAGAAATCCTATGTTCATCGCAAACAAAATTCCACCAAGTTACTAAAGATATTTTCGAGTTATCTTTTCAAGAAGATAAGACAACTTTAAAAGCAAGTGCAATAAAAAGGTCAAATAACAATGAAATAGGGGATGTGGCAATGATATCAGGAGATAAAGAGCCTAAAAAAACATTTTGAAATGACAATGAAAGAGCACATTGGAAAACTGTCATACATATATCCCAAACTGATTTCCAAAAAGAGAAAACATTAGAACATTCATATAATTGATGAATTAGTGTACCCTTAACAGTAGAACAGGACCAACACATCGGAGATGAAGATGGGGAAAATCTAGAAATACAAATAGGAGTAATAACGGCTCTGTTATAAATAAAAAACATATGGATTGCGTAATACGAGCAGCAGAAGAAACTTTGAACAGTTTAGACCATAACTTATCCCAAGTCGAAATAGAAAAAGAAACAGATAAATCAGTTTCCCATGCACTTTCAATGTGGGATTTAGGTCTTTCATCAACAGGAGACAACAGTAATTTATATACAAGAGCAGCTTTAGGTCTATGTGTAGAAAAAAATGAAAATAAAGGAGATGAAGGGGTGAGAGAGGGTGCATCCTCAGGCAAGACAAGAGTGGCTGGATGAGACTGTATGACAGTGAAAATAATGGTATATTGAACGAGGCTGGAGTCGGGCAATTGATAGTGAGCTCGTAGAGTATGAAAAGGAAGGACAGAACCATGATATACCAGTTGATGTACATAGAGGATACCCTTCTCTTTCCAGTATTTGAAGTAGAAAGATTTACCCTTATACTTAAGGAATTTATTAAACCATAGGGAGGAATATAGGAAAGATTGAAACGGTGTAAAACCAGCAGAGAAGGTATTATATAGCAGGTTTCGGGAATATTTTAAGATAGGGTTGGTAGATAAAAATGTGCTATTGGACATGAAGATGACGTCTTGAAAGGAGAAATCCTTGAGGAGAGAGCGTTCAAAAACAATCCAAGTGGGAGTAGGGGTATCACCAAAATCATAAGCTAATGCAAAGGATTGTTTGAGTAAAAAAGCAGAATTATACAATTTGAAGTTAGGAAAGCTTACCCCACCTTCTCCCTTAGAACGTATAAGCTTGGAAATGGCAATGCGTGGATGTTTCTTGTTCCACAGGATTTTTGAACATATAGAATTAAGTTGAGAAAAATAGGAGAGGGTATTTTAACATGGGGGCATAGAAAGTGTGTAAAGAACACGCGGAATAACCATCTTTTTATAGTGTCTAACCTGCCCCACCATGATAAAAATAAGGGAGACCAATTAAGTAAGAGTGACTTAAGCTTGGAGATTAAAGCATTAAGTGTAAGTTTAATTGTGGCATGTAAAGAGGAGGAAAACAAGATTCCAAGATATTTAATTTTAAGGGGACACCATGCAAATTTAGTATTTTCAAACATAAATTGGTAACAGATGGAATTTAGTGGCAGGACTTCAGTTTTGGAAAGATTTAATTTATATCCAGAAACGCTAGAGTATAATTCAACTTCGTCCAAAAAAGGAGGAAGGGAGTCAGAGGGATTGGACATATAAAGTAATACATCATCTTCATAAACAGAGATTTTTGTTTCAAGGGAATTATGCTGAAAACCTTAAATTTCTGTATTAACACATATACGTTCTAAAAATGGTTCAAGGCAAAGGATAAAAAGTAAAGGGGAGAGAGAACAACCTTGTTGAGTACCCCTCGACAATGGGAAATATTTGGAAAAATGATTATTAACAAAAATACTAGCTCTGGGGCATGAGTATAATAATTTAACAAAAGAAATAAAAGAGGGCCCCAAACCAAACCATTGGAGAGTTGCAAACATAAATTGCCAATTGATATGGTCAAAGGCCTTCTCGGCATCTAAAGAAAGGGCAGCAAGGGAAGATTTACATTTTTTGGCATAGGAAATAACATTGGCAAACATTCTTGCATTATCTGATGCCAATCTACCTTTGACAAATCCTACTTGATCAGTTTTGATTAAGAGAGGAATTACATTTTCTAAACGGGTTGCAAGAATTTTTGCAAACATTTTACAATCATAATTTATTAAAGATATGGGGCGATAATTCTTACAGTAAGAGTGGTCTTTATCAGGTTTAGGGATGATGACAAAAAATGCATCCATAAAGGATCCCGAGGCCTTTGTATCAGAAATGAAAGAATTAAAAAGTGCCAGGAGCTTTGGGACAAAAATTGGAGTAAAAGTGGTATAAAACTCAGCGGTAAGGCCATCAGGTCCGGTGAATGATTTTATGGCATTAATTATCTCCTGAGAGGAAATATCTTCTTCTACGGCATTAAATTCGTCAGGCAGGGATGGTGGAGATGGAAGGCCAGAAAAAAAGTTTTTACATTCTGAGAAGAAGGGAAGGTATTATCAGAATAGAGAGATTGGTAATAATTATCAAAAACATCAACAATATCTTCATCTGAGGAAACCAGTTTATTAGAGGATTCATTCAAGATAGGTCCGATCGTTTTACGTTCTGACTTAATCTTCAGATAGTTAGCTAACATTCGACCGGCTTTATTTTGACCACCATGATATTTGGATTTTATTTTAAATAGAATATTACAGGCCTCAATCGTTGCCAATTTATTGAGAACCGACTTAGGTTTAATCAGCTGATGGAGGGCAGATGATGATTTAGAGGTGAAATAAATATGTTCCAATTCTGTACTATGATGCAGTTGATCATATTTTTTCTGTGTCACTTTCTTTTTGTTAGAGACAAAAGAGATGGTAAATGTACGGAAAGAGGCTTTGAAGGCATCCCAATTGTTAGGAATATTAGTATCTATAGGATTATTAAAAGTAAAAAATTCATTAATATATGCAGTAGCCTCTTTAACAAAAACAGGGTCAGATAATAAAAAAGTGTTCAATTTCCATCGACTAAATTGAGATGAAGTAAGGGAGAGATCTAATGTAGCATGAACAGGAGCATGGTCAGAAATAAAAATTGAACCAATAGTAGAGGTTTGAATAGATGGCAACAAGGATTTACTAGCTAGAATATAATCAATGATAGATCTCGTGTGATGTACATTAGAGTAAAAGGTGTATTCAAGCAAATCAGGGTTACAGGTCTTCCAAGCATCATACAGAGGACGAGAGGTGATGGCAGATTGAAAGGCTTTGTGCGTTTTATCAGGGTTAAATTTACATTTCGATAACCTATCTGAAAAGGGGTCTAACCATTGATTAAAATCACCAGCAACAATCACATTGGGACAATCAAATGAGGAAAGTAAAATTTTTAATGGTATTCCAAAAGTGAGGGTCAGGTTTAACCGGGCCATAAATATTCAGTAAAGTTAAAGTTTTATTGTGTGCCACAATCTTTGTCATCACCCAACGACCATCTTCATCAGTTTGAGTCGATAAAATTTGTACAGATAAAGATTTATGAAACAATATGACAACACCACCTTTCTTGTTGGAGGTAGAGGAGTGAACAACCTGACCAACACATTGTTTCTTTAAGTTAAGAGATTCAGCTTCAGTACAATGCGTTTCTTGAAGGAAAACAATATGTGAATTAAGTTTGGATAGATGGGACAATACCTTTTGACGCATAATCAGGTTCCCGATACCACGGACATTCCATGTAACAAATTTACACATAATGGAGGGTAAGGAAGGTTATACACGGAGGGATGAGAAACACTTCAAGAAAACATCTGAAAGAAAAAACAAACCACGTAAATAGAGAATACACAAAAAATGTTACAAAGAATACCAACATTTCCAAAAAATCCAAGTAGTGGCTAAATAAAAGTATCTTTGCAAAACAGGATATAATACTTTTAGAAAGAAAAAAAAAGATACACACCTTTTTAGGTGAAGAACAAACAATGAAAATACGAATAATAGGGAGGACAGAGAGTGAAAGGAGAGAGAAAAGAAGAAAAGAGAAAGAGAAAAAAGAAAAAAGAAAAGTAAGAGTGTAGAACATGGCAGAAAATCCAGGTCTGCAGGGAAAGGCAGGGAAAGGAGATATATGAGCAATGGGAGCATGGAGAAGCCAAAGGGACACGGACCTCAGCAATTAATAGAAAGAAAAAAATAAACTAAAGGGGTAAGAGCCTTATAGGGTGAAAAGATGACATCATAGAGACAAGGCCATGGAGCTAGAGTACTATGAGAAAAGAAAAAGATAGTCCTAGGAGATGAAAAAGAAGACAAAAAGAGAAACAAAATAATCAATTATTAGTGTCCATTCCAGAAGGCAAAATAGTATGGAGGTATGAGCCAAGATTCTTCGGATCATCAAAGGAGCGTGTACGACCATTATTGGTGATCTTGCAGAGACATGGATGGAGGATTCCATATTGGACTTGCAGTTGTCTCATTTGAGGTCGAAGGGCTAGGAACTCTTTACGACGAGCATTCGTGGCATTTGAGACATCCTGAGAAATAAAGAGATTATGACCAGACCATACAAGACGTCGTTTGAGTTTAGCGGCTTTCAGCACATGCATCAACTCTGTAAATTCGAGAAACAGCATAATAATACCACGTGGCTTAGTAGCATTAGGATTGAGGCGACCAAGGTGATGAGCTCTTTGTATGTTAAGAGGAGTAGTTGTGGGTTGGAGGTCTAAGAGTTCGGGCAAGAATTTCTGTAAAAATAAGACCATATCAGCTCCTTCAATATTTTCTGGAAGACCATAACGGCGTTTCTATGATTACGATTTTCAAGGTCCTCAATGTGTAGTTTCAGGGTATGAATTTCTTGTTCCAGTAAAGGAATTTTTGATGAGATATCTTGTATATCACTGACACGCTGTTCCAAGTCCAGAACTTTGTTTTCCATAATGACCCATCTATCCTCAATTTGACTTAACTTTTCATTGGTTCTAGTCATAAAAGGTTGAAGGCCACGGACTTCATCAAGAATAGAGTCCAGAATTGGATTTTGGGATGCAAGAATAGGAGACGGTGGATCATTTTTGGGTCTCTTTTGTTTTGATCCGGAGGCAGATGCCTTTGTAGTATGAGAGTCATGCGCCATTTTGAATAAGTGTTCAAAAAAGGTGAATATATAGTAGGTGGAAATTCAAAATGTAGAAAAATCCTCCACAAATTACTAGTCACAGGAAGCACGCTTCAAAAATGAGGAGAAAAAAGAATGTAGAAATCTCCTATATCAGGACAGAAGTACCCCAGATAATCACATAAGTAACAGGCAAGGAAGAGGCATTTGGATGACCACTTGGCAGTGAGTGAGGAAACTTAGAAAACCCCACAAAATGTTGACTAAGAGTAGTTATCACCAAAACTACTCAGAGCAACTGAAGTAATCAGAGATTCCCTCAGAAAATCAATGATATTACATATATGTAAATAGTCACGGACAGATGAAAGAGAAACAGAAAAGAAGAGGAAGGAGGCTCCAGTGTATCTTCCTATAATGGCGGAGTTTCACCACAGTAGATCATCACACAGCATAGTAGAGCACAAAAAATTAAGGCACACTGCGAAGAACTGCGACTTAAGCCAAAGAATGCTTTAAAAAAGTGTAATAGGGCAGCGCAGGATGGGATAAACTTCATTAAGATGATCCAAAATGGCGGTCAGTCACCTCAGCAGGACATCAAAACATAAAGGCTTAGCGCTAAAATAAAAGAAGAACCGCGACTTAAGCCATTACAGGTTAAGGGGGTGAGCTAGTAAGGCAGCGCAGTAAGAAAAACAAAGAAAAAACATACCGGAGGCTGATGGAGATTGATGACGAGTTTGCGGGCTCAGCGGCACAAAATGGCGGCCGCCCACGACCTAAATGAGGCAGAAGACACCGGCAGTTCAAAAATCCAGATACAGTCCGAAAATCTGCAAATGCGTCATGTCAACAAATGCACCATAACTTTCGACGGTATTATCGGCGTTCTGTGGAGTCCACAGCTGATTCAGGAGGCTCAGAGGGATCGCCAAAGCTCCGTGTCGGCTCGGAGCTCACGGCGGGTCCGCCATCTCCGATTGGCGTGTAAGCCACGCCCCCTAATTCGATATTTTTAATTCGATATTATGACTAGTTACCACGCAGTTTGGCTTCAGGAAAGGCCATAGCACTAAAACCGCACTCATTAAAGCGTCTGATGAGATTAGGTTTGTGCTTGACAAAGGAGGTGCCGCAGTACTGGTGCTACTGTATCTATCTGCAACATTTGACATGGTTGATCACGCTACGCTGATCAATTGTCTCTCAGTCATAGGCATTGGGGCACAAGGCCAATGCCCTCTGTCCTTATTTCTATCCAATCGCACCCAGTCAGTTCGTTTGGGTGACTTCAACTCATCAGTTTTCTCAACCCCATGTGGAGTTCCGCAAGGATCTTCGCTAAATCCGACTTTGTTTAACATCTACGTGACTGATCTAGCATGAGGAATTAAATCATTTGGGATTGGTCTCACGTCATATTCAGATGATACAGAACTGGTGCTTACCGTGCATAAAGATGGAGATGCAGTCTCGGCCAGATTTCATGATGGCAGGTTGGCCATTAGTATCTGGATGTCAAATCACTGTCTAAAATTAAACTCAGCCAAGACAGAAGTAATGATCTTTAGTAACCTTGCCCCAGGATGGTTCCCAGCCTGGTGGCCAGATAATTTGGGATTACCCCCAATCCCTGTCAAAAAGGCCAGAAACGTGGGTGTCATTTTTGACGATAGATTGTCTTTCATACATCATGCTAACGCACTTGTCTCCTCATCCTTTTATGTTTTAAGAATTATAAAGAAACTGTTACCTTTCATCCCAGATAGTACCGGGAGAAAGTTAATCTGTGCTCGGGTCATGTCTAAGGTTGACTACTGCAATAGCCTTTTAATGAATGTCCAAGTAAGGATTCTGAGTAGGTTGCCGTTGGTACAGAACGCAGCCGCTAGGATACTGTCGGGTACCCCCAAGTTCAAGCCCATCTCTAATGTGGTGCGACAGCTCCATTGGCTCCCCATAAGAAGCAGAATGAAATTTAAGGCTCTCTGTATTACCTATAAGGCAATTCACATTACAGGACCTGAATGCTTGAAGAAAGCCTTTCTGGCTTACATGCCTATCAGATCTCTTCGCTCAGCAGATGCCAATCTTCTGATCGTCCCAAGAACCAAGAAAGCCAACTGGGGTGACAGAAGATTCACCTTGGCCACATCCAAACTGTGGAATTCTCTTCCCTTACAGATTAAGGCTAGTCCCACGCTGCTATCATTTAGAAAACAAATAAAACCTTGGCTTTTCAAGCAATAGGCTTTCTCACCGGCTCTCTGCTTACCCTCCCAGCACATAGCACCGAGACACATACGGGCATTTGTAGGCTTTATAAGTTGTTAAAATAAAATAAATAATCCAATGCACTCTATGCCACTACATAACACTGCACTCAATGACGCTCTACACTGTAATACTTCACTCTCCACCACTGAACTCTATGCCACGTTACTCTGCACTACTCCACTCTATGCCACTGGACTCTATGCCACTAAACTCCTATCTGCACCACGGTACGCCACTTCACCCTATGCCACTCGACTCTATGCCACTCTATTCTGCACCACTGCCTCTACGCCACTGTATTCTACACCACTGCACTCTAGGCCACTATACTCTTCCCCACTGCACTCAATGCCACTGAACTCTACTATACACCACTTGAATCTACGCCACTGCATTCTACGATGCTGAATTCTATAGAACTGGACTCTGCCTCATTACTCTACTCTATGCCACTCCACTGTACGACACTCTATGCCACAGCACTGTACTCTATTCTGCACATCTCTACTCTATGCAACTGCAATCTATGCCACTGTACTCTATGCCACTGCACTCTGTGCCACTGCACTCTTTGCAACTGCTCTCTATGGCACTATACTCTACTCTGCACTGCTCTATGTCACTCTACTCTTCACCACTCTATGCCACTCCACTCTGTGCCACTCTTTACCAGTGCACTCTATTCCACCCTACTTTGCACCACTGCACTCTATGCCAACGTACTATACTCTGCACCACTCCACTCTGCACCACTGCAATCTACACCACTGCATTCTACTATACAACACTCTAAACCTCACCACTGCTTTCTATGACCCTGCATTATACAAGGCCGAATTCTATGCTGCTTCACTCTACCCAACTGCACTCTACACCACTTTACTCTGCAACTCTCTACACCAATTCACAGTACACCAGCCCACTCTAATCTACGCCAGGCTAAGTGACTCTGCTCTATGCCACTCCAAAACATTGCAGTCTATGCCACGATACACTACTCCTCTCTTCGCCATTCCACAGTACGACACTCCACTCTCCTTTGCTCTACACCATTTACATTAAGCCATGCTGAACAGCAGCCACGCTAGTGTATAACATGGCTAAAACACAGTAGCAAAGCCACTAGCCCTTGCATAGGCGGGAACATTGGCTTTGCCAATGTGTATTGTTATATAGCACTGCAAATGCAGTTTTGCCATTTTGTGGCCCTGCGGGTGAGAGTTTTAATAATTAGCACAATTTAATCAGTACTGCGTTCCTTCACCTTAAATGTATTGAAGACTTTAGCCTCATTGTGATTGAAAACTGTGACCTTGAGGATACACACAGACCTCAGTGATGAGTGCATAACTAACTTAGCTTTCTCATTGATATAAGAGACGTCACCTTTAACTGTCCTATAGGTTCTCTCAAACAGAACTTGATTTCATCAGGATTTTAAAATGTTGCAATGAGTGGCGGCTGGCAGGGAACAGGGGGTGGGGAGTGGGGGCAGGGTGAACAAAATATTTTTAAAAATACTTATCTCCTTACAGCTGCCATCTCTCTTGCGTGATTGAGGCGGTTTCTGATGAGTCCTGAAAGCAGGAAGCACACAGACTCCCCTAAGCCAATCACAACGCTGCAAAGCAGCATTTCGATTGGTCTGAATGCCCTGGTTCGGCGCTCAGACTGGCAGTGGGAGCCTGTGCATGTTCTCCACCCAGGCTGTGTATTAAAGCCAGGTGGAGAACATGCTAAGTGCGCATGACTGTTTGGCCAGCCCAAGACCATCGTGGGCACTTAAGTGCATGAACCACTCCTCCCCCTGTGAGACCAGCCCACCTGCCCAAAAGCAGCCCTGTAGCTATGAAAAATAAAATGACAATAACAATGTTATCATTTTATTTTTCCTTGTACCTGCTCTGAGAGCCGTGGGACCCGCCCCCGGTTGGAATGTCAATCTGAAATCTAAGGGGCCGACTTTGTCCGCCCGCCATCGCTGCTGCACAAGAGACTGCCTGCCATAGGTGCGGCGGTCTCACAAAACAAATTAGGATGCGCCCGCCACACTGGCGGGCGCATCCTGTATGTTTACATTGCAGCGGGTGTCAGCACCCGCCACAATGTAAAAATACAAGTTTTGCATGTGTATGTACAACGTGGCAGGCACCGTGCGGTGCCTGCCGCCTTGTACATGCACATGCACACATGCAGCACCCCACCCCCCACACCCCCTGGGGGCCCACAACGGGCCCCGAAGGCATTCTCCGCCTGAATTTTTGCGGCGGGAACTCTGTTGCAAAAGACAGGCATGATAATGCCCACGGTGGTGCCTGTACAGCAGCGCCTCCATTACCCCATGGTACCTGGTCCCGTAAGGCGGGCGGAAAAGGCCCGCCTTGCGGGACCACGTCGGACGGTCTTTCCGTCCGCCGCGGTACCTTTCTCATTCCCACCGCCATCCTAATTTGGTGGTGGGAATATTCAGGGTGATGGCGGGAAGTCCGCCACCGCTGGCCCAGAGGTGGCGGGCATCCCGCCATCGTAATGACCCCCTAAGACCCAGCAATACAGTGTCCAACTAAAGGACATTCTAGAAAGCTCATTGGTGACTCACAAACTGTTTTCCTTTCACCAGAAAGCTCTTAAAAGGGCTGTCAAGGATTAATGGTGGAGTAAATACTTCCATGAATCTCATGGGCATCCTTGCAGCTTATCAACTGAACATTCTGTTTGTTGGAAAGGACGCTCAAACTTCCGCCCATCCACGGGGGTATAAAGCGCTATATGAGGCACTATTCGAAAGCAATTTTATGTAATACCCAAGCACTTGTCAATGATTGACTTCAGCATATTCCTAGCTGCACTATCAACAGCTAGAGTCCTCTCACTAGCTGGTGGAGTGTGACTATGTCGCTATTTTATAGGCAATGTGTGTGAAATTATCAGTGCCTTAACGCTTGGAGTGGGCGTAACTGATGTAATTCTCTCTATAGCATAATTACTTGCAATTACTGCAAAATTATTCATGATTATGCATAATTGTGTGAGACGAGTAATCCAGCATTTAGTACTATTCTGTTTCTCCAAAATGGTATCAAGGGTCAATTTAAGAAAATAAAAATGCTACATGAACATGAAGAGCTGTAGCCAGCCGCCGCTCCCTCTCTCTTAGTTCATTGTTACTTGACTCCTGCGGTAGGATTTTTACTTCAAATTACTCTTAATTACTCAAGCCAGCGTAATCTCGTAATTTCGGTAATTTCATATCACAAGAGTAATGCATAATTACTAAAATTACTCCAATTACTCCTGCGTAATTAACATTTCTCCCAGAACTATTTAATGCACACATTAAACATGAACAGCTGGTAAAAGTACAGACTTCACATCCAACTCCTGACAACAAATCCCACCTGTTTGCAATAGAAATCACAAAAATAGAAGAGTCACATCATAAAGTGAAAAATTCTGCACTGGCTCAGACTGAGCACCGGTGTTTTTAAGTAGGTGATGCACACCTGTGCAAGAGTAACCCCCCACATATGAAATGTTAGCCAAAAGTACTGCAGACCCCCAGACAGACTACAAACCCTACCGCTTAGAAGCATTGTAAAATAGACCCTAAATGTTTGTAGTAAGCAGTGAACAAAGTGCCTTTCCACTAGTGCAGGAGCTGATGAGCATACGTCTCTATGTGCAAAGTGCATTTCCGAGAATGCACTGCCCCATTGGCCTTCCTATGTGGTGGTGTTTGTTTCTAGGTCTGCATGCAGCACCAGAGCCCAGAAGCATTCCTGGCTCCTTTATTCCTCTGTCAGTGCTTAATCTGTGAAGGAAAGAGTGCCGGTGCTCAAAGCTCTGCTCAGAAGCCCACGGCTGGTGCAATTAACTGTTGGCACCCTGAATACAGAGGCTGCATAGCCCTAAAGCCACCTCATGCCTCTTTAACTCACTTCCAGGCCCTTCCGCCCCTATAGCTCACTCTTTGGCATGTTGCTGCTTTCTTCCTTTTTGTTGGGCTTTCCTTCTCTTCCTCTCTGTTCTACTCTTTGAATATTTCTGGTCTCTTGCTCAATGTCTGAGAAGGAAAAATAAGTGCTGGTCCGCAAAAATGAGTGGCAGTGCCCTCCACTGGCAACCACCTGCACAAATTAAGCACTGCCTCTGACACCCGAGTTATGTTATGTTAATGGGTATTTGATATAGTGCAACTACTCGGAGGGACATATCAGTGCTGTGACACACAAATAGATAATGAGGCAGGTGATTAGAATAACCAGGCTTTGAGATGCTTTTTAAACCAGAGAAACTGGGGCATGCATGGATGAACACTGGAAGCTTATACCAGGGGTAAGGGGAAAGGGTCGGGAGCTTCCCAGAGCCTTGGAGGCTCTACAAGGGTGTTTGTATCACGCTTTATGACCCTTACCTTAAGTGTTGAGATGTTTAGGTGTTGTGTGAGGTGTCTTTTGCCAGGATCTTGCGCTAAACACCAACATTCGGGTGCCACCTCACCACAACTCATCAGAACACTGGCCTAGCAGTTGAAGTCTTGATTTATTTGCAATACATTATTTGTAGTAATACACATAATGGTGATGATTAATAAATGAAAATGTTGGGACTGGAGATCTGGCACCTTGACATGGAAAATAGTGGCCACCGTACGTACACTGGCAAATGAAAGAGAAGATTGACTTTGGGCAACGGCAGCTCACCCGCTAAGGTGAAGGAGCGTCGCCCCACTGCTCTGCGAGCATTTAAAAAGGAAAAATAAAATGCTAATATCGCAATGATATTATCATTTTATTTTTGCATTCATGCCCAGGTGCGGGCGGAGCTGGACTGGCCAAAGCAAGTGCCAGGGGGAAGAGTGGTGAGCACACTGTAAGTGCGCATGACAGTTTGGCGGCCGTCTTGTGCCAGCCAAACATTCATGTGCACTTTGCATGTTCTGCACCGGCTGAATTGCACAGCCTAGGTGAAGAACATGCACAGGCTCCCAGTCCCTCTCTGAGCCCTGAATCACGGTGCTCAGACCAATCACAATGCTGCTGAAATGCAGCGTTGCTATTGGCTAGGGTAGTCTAGGAGCATGTGTGGTTTCTGCTTCCTGCTTTCTGCTCCTGGAGTCGATCGAAGAGCCAAAGAGGACCGAGAGGTGGCGGCCGGTCTGCAGGTAAGTATTTATTTTGTTTATATTTACCCTGCCCCGCCACCATTGTTAAGTAGTGGCCACCGCTGATTTTGGGTTAACAACTTCCAGCTAGCATGGAAAAAGACAACTGGGGTCAGATGTACGATTGTATTTTGTGACTCGCAAATTGCATTGCTTTGCAACTCGCAGTTTGCGAGTCGCAAAATGAAATGTACAACAGTGTCTAAGACACTGTTTGCGAATCCAAATTGGGTCGCAAATTACATGCCTCATCAATATTCATGAGGCACCGCAATTTGCAACCCCATTGGGAATGGCTAGCACTCCCAGGGATGGTGGCCTGCTGGGATCAGCAGACCACCATGTCTGGGACTGCTTTTTAAATAAAACAGGTATTTTTTTAAATACAGCCTGTTTTCCTTAAAGGAAAATGGGATGCATTCAAAAAACAAAAATGAAACTTTTCAGTGGGACCACTGCCTGCTCTTAAAAAATATTTACGCACACACTCACACCCCTTCCTGTTTGCGAGTGGAATACCACCTACTTAAAGTAGGTGGTAAATTGCGAGTGCTATGCGATCGCAAATGCGGTTTCTAAACTACAGTACATGGCATGGTGACTCGCTATTTGGTAGGGACGTCCCTTCCTAATAGCAGAGTCTCAAATGCTATTTTGCGAGTCAGTGACTCTCAAAATAGCATTTGTATATGCCTGGAACCATTTTTACAGTCGCAAAAGGGATAATATCCCGTTTGGGGCCGCAAAAAAGGGTTGTACATTTGGCCCGAGGTCACCTAGACTGTAAACATGAAATAAGTATGGGGCCGATTTGGATGGTGGACTGACTTTGTCCGTCCGCCATCCCGTCGTAAGAAGGAACCGTCAGCCACAGGGGCAGAGGTCCCGTGCGGCGAATTAGGCTGCCCCCGCCACAGTGGCTGAAAGCACCGTCCGCCGCAATGCTAAAAATGCATGTTGTGTGTTTCAAAGCACAACATGACAGGCACCGCGCGATGCCTGCCATGTTGTACTTTGAAACGGTACCCCCCATGTTCACTCCCCACCCTTCCCTTCATCCTGGGGGCCCGCAACGGGCCCCCAAAGCAAAGACCGTATGCCTTTCCACGGCAGCAATGCCGCCGTGGAAAGGCATAAGACGGCCGGCATCGCAATATAGCACTTTTTTCGGGACCGGTGGAAAAGCGGCGGACAGTTTTGCCGTCCGCCGCAGACTGCCCCACCATCCTAATGTGGCGGGGGTCATTTCTGTGAGGATGGCGGACGGATTGCCCACGCCGGCCCGGCGGTGGCTACCGCCAGCCCGGCGGGGGCAATCCATCCGCCATCCTAATCGGCCCCTATGTTTCTAATCCTCAGTAATATACATTTATTATTTGATTACTCAACACATTTATTGATTAATAAATGAGTACAAATTAGGAGGATAGGGAGTAGAAAAGATTGGTCAACAGAAGATAAAACAATATCCAAATATATAAAACCATTAAACAGGATGTGTTGCAGCCACCATCTTGAGAACACTTCTCTAGGCTCTGGTAGAATGCAGGGCGCTGAGAGGGAATAAATGCGACCCATGCACCATCCTTGTACCTTACAAACGCAAGGAGGGGTCTGTAGCTAGTGCAAAGTGTGGGTGATCAAATTGATGAACCAGGTACCCTCCTCTATCGCACTCAGTTCACTCTACGTGCGCAAGCAGTGGCCGAATCCTCTGTAGGGTTGACTTGAAGGCTTGTGCAGACATCTAGATGTTTGGAAACAGTGACCCAAAACATCTGAAGCCAGCAGCCACTGCAGAAGGATCTTCTGCAGCGAGGAACTGCATTGGCCCAAGGTGGCAACCACTGGTGTCACTCAAGCAAAAGCAGCCACAGTTAATAGACACAGAAACAGTGTGTCGTTTATTTGAGCTTAGTGAGGTTTTGGTTGCACGCACAATGACCTAGCAGTGGGATCAGATGAAAAGGCACCAGTATGGACCTTAAAATCAGGGCAAGGGTGCCAAAGACCAATTGTAAGTTTACCATTGACTGAGTAAATACATTCATAACAGACTAATGTATCTAATGTCCATACTTTGAAACTCTGTTCCTGAGACTGGACCTATTTTGGACACTCTTGAGTAAGGGTGTCTTATTTTTGGGGCTTTCCCAGCTCATACACCTTCTGGGTACCCATCTAACAGAATGCTGAGATTAGCTACTTCTTACTTGCTAACTACAACCACACTGTATAATCAGCAGTGGTTTCTGGCTTCTCTCCGCATCACAATAGCTTTAGGACTTCACCGTCTGTGAACCAAAGTATCTGAAGTCTTCGTTTCTCTGCCAGGACACATTTGCCTGTATCCCTAGGTCCTAAAAAGATTTTGTCAAGTCCTTTTGAATTACAGCTGACTCTAGAACACTCATCATATGAGTGTGCTGGACTAGAGTTTGGGACTTCAAAACCTGTTTTTATTATCTTACATTGTACATTCATTAGATCCATTTGTTCTTCATAAATTCCCTTTGAACATGCCTCAACTAAAGTTTACAGAGGTTCCCTTAATTGGAGCGTGTGTGTAGGTCATATTGATAACGTAATGCAGAAACCAGAGAGAGTTCAACCAGTCTAAAAAAGTTAAAGAGCAGCTACTCAGAAATGAAAACAGTCAGATATCAAAGATTGAGATTAAGATTATTGTAAGAATGCACAGAGCAATTCTTTGTTATGGTCGATGAGCAGTTGCAACAATTTTGTCTCATATCAAGGTTTGTTGGCACCCACCCATGATATCTCCTTATTCTCTTGTAATAATTTTTTTTCAAACATAAAACTTATTTGGTAAAGGTTGTATAGCTCTAGAGTGTGTCTTCACATTGGCAAACGGTGTTAAAGTCTAGAGCGTGTCTTCCCTTTGGTGAAGCTTGTTAAAGTCTATCACGTGTCTTCGATTTGGTGGAGGGTGTTAAAGTCTAGAGTGCACCTACACTTTGGTGAAGGATTATAAAGTCTACAATCTACAGTACAGTCATTGGTGTAGGGTGTTGAAGTCTAGAGTGTGTCTTCACTTTGGTGAAGGGTGGTAAAGACTAGAGTGCGTGTTCACTTCGGTGAAGGGTGATAACATCTAGAGAGTGTCTTCACTTTGGTGAAGGGTGGTAAAGTCAAGAATGCTTCTACTCTTTGGTGAATAATGATAAAGCTTAGAATGTGTCTTCACTTTGTAAAGAGGTGATAAAGACTAGAGTGCGTGTTCACTTCGGTGAAGGGTGATAACGTCTAGAGTGCGTGTTCACTTCGGTGAAGGGTGATAACGTCTAGAGTGTGTGTTCACTTCGGTGAAGGGTGATAACGTCTAGAGTGTGTGTTCACTTCGGTGAAGGGTGATAACGTCTGGAGTGTGTGTTCACTTCGGTGAAGGGTGATAACGTCTAGAGTGTGTGTTCACTTTGGTGAAGGGAGATAAAGTCAAGAATGCTTCTACTCTATGGTGAAGAATGATAAAGCTTAGAATTTGTCTTCACTTTGTAAAGGGGTGATAAAGACTAGAGTGCGTGTTCACTTCGGTGAAGGGTGATAACGTCTAGAGTGTGTGTTCACTTCGGTGAAGGGTGATAACGTCTAGAGTGTGTGTTCACTTCGGTGAAGGGTGATAACGTCTAGAGTGTGTGTTCACTTCGGTGAAGGGTGATAACGTCTAGAGTGTGTGTTCACTTCGGTGAAGGGTGATAACGTCTAGAGTGTGTGTTCACTTTGGTGAAGGGAGATAAAGTCAAGAATGCTTCTACTCTATGGTGAAGAATGATAAAGCTTAGAATTTGTCTTCACTTTGTAAAGGGGTGATAAAGACTAGAGTGCGTGTTCACTTCGGTGAAGGGTGATAACGTCTAGAGTGTGTGTTCACTTTGGTGAAGGGAGATAAAGTCAAGAATGCTTCTACTCTATGGTGAAGAATGATAAAGCTTAGAATTTGTCTTCACTTTGTAGAGGGGTGATGAAGCGTAAAGTGTGTTCACTTTGGTGAAGAGTGATAAAGTCTAGAGTGTGTGTTCACTTTGGTGAAGAGTGTTAAAGTCTTGGGGGCATATTACCAAGGAATAGCGATATTTATCGCTAAATCCAGCGATAGTGGCGAAATGCGTGAATATCGCTGAGAATACAGCGATATTCACTCATTAGCGACGAAATGCTCTTAGCCATGTTATCCACCTCCCATTGGATAACATGGCTCAGAACTGGTCTGAGCAGGCGTTAGTTTTTGGAGATATTCGCGCTTAGCGCGAATATTTCCAACGCTACGCCTGCCTTGTTAATAGGTGATAGCGACGTTATCGACTGCTTTCAGTCGCTAACGGGTTGGGAAGGCCCACTTTGCATGTCATCGCTGACATGCAAAGCGGGCCCCAAACCACTCACTATCGCCTGAAAGGTGTCGCTAACATCAGTTAGCGACAGCTTGCTAATAGGGCGATAGAATTATCGTCGCTTAGCGGACGAAAACGGCTGCTAAATCGGCGATAATTGTCTATCGCCCCCCTTGGTAATATGCCCCGAGAATGCTTCTCTTTGGTGAAGAATGATACAGGCTAGATTGTGTTTTCACTTTGTAGAGGGGTGACAAGGTATAGAGTGTGTGTTCTCTTTGACGAAGGGTATTGAAGTCTAGCGTGTGTGTTCACTTTGGTGAAGGGTGTTGAAGTCTAGAGTGTGTGTTCACTTTGGTGAAGGGTGTTGAAGTCTAGAGAATGTCTTCACTTTGGTGAAGGGTGATAATGTCTAGAGTGTGTCTTCACTTTGGTGAAGGGTGATAATGTCTAGGGTGTGTGTTCACTTTGGTGAAGGGTGTTGAAGTCTAGAGAATGTCTTCACTTTGGTGAAGGGTGATAATGTCTAGAGTGTGTCTTCACTTTGGTGAAGGGTGATCATGTCTAGAGAGTGTGTTCACTTTGGTGAAGGGTGTTGAAGTCTAGAGTGTGTGTTCACTTTGGTGAAGGGTGTTGAAGTCTAGAGAATGTCTTCACTTTGGTGAAGGGTGATAATGTCTAGAGTGTGTCTTCACTTTGGTGAAGGGTGTTGAAGTCTAGAGTGTATGTTCACTTTGGTGAAGGGTGTTGAAGTCTAGAGAATGTCTTCACTTTGGTGAAGGGTGATAATGTCTAGAGTGTGTCTTCACTTTGGTGAAGGGTGATAATGTCTAGGGTGTGTGTTCACTTTGGTGAAGGGTGTTGAAGTCTAGAGAATGTCTTCACTTTGGTGAAGGGTGATAATGTCTAGAGTGTGTCTTCACTTTGGTGAAGGGTGTTGAAGTCTAGAGTGTATGTTCACTTTGGTGAAGGGTGTTGAAGTCTAGAGAATGTCTTCACTTTGGTGAAGGGTGATAATGTCTAGAGTGTGTCTTCACTTTGGTGAAGGGTGATCATGTCTAGAGAGTGTGTTCACTTTGGTGAAGGGTGTTGAAGCCTAGAGTGTGTCTTCACTTTGGTGAAAGAAGATAGTATCTAGATAGTGTGTTTACTTTGGTGAAGGGTGATAATGTCTAGAGTATGTGTTCACTTTGGTGTGTGAGGTTAGTTGCACTCACACACCCTAGTGCATCATCATTGGGTCACCCGAAGCCTACAAGTCGAAGTGGGCTCTCCCACAGTGTTGTGAGCTCTTGTGATAAACGAAGACCAGGGGGATTAAAGATAAAAAACCTCAGAGAGACCCCCGGTTTCCCTTTATTCTTGGGTCTGTCCGGGTTGTTAAAATTATTAAAAGTCGGGTGAATGGGAGTGTTATGGTCCTATGACCCTATTGCCAATACTTCCCTTTTCATAGTTAGGTGCTCTTTTCTCTGACCACACGCTGGTCTTTTGGAGTATTTTGTGAGGAAAGGAGGTAGAAAGGGAAGCTTAGAGGTGGCTGACAGGCGCAAGGCGTTGAGATGAAATAAGAGGTAACATTACCTTTCACTTTAAACGTTATTTATTGCAGAACAAATGCATGAGGTTGCTGTAGAACGATGCTGCACTTGCACCATCATCTGTTGCATCACTTGATGTCATTCTGGCAATATGTCTCCAGGTTACAGCATTTCACCTCTGATTGTTCATGTATATCTTTGCAGAGGGGATGCTTGGAAGGTCCGACTTTCTCGACCACTCCCTGTCGCCCTCCATGCTGCCATGGCTCTGTGCCCCTCGCCAGTACTGGAGTTAGGCCCTCGACCACAATTCCCACCCGGTACCTCAGCCATCCCCCAAAGACTTTATCTCATCGGTCACCTGGGATGTCTCCTGCTGCCTTCCCGTTATGCCGAAACCAGCATTTGATCCAAATCTGAAAACATAAGGAAACTTATCTACTTATTTCTCATAAAAAAATGTAGAATGTCCCCCAAAATCTTTTCACAGTCATAAAAGGTACATGAACCACCAGAACTCTTTTAGAATTGATCCAAATTGTGTGATACCAGAATATCTTCATCAGAATATCACCTGACATAAATAATAGTTCCTAAACATGCCTCACAAGAATGTCACTCCACTGCAAGTAATTAAAGCAATTCAACACTCAATATGCTCACATTTTTGTGAAAGATTGGCACGATATTTGTATCAGACAATATTTTTGTACGTGATATTCTGACATTTAACTGTGCAAACAGTGATTGGTGAGTGATTGTGCACCAAATACTACCTACTACAAAGCACATGGTACTCGCACAATACTGTCACCGAAGGGGAAGAATCTAAGAATAGAGGCAACCAAGCTGTGACCAGCCATGTCTTAAGTCATCTTCTGAAGCTGAGATGGTTAGGGGGTTTCTGAGGTAAAGGGGCAGTTTTTCCATAAGGCCGGAGCCATGACTGGAAAGAGCGCCCTCCTGCTCTTTCCCTCTTGATCCGAGGAACGACGGACAGCTAGATTGAGGCCGGCCGAGCAGAGGGACCCTGGTTGGCCGGAATGGTAAAAGAAGTCCGGCAAGGATGTGAGCTCCTTGAGAATGTAAGGTCTTGTGGACGGGAAACAACCTTTACAACGCAGTCGTTACATCGCACTACACTTACAACACAGTCATAACATCGCAACGTCCCTTACAACGCATGTCACTACAACTCAGGCATTACAATGCATACAATTTCAACGCATGACACTACATCGTAGGTCACTACAACGCAGGCATTACAACGCATACCATTACAACGCACAGTACCCCTACACTATCCATCACTTACCCTATTGTTGCACCCCGTGGAGTTAGAATAGTAATTATTACCCCTATACTATCCAATACTTACCTTAAATGCGATGTAATGGAATGTGTTGTAGTTGATGTTGCGATGTAAAAACTGCATTGTGAGTGCATGTATTGTAAATGTATGCATTGTAACGTCATACATTCCTTGTGGACAATGCACAGTGTTTTGAAATGTATGCGCTGATCCATAGGGAGCCAGCGGAGTTTGTGGAGGAGCCTGGAGGCTGAGCAAACTTTTGGAAGGGAGAAAAGCAGTCTGTCTGCTGCATTTTGAGCGATCTGGAGCCTTTTTGTGACTGTTTTATTGGTGCCTAGGTAGAGGACATTGCAATAGTCCAGAGAAGACAGAATTAGTGACTGAGTGATAATCTGCCTAATCGGGGGTCGAAGAAGTCAATGATGGGATTGACGAAGCAGGTACCTAGAAGCCATTTGACTTGGGCCTCAAAACAGAATCATCCATTCATCCATCCATACCCCTAAGTTCTTTAAACGATTGGTTTGGGTTTGGGAGGTAGTCCAAGGCCAAACGGCCAACAATGGTCTCCCTGGGTCTGGGTGTGCTTTCCAGGCAGGAGGATTTCTGTTTTACTAAAATTTAGCTTTAGGTAGTTATTATTCATCCACTTTGCAACAGCAAGCATCCCTTTCTGAAAGTTGGCCATGTCTTGAGTAGCCTTCCCTGAGAGTGAAAGAATAGGTTGGGTATCGTCCTCTTACGATACCAGTAGGATCCTGAATGATTTAGCCACCTGCGCTAGAGGATGAACATAAATGTTAAGTAAACTCTGGGTCAGCGAGGAGCTCTGGGGAACACTGTGTTGCAAAAATAGTTTTGGGAGATGCAAATGGAGGGGACAATATTTGGAAGGAGCGCTCACTCAAAAAAGAGGCAAAATCAGGTCTGGGCCGCTCCATGTGTCCCTATTGTAACGTAATCGCTGCAGGGGCATCTTATGAGAAACCGTGTCAAACATGGCAGTCAAATCCAGTAGAATAAGGGCCAAAGACTCTCTTCATCTCAATCACTGCGGAGTGTCTCTGACACGGCTAAGAGTGCAGAGTCTGTGCTATGAGAAGGTCTGAAACCATTTAGGGAAATGTCCAGAATTTGGTTTACGTCTAGAAACTTTTTCAATAGGCCATGGACATGTTTTTCAACCACCATGGCTGAAAAAGGTAGGAGAGAGATGGGACAATAGTTTTCTGGTTTGACCGCGTCCAGAAAAGGTTTCTTAAGCAAGGGTATTCCAGGCGCTAGGTACCATGGTGGAAGTAAGAGAAAGGCTTGAGGTTTTTAAAAAGGATGGTAGCAAGAAGGATGGAAGTAAGAAGTCTTGGAGTTTTAGAATAAGGTCGGGTCTAATAAGGTCTTCAGGGGAGCCACATTTGACTTGATTGGAGAGGGGCTGTAGGGAGGCAGAGTTAAATAGGGGGAAATGCATTCATTTCAGCCCTAGCAGCTGAGGCCTCCAACAGACAAATGATAACCGAAGAAGAAATTGCATTGCCCGAGGAAAAATCTGTGTAGATGTCTTTGACTTTTTCAACAGAGTTTTCTGACAGTTTGTTGCAGTGACTTTTAGATGCCTCAATAGGCCTCAATCGGCTCGGCTGTTGGGTATTCTCATGTTTTAATGCCATGGTTCTTACTGTGCAACATTATATTTAACCACTGTAACTCTGTGTAACATGTTTCTTACCAATACTCTTGTAAAACACTCTGATACCTCTGGGTCTAGCCAATATCCCCGGTGATCCTGCCTGAACTTAAAATGGCGGCTGAAATTTCCCCTGGTCCACATCTTCCCTTTTCTCACCCCAACATTTGTTTCCAATGTTACTGCGGACTCCATAGTCAACGCTCTCTCCACTCTATGGCCCTTAAACCTGCTTTAATCTGCTCGCTCACCGTTTTTAGTCAGTGAGTGTAGCTGTTTTTGAATAAGCTACGATCAAAATGGCATCCAACACATATTAATTTATAGGTTTTTTTTTCCCTTTCATGTCACCAACATTGGCTGCATTGGGGCAGCAGTCTCTCAGGCTACTGAACCAGCGTCCCAACTCTCAATTCACCCAATCTGCAGTGAAGGTCTTTCTCTACCAGCCGGACTGCCCCTAAAATGGCCTCAATGAATGTGCCCCTTGCCAAAGCACTCCTTCTCCCTTTGTTGGGGAGGGATCCAGCATTTATGCCCTGGAGTCTCAAACCCCTCAAAGTCCACAGCGATAAAGGAGTCACACATAGTGGAGGATTGGGAATTGCTTCTGTAACTCATGTATCCCATGTAACTACGCTCCAGAAACTGATGTAACTTTTTAACTATGCTTTGAAACAATTGTCCTTCCTCATGTAAAGAGCTCTAATACCTCTGGGTCTAGCCAACGCTATATAAAACTTTTCAAATAAATACATAAGCAAAGTTTCTTTGCTGGATTTGAAGTATTGCGACTTTTGTTAGAGAAAATATCAGCTCGGCTTACTTAATCATTTTATGATAAGATTTCCTGGCTTTTGTGTATTGTGCTTTGGCAGAGATATCATAGAACTTTCTCTAGGCACCTTATAGCACTTTGCAGCATTTGTTTTCAGCAACAAGAGTCTCATTGAACCATGGAGCTGAGGGTTTCTTTTTGATCAGACCTTGACGAGCGGAGATAAAAGCGTCAAGGGACGAGGTTAGCCAGGTCTTTGCCTTGGTTTCGGCAGCATCTACATTGGAGCCAAACTGAGGGCATTTAGTCTGGATATAGTTCCCGAATTCCTGTAGATCCAATTTCTGCCATTGTCTTATCATGATGGTGTTGGTGACAGGGGTGCTTTCATGGCGGGCGATAGCAATGGTCATGGATACTATGTATAGGTCTGTCCAGAGCATAGCCCACGGAGTGGAAATATAGAAATTGCTTAAATTAGAGGAAATAGAGTCTAGAAGTTGGCCAGCCGAGTATGTTGCATGGCTGCTAAGTCATCTGGAAAATTGTGAACTTCAGTGTCATGAAATTAGTCTAAGTGTAAGTTCAGATCACCAATATTTTGGATATTAGAGTTTTTTATGACTAGAGGGGCAACGTAGTCTGTGAGTGCTTCTCTGAAAGAGTATGACAGTCATGGATGTCGATAAATGAGTAGCCCTTTGAGAGTAAATTTGTTATTGAAGGAAATTTTGAACCTGACACTTTCACTGTCTTTGATGTGCATGGGGACAGATAGCATCTTATAGCCGTTTTATACACAAAGGCTATCCCACCTTCGCTGTCACATCTTTTAAAATTGTAATTGGGGACAAGTGTGGCTCTGCTACTGTGGAGTCCCTTTACCAAGCTTCAGTAAGAAACAGTACATCCGGTAGGTGGTCTAGGGTGAAATCAGATTGTTCTTGTTTTGTGACAATCAACTAGACTGATAACCGGAATCAAACTGGCAGCCCCACCAAGATGGCCGACAAAGATTCCCACACACCCCTGCTGGTCCAACTCTCACTGATGGAGGGTATTGAGGGAAGTGCAAACACAGTGGATATTTGTAAAACAGCCCACCCTCCTTAATTCGGTTTTGTAGTTTTTAAGGTGCAAATTCAATCGTATTTAAAGCACAGCGTGCTCTACACAATTCCAAGTGCAAATTAGAGTGCAATACACGGTCAGTTGCACACACATACTACCTCTTCCCCTCCCTGACCCTTCTCCTTTCCCTCCTTGTACAGCACTGTTCAAACCTTTCAACCTGGACCTGAAGAGGATCCTAAGTAATTGGATCGAAACGTCGTCGACCTGTCAGTGCAACTGATGGTGCACCCCTCTTGTGGTTCAAAAGAAATTGTTAACAAATTGTCTAATAAGATTGTGAATCATTAACTTGAACCACCCTATTCACTGTACATATCTTTTCACATTTGCACCTTGTGCCGTTCCTTGCTGATCACACATTGTCTCTTGCGTTGCCATCCTTTTATTGCGTACACAATCGAGCACTAAGTCTAATTCGGGATGTTCACAGAATTTTTTACCTACAGTGCTGTCACAACTGTATTTCTCCTTACTGTAACTTATATCCAAATATATGATGCCATGTGCACATTCCTAAAAATACAATGTATTCTACATATGTATCTAACCGTTCTGTCGAATGATACCAGTTGAGATATTTTTGCTTTCTTAATGTACCTACCCAGATCTCAACGTGATTTATGGGTTTTACTCCTGTTGTCTAATACAAGCACCTTAGTATTGGGTACAAAATAAAAGAAATAACATGACCTGGTAATGCACAAGGGTAATACATAAATAGATACATTAACAAGTAAATAAAACTCCATGACCTAGCATATTCCTAATACCATCATGAATGTGTCCTTGTGTAACGAAACTGGTGCTCATGTAAAGGGCGCTGATGCCCGATATCTTCGGGTCTAGTTTACGTTATATAAAACTCTAAAACAAATTTAAAAAAAAATAATAATGCTAAGGGGTACGGTACGACATGGACGAGGAAAAGGAGAAATGAAAAAAAAAATAATAAGGTGTGGGGAGGGTGTCCCTATTACAGCTGTGTGTCTAGTCGGGAGGACCAGGGGTTGAGACTGTAGACTCTTCTCTTAAACTTGGGATGGTATGTGGAGTGCTGGGAGCCAAGGCATGTCCTAGTGCATTAGAGGTCAGTGAACAGAGCTAGTGCTTCTGTGACAGTGACACAGGCCATCAGTGGAGAAGGGCCTGGGACCAGGTCATGATACACCGGGTGCGTCCACTTCTCCCAATAAGGATCTGGTCAATAGTTCCCAACTGACCAAATGATGCAACGTATGACATTTCTGTGAACCGTTCCAGTCCATTGGGTGCAGTCTGCCATCTCAAATGGTGAAGTGTATAGACTTTGGCCACTGTCAAGGATGTCAATAGCCATTGGTCACTAGCCATGGGCGTCTGTGATGTGACGGCCCCTCAAGCCTGTGATGTCATAGAAGAGAGCCGGGGAGTATTTATGAAAAAATTACCAGTAGATGCAAGTCACTTTGCTGTGCTGCGGTTAATGACAGGGAAAGGTCAGCCATGTGCCGTAAGTAGGAATATACGGCTGGCGCTAGCGTACAATGTGCTGCCTAGCACCAACGCCGGCACCTTTGCACCAACCTGCATTGTAAGCTGGTTTGTTTTGTGCCAGCAAGGGCACCTTCCTGCACAACACCAATCCCCTGAGGCACTTTCCTCCGTCTATGTGTGCTGCACAATGTAGCACACATACAAAGAGGAAGTAATGAAGTGAAATAAAGATATTTCTCCTTGTTACGCCTCTCCTGGGAAGGCCTAGCATTTTAGTGCATCCCTAGATCTACCTGAAATAGTAAATCCGGGAATGCGCCAAAACCCATGGGTGGATGCGTGGAAACACCCATGCTCCACCCTTGGAACACCTCCCTGGGGCGGAGTAACACAACACTGCAATGTGCGCTGCGGTGTGTAACTCTGGATTTGTCAAGCCACGCAAGGTGGCCTTGCGTGACTTGGTCAATCTAACTTGAGTGGCATCGCTCTGCGCCCTGTTGTGGTGCAAGTGCAATGCAACGATTTCATAAATATGTCTCCCTCTGCGCGCTGATGTGGGAACAAGTCACCCTGAGGCATACCACAGGCCCCCTGTAGCCCCTGCGTGCCGGGGGGGTGGGGGCCCTGATCCTTCAGGGCACCCCTAATCCTTCAGGTGGACCCATTCAGTCTAGGTCCAATGAGTATTTTGAGATATGATAGGCTCAGGGGCCCCTCTTAATATTGTGCAGGGGGGCCCCATCACTTTGCGTTACACCACTGATCTATTGGCACTGGGCAATACTACTCACATGTTCCAGTAGTGTTGGTCCAGTTTGGGCCAGTTGCATCACATAGGCATCAAATCACAACCCATCTGATCGCACCACCAGCAGTTTGAGTGGGGAGGAACCCCACTTTCTTTCGTCTGTCCTGGTCCACTACAAATTATGCAGTATGAAAATTTTACCCTAGCTTTCTTCAAATATCTACACCATGAATCTACAGACATAAACTAATCGTGCTGTGAAATATTTTGGCCTAATGAGGTTTGCCCAAAATCGTCTGGAGTGAGGTATAGAAGTCTTTGAAAATAGGTATTCCACAAACAGAGACCCAGATGTGTATACCTTTGAAGCAACGCAGCAAGGGAAGCTCCTGCACTGCATCAAAGGGAGCGCAGAAATGCGCCAGACGGAAGGGTGCCTCCGTTGTGGTCAGTTATCGTGCAAGCAGGGATACCTTTCTGCAAAAAAAACTATTCTTAAAGGCGTAATTTTCCTTGTATATCTTTTGCAAAATGCAGTACAGATGCAACGGGTAGGTAACAAGGAGAAATAGGGATATTTCTCCTTGTTACGCCAGTCTCAGGAAGATGCAGCATTTTGGCGGGAACAAAAGGTTTGCTGACTTTAGTAAATACGGGTTTTCGTCAGGGCCGGACTGGCTACCGGGCGTTTTGGAATGCTGCTGAGCTGGGGGCTGATTTCTTTGATCGTGACCTTAGTGTACTGAACTAAATTCGTTTTGCTTTAATTATTTCGAAGCACACGCAGGTCTCCATCAACGAAATCAGCCCCACCGCAGTGAAATCGGCCCCCGGCTCAGCAGCATTCCAAAACGCCCGGTAGTCAGTCTGGCCCTGGTTTTCGTCTACTCATGTACCACCTCCCTCAGACAAGGTAATCGGAACGTATGGCTGTGCTATCAGCAGCATTGTTACTATGTTTTTTTACAAAGTCACACACAGCCATGCAAATTGGCTTTATATGGCTTTATAAAAACCAAATTAGGTTTTGTGTCAGGACTGCACCAATAAAGTGATGCAACCCTGGCGCAAAATCTTAGTGAATCTGTAAATCTGTGCCGTACTGTAGAACCCTTAGATCACTCCCCTGTATGCGCCACAAGTATTAACACTATCTATGCGATCACAGCATGTGCACCCAGGCATCCGTGCTGGCAGCGCAAGAGTTGTTGATGTTCCAGTGAAACATGTCGTCCAATGCAAACTCATCTGGAAGAGAATCAATCGCTTGGCATCCCAACATCAAACGATTAATCTACGCGATCGATGCATTCGGATGTTCACTTTGCCCATCGAACCATGCAGCGCGAATGGGAACCCAAAGCAGCCCTGGCAATTTTGTCGGAACAGTCTTTCGGAGGGGGGGCGAGGGGGTTGCAAGTGTGTAGCACGGCTGTTTCTGTTACTGGGGGCCACTGCTGCAAAACCGGACCCCAGTAACCATACCGGACCCCACTGCTGCAAAACCAGCTCCACCCTTCCAGCCTCCCTGGGAAATGCCCAGTGCCTGCTACGGCCAGTCTGGCCCTGGGCCCATGTCTCTGTGAGGTTGAATGCTTGTAACGTGTCACTAGGACCACAAAAGAACTTTGAGGGCCTCAGTCACAAAGGGCCTAGAGTCTCTCTTGACTGCCGCCCAAGCCATTCTTATAGATTTGGGGGTCTTGAATAGTCTGAATTGTCACACTGGTGAGAGAGTTATGATTAGTAATTGTGTTGGTACTGCCATTGGCAGCGCTGGCAGGGGCAATGTGTGGTGCAAGCTGCAGGGGCCTCCTGACAAGGGCCCTGCCACAGATTTTTTTTACAAATTAAGCACTGTTTGCTGGTAACATGCCGATGTTTGCAGCAGGTGAATAACCCAGTGAGCTATTTACCAGGATAGGAACTGGTGACGTCACTGACCGGCAGCTTTCACAAACATCTCAGCAAAGTCCTCTGAGCCTGCAGCACTGTTTTAGGATTTCAAACTGTTGGCTGCATGTTATGTGCAGGGAAGGGCACAACTAGACCTATCTTTGGGGGGCCTGGGCGGTTAAGCATTTGAATGTGGGGGTGGAGCCACCATCAAAGTAGGAATCACAATTACACCTATGGTCTGCCTCGACTAATAAATGTTTGATTTTAATACTCAATGGGTAGCCTAACGGCTAGGGCAGTCGATACCAAATCTGGGGAACCGGGTCCGTGTCTTGGCAACGACGCTCAACATCCTGTGATTCTGGGCTGACACCGGATACATTTGGGTCAAGTTTGCGCTATACAAAACTTCGCAAAAAAAAAATTAGAACTTTACGCTTCAGTTTCTGGGACAATTATTAGCAAACAGTGCTTTGAGAACTCATTGAGGCCTTTAGAGTATTTGTGAGATGGTATGTTAGGCCCCAAGATAACTTTGGAGAGGATGTGGCGTTATGTCCAGAGTTGCTGACTTTGGAACTGGGAAACTAGGTTTGAGTCTTGGCGTCAGCTCAACACCCTGTGATTTTGGACAATTCACTTAATTTCCCCCTGCCTTAACAAAATTAATGTGACATTGTGCTATTGCTCATGTAAAGCACTCCCAATACCCAAAGGTTGAGTTTGCGCTATATAAAACTGCAAAAAACATAATGGGGCAAATTTACAGGAAAGTTACGCAGCCGTTTGTCATTTTGCTGTGCCTGCTGCATTAGTTTGGAAGCACAGGGATGCGACATTTTAAGAACAATATGTCGCATCTCTGTGGTTCCCGCTGCGTTGGCACACAAACTGCTGCCATGCGGCGATGCAGGCACCCTTGCTCCATGGTGCAAGTATCCCTGCATCGTGGGGAGATTGTTTTTGTGCAGGAAGGGGCACCTTGTCAAGTATTTTCATACATGGATGGCAAACAGATCTGGTCCAGTAGAACCAAAAAGTACTGGATCTCTGAGCCGACTTGCATGATTGTCTGGACACTGATGGATCTCATGGTCCTAAACCTTAACACCGACAGCCAGGACTCTTACTTTTGTGTACAGAAACTTTGCCGAAACAACTGTTCACCTCCTTCATCCACGCATGACCCACCAGTCCCCTTGGCCTTCATCCACGCGTGACCCACCAGTCCCCTTGGCCTTTATCCACGCGTGACCCACGAGTCCCCTTGGCCTTCCTCCACGCGTGACCCACCAGACCCCTTGGCCTTCATCCACGCGTGACCCAACAGTCCCCTTGGCCTTCATCCACGCATGACCCACCAATCTCCTTGGCCTTCATCCACGCGTGACCCACTAGTCCCCTTGGCCTTCATCCACGCGTGACCCACCAGTCCCCTTGGCCTTCATCCACGCGTGACCCACCAATCTCCTTGGCCTTCATCCACGCGTGACCCACCAATCTCCTTGGCCTTCATCCACGCGTGACCCACCAATCTCCTTGGCCTTCATCCACGCGTGACCCACTAGTCCCCTTGGCCTTCATCCACGCGTGACCCACCAGTCCCCTTGGCCTTCATCCACGCATGACCCACCAATCTCCTTGGCCTTCATCCACGCGTGACTCACCAGTCACCTTGGCCTTCATCCATGCGTGACCCACCAGTCCCCTTGGCCTTCATCCACGTGTGACCCATTAGTCTCCTTGGCCTTCATCCACGCGTGACCCACCAGTCCCCTTGGCCTTCATCCACGTGTGACCCATTAGTCTCCTTGGCCTTCATCCATGCGTGACTCACCAGTCTCCTTGGCCTTCATCCACACGTGACCCACCAGTCTCCTTGGCCTTCATCCACACGTGACCCACCAGTCTCCTTGGCCTTCATCCACACGTGACCCACCAGTCTCCTTGGCCTTCATCCACACGTGACCCACCAGTCTCCTTGGCCTTCATCCACATGTGTGTTTTGAGATTTACCGATTGGCAGGGTGCCTCTGCCAATTGGATCCAGTTCCTTTTTTCTCGGATGTTGTTGGCATGAGTGTGGTGAGGGTATGACTGTGTGAGGATGTTTGTGATGGATTGCTGGTTACCAGGGGGATAATTATTTTGGTGTATTGTGTCTTTTGTATATAGACCTGGATTTGATATTATGTATATATTGATGTGTTTTTCTTTCCTGTATTCAGATATGTGAGATTTATAAATCTATGATGAAAGTGGTTATAAATCAGAAAATGAAAGACTCCTTTTAAAAAAATGAATTTTTCCTCTTGAAAATAATATGAAAAAGGATTATTACTAATAGAAATAATAATATGGAAATAATGAATAAAACTTTATACTTTTTTAAAGAAAAGTGAATAAGATTGTTGTGTATTTGTCACCCATACTGAACTGACTGTTAAAGCAAAGAAGAAAAGTGTATTTTTGCATTAAAATATTGTGGCCATTGAGGGAAATTTGTTCTTTTTATTGTGTTTCTTCATCCACACGTGACCCACCAGTCTCCTTGACCTTCATCCACGCGTGACCCACCAGTCCCCTTGGCCTTCATCCACGCTTGACCCACCAGTCCCCTTGGCCTCATCCATGCTTGACCAACCAATCCCTATTGCCTTCACCCATGGTGGACCCACCAGTCCCCATGGCCTTCATTCATGCGTTACCCACCAGTCCCCTTGGCCTTCATTCACGCGTGACTCACCAGTCCCCTTGGCCTTCATCCACGCGTGATTCACCAGACCCCTTGGCCTTCATCCACGCGTGACCCACCATTCCCCTTGTCCTTCATCCATGCGTGACCCACCAGTCCCCTTGGCCTCATCAATGCGTGACTACCCAATCCCTATGGCCTTCACCCACGGTGGACCCATCAGTCCCCATGGCCTTCATTCATGCGTGACCCCCCGGTCCCCTTGGCCTTCATTCACGCGTGACTCATCAGTCCACTTGGCCTTCATCCACGCATGACCTACCAGTCCCCTTGGCCTTCATCCACGCGTGACCCACCAGTCCCCTTGGCCTTCATCCATGCGTGACCCACCAGTCCCCTTGGCCTCATCCATGCGTGACCCACCAATCCCCATGGCCTTCACCCACGGTTGGACCCACCAGTCCACTTGTCCTTCATCCACGCGTGACCCACCAGTCCCCTTGGCCTTCACCCAAGGGTGACCCACCAGTCCCCTTGTCCTTCATCCACGCGTGACCCACCAGTGCCCTTGACCTTCATCCACGGGTGACTCACTAGTCTCCTTGGTCTTTATCCACGCGTGACCCACCAGTCCCCTTGTCCTTCATCCACACGTGACCCACCAGTCTCCTTGACCTTCATCCATGCGTGACCCACCAGTCCCCTTGGCCTTCATCCGCACGTGACCCACCAGTCTCCTTGACCTTCATCCACGCGTGACCCACCAGTCCCCTTGGCCTTCATCCACGCGTGACCCACCAGTCCCCTTGGCATCATCCATGCGTGACCAACCAATCCCTATGGCCTTCACCCACGGTGGACCCACCAGTCCCCATGGCCTTCATTCATGCTTGACCCACCAGTCCCCTTGGCCTTCATTCAGGCGTGACTCACCAGTCCCCTTGGCCTTCATCCACGCGTGACTCACCAGTCCCCTTGGCCTTCATCCACGCGTGATCCACCAGTCCACTTGTCCTTCATCCACGCGTGACCCACCAGTCCCCTTGGCCTTCACCCAAGGGTGACCCACCAGTCCCCTTGTCCTTCATCCACGCGTGACCCACCAGTGCCCTTGACCTTCATCCACGGGTGACTCACTAGTCTCCTTGGTCTTTATCCACGCGTGACCCACCAGTCCCCTTGTCCTTCATCCACACGTGACCCACAAGTCTCCTTGACCTTCATCCATGCGTGACCCACCAGTCCCCTTGGCCTTCACCCACGGTGGACCCACCAGTCCCCATGGCCTTCATTCATGCGTGACCCACCAGTCCCCTTGGCCTTCATTCAGGCGTGACTCACCAGTCCCCTTGGCCTTCACCCACAGGTGACCCACCAGTCCCCTTGGCCTTCATCCACGCATGACCCACCAGTCCCCTTGGCCTCATCAATGCGTGACCAACCAATCCCTATGGTCTTCACCCAGGGTTGGACCCACCAGTCCCCATGGCCTTCATCCACGCGTGACCCACCAGTCCCCTTGGTCTTCATCCACCCGTGACCCACCAGTCCCCTTGTCCTTCATCCACGCGTGACCCACCAGTCCCCTTGGCCTTCACCCAGGGGTGACCCACCAGTCCCCTTGTCCTTCATCCACGCGTGACCCACCAGTGCCCTTGGCCTTCATCCACGGGTGACTCACCAGTCCCCTTGGTCTTCATCCACGCATGACCCACCAGTCCCCTTGTCCTTCATCCACACGTGACCCACCAGTCTCCTTGACCTTCATCCACGCGTGACCCACCAGTCCCCTTGGCTTTCATCCACGCGTGACCCACCAGTCCCCATGGCCTTCATCCACGCTTGACCCACCAGTCCCCTTTGCCTTCACCCAAGGGTGACCCACCAGTCCCCTTGGCCTTCATCCACGCGTGACCCACGAGTCCCCTTGGGCTTCACCCACGGGTGACCCACCAGTCCCCTTGGCCTTCATCCACGCGTGACCCACCAGTCCCCTTGGGCTTCACCCACGGGTGACCCACCAGTCCCCTTGGGCTTCACCCACGGGTGACCCACCAGTCCCCTTGGGCTTCACCCACGGGTGACCCACCAGTCCCCTTTGCCTTCACCCAAGGGTGACCCACCAGTCCCCTTGGCCTTCATCCACGCGTGACCCACCAGTCCCCTTGGGCTTCACCCACGGGTGACCCACCAGTCCCCTTGGCCTTCATCCATGCGTGACCCACCAGTCTCCTTGGCAAAGGTCCATTCATGGAGTGCGATCCTTCATGAGAATCTGTCCTTCTCCCATCACATTTTCTCAATTGTTTTCCCCTGCTTTAGGTTACTCAAGGCTCATAGAAATATTTTACTATTACTTCCCAGTGATTCCTGCTCTGCAGTCGTATACTGCTGCATTATAGCTAGGTGGGATACTTTAATTTCCTAAATTTAGGCTTCCCAGAAGCTCAACCTGCTCGGCTCTAGAACATTTCGCATTTATTTATTTGATCTTTTTTTAAAGTGCGAACATGATCCTTTCGGTTATCAGAGCACTTTAGACATTTAGAGAGAGCAGAGAATAATAATAATCATATATTATTATCAATTAAGACTGGTCTATTAACTAAAATCATATGATCATATGACAGCGTTAAGGTATAGCCTTCACTGACAGCCCTTGGACCAAATGATCGCATTAAGACTGCCTTATCCATAAACTCTACCACAAAAACACCCCTTTCGGACTAACCTAAAGCACTGATATCCACAAAGATCCTGAGATCCTCTCATCATTCTGCACTTCAGGTTGCCAGGATGAATAAAGCTTGCAGGTGAGGGATGCTCAGTCATCTGTCAGTCGGAATGAACTTCAATCCACCAAGCCCTTCCTTTTTAAGACACTGCCGTGCTGCCCATTTCCCTTGCGCTTCCTAAATCTTGCTTTTGCCCCAAATTTTTAAGTTGCACAAGTGCCAGAAAGATATTTTTTCGAACTTTGCACTATATTGGATAGGCTGAGTGAGGGGTGTGAGGTTTGAACGAGATGATGAAAGCACGGTGTGGTCAGCGCTTGTGTGCTTCGGGTGCAGCAGAGCATGCGCCAGTGTGCGTGGGGTGCAGCGGAGAGGGTGAGAACGGAGACCATTGCACATGTAGTTAATTATCAACTTTTATGCAGAAGAAAAATCACATAGAGAGCAATTCAGTGTCCGCCCATTGGAGGAAATGTTAGAACACAGCTCGGGGGCAGATTTACAAACCCCTTGCGTCTCTTTTACACCGCATCACTTTTGTGACGCAGCGGCGGCGCAAAGCCAGTGCCATGCTGCGGGGTATTTACAATGTGTCGCATCTGGGAGATGCATCACGTTGTAAAGCTCTGCGCCACATGTAGGCGTTCCGGCGCAGGAACGCCTCCTAATAGTGCCTGAGTGAAATCTACAAGATGTCACTCAGTCACTTTTGAGCCCATGACCCTTCCTGCAGAGAATCAATCGTGCCGACAGCACAGGGACCCTTACACCATGGTGCAAGGATGCCTGCGCTGGGGCTAGGTTGCCGAAACGGTTTCATCGCAGGGGGGAAAGACAGGAATGCACCATATTGGATAAATACAGCATATTCTTGGCCTTTTCTCTGTGGCGCAGGAAGCGCAGTGCGGTGACTTGGTGCACTGTCCTGTGCCACTATTCCTGTAAATGTGCCCCTTTCTTTATGTGATTATGATGCACCGGGCGCTGGTGCTGGCTATAGAGCAGCGGGTATCGCGGTGACTCCGATGGCTGGCTGCCGCAAGCATGACCTTCCAGTGACCTTCCCTGGCCTGGATGATGCTGCAGGGCCTTGTCTGCTGTGATTGTCTGCTTGTCTGTGATGTACTGAGTCTGCCAGCACCTCTATCTGTGATTGCACAGCTCTCCTTGGCACAGCAGCTGGCTGTGCCGCAGGAAGATAAGGAAGAGCGAGGCCGGCACTCAAAGGACTGGTGATGGGGCATTCATGACTTGGACGAATTGCTGCTTATCCTGGTTGGTTGAAGTGGTGGTTACCAAATGAAGTGAAAGGCAAAGACTCGGTCAAGGTTCAGGCAGAGAGTCTTGCATCACGAATACACTGGAAGCCGTGGACATTGGAGTATGGGATACTGGGAGTCACAGATGCTGGGAGACACATACACTGGGAACACAGATGCTGGGAGACACCGATACTGGAAGCCTTGGATAATGGGAGACACAGATACTGGGAGACACCAATACTGCAAGACTCGATACTGGGAGACACAGATACTGGGAGACAAAGTGTACTGGGAGACACGAATACTGGGAGAGACAGATACTGCAAGACTCGATACTGGGAGACACAGATACTGGAAGACTCGGATAATGGGAGACACAGATACTGGGAGACATCAATACTGCAAGACTAGATACTGGGAGACACAGATACTGGGAGACAAAGTGTACTGGGAGACACTAATACTGGGAGAGACAGATACTGCAAGACTCGATACTGGGAGACTCGATACTGGGAGACACAGATACTGGGAGACACAGATACTGGTAGACTTGATACAGAGAGACACAGATACTAGGAGACACAGATACTGGGAGACACAGATACTAGGAGACACAGATACTGGGAGACACAGATATTGGGAGACAAAGTGTACTGGGAGACACTAATACTGGGAGAGACAGATACTGCAAGACTCGATACTGGGAGACACAGATACTGGAAGACTCGATACTGGGAGACACAGATACTGGGAGACACAAATACTGGTAGACTTGATACAGGGAGACACAGATACTAGGAGACAGATACTGGGAGACACAGATACTGGAAGACTCGATACTGGGAGACACAGATACTGGAAGATACAGATCCTGGGAGACATAGATAATGGGAAACAGAGATACTGGAAGACTCGGACCATGGAAGACACAGATATTAGGAGACACAGATTCTGGAAGACTAAGATACTGGGGGACACAGATACTGGAAGACTCGATACTGGGAGACACAGATACTGGGAGACACAAATACTAGGATACACCGTTACTGGGAGACACAGATACTGGAATACTCTAATACTGGAAGACAAATACTGGGAGATGCAGATACTTGAAAACTCGGATACTGGGAGACAGATACTGGAAGACACAGATACTGGGAGACTAGGATACTGGGAGATACAGATACTATAAGACACAGATACTGCAAGGCTTGGACACTGGAAAATACAGATACTGGGTACACACATACTGGGAGACACAGGTATTGCAAGACACTGATACTGGGAGATGCTGTAGAACTCTGACAAGGGGGACACAGTTACTGGGAGACACAGATACTGCGAGACAGATACTGGAAGACACAGATACCTGAAGACACAGATACTGCAAGGCTTGGACACTGGAAGATACAGAAACTGGGTACACACATACTGGGAGACACAGGTATTGTACGACACAGTTACTGGGAGACTTGGATACTGGGAGGCACAGATACTAGGAGACACAGATACTTCGACACACAGATACTGGGAGATAACGATACTGGGAGATAACGATACTGGGAAACACAGATATCTGGGAGGCACAGATACTGGAAGACTCAGCTACTGGGAGACGCAGATACTGGGAGATAGATACTGGGGGACACAGATATAGGGAGGCACAGATACAGGTATGAACAGAGGCTACACGACTCAGACATTGGGAGCCACCGAGCCATGGAGAGATAGATACTGAGAGGGGCAGATGCTGGAAGATTTGGACATTGGAGACTTAAACACTGGGAGACACAGATCCTGGGAAGGACAAATACTGAAAGACTCGAAGACTGGAGGACTCCTATCCTTTGGGACACAAACACTGGAAGACTCAGATACTGGGAGACACAGATACAGGAAGACTCAGATACTGGGAAACACAGATACAGGAAGACTCGGTTACTGGGAGACACAGATACAGGAACACTCAGATACTGGGAGACACAGATACAGGAAGACTCAGATACTGGGAGACACAAATACAGGAAGACTCGGTTACTGGGAGACACAGATACAGGAAGACTCAAATACTGGGAGACACAGATACAGGAAGACTCAGTTTCAGGAAGACTCAGATACTGAGGGAAACAGATACTGGGAGACGCAGATACTGCGAGGGACAGATCCTTCGAGGGACAGATCCTTCGAGGGACAGATACTTGAAGACAAAGAATGGGAGGGACAGATACTGGAAGACACAGATACTGGGAGGGACATATGCTGGAAGACACAGACATTGCAAACTCGAACATACAGATACTGGGAGACACAGATACAGGGAGGGACAGATGTTGGACGACTCCGACTTTGGATACTTGGACACTGGGAGTTATAGATACAGGGAAACACAGACAGTATGAGACACATACACAATAGGAGGCATAGATAGAGCGCGCAGGTCACCCGACCAACAAATTTTACCATATACGTATCGGGCCCATATAACTTCAATTGATCATATACATTAATCGGGTAACCTTACGCTCTACTACCAGTATCCCTGTTCCTTCCTATATATTTCTATTGTACCCGACTTACCAATCCACCGTTACGGGTACCTAATGACCACGATGAATCAGGGAGCTAGCTGTGAAGAAAAGGCAAACAACACAATACCAACTTTATATTCTTCTGTATTTCATAAAGACCACAGACTCCGGGGAAGTTTTAAAGATTTTATCTAGATTTCAGATTCAGAAAGCATGAGATTTATAACAAGTAAACAATCAATAACCAAGATAATAAAGAGCACGTATCCATAAAGGAAATAGATCAAGCTAACCATTTGTGAAATCTAAAGGGAGGTAAGAACAGGGAACATGCTAGTCAGAAATTTCAGAAAATAACCATAAATGAATTCAAGGCGTGAAAGGTTAAAAAACAATTCTAGAAAGTCGATATAGAAAAATACCTCTAATATACGGGAATAAAAAAAGAACTCTGATTTATGTCACGAAGACTTGAGAGTACCATAAACTATGGGAAGGTAAAAAGTGGAACACGCTAGAATTTTAGAACCATCATATTGTCAGTTAAGGGAACCAAAAGTAAAAACATCTATATTTCATGAACCGTATCAAGAATTTACTTAAGGGAAGGGAAACATAGGAACAAGCTAGAAAACAGCAATCATTTATGACCTTTTCATTTAATAGTTGCAAAAAGCATGGAAAATCAATATATGCAAAGGTATGTCTTTATTAAAGCAAAAGACAGAAAGATAGAAAGATGCAGAATAGACTTTTCAGCACTATATTTACCTAGTATGGTGTGAAGACCAACCCTGGCCACGGGTCAGTTAAGGACGGGAGAAACCCCAAGGAAGGACAGTCATCAGTGGGACGGCAAGTGTGGATTTGGACAACCCAGGACAGGACAGGAAACCCAGATTAGGATCAGGACAGGACTACCAAGGTACGACCAGCACCCGCAGTTTGGAAGAAACGCCTGCGCTCCACCCTCTCTGCAGCTATCAGTCAGAACCCCGATTGGGTTTTCGAATTCCGCAGCAAAGTGCTCCGCCAGTACTTAAGGTTTCTCAGCAAAACCCCTTGAGTCTATGGAAATTACGGACAGAGTGCTCCGCAGCCCTCTGTATCAGTCTATTGAGTGCGTTGGGTCAGTGACAGGTCAGCTATTCGGACAAGTCGGACAATTTCTCTAGCTAAACCTAGGCTAGTTATACTGTTTTCGGGTCAGTGTACCACCCCCCCAAATGTTGCAAGTGTAAGAATCCCCAATTTCGATTGGTCCCCAAGTAGGATAGGTCAACACACCAATCACGTTTCATTTCTACAAGCCTGCATTATCATACTCTGGGACCGCCTATTGATTTTGGGGTTCCCATGACATACTTTACAGAATACAATGAATAAAATACAATTGTTGCATTTGCAGGGCAGTTTAGCTTCTTCTGCTAGGCGAAGGTGCATCTTCCCAGGCACATCTTGGCTGGGACCTCTGGTTGGCAGGGATTCAATGCCACCGGCAGAAGACTGTCATGCGCAGAAAGGTTGCTCAATATGGATTCACGAGTGTCTCTCAGACCCTCAAAATCACGGTACATGGAAAGTAAGCGAAAACAAATTAAAACACAAAAATAAATGAATACACTGTATACCATGAATAGCTACTCTATACCCCTTTACTTTATATAAACTATGGCATTAGGTTTTAGTGCAAATAAACAATAACACAGAAGCATCAGCGCAAGCTTCACCATGTGAGGACACAAAGCGGCCATCTTAATGCAAATGCGCAAGCGCAAAGATTCCCACCAGAACTGCAAGTACGTCATGTCACGTGAGTGTGACTAACGCATGCGCAGAAGAAACCCGCCAAGCCGCGGCCATTTTAATGACAAGCGTTTTTAAGTTTTAGTAAACACATAGGCAAGCGTCTTCTAGGACAACCCAAATGTCAAAATAAAGGCAAATTAGTAAGACAAAACATGTCAGAAATTTCAGAAAATAACCATAAGTGAATTCAAGGCGTGAAAGGTTAAAAAACTATTCTAGAAAGTTGATATAGAAAAATACCTCTAATATACGGGAATAAAAAAAGAACTCTGATTTATGTCACGAAGACTTGAGAGTGCCATAAACTATGGGAAGGTAAAAAGTGGAACACGCTAGAATTTTAGAACCATCATATAGTCAGTTAAGGGAACCAAAAGTAAAAACATCTATATTTCATGAACCGTATCAATAATTTACTTAAGGGAAGGGAAACATAGGAACAAGCTAGAAAACAGCAATCATGTACGACCTTTTCATTTAATAGTTGCGAAAAGCATGGAAAATCAATATATGCAAAGGTATGTCTTTATTAAAGCAAAAGACAGAAAGATAGAAAGATGCAGAATAGACTTTTCAGCACTATATTTACCTAGTATGGTGTGAAGACCAACCCTGGCCACGGGTCAGTTAAGGACGGGAGAAACCCCAAGGAAGGACAGTCATCAGTGGGACGGCAAGTGCAGAATGGACACCCCAGGACAGGACAGGAAATCCAGATTAGGATCAGGACAGGACTACCAAGGTACGACCAGCACCCGCAGTTTGAAAGAAACGCCTGCGCTCCACCCTCTCTGCAGCTATCAGTCAGAACCCCGATTGGGTTTTCGAATTCCCCAGCAAAGTGCTCCGCCAGTACTTAAGGTTTCTCAGCAAAACCCCTTGAGTCTATGGAAATTACGGACAGAGTGCTCCGCAGCCCTCTGTATCAGTCTATTGAGTGCGTTGGGTCAGTGACAGGTCAGCTATTTGGACAAGTCGGACAATTTCTCTAGCTAAACCTAGGCTAGTTATACTGTGTTCGGGTCAGTGTACCACCCCCCAAATGTTGCAAGTGTAAGAATCCCCAATTTCGATTGGTCCCCAAGTAGGATAGGTCAACACACCAATCACGTTTCATTTCTACAAGCCTGCATTATCATACTCTGGGACCGCCTATTGATTTTGGGGTTCCCATGACATACTTTACAGAATACAATGAATAAAATAAAATTGTTGCATTTGCAGGACAGTTTAGCTTCTTCTGCTAGGCGAAGGTGCATCTTCCCAGGCACATCTTGGCTGGGACCTCTGGTTGGCAGGGATTCAATGCCACCGGCAGAAGACTGTCATGCGCAGAAAGGTTGCTAAATATGGATTCACGAGTGTCTCTCAGACCCTCAAAATCGCGGTACATGGAAAGTAAGCGAAAACAAATTAAAACACAAAAATAAATGAATACACTGTATACCATGAATAGCTACTCTATACCCCTTTACTTTATATAAACTATGGAATTAGGTTTTAGTGCAAATAAACAATAACACAGAAGCATCAGCGCAAGCTTCACCATGTGAGGACACAAAGCGGCCATCTTAATGCAAATGCGCAAGCGCAAAGATTCCCACCAGAACTGCAAGTACGTCACGTCACGTGAGTGTGACTAACGCATGCGCAGAAGAAACCCGCCAAGCAGCGGCCATTTTAATGACAAGCGTTTTTAAGTTTTAGTAAACACATAGGCAAGCGTCTTCTAGGACACCCCAAATGTCAAAATAAAGGGAAATTAGTAAGACAAAACATGTTGGGTTACTTTGTTAAAGTTATTCGAGGTTCATGAATTCAAGCAAGTCGCGTAATATGCGAATCCTTGCTCCATCAATCCCCTCTTTGATGATATTTACTATCATCACAAAACCAATGGAATCAGATGCCAACTTTTACAATTTGCCCAATTCAATCTCCTCCAACATTCGATTCGATTTCTCTTTCGTATCTTTGTTAGGGTGAGAATTCTTCACCCTTTTATAAATCTGATTATTAAGTTCCTCTAATTCAAGTTCATCCACATTCCGTTTCACACCTCTCTTATTCACAGTGTATTTCTTTTGGTGTTTGCGACATTTGCAACAGACAACTATGAGGAATATGATAAAACCTATTACAGTAATTGGCATCAGTACCTTAAACAAAAAACCTTTACCTAAGTTAGAAAACCAATGACCTACAGCCGAGAGACCATCAGTAAGTCTCTTCCAGGCACTATCAACCTCCAGTGGTTTGAGTTCCTTTTCCAAATTTGTAATGTTCCTTACATACCTTTTGAGTTCCACACTTTTGTCCGGTATGTAAGTGCAACAATGTTGCGCTTTCAACATTCGGCAGACTCCGCCCTCTTTTGCTAATAAGGTGTCAAGAGCAAGTCTGTTCTGCAAAACCATAGATCTGATCGCAACCATTTCGGAATTGATCATCAGAAATCCACTAGCAGTGTCAGTAGATAACCGATCCACTACTGTCGACAATTTGCAAATTCTGTGTGTGTTCAGAACCACTCCCACTGCAGGTATCAATGCACTAAATATACTACCTACTATTTCACCTATGCTTTCTCTTCTACTACGCACTAAGCCATTAGTGTTTTCAGTGCTTCCAGCAATTTCTTTCACATGGTATATTTTCGGGAAGACAATGCCAAAATAGCAGCTTCCATACCAGTGATCCGGTAATTTGAAATAAGCCTTGTTTCCACATATATAATAAATTCCGGGAAACACAGGTTCTGACCCATTTTTGAAACCCCAACCTCCAATTACCTTGTAATTGTGCTCGCATTGACTGGAACCAATGAAAATGTTATTATAATAACTAGTCTTTTCTCGGTGAAGACAAAGTTTCCCTTTTCTCTCGAAATCCAGCAACAAAGCAGGACTAGCCTCACCATTTGAGGTGCTTCCCATGTTTTCAGCCCACTTAGGAGTTTTCTGCCTTTTATCATTCGCTTTTCTTTGGAAACTTTCTCTTCTTTTCTCTGCCATCTTTAGAAACATTTTCTCTTGTTCATGTAATAAACAGGTCAAGTTATCTCTGTGTGCTTCACCTAAATCTATGGTACCTATAGTCAGAAAGTATTCTCCCATATAACGTGTTACGTCACTTTTGGTATGTACAGGGTTCAAATTTCCACGTATAGGAAGTTCAGAAAATATCACCTCTGAGTTAGAGTAGTAGTACTGTGATGGTCCTCTTTTGTAAAATAAGCTAGCTAAAATACTACAAGAAATTCCATATGTTAGTGGCAAGTGATGGTATGTCACTCCCTCAGCTACAGAAGTAGGTAGCTTCATGCAAACGTAACAATCTTCTATTTCCATGGTTTCTACATAATGCACTAAAAGGTTAGCGAATACATTCAAATGAGTCTTGTTCTTGATTCCGTGGTAATGTAGCCCTTCCTCATCTGATGCATCTAAGTCCTTTTTAGTTTGTTTAACGCTAAGTGCTCTCTCATGTCTTTCTACACTTTGTGTTGTCAGTTCTTCAGGGTCTTCTGTCACAGTCTTTGTAGAGTCAATATTAGTTTCTTTACTCATCATATAAGGAATAGTAATTTTTAGTCCTATCCATAATATTAATACTAAAGCTACACTACATACACATACTTTAAAGCATGTTTTACAACAATTGCGTCTAGTTCTCCCATTCACATTTGAATCAGACATTTTTGCTTAAAAGAAGCTTTTCAACCCCTCTTTGTAACTTTGCACAGGTAGCTTACACTGAGCAATTTTTCAGGTTGGTTCCTCTTCCTCAGCAGACTGGTCAGCAGTCAGTTTATCATCACTTTCGTCAGTTATATCAAGTTCCTCAAATTCCTCCAACACCAAGTAAGTCCATTCAGGATCCTGATATTTCTCGTTCTGTCTTTTTATTCGGTCACTTCTTCGCTTGGAGTTCTCTCTAGTTTGCTCTGTTTTACTGGAGTTTTGCTTTCTTTGCTCAAGTTTTTCTTCAACTGTTTTCAATCTTAGTCTCAGTCTTTTAATGTACCTTGGTTCTTTTTTCTTTTTCTTGAACCTTTTAGCTGGCACTGTGGTTTGGCTTTCTTCTAATGCTCTTTTATTCTCGTTTGGTTGTGGCACTTCTGCTTCCTCCTCTTCCTTTTCTGTCTGACTAGTCCCAGGTCTTATTCAATTTATTCTGCCTGGTTGCTAAGCTGGCCTTGTTCAGGAGTAGACTGGTTTTGACTTTTGGGCGTTTCAATTTCTGTGTCCTGAACACATTCGTCTATTTCTATCTGATCCTGTTCAAGTACTTCGAACCTTTGATTTTCTTCCGCTTGAACTTTCGCCCTAATTTCTATCTGTCCCTTTTCAACCTCAGGAGTTCTTGGAGGTGTGTCGATCACCTGCTGTGTCCCTATCTGATCTTTTTCTTCATCAGATTTGACATGGATTTCGATAATCTGATTGTCTCCTCCTATTCCTGTCTCTTCCTCACTATTCCACTCTCTGTCTGAGTAGGTTTGACTTCTTGTTCTTATGGGATCATCTGTCAGGTCGATTATAGGTATCCACTCATCTTGACTGGTGCTCGGTTGTTCGTCATCAGCTACTTCAGGACCAACGTCTGGAGACCCCTCAGCTGGACAACCCTCAGCGTCAGTTTTCTCGTCTTCGGTCACCTTCTTGGTGTGGCTGGCATGGATCCACTTCGGCACACCGGCACACTTCACCGCTGTTGTGGTCACCAGAATCACTTGTCTTGGGTTTCTCCACTTCGGTGCAAGGCAACTTGAACGAGTGTGTTTCTTGAGTACAACCCAATCACCTGGAATCAATTTATGGACTGGAGTTGCTGGACTGGCGACGGCGACTTCCCCAATCTGGCAAGAGATAGAACGCACTTGGTCACCCAGTTGCTTGCAGTACTCAAGTACCAAATCATCAGAAATGCTTATCAGTTTGTGTCCTGGTACCCATGCTTGTCTCATTACTCTTCCCATTAGGATCTCATGGGGACTCAGGCCTGTATTTCTGTCTGGTATACTTCGGATTCCCATCAGAACAAGAGGTAAAGCCTCTATCCAGTTCATGCCAGTAGTTTCACACATCTTCCCTAATCTCGACTTGATAGTGCCATTTATTTGTTCCACCACTCCAGAAGCCTCTGGACGATATGCACAGTGCAGCTTTTGTGTAATCTTGAATGCTTCACAGAGCTGACCAATTATTTCATTCTGGAAATGCCCGCCTCTATCTGATTCAATTGTGACCGGGACCCCGTACCTAGGTATTAGTTCTCGCAGTAACAACTTGGCTACAGTGATGGCATCATTCTTCTTGGCCGGGTAAGCTTCTACCCATTTCGAAAATAGGCAGACAATGACAAGGACATATCTCATTCCTTTACAAAGGGGTAACTGAATGAAATCAATTTGCAATCTTACAAAAGGACCTCCTGACTTCCCAATTTTTCCTATCTCAACTACTGTTTTCTTCCCAGCGTTGAACTGCTGACATGTCAAGCACCTCTGGCAGAGTGACTCTGCTACTTTCCTGAACTTCGAGCTGAACCATGTCTGTTGGAAAACACGAATCATGGCATCCCTACCAATGTGTGTATTTCCATGTATTAATCTGGCCATAGAAGCAAGCAGGCTGTCAGGCAACACAGGCATACCATTAGGGCCAACAATGACAGCATCCTCGTTTCTCTGTTGACAACCAAACTTTCTCCATCTTCCTTTTTCCTTTGGTGTCGCTGCATTCTGTAAATCTCTCAATTCTTCCCATGTAGGCACATCTTCAAACACCATAAGTTGGCAGCTGTTTCCATATCCCCCCAATTTGATATTGACAGACATTCAATGTCTGGCACAATGTTGGGCTACTTGGTCAGCATATCGATTACCTACTGTCACATTGTCGTCACCCAATTTGTGAGCAGTACACTTGACCACTGCCAATTCTTTTGGTAACTGGATTGCGTCCAGTAATTCCTGTACCACTTTTCCATTTCTGATAGGAGTACCTGAAGAAGTCAGAAACTCTCTCTGTAGCCACAATTGGCGGAAGTCATGCACAACCCCATAACCATACTGACTGTCAGTATATATGGTTACTCTTTTATTTTTCCCAATTTTACAGGCTCTTGTCAATGCAACCAATTCGGCTACTTGTGCAGACTTTACTCCAAATAGACAGGATGCTTCTATAGTGCATGATACCGTGACTACAGCATAAGCAGCACTTAGGCCTACACTTTCGTGCCTCAGGCAAGAGCCATCTACAAACAGCTCGTAAACTTCTACCGGCAGGGGCATCTCTTTGATGTCTGGTCGTGGTTTGGTACTAAACTCAGTTAGGTCAATGCAGTCATGCTCGACCTCTCCCTTCGCTACTGAAATTAGTCAGTCTGGTAATAGGGTTGCTGGATTCAATATGTTACACCGAGTAATGACTATATTCGCAGCACCCACAAGAATTCTCTCATATTTAGTTAGCCGACTAGGGGTGAGATACTGGGTTTTAGTTCTGGTCAGTAAAATTACAACTGCATGTGGGACATATACAGTTACAGGGTGTCCCATAACGATGGATTCACTCTGTCCTAGACTCATGCAAGTTGCAGCTACTGTCTTTTAGACATCCGGGCAATCCAGCAGCCACTGGATCCAGAGTAGCAGAGAAATATGCTACTGGACGTCTAGTCAAACCATGCGCTTGTGTTAGGACTGACAGTGCACAATTGTCTCGTGTATCACAAAACAGTGCGAATTCTTTCGAATAATCAGGCATTCCTAAAGCGGGGGCTGTACATAGACATTCTCGTAATTTTGTAAATGCTGTCAAGCTTTCCTCATCCCATTCCACTGGGTCCTTTGCTCCTCTCTTTGTCATTTTTATCAATGGTTTTGTTAGGACTGCAAATCCCACAATCCATTGCCTGCAGTAACCTACGACTCCAAGGAACATTCTGACTTCTTTCTGAGTATTGGGTAATTGCATGTTTTGAATTATTCTAATTCTTTCTGAAGTAACTTTTCTGATACCCTTTTCTATCTGGTGCCCCAGATTTTTTACTGAATTGGTACAGAACTGCAGTTTGTCAGGTGATACTTTATGTCCTCCTTCACCTAGATGGTTCAGTAAGGCAATGGTGTCAACAACACAGTCTTTCTGACTCTTAGACGCCACCAAGAGGTTGTCTATATATTGCACCAAAACTGAGTTTCCAGGTAAGACTAAAGATTCAAGGAACTTTTTCAGAATCTGATTAAAGATTGAGGGGCTCTCTGTGTACCCCTGGGGGACGCGATTCGAGACAAACACGTGACTGTCGAATTCAAATGAGAAAAGAAATTTGCTGTCTGGATGCAATGGGATCGAAAAGAATGCGTGACATAGGTCAATCACGGTGAACCACTCAGCATCCCAGGGAATTTGATACAGGATCACTGCTGGGTTCGGAACAATAGGACAGCAAGGAACAACGATTTTGTTTACCTTTCTCAGGTCCTGTACTACCCTGTACTTGCCACTAGGTTTCTTGATTCCAATTATTGGTGAGTTACATGGACTACTCATCACTTCTTGTATGATGTTGGCTTCTAGCAACCTTTTTATTTCAATGGCAACTCCTGCTTTCACTTCTGCACTCATTTTGTATGGCTTAGTATTTGGGTAAACTGCATCTTCTTTTATGGCTATTTTAATTGGGTCTACATTTGCCATTAGTCCTACATCTTTTCCAGTAAAATCCCATACTTCTGGTTTCACAGTCTGTTGGAGTTCCTCAGGTAAGTCTTGTAGTGTCAGTCGTTTAATTTCTGAGTCAGGTCTTATTAACATTAATTTGTATATTCCATCTTCGTCTGGGGTTTGAATTTCGACGCCCTTTGGTGTGCAAAAGATAGTACAATTCATTTTGCACAACAAATCACGTCCCAGTAAGTTTACAGGGCTGGAATCACAAACTACAAATCTATGCATTTCTTTGAAGTTCCCTATTGTAATCTCCATTGGCTCAGTAACTGGGGTACTAATCAATTGATTAGATACACCCACTACTTGGATGGCTTCTCCCGAGAGGGGTAGGTTTGGAACGTCTGCTGTTCTCACAGTAGAACGGGTAGCTCCAGTGTCCAACAGAAAGGTAACATCATTGCCTTCAACCTTTCCTTCAATGTATGGCCCTGACTGGTCTACCGGCAAAGAGGCGCCAAGTACGCACTCCTCGTCCTCCCCCCTCAGGCCCTGTCAGTATCGCAAGACTTCATCTATTTTCTTAGACTGCCAACAGATTTTGTTGTCTTTGATCCACTGACAAATTTCAGGTCTTAAACCGTTTACAAACCTGTAAATGAAGTGGGTCATATCCTTCATCTTGATGTTATCTATACCGCTGTATGTTTTAAACACCTGTAGCAATCTTTCATAAAAGGAATGCACAGTCTCATCTCTTTCCTGTGTAGTTCTATCTATTCTGGTCCAATCAGTTTCCTTTGCAGGCACCTTTCCCTTCAGGTGTAACATTACCTGTTCGTATTTTTTCATTACCTCATCGGAAGGAGCTCCTGTAGTAGGGTTCCTCTGGTATTCCTCGCTAGGCCAACCAATGGCAATTTTACATTCTGTCCACAAATCTACAGGAGCCACTATGTCGAAAAACCCATCCAGATCTTTCCACAGGCATTTTTGTACTTTTACAAACCTTTCTACCTGTCTGTACCACTCCACGGGTTTTTCTCGTAATTTTGGGAAGTCATTGGTAAAAGACACAATATCTTGTCTGGACCATGGAACATGTACATACTTTCCACCTGGCACTTCTCGCATAGGATATAACTGTTCTGGCTTGTCAGCTTCCTTTAAAACAAACTCAGAAGTCGTCTGTTTGGATCTACTCTCTTCCTTTTTCTTTGCCCACCTGGCCTTCCATTTTTCTAAATCTCCCCATTTTTGTAACACGTTCAACAATTCCTTGATCTGTACCTTCTTTCCTGACACATTCATATTCTCTAGATCTTTGTCTGAGAATTCTGCTCTGTAGGGTTTCTGTAATGGCTTTGATTTCCCAATATCTATTCCCATACTAGCTGCAGTGTCTGTTAATTTATCATGAAACACTCTGGTATTACGGGTAAGACTTTTATAGATAAATAGAAGCTCTTCCTCGGAATAGGTATTTAATCTGTCTAACCCCTCGTTTCCTGCCATCAATTCTTCCATTTCTATTCTCAGTTTGTAAATATCTAAGGGTTTTGACTGAGGAGTTTGTCTCTCTAATTCTCGACTCCATCTCTCAATTTCTTCAGGAGTCCCTACTGTGACACTCTTAGTACCTGAAGTCGATTCCATTTGAATCTCTCCTGTATTGAAAGGATTATGTCTCCTCTGCGAACTTCTTCCTGAATCCCTGATCGGCAAATCCATTAATGAAACCTCAGATTCACATTCACTCGTCTGATCATCTACAATTAAGGGCTCTTTTCTTGGCTGCACTACAGTTGGGGAAATGGTCGGAGCCTTTAGACTCCCCTGTCTATCCCCATACAAAGGAACAACCGGTCCAATAGTTACTGGGATTGTTAAGGCTTCAGGACTTGTATTTAACTGAGAGATTTTCTGAATTATTTCGTTTCTTTGTTTGGCTAGAGCCTCTCGCTCTCTTTCTTGCAATACGCTTTCCACAGAGTTCTCATGCAGTACTTGTGGGGTCAAAGTTGGGGCATAACTCGGGGCGGTAGGGTGCGTCATACTCGGTCCTTCACCATAATTAGGTTTCGGGAACAAGCTTCCTGTATTTAAGGATCTCGGTTCTTCCTCATAAGGAGGTCTTAGACAGAAGTCCCTCTCACCTGAATATCTTGATTCTCCACTAAACGGTGGTCTTAGACAGGTATCTCTGGCACCTATGGGTCCTAGGCCCTCGTTATAGGAAGGTATTTGACAGCCGTCTCTTACATTTACAGATCTAGTCCCTTCCTGATAAGGGGGTCTTTGGGAAGCATCCCCTAGACTAGAGGATCTAGGTCCTTCATTATAAGGATGTGGATTCTACATGAACAAGTCCTCCAAATAATCGTCATCTGAATCTCCACTGGTCACTAAATGTTTGGTTTTCTCTGAATTTTTCTCTCCCATATGTTCTCCTAGTGCCATCATAGGGTACAGTCCTTCTACTACCATATTCTGTCTCCATTGTTTCATCTTTTTATCTCGGGTCTCTTGCTTCAATTTTGGATACCATTTGGTTAACCCTTTGTCCATTCGGGGCTTATCTCTCTCAAAAGCCTCTATCTCCCATTCCTCTAAAGCTTCGTACTGGGTCAATCTAGGTCTAGGATGTAAGTCACTCATTCCGGTTCTCAAATTGAAAAGAATCCTGCCATTAAATGTACCTTCCAATGGAAACGCCAAAATTCCATCATCCTTTGTGTACTCCGCCCAATTTTCCAACCATACACACGAGTGGTACCCTTTATCAAACATCATGAAAGATGCGGGAGTATTAGGTGGCGGAATAACAACACCTTCTCTAGTTTTATTAGCTTTGTCTTTTTTGAAATAATTCTTCACTTTGTTTACAAGGGTCAATTTTCTCTTATTTCCGTACATAATGCTGGTGTTAAGACCTTTCCACTGATCGTTTTCAAACCCCAAATGTCTTGGATCAGGTCTAGTCACTGGTCTATACGTGTGCCACATACGATTTCTGCGAGCGACTTTGTTTACAAAGTCACTCCCAATCCAAATGCGTCTTTTATTTTCGTGCAACCAATAAACTGCACCATTTCAAATAACCTCGACCAATGGGTGCGCGGCCTTTTCGCGAGACAGGTTCTCACGCTTCGGCACTCACCCCTCCTTTACAATTCCAGCTCCGCTACACACCTGCTGTCTCGACCAATACCAGCGCGGCACAGAGTGACGTCAGAGCAGCTCCGCAACTGACTCCCTCCCTCACAAGGTAACGGAAACTTTCTCTCCTTCTTAAAGTGCAAGTGCTTTAGTTAATTTACAACGAAAACACATTCGCCACTGTACTCGAGTGTCTAGAAAGAAAAGATACGTTTTACTGCAAGTAAACCTCTTCTGTCTACTTTTCATACACTGCGGATAGATCTCTTCTGCCTACCCTTCATTCAACCATTAGGGAACCTGCTTCTTCTTTGACTCATCCACTTCTTTTCGGGATATATACTAAGTCTAAAGTTTCACTGGCGAACCCCTTTGCTATCAGCCAAGCTCAGACGAACCTGCTACTCCTCCCGTGTGACCCTTACCAGGTTATATCACAATAGAAGTTTTGCCAGCGAACTCTTTGCTATCATTTATTCAAGCATACATTCAGAAAACCCTAATTAGTGCTTCCAGTTCTGCCTAACCTGCACCAATTTTCCTCAAGCCAATGACCTCAGTACGGCGTGGATTCTCCTCACCACCCGTTATTTAATTCCCCGGGGATTCCAGACAAACATATAACAATCACTAACGAGTAATATTAGTACATTTATCAGTATAACAGCAAGAAAAACAACTTAAAACATTTCATAATTTTCAAAGCAAAACATTTCACGTGATTGATCAATTCAGCAGCAATAAAAATGTTCACAGTTTAGCAGCAAAAATCTCTATTTAGCAGCATCCGACCTACCTAGCTATCTTAACTAGTCCCTAACCATTTTCTTTAACTAGTCCCTAACCATCCTCTGCTTACCAGAAAAATACTGATAGAGCGTGCACGTCACCCGACCAACAAATTTTACCATATACGTATCGGGCCCATATAACTTCAATTGATCATATACATTAATCGGGTAACCTTACGCTCTACTACCAGTATCCCTGTTCCTTCCTATATATTTCTATTGTACCCGACTTACCAATCCACCGTTACGGGTACCTAATGACCACGATGAATCAGGGAGCTAGCTGTGAAGAAAAGGCAAACAACACAATACCAACTTTATATTCTTCTGTATTTCATAAAGACCACAGACTCCGGGGAAGTTTTAAAGATTTTATCTAGATTTCAGATTCAGAAAGCATGAGATTTATAACAAGTAAACAATCAATAACCAAGATAATAAAGAGCACGTATCCATAAAGGAAATAGATCAAGCTAACCATTTGTGAAATCTAAAGGGAGGTAAGAACAGGGAACATGCTAGTCAGAAATTTCAGAAAATAACCATAAATGAATTCAAGGCGTGAAAGGTTAAAAAACAATTCTAGAAAGTCGATATAGAAAAATACCTCTAATATACGGGAATAAAAAAAGAACTCTGATTTATGTCACGAAGACTTGAGAGTACCATAAACTATGGGAAGGTAAAAAGTGGAACACACTAGAATTTTAGAACCATCATATTGTCAGTTAAGGGAACCAAAAGTAAAAACATCTATATTTCATGAACCGTATCAAGAATTTACTTAAGGGAAGGGAAACATAGGAACAAGCTAGAAAACAGCAATCATTTATGACCTTTTCATTTAATAGTTGCAAAAAGCATGGAAAATCAATATATGCAAAGGTATGTCTTTATTAAAGCAAAAGACAGAAAGATAGAAAGATGCAGAATAGACTTTTCAGCACTATATTTACCTAGTATGGTGTGAAGACTAACCCTGGCCACGGGTCAGTTAAGGACGGGAGAAACCCCAAGGAAGGACAGTCATCAGTGGGACGGCAAGTGTGGATTTGGACAACCCAGGACAGGACAGGAAACCCAGATTAGGATCAGGACAGGACTACCAAGGTACGACCAGCACCCGCAGTTTGGAAGAAACGCCTGCGCTCCACCCTCTCTGCAGCTATCAGTCAGAACCCCGATTGGGTTTTCGAATTCCGCAGCAAAGTGCTCCGCCAGTACTTAAGGTTTCTCAGCAAAACCCCTTGAGTCTATGGAAATTACGGACAGAGTGCTCCGCAGCCCTCTGTATCAGTCTATTGAGTGCGTTGGGTCAGTGACAGGTCAGCTATTCGGACAAGTCGGACAATTTCTCTAGCTAAACCTAGGCTAGTTATACTGTTTTCGAGTCAGTGTACCACCCCCCAAATGTTGCAAGTGTAAGAATCCCCAATTTCGATTGGTCCCCAAGTAGGATAGGTCAACACACCAATCACGTTTAATTTCTACAAGCCTGCATTATCATACTCTGGGACCGCCTATTGATTTTGGGGTTCCCATGACATACTTTACAGAATACAATGAATAAAATACAATTGTTGCATTTGCAGGGCAGTTTAGCTTCTTCTGCTAGGCGAAGGTGCATCTTCCCAGGCACATCTTGGCTGGGACCTCTGGTTGGCAGGGATTCAATGCCACCGGCAGAAGACTGTCATGCGCAGAAAGGTTGCTCAATATGGATTCACGAGTGTCTCTCAGACCCTCAAAATCACAGTACATGGAAAGTAAGCGAAAACAAATTAAAACACAAAAATAAATGAATACACTGTATACCATGAATAGCTACTCTATACCCCTTTACTTTATATAAACTATGGCATTAGGTTTTAGTGCAAATAAACAATAACACAGAAGCATCAGCGCAAGCTTCACCATGTGAGGACACAAAGCGGCCATCTTAATGCAAATGCGCAAGCGCAAAGATTCCCACCAGAACTGCAAGTACGTCATGTCACGTGAGTGTGACTAACGCATGCGCAGAAGAAACCCGCCAAGCCGCGGCCATTTTAATGACAAGCGTTTTTAAGTTTTAGTAAACACATAGGCAAGCGTCTTCTAGGACAACCCAAATGTCAAAATAAAGCCAAATTAGTAAGACAAAACATGTTGGGTTACTTTGTTAAAGTTATTCGAGGTTCATGAATTCAAGCAAGTCGCGTAATATGACAGGTACTGGCACTGCTGCGCACGCGCTGTTGCTGGCGCTCATGTATTTTAACTCGCCCTGATTTTGTATTTTATTTCTTCCTTATTTCACTTTTTCCCTGCTTTTAAGTGGGAATAGGCTGGGCTTTGTTCCCCTCCCTCTTACTGCATATAAAGGTTACATCATTGCCGTTTTGGCAAGTCCGGGTCACGGGGGTGGTCCTGTGTAGGCGCCATCTTGCTTTGGGCTCCTAACTCCATCGACGGGCGCCATCTTGGAGCGTCCTCGCGCTCGTGCTGGGCTTGGATCGCCTATTTAAGGCGGACTCACCTTTACTGCAGCCTTGACAGGTACTGGCACTGCTGCGCACGTGCTGTTGCTGGCGCTCGTGTATTTTAACTCGCCATGATTTTGTATTTTATTTCTTCCTTATTTCACTTTTTCCCTGCTTTTAAGTGGGATTAGGCTGGGCTTTGTTCCCCTCCCTCTTACTGCATATAAAGGTTACATCATTGCCGTTTTGGCAAGTCCGGGTCCCGGGGGTGGTCCTGTGTAGGCGCCATCTTGCTTTGGGCTCCTAACTCCATCGACGGGCGCCATCTTGGAGCGTTCTCGCGCTCGCGCTGGGCTTGGATCGCCTATTTAAGGCGGACTCACCTTTACTGCAGCCTTGACAGGTACTGGCACTGCTGCGCACGCGCTGTTGCTGGCGCTCGTGTATTTTAACTCGCCCTGATTTTGTATTTTATTTCTTCCTTATTTCACTTTTTCCCTGTTTTTAAGTGGGATTAGGCTGGGCTTTGTTCCCCTCCCTCTTACTGCATATAAAGGTTACATCATTGCCGTTTTGGCAAGTCCGGGTCCCGGGGGTGGTCCTGTGTAGGCGCCATCTTGCTTTGGGCTCCTAACTCCATCGACGGGCGCCATCTTGGAGCGTCCTCGCGCTTGCGCTGGGCTTGGATCGCCTATTTAAAGCTTTCCTCTCCCACGCAGCGGGACACGCAGGAGGGGCGCCCTCGCTTAGCTGGAGTCGTGCCAGAGTCCTGCCCGTCTGCGCCCGTCAGCGACGAGGAAGCGCGAGACGTGGTAGGGCTCTGATCATTAGCTGCTTTTCCATCATGCATGCTCCACCAATGCTCCATTACACTCGGGCAGATTTGCTAACCATTAGGAATAGGGCTGAGGGCTGCTCATGCGACCCTGTGGACCCCCTATCTGGCCCATACGTCTGTATCTGTAATGGTTGGTCTCTAGATAGCCCGACTAAAATCCGTTCTTTGGAAGATATTACCTCGACCAAGTGTAATCTTACCTCGGACCGGGGGCTTCGGATCTGGAATTTGAACGTGAGGTCACTGGTCAAACATCACCAGTTTATACATGACCTCATTGAAAAAGATGGTCCTGATCTTTTTCTCCTTACCGAAACCTGGCTTCAGGATTCGGATGTCGCCATCTTGAATCTTGCCTTCCCATCGGAATACACGATTTTCACTCTGAATCAAACTACGAGAGGAGGTGGCATTGCCATGGCAGTAAAATCTTGCTTTCCTGCTGAATGGAAAGCTCTTGGGCTGCCTGCTTGTGAAAGTGCCCTCTTTAAAGTAGCCTTCAGCCATCATTTTACGTTTAGTGGCATTCTCATCAACCGCCCACCAGGCAATGATACAGTCTTCAAGTCCGCTCTTGCCGATATGGTAAGCTCTTTAGCGCCCGGGTGTGCGAATTTTAACATCATGGGTGACCTCAACATTCATTTTGACAACAGGTCGTCCATAGCTATTAACACCTTACTCGCGGATCTTGAAGCACTTCAACTGGTCCAGCTAGTTACTCTTCCCACCCATACTGGAGGACATATTCTCGATCCCTTTTTTCCACGCTTGAGAGGGTGAAGGTGTCTGACCCGCTGTCGGTGGGATGGACTGATCATCTGCTGGTGGAAGTCTTTTGTCTTATTCACGACAAGCCATTTAAACCTGTGGATAGACTAATCCTTAAAAGACACTGGCATAAGCTTAAACTTGAGGAGTTTTACAGGCTACTGGAGCAGAAACCCCTGAGCCCTTTTTTGAATGTGGATCATGGCTACCAACTGTTTTGCACATGGATTTCAGACGCTCTTGATTCCCTTATATCCATGCGCTGGTCGAAAGGTCATTCTAAGGTACCGAGCCCATGGTATAATGACTCCCTTGCCGAGCTTAAAAAAACTTGCCGGAAAGCGGAGAGGGACTGGAGAAGATCCTACGATCCCGTCCTGAAAACCTTGTACTTTGCCAAACTCAAGACCTATCATAGGGCAATATGCAGAACTCGAGCCGCATTCTATGCTCAGGAATTTCAAGCCAGCACCAATCCCTCCAAATTAATATTCAAGGTCCTAAAAGACCTTATGAATAAGAGAGCCACTTCGGTAGAGATCTGCACTGACTCCCACTGCGAGAACCTGGCAGCCTTTTTCCTGGAGAAAGTGCAGAATATATACCGGGGGTTTGACCTGTGTCGGCTGGATCCAGAGTTAGTTGACCCTAATTCTTTGGGTTACGAGACTCTGACCTTTTTACCCGACCTGTCTACGGAGGCTTTTAACAAACTTAGCCTCAGCGTTAAATCAGGTTCTCCTCTGGACCCGCTGAAGCCAGCTCTTATCAGTACGCTTTCCACGTTGTGCCGAGTTCCAATACTCACTCTAATTAACCTGTCGCTGTCAACTGGGACGGTCCCCTCCTCATGGAAGCAGGCGGTAGTTACCCCAGTTTTGAAAAAGACAAATTCAGACCCTCTCTTGCCTGAGAACTACCGCCCTATATCTCTTCTGCCTTGGACTGCTAAAGTCACCGAAGCCCACGTCAATTCTATCTTGTCTGATCACCTTGTCCGTAATCAGATATTGGACTCTAGCCAAAATGGCTTCCGGCCAGGACACAGTACCGAGACCGCTTTGCTCCATATTATCGAGCATTTACGCCTGGTGCTTGACTCCGGACGTACGGCAGCGCTCCTATTATTAGATCTGAGCGCTGCTTTCGATACTGTGTCCCACCGTATACTGATTCAGCGCCTTGAGGTAGCCGAAGTAGCTGAAACCGCTCTCCAGTGGTTTCGATCTTTCCTCTCAGATCGAACCTTTAAAGTGGCTATACCACCCTGCCAATCCACCATTCATCCCTTGGATCTGGGGGTCCCACAGGGCTCCTCGTTGAGCCCCACTCTGTTCAACCTATATGTGAAACCGCTAGCAGCAGTCGTCAAACAGTGGGGTTTGACGATGACCTCATATGCTGACGACACGCAGCTGGCGGTGACACTGAGTGGAGCTGGACTTGTGGCAGTAGCTAGTTGGCTACGTACCAATTGTTTACAATTGAATGCCACTAAAACTGAAGTGTTGGTTTTAGGGAAATATGCTGAGCTATGGGGAGACCAGTGGTGGCCTCCAGAGCTGGGCATTACTCCCATTCCAGCGTCCGAAGTGAAAAACTTAGGGATCTGGCTGGATCCTGCGCTCACTTTCACAGGTCATACGAAGAAGGTTGCAGCCACTTGTTACGGTATTTTGCGAGGCATAAGGCCGGTTCTTAAATACTTTGACCCTCCCACTCGGCAGCTTGTGGTTCAAGCCTCGGTTTTATCTCGGCTGGATTACGGAAGTGCGTTGATGTTAGGGGTTAATCAGGCTGAAGCATCCAGGCTTCAGAGGGTACAAAACGCCGCGGCGCGGGCCATTGTTGGACTGCCCAGACATTGCTCTGTCTCCGGCACTATCTCTGCCCTTCACTGGTTACCGGTCAGACAGAGGATTAAGTTTAAAGCGCTCTGTCTGGCTTTTAAAATTATGAAACTTTCCTCGCCGCCGGCTCTTGTTAACTTGCTCATTCCCTACATTCCTCCGAGATCCTTAAGATCGGAGGCTTTGCATCTGGCGGTCTGCCCCCATTTCAAACTCAGTAGAATGGGCGGCCGCTCTTACCGGGTGCTTGCCGCGGGACTGTGGAACTCGCTCCCGGTGCACATCCGAGCGCTGAATGACCTGTCCACCTTCAGGCGTGCTATTAAAACTTTTTTGTTTCCTGTCTCTGAGTAGCCGCTCCCCCCTATTTTTTCTGCGTGTTATGTTATAGTACCTGTCTGAGCGCCTGGACGCCCCTTTGCTGGGGCAGCAGTGCGCTATAAAAATAAAATTAACATAACATAACATAACATATGCGAATCCTTGCTCCATCAGATACAGGGAGGAAAGATGATGGAAAACTCAGACATTGGAGACTCGGGCACTGAGGTCCCAGATCCTGGGAGCGACCAATTGGAATGGACAGATACTGGAAGACTGAGACACTGGAGACTCGTACATAGAGAGGGACACATACTGGGAGAGACAGATACTGGGAGGGACAGACATGCTTGAAGACTCGGACACTGGCTACTCAGACACTGCCAGGTACAGATCCTTGGAGGGACAGACGCTGGAAGACACAGATACTGGAAGACACAGATACTGGGAAATACAGATACTGGGAGGCACAGACACTGGAAGGCTGGGAGACTGGGAAACTCACACATTGTGTAACAGACAGTATGAGACACAAAACCTGGCAGGCACAGACTCTGGGAAACTCAGATGTTCCAAGAAACAAGTACTGAAAGATGCAGACCTTGGCAGTCACAGACACTGGGAAAACACAGACATTATGAGACACATACATGCTAGGAGGCACAGGCAATGTGAGAAACAAACACTGGCAAACAAAGACTTCTTCAGAAATACACACTGGGAGGCACAGATATTATGAGACATGTACTCTGCAGGTCACAGACACTGGGAGACTCAAACACGGGGAGACACATATACCGATAGATCTAGCCACTGGGGGGCAAAGACACTAGGAGACACAGGCCTTGAAGAACAGAGGCAGCAGTAGAGTAGAACAATGATAGGTACAGACATTTGGAAACTGAGACACTTGGTTATCTATCCACTACTAAACTACTACAAAATGTGATTCACAATCCTACAGGTGTAAATCTCCACCTCTTGTATCTTTTCTATAGGAAGAGCATCAAACATGTAAGTTTACTACATAGTACAAAGTGTGGGAGGGACTGGGGCAGCACCTGGAAAAATGGACATACGTGCTACTAAATAGACGGAGTTTAAGGGTGGTAAGGGCAGTGGTGGCTCCTCCTCTAAGGAGAAGAAGCGTCGCCCCACTGCTTTTAAGAAGTAGAACAAAGGAAAAATAAAATGATAATCCCTCAATGTTATTGTCATGTTATTAGTACAAGCTGCTTTGCTGGTGGGCGGGTGGGCAGGACTTCTCTGGTCTCAGAGCAGGGCAGGAAATAAGTGTGTTGCCTACTCCAAGTGTGCATGAATGCTAAACATTCATGCACACTTTTTATGTTCTGCCCTCAGGCTGCATTACAGCCTGGGTGGAGAACATGCCCAGGCCCCCAGTACCTGTCTGAGCGCCGAACCATGGCGCTCATACAAATCACAATGCTGCATTGCAGTGTTGGGATTGGTTAGGGGACCTTGGGTGCTTACCATTAACAATGCTGAATTGCAGCATTGTGTTTGGTCACAGGTGCCTGGGTGTGCTTCCTGGTTTCTGTTTCAAAGTGGAGGAGAGACGGAGCAGAGATGCTTTGATAAGGTAAGTGGATCGATATTTTTTGTGGTTTTTTTTTACATTCCTCTTCCTCCTCGGCCTCCTTCATCCCCCCCGCCCCACCCGCCACCCCTGATCGTGCCGGCAGCCCCTGAGTATGATAGTCTAAAAAGGGTTAGGGAGGAGCCTAGGCAGAGACCTGAAAATGAGTGAGGCCATTGCTATTTACCAACTGCACTTCTAAAGTTACTACAGTCAACAAGCATTTACAATGCAATGGTCTCGCCTTTGCAAAAGTTAGAGCTATTGGCATTGTAAATGACAATATTTTTATTTTTGTGTTGGTTTTGAAAACAGATAAATAAATGGCATTGTCATTTACAATGCCAATAGCTTAATCTCTCGCAAATGCCACACACAAACACACAGACCTACACAGAGAACCACACACACAGACCCATACACACACACACACATAGCCCTGCACACACACAGAGCCACGCACACACAGAGCCACATACACAGGCCCACACACACACACAGAGCCACACACACACACACACAGAGCCACACACACAGAGGCACACACACACACACACAGAGCCACACACACATACAAGTGTATGGTGGACGTGGAGTGGAGTGGCTCACTGGTTAGAGGCGGCAAACCCGGAAGCAGAGAACGGCCCGGGACCAGGGTTCAATTCCCCACGCGGCAGGGTCGTGGACCAGGGTCAGCGGACTAGATAAATCTCGCCTCAGTGCCTACTCTAACCAGGGATCACACTCGGCAACTCAGGCAATTAGCTTGCCTCATCTCTACAACGGCCCCCCACATTCCCCGGGGATGCCTGGTTTCACCTTGGAGATACCCAGTAGGGACCATCTCACAGGGATAGCCAGGATGGGTTCCCCAGCGGTCTACAGCGCCACGACGCTCAGGGCAGCAGTGAGCTTTACAAGACACTTACATTTACATACAGAGCCACACACACACAGAGTTACCTATGACAAAACTCACACATTGTATCAGCATTATACCTACATCTGTGCGTTGTGAGTGTGACATTTTACATCTGTGCATTGTGTGCGAGCATCTGAAAACTTAGACTGTACCAGCATTATTTCTACATGTGTGCGGTGTGTGTGTGACAAAACTCCGAATTATACCTACATCAGTGCGTTGTGTGTGTGACAAAACTCACACATTGTATCTACGTTATACACACATCTATGCGCTGTGAGTATAACTCACAGACTGTGTCAGATTTGTACCTACATCTGTGTGTTGTGGATATGCTAAGAACATTTGTGCATTGTCGGAGGGGAGGCATACCTTGTGAGTGTGAATCTGTGCACAAACTAAGTGTTAGGCCTGAAATACTTCACTCACTTCAATGTCCTTTTTGTGCTGTTTCCTCTCCACTTGCCTATACACACACGGCTGAATCGCTCAATTTTTTTCTATTAATGATGTCTCTGGCCTGCTCTTCGCTGTCAGACATTTATGTTAGTAATAGACAGCAGCTGGAGCAAGGTTTCCGGGCCTGCAGGTGAGGAGGTGGCTGTGTGCGGGTGGGAACAGGATCAGGGGCACTAAGCTCAGACATCTAACCACGTCTGAAGATTCCCCAAGAGGAACCTGAGAGGGAGCAGGCCGTAGGAAGGCTGAGAGGAAGCGAGCAGAGGGTGTGCTGGGGACCCGGCGGCTCGCACCACCTCCTCCTCCTCTGAGGTGGGAACATTTCCCAGCTCTGCACAGAAGTTTCCTCGCCTCCTGCCTGGTGCAACATCCTTGGGAACAATGTACTAAGATTAAAGCCAGCCATAATGTATGAAGGGGGTGGGGAAAGCGCTTACAGGACTAGTGGAGGGGCGAGGTTATTAAGGACTTCACTCCTGGCAGCATTTGGCCAAAATGGCGCATGCGGGAAAGAGGGAGGAGTGGATGAGAGCGGGAAAGACAAGGAGCACTTTGGCTGTTTTTTTAATCTGTTTCTCTGCTGTTACTGTGTGCAGCCTAGGGAGTTGAGGCTTGACTGATGACCTTGGCAAGGGCTGGTAGACTTCCCCAATCCAGGCGTTGAAATAAAAGTACCGCTGACCCCTTACCCTTTTCATTGCCCCCGCCTCTACTTAGATCTTTCTCGCATTCTCTCTTCATGGTCGCTGCCCTGGGCACCGTTCAGTCGTTCCTCACGGCCCCAATCCAGAGTGCCCCACGGCTCCTGTTGGCGGCGGCCCCGGAGCCACAGTGCCGCCGCCAGGCGAAGGGTCATAAATAACCTGTGGAGAGACTGACCCGCCGGAGCCCGGAGGAGCAGGAGACAGGGGGGAGGAGGAAGGAGGTGGGAGGGCGGAGGAGATGGGGAGGCTTAGAGAAGCGAGAGACAGGTACAGGCATAGGCACAGAAGAGAGGAGGAGTGAAAAGCAGTGCCTTTAATGGACAGACACTGGCGCGTACCAAGTACCTGAACGTCTTAAAATTTTAAAGGGAGACTACCAGTAAAGCTACGCTGTGCCGCAAAACTTTTAATGGGAGAGCAGCGGCGCTTCTCAGCCACAAACAAAGTCCAGTAGGACGATGAGTACCTGCACTTCTATATTTAAACTTAAAGCACTGGGGTAATGGGCGCAAAGAAGGAAGGAAAAATAGTTAACTAGAAACAAAATCAAGCGAGTTCCGGCTGATCACCACCATGTTTCTCCGAGGTCATGCAGAAATGCCTCGGAGAAACGCAACGTCATTTTCGAATTCGGGGCGTGTTTTTCTTTCTCTCCTCTTCGCATTGGCTGGAATGTAAAATTCCAGCCAATGGGAAGAGGAGAGAAAGAACATGAAAAAACACACCCTGAATCCTAAAATGACGGGGCTTAAACTGACAGACGCCCCTCTCCTCCAATGGCTGGCCTCCATTTAGGAAGCCAGCCAATAGAGAAGAGGGGCGGGTTCAAGCCCCACACTAAGGGCCAGAGGCATCAAGCTAAAAACCGGTCGCAAAGGGGCAGATTCTCAGAATCTGCCCCTTTGCGACCGGTATTTTTGCATTTGGGATGCATCATCCCAAATGCAAAAATCGCAAATAGAGAATTCGCTAAATTGCGATTATTTGCATTTAAGGAATCTCAAATTGAGATTCCTTAAATGCAATGCATGAAAGTTTCAAAAATAGTGAATTCGCTATTAGGGCACGCAAATTACCACGAAGTACAACTTCATGGTAATTTGCAAAAACTTTGAAAAATGCACTTTTGTGCATATTTCAAAGTTTCATGCTGCGCACACACATGCCCTAAGGGCATGTGTGTGCGCAACATATGTGCACAGATCAAAATCAGGGGTGCAACAGGGTGTCCTTTGGACACCCCTGCACCCTTAAACTCGCAATCTCAATTTGCGAATCGCTAATTGCGATTCGCAAATTGAGATTGTCTTCCCATTCATTCCTATGGGCCTCTGGGTCCATAGGAATGAATGGGGAGGTATTTATTAATTGCGACTCGCAATTTGCGAGTCGCAATTAAGGAATTCTAAGGAATCGCTATTTTTGTAGTGATTGCTTGATGCATTCCATTTTGCTATTCCTTATTAGCGATTCCTTATTTTTCGCTAATAAGGAATCGCAAAATGGATGCTTGATGCATCTGGCCCTAAGAGACATAAGATCTCGCCGGCGAGACTGCGCAAGCGAGGCCTACGCAGGCCGAGACCTAAAAAGGAACCCAAAACAGTAGTAAAATACCCAAGCTCAGAGCTGGAGAAAGTCCAGCACCATACTTAGCCAACCACTGTTCTTCTATTTTATAGATTTAATTCAAAATTAAGTGAATAGTGAAGGAAAATTTCTTTATTTTGTCCTACATTTAAATATACAATAAATTAATTTATACAATATTGTTTTTGTAAATTTTTTTAGTTCAACTTTTTTTCCCCTGTACTTTACCAAGCAGAGACTTAACAGTCGAGATGGAGATTTCGTAATAGTAAAGTATAGGGATCATTAGAAGAGGTTATTACACTTTTTAACAGTCAATTAGGTCGATTTGCGAACCACTACAATTCTGTAATGTTTTAACTGACTTATGAATTCATAGGTCGGGTCACAAAATGCAAGTGCATTCGGTAAAAGTCAGTGTGCTTTTACCAAATCCATTTTTTGTACATCCTGATAAGAAATCTCAAAATGCAAATCATTAAATGTTGCTATTTTCGATTTCTTATCAGGAATTTTTATACATGACAGCCTAGATAATTTAAATAAAATGGAAAATAAAAAACTCCAAGTAATACAACAAAAAAATAAAACTTGTAAAAAAATAATATATTCACTTGTACTTGGAGAGTGCCCCCTCGCGCATCACAAAATTAGACGTCTATATGATGTTATGTTTTGTTCCACTACTTATTTGTTTCTTAAGCTCTATGCGTTACGTTTTGATTTCCTCAGAGTACATGACAAAGATACCAATGCACAGTTTGCTGAAAGTGGAGGTGTTACAAGTTTTGGGCCCTTTGGTTTCTGTTTTCCAGCCACCATTGGCATGTCCATTGCTTCCCATCACCGGGACCGTCTTATACTACTGCAAATAATCTCCCCCGCCTACCAAAAATGAATGCGTGCTTGTGTAATGTAACTGGTGCTAATCTAAAGCGCTCCGGGTCGGCTACGCGCTGTATAAAACTGCAAAAATTAAAAAATATTCCAAGTGTCAGCAAGATTGTTGTTTAGATACTGTTTTTAAATGCGGACTTGCCTTTGTAATGTCGCATAGAATTATATGCTTGTAACAAAATATCAATAAAATATATTAAAAACTTAGGAGCAGATGTATCAAGATTCTATTTTGCGATTCCTAAATAGCGATTTTTAAGGAATCGCTATTTAGAAATCCCAAAATGGAATGTATGAAAAAAATGGCAATTTTTTTGCGATTCCTCTTCCTTATTTGCGAATTCGCATTTTGCGAATTCGCAAATAAGGAATAATTTCCCATGCATTCCTATGGGCCACAAAGCCCATAGGAATGATTGTGAAGTAATTCTCAAATTGCGAATTCGCAATTTGCTAATCGCATTTTCAGAATTATTTCAAGGGTGCAGGGGTGTCTGTAAGACACCCTGCTGCACCCCTGAAATGTACATGTGTGTGCATATGGCGCACATACATGCCCCATGGGCATGTGTGTGCGTCACATGCCACCTTTAAAAATGCAAAATTGTGCACTTGTTGAGGACTTCGCAAATTACCATCAACTACAAGTTGGTGGTAATTTGCGATTCCTTAACCAAAATTCGCAAAAGAAAAATGATTCATACATATCATTTAAGGAATTGCAAAATTTGCGAATGCTATGGCAAATTAAGGAATCGCAAATCTTTGAGATTTCTTAATTTGCGAATTTTTGATACATTCAAAAAAATGCAAAAAGCTTTTCGAGTCGCAAAACGCTTGATACATCTGCCCCTAAACTTGGTAAAAACGGAGGTCAGAGTCCAAGCTGCTATTTTCTCATCATGACTAGAGACCTGTACAGAGTTCAAATAGAAAGAAACATATGATATTTTTAGTCCCAATAAAGGCCGAGCTGCCACAATGTTCCTATTTTAGGAAACTGTGATGTTAAAAAAATGTAGCTTTCTTTGGTCGAATCGTCTCCTCCATTAAATCTGCCCTTGAACGCGGCCTGACAGAAGCCCAGTTGGCTGGACTCTGGGGATGGCATGGCTGTCCGTGATGGCTGCTGGCCCCCGGATCTGTGTGTACACTGTCTGCAACACTGCGAGGGGGCGAGGCGCATGCGCAGTGCAGGCTGGCCCCTGGATCTGTACACTGTCTGCAGCTCTGAGCACAGAGGCCGTGGTACCCCGACCTCCCGAGGGGGCGAGGCGCATGCGCAGTGCAGGCTGGCGGCTGGCTGGAGTGACTCACAGGAAGCATCAGCTGATAGGAGCAGCCACGGGACCCTCCAGACAGATGCCCCCGCACAGGCAACATGAAAGAGCCGGAGGGCCTTGTTTGTGCTTGATAGGCTCAGATAGCACACACAGAGCACACACAGAGTGACATTGTTTATTCTGGACGCCTGCCCGTGGCTTCTTGCAGCCAGAACGTGCCCTGCACAGCACAAGTGTCTTACTAATGTCTTATTTATTTATATATTTTTGTAGTTTTGTATAGTGCAAACTCGACCCAAAGGTAGTGGAGCGCTTTACGTGAGCACCAGTTACGTTACACAAGGCCACATTCATTTTAGTACATTTTTTTGGAGACACAGTGTGATTAAGTAACTTTCCCAGAATCACAGGATGCTGAGCTGATGCCGAGACTCGAACCTGATTAACCCGTTCCATTATTGGCGCAGGGTCCCCACCCGCACCAAAGTAGAAAATGCATGCATAAATGAATACACAAACCAACTTTTTTGTTTTGGAGAAAATATGCCTGCAGGTTTATTCCATACAATAGTATGCAAATTATGGGGGGTTATTTTACGGGCGATCCAAGGGCAGGTAGCCGTACTAACCTATGATACCCTTCCCAGCCTGATGAGCCAAACACTGTGGAAACCCAATCAGCGCTACCCTTATAGGAGTGATCCCCTGACACATTGGTCCCTTATTACTCACGCCCCTTTCAGGGCGAAGCGTAGCAAGCCCCCGGTTGTTCAGGTCCACAACCGCCCTAAAGGACTAACAGGGCACCGACGTCATTGTTCCAGGACCCTCCCTGAGGCTCATGAGATTTGACTCTGGCACCCCTATTGTGCACTTGCAGAGGTATCCTTCTGTACCCAGACTGCTTCCAGATCGCCCTGTAACTCCGCGGACTCCTCCTGAAGTCCCGCCGATGCGAGTGGGGATGCGCCTAAATGCCACTAAGGTGTGGTCGCCCTCCGAGGTGGCCCCTTGTGGGGGCCGCGGGCAGCCGCAAAGTCGGCAGCTCTAGCCATAATGCCATATGTGCCACTGCGATGGGGATGCCACACAAATGGTGGTGGGGGGGGTCACACAAATAACTGCAAAGTGGTTCCGTGTCATGTGTGACACATACAGCGGCCATACCTGTCAACTTACAAATGAATGCCACTGTGTGAGGAGGGGGTGGGGCCTTGGAGTGGGTGGGGCCACATGCCAAGAGCTACCTAAGAGGCACTCTGCCCCTCACCAAGTCCCCCATGCCCCTCCCCTAAAAAGAAAGCATCCTTGATGCCCTCGCTGATGTCCTAGGGTGTTTTCACATCTCCTAATGGACATCAGCTGCTTACTGCCTCCGAGAACAAGTTTAAAATCCAATGTTTACAGTGGTTTTCAGCTAATTTTTCCTGCCACCTGATGATTTTGGCTCTTCACCGGATGACCGTGTGAAGGGAGCCGAAACTGTGTGACACACGGTGGCACCATGTGATTTGGCAGGTCTGAGTGAGCCTGGCTTCTTAGCCAACAACACTTTTCATTCTAGGACTTCTTGTTTCTTTAGAACATAAGTATGGAACATGCTGCTGGCTCTGCAGGGAGGGCTAGCTGCCACTTGGAAGCCATAGGTTACTGTACAGCCAATTCAGGAAGGCCTCGGTGGATATCAGACTGTGCGTTGACAGGTTCATGTTCTCTCTCTCATTGGATGGTGTCCGTGTTGGATGGGTTTTACATACAAGCAATGTCTCATGTTTTGGCTGCCAATTATGACCTGTTAGCTTTGTCGATGCTTCTTGCCGATGCTGTTCAGAAAAAAGCGACTTTTTGAATGAAATGAAAAAAAGTAAACAAAATGTTTTTTTCTGATGCTTGGCAGTATCAGCCCTTCCTTCCCCATGAAGATGTGTAATCACGGATGCGTCATCACACCATGGCAGCCCAGTGCGATGACATATATACACATGCGTCACCATGCCGGCGTATGCATACAGCACAGCCCAGCCACCATTTTCAGTGTTTCACATTTAGCGTTCCAAGATGGCACCAACCTTGGAGCGTCGATAACAAAAAATTGTTAGATGAGCTTGAAAGTGCATGGCCACCAACACATTCCAGCAGCAAGGACTTGCAAATCAGATGCACCAGGGAATGCAGGGAGTGTGGGGAAAGTAAATACCACTGAGCAGCGGTAATAATATGGAACACACTGGGGGGCATATCAGCAACAATGAGGCGATAAAAATTATTGCCGCTTTAGCGTCCGTTTTCTGACGAAAAGCCATGATAATTTTATCGCCTTATCAGCAAGGTCACGGTATCGCGTGAAACTTTGCGTTATCACCATTTCCCCTAACGCCCAGCTTTCCATCTCTAATGAGATGCAAAGTGGGCGTTCCTCCCCAGGATAACGGGAGAAAATTTGCTAAGCGACATTTCTCCTATTATCAAGCCTCACGCAAAGCAGCATAGCGACAAGAAAAGTAGTGATAAACTCTGTTATCGCTTCTTTACTTACGCCTGCTTTGAAACTGACTTAGCCATGATATCCTATGTATATACAGTCAAAATATCGATTCCAAAATATAGAATTGCAGTAATATCGAAGTGAAAATATAGAATGGACAAAATATCGAATGGACAGAATATAGGCAACAAAAATATCGAACTTAAGGTAAGTAATTTAATATCGATTTTCATAAATATAGAAAGTCAAAATATCGAAGTATATAATATAGGTATTAAATATATCGAATTTTTAATATTATCACATTTTTTAAGTGTTAGTATATGTGTGAAAAGTGTAAAATTATTTTATAATTTATTTTAAGTAATGAATTTTATGTTATTTAATTTTTGCGTAATTTAATTTTTGCATAATTTAATTTTGTAGCGGGTTGTGCGTTTACAAGGGAATAGGATGGGAAGTAATTTAATTATAATTATTTAAATATTTAAATTTAATTATTGGTATTTATTTTGAATTAATTGTTAATTAATTTTCAATTGGTAATTAATTAAATTTAAAATGGCAATTAATTTTACTTAATGGATTAATTGATAATTAGGTTAATTTTATTAATTTATTTTCCGTAGCGTGTTGTGGGTTTATAGGGGAATAGGGTGGGAAGTAATTTAATTATAATTAATTAAATATTTAAATTTATTTATTGGTATATATCTTGAATTAATTATTAAATATTTTTTAATTGGTGATTAATTAATTTGTAATTGGTAATTCATTTGTATTAATTGGTTAATTGATAAATATGTTAATTTTATAAATGTATTTCCCGTAGCGGGTTGTGGGTTTATAGGGGAATAGGGTGGGAAGTAATTTAATTGTAATTAATTAAATATTTTAAATGTATTCATTGGTATTTATTTTGAATACCTGTTTAATTAATTTTGTATTGCTAATTAATTAATTGGTAATTGGCAATTAATTTGTATTAATAGGTAATTAATTTTAATAATTAATTTTTATTTGTATTTTCAATTGATTAATTATTATATTATATTAAATTGGTAATTACTTTTAATTAATTTTTTATTGGTATTATTATTTAATTTATTTTTATTAATATCTGTGGAGAAGTGTGGCTCACTGGTTAGAGGAGGCAGACCTGGAAGCAGAGGTCAGCCCGGGACCAGGGTTCAATTCCCGGCTCGGCGGGGTCTTGAGTCCTAAAATGTCCATGGACTAGACAATTCTCGCTCCGGTGCCTCCTCGACTCACGGGGTCACACTCTGCGACTCTGGGCAATAGCTTGCTTAATCTCCACTACGGCCCCTCGCGGCGGGATGCCTGGCTTTCACCTTGCGGATACCCTGCCGGGGTTATCTCACAGGGGAATACCAGGACGGGTTCCCTAAGCAAGCGCTTAGAAACCGCTCGGTGATTTGCGCTATATAAATTCCTGTACATATCTGAAGTATTTACTTTCCCCACTGTTGCACTCTACTCTAATGCCGCCACGGAAAGGCATGTGGAGTCTGCTTTGGGGGCCCTATGCGGGCCCCCATGGACTCCGGGGGTTGAAAGGTGCATATGGGGGGTACCTATGGTACCCCCCAGCAGTTCCATGCACAGCATGGCAGGCACCGCGCGGTGCCTGCCATGCTGTGTATGGAAGTGCACAGCATGCCTTCCTGCCATTGTGACGGGCGGTGCTGAGTGCACAGCCCGCCACAATGGTAGGAATGCTGGATGCGCCCCCACTGTGGCGGGCGCATCCTAATGCTGGCCACGGGACCCCCGCCCTTATGCGGGCGGTCCCTTTCGCCGCCGCTTGTTAATCATCACCCCATCCGGTAGCAGCCCCTACTGCTGTCTGCCCGTAAGAGCAGAATGTGGACCCATGTTCTTACTCCTTCACTGCAGCGACTGCTGTACTGTTCTGCACCACTGCGTCTAATTAATGTCTGAAATACATGTTAACAGTACACAATTGGAAATTCTTAACTAAAGGATATTACTGCCTTGACAATGAGGTTGGGTTACCGTATCTGGGTCTCTGCCACTGATTCCTAGCATTGATAATATTAGCACACAAACTATTGTCACTATTGTACTACTGTTCTTGTGAGGCTCATGGTGTATTTTATGGTGTGGTCTGACACTTCACCATGTAATACATTCACAAAACCATATTGGGTCCAGACAGGCTCATTTGTAAAACCTTTTGCTCAACCCTGGGAGTTGTGGCTTCGAGCAACAAGTTTTAAACACAGTAGTTAGAATAAAGCATTTAGGCCCACATGCATCATTGTCAATTGCATTCGCAAACGGTGCGAATCGCAATTTTCGGCCGTTTGCGAATGCAATTGACTAAATTGGGATGCATCATGTTTTTCGTAATTTTAGGAATCGCAATCATGTTGCGAATTCTAAAATTGCGATTGCATTTAAGAAATCGCAATCTTAGATTTCTTAAATGCAATGCATGAACATTTTTAATTTGCGAATTCGCAAATAGGGCGAGGTAAATTACCATGAACTTGACCTTCATGGTAATTTGCGAAAACTTTCAAAAATGCACAAAAGTGCATTTTTGAAAGTTTCATTTTACACACACGCATGCCCTTGGGGCATGTGTGTGTAAAAAATGCACTTAAAGTTATATTTCAGGGGTGCAGGAGGGGGTCATTTGGACCCCCCTGCACACTTGAAATTGCATTCTCAATTTGCGATTCGCAAATTGCTAATCGCAAATTGAGAATGACTTCCCATTAAGTCCTATGGGCCTCTAGGCCCATAGGAATCAATGGGAAGGGATTCCTTAATTGCGATTCGCAAATTGTGAATCGCAATTAAGGAAATTTAAGGAATTGCAATAAAAATTGCGATTTTTTAATGCATAGCCTTTTGCGATTTCTTAATTGCAATTCCTTAATTTTCACAATTAAGAAATCGCAAACGGCAACAATGATGCATGTGGCCATTAGAAACATAAATCAAAAGTATTAGAATCATGCATTTGTAACTGCCATAGACCTCAATGGACTAGTTTTGATGTTAAGGACACTGGAAGATGCTCTGGGTGCCGTGCGGTTGAATGGAGTCTTCCTGGTGGCGTAATTTCTTTGTCCACAGGTAAGTTGGGGTGAATTTAGCCTCAGGAGGCGGGGTCCCTCGGAGTCCTATTTGAGCCAGTAGAAGCCCAGCAGTGGCTAGGCTACCGATCTTCAGTCACAGCGGGTCCAGCAGTTTCATTTGGTGACAGCTAGTGTCCGTCTTTTGTGACCAATTCGCCCTCTGATGACTCACCCAAATCCAGCAGGCATAGGGGCAACTTTTGAGTCCTGAAAGGAGGGATTTTTGGCTGCACATCAGCAGTTTATAGTGATCCTTTACAGATTGCTACTGTCTAGCCAGCACAGGATGCTTCAGTTTTTATGGCCCTGGTGCAGAATAGAGAGTTAGCAAACTGACCTTCTGAGTTCACCTGTTCGGTCTTGGGCTCTGGAGTGCCTTTTCCGAAAAGCAGGCACCATAAGTACAGTCCTCTCTTCACTACTCCATGTAGCAGTAGGCGCAGTCCCGCCGCTGGTGCAGTCTCTCTTGCCAGGTCCAGGGATCAGCAGGGCAGTAATTGTTTGGTTATTTCTCCAATGCCTGGAATGCCATATTTAAGGCCAGAAAGGGACCTTGGGGATGATGTGGTCTTACTACTGGTTTCCCCTTTTTGTTTCCTCTGCCAGCCCGTCTACCTGAACAAGTGGCAGCCCCTCTCGAGTGTGGCATCTCCTTTGAAGCTCACCTTTTGGGCCAATACCATGTGTGGCTTCCTGCGAGGGGAAGGTAGCACCTCCCTGTGCAGCAAATTCTATTTTTCCATGGCTGGGAAGTCAAACACACAACCCCTTAGGAGGGCAGTAGGCTGCCTGTTGGCCAGCAACTGCTAGTGTCCACTGGAAACACTGAGCTACAGAGTGGCAACTTTCTAAAAGTTGCCTTTGCATAATATTGACATTAAATTCGGCTTGGGCATCAGTCAGGTTTAATGCCACAATTTGATACTTTGAAGTACTCATTTTGGTTGTCCCATTCAGAAGTTAGCACAGGTGAAGAGTCAGTGTGTTATTCTGTATTAGCCAATAGGACCACTGGGCTTTCCACAGTAAAAATAACAATTTAGGGTTTATCCTGCTAGGACATTTAAAAATCTATGTTGTAATTAATAATATGTGGCTCTACACCTTAGGCATCGATAGGGCTCCCTAAGGGGAGACTTACATATTATTACGGGAAGTGTGGCCTTTGACGTCGGTTGAAATGACAAAGGCAAACTAGCAGTTTGAAACTGTTCTTCAAGGCTGCAGTGGCAGGCTAGGAGCCAATTTGTAGTTTATCTTAAAGGCCTTGGGTACCTTGGAACCGTATACTAAGGACTTATAAGTAGGTTAAGTTATGCCAATTGGGAGTAGCCGGTTCAACATATTCTTTGTAAAGAGTTAGAACCCTGGCCCTGAGGTCTGATTAACAGGCCTCTGTGCACTCTCAGAGTTGACAAGCCAGCAGCATCCATCCAAAACTTGATCTGTGAACATGCAAAAACAGGCTTTTCCTTACAGTTCCTAATTCTCCATATATTTCAATTCATCCGTCTTCAGGCGAAAGATATTCCAAGCTTTGTTTTTCCTTTGACAGATGCTTTCATAGGATTCCCTAAGGAACTTGCATGACAGGGACCTTTGGCTTCGAATACCGAAACCTCTACCTCCCTCTTTTCTAACATTAGTGGTATTTTTGAGGCTCCAGATAGAATCATGTGAGTTCTTCGATGTATTTGATCAATTCCTGAATTCAACAAACGCAATCTTTTGGCCAGTTTTAATAAAACATACATTTAACTAATTCAAGACCCTACTCCTAGAAAATTGTATGTCAAAATATCAAATCACCTGCAATAGGATCATGTAGAATATCTCTGAATTCTTGCATATTGTTAGTCTTTTTTCAGTGTCTATAATTATGTCTTCAACAATTGGACCCGGGGCCTGGTTTAGATGTTGGCGGATTTGATATTCCTCACAAACCTGACAGATATCTGTCTGCCATTTTACAAGTGCCATAGGATATAATACACTTATCCCATCCACCAAGATCTAAATGAGGCCCTTAGCGTCACTCTGGCCCAGTGGCATAGCTAAGGGGATGTGGGGGCGGTCCGAGTTTTGGGGACGACGACATCCCCTTTTTCATACCTGCCGTCTCAGGGCAGAAATAGCAAGCGGCCCCTGTTCCTCAATGCTCACCTGTAGGAAGGTAGATCCCTGACTATGGTTGCCCCCAACTTTTTGCCTGGTGTTTTGCTGGTTTTCTGACTTAGTTGACCTGGGACCCTGCTATTCAGGGCCCCAGGCCTACTGCTCTCTCTGTAAAATGGATTCCATGTACCTTAGGTACATATCTAAATTGGATACTGAGTCACCTTATCAGTCCCTGTACAGTGTACCTTAGGTACCCAGGGCATAGGTGTACCCAGGGCCTACCAGGGGCTGCAGCATGTATTATGCCACCCCTGGCTGGCCATCCAAATCTGACACAACTGGCTGCTTGACAGCTGGGGCAAGGTGGTGTAATCACCCCTTGCTTTAGATATAGTATACCTATATCTAACCCTAAAATGGACACACAGATCTCCTATCAGTCACTCCTATGGCAGGCCTTAACAATCCTGACGGCAGAGTGCTTGGAATCGTGTGAGATGGTGCTCTGGCATGAGCTGAGCCTGTCTGCGGCTTTCGGGATCTATCCCTTAGCCGTTTCCATGATATCGCATACCATATACTCTTAAGTGCATTATAATCCTCGCGGTTAAATGCCAACTCTGGTATCGCTTTATCAAAACATGTCGAGTAAGGTGTCATACGAATTGGAATACTAACCCCTCGCCAATTCTGGCGACGGGGTTAGCATTCCACCCTTCTAGAGGGACACGACATGCATGTAGCCTGTAACCCCGGTTAAAGTCAAACAGAGCCTCAGCTCCACAAAATGGATGCTGCCACCGAGGCACAAGTCTGCCCTCCTGCTGCTGGGAGTCCTCCCAGAGCAGGAGATAAGGACAAAGGGTTTCCTGCCAGGGGCGGTGCCAGCACCGTCCCAGACAGGGTTTTGTGTATTGTAGGTAGGCAGGGCTTTAGAGGAAGGTGACTGCACGTGGCACCCCGGTGCTCACTGTGCATAGGCTGGCTGGAACCAGTTCCAGGGTCACTCCAGACCCTGTGCTGGGGAAAAGCCCGCCAAGGAAGTGGGTGTAACCACCCCCCTCCTAGTCCCACCCCTAGGGCAGGACTTAGTCGCGTGCCAGCCCCTTTTTACAGGATAAAGGTAGGAACTGGCCCCCTTCCAAATCAGATCATCTTTGAATCCTGAAACTACTTTCCACGAAAGGAACTCAAGACTTCTTCCTAAGATTTCTCCCTTGTGACTAAGGAGTAGTCACCCTGCATCCACAGGCACCATCTTAAGAACACTGCGGTCTGCTGCAAGTCTCTCCTCCGGATCAAGACTGCCCAGCTCGACGAGAACCGGCTTCCCTGGCACCTCTGACCTCTACCTGCATCATCAGTCACGCTGAGATTCGTGGGTGTGACGAGACCTCGAGGGACCGGCCATCTTCAAGACTGCACGACTTCTTTCCAGCAAGCCCGCCGAGTAATTTCCTGGTGAGTGCTTTGGGGACCGAGAAGCCCCGACCCTGAGCAGCTCCAGCACCGAAGTGCAGCCTCCCAGCATCTCCACGATCTGCGTGGGGCCCTTCTGCTTTTTGCTGCTCACCGCGTTGTTTGGCTACTAGCCCGCTGGCTTGTGGCCTTCTGAACGACGCCCGACGACATTTCTGCTGCTGGTCTGGTTGCTCCAGGCTGGCCCTTGCTCCCTTCCAAAAGAGGAGCCCCCCGGACCCTCCTGGTCCACTCAAGACGCCATTTTGAGTCCACCGCGTGGGCTTGAATTAGCCAAGGCTTGTTGCCCAATCCTGGGTAACATCGACGCCGACAGCTTCATCCATCGTGGGACAGCTCGCCTCTCCATCCTGGTCGCCGACAACGCCTCCTGGTCCGTGAGATCTGCAGAGCCAGCGTCGCCCACTCACCTAGTCGAGGTGACTTCGCCCGGTGCCATCCTAGTGCCCACTTAATCACTGGCTAGTGATTCAAGAACTTGGTCCCCTCTGCTTTCAGGTTTCTTCTTCCTCGATCCAGGCTTGGATCCAACAAACTTTCCTTCACTGGTCGCCTGCCAGCAACTTCCTTCTTCCAGGCTCCTGGTCCGGCAACGAGATCCCCGACGTCTTTTCAGACCTATGCAGCTGCAGCCCCTGGGCTAGGTAACTTCGGCACTTCGGTGTCCCAGCATAGCCTCTCTATCCTAGGGTCAGGATCCACTGTCGTTTTCTTCCTACCAGGTCGGGTTCGCCCGTGAACACTAACTTTGCCTTTACTAGCTTCCATAGACTTTGTCCCGCATCCCGCGTGAGAGTGCACACTCTGCACCCGAGTCCCCTAGGCCTCCTAGAAGTAATCTAACGATCCTATAGTCAAGTCCTAGCGATTCCAAAGCCTATTAGTACTGTACTTACCTGCTAGTAATTTCGCATTCCACTTTTAGATTATATGGTTTTTCGTGCCCCTCGGGCATTTGTGTATAACGTGCTAACTTAAGTATTTTCGTAAGAGTTTTGTTGTGTGCCTAGCACCCTGTCCTCATAAAGAGTACAGGGTTGTTGTGATTCTAATAAATACACTGTTTATTTTCATAACACTTGTGTGGTGTCCTTTCACTGGGTGTTCAAGGGGTAATGTGATGGTAAAACAGCTGGCTTAACACGCCCTCTAGAGTCTTAGCCTTAGACTGCTCGTATCCATGCTACTAGGATAGCTGGTCTATAAGGTTGACTTACAACCAATCATCAATAAGGGTTGTTTGGACTGATATATAGTGATCACTAGAATAGTGAACCCTGCACATCAGGCCAACTTCTCACATTGGTGAGCAGCGGTTGGGATTTGAGCTTGCTGTTGTTTTACCACACATGCCCTAAGAATATCTTGTGAAAGATCACATGAGTACTAAAGGTACATATAACTTAGCTTAGAATACTCTGAGTTCTACTGAACCAGCTGTTGTAGCTCCTAGGGCCTAGCACACCCTAAACTACAACTCTAGCAAGGGATCAGTAGGCAAACATATAGTGTAGGTAAGTGCACCACTTACACCTCACTAGAAAAGCATGTCTACCCAGGGAGATTCTACTGAGACTCCCCTGGTCAGTGTTGACCCTCCACAGGTCACTTCAAGATATGCAGCTCTCAGTTTCCAGGAGATGGGACAGATCTGTGTCTCCAGAAAACTGAAGCAGGGGTCTAACCCCACCATTCCCTTTCTGATAGGTCTCTTAGAGACATATGATGCCAGAAAGCTTTCTCAGTTACATGAGAACATGCCAGCCTTAGAGGGAACCTCTGGGGATCCAGACCTCCCCAACACTGCTACTGCAGTTGAGGAGGAGGAGGGTCAGGAGGAACTCTCTGGGGATGAGGTAGACAAAGGTCTTGAGGTAGTCAGAAGGCTAACCAGGGCCAACTTAGACTTACTTGGGCTAGGATCTGGGGAACCCCCAGTACTAACCCGGAGTGGGCCTAACCTTGGAGTTAGGAGAGATAGATCTCTTTCTAGGGACTCCAATAGATCTCTGCACTCTAATGCCTCTTCTCAGGGGAGAAGGAATCCTCCACAGAGGAGATTTACTTCCCCTCAGAGAAGGGAGCATGAAGCTAGGATGAGACAAGCTGAACTGAGGATTGAAAGGGAAGAACTTGCCCTGGCCAAAGAGAAGCTTGCCTTTGCTAGAGAGCAGCAGATGAGTGGGTTAGCACCCACTGGTGGCAGCAATCTCCCAAGAGATAGAGAGAAGGGTTTAGATACTAAACACCTGACAAAAATAGTGCCCCCCTTTAGACAAGGGGATGACATCCAGAAATGGATGGCTGCTTTGGAGAGGGCCTGCACTGTGCAGTGCATTCCCCAGAGTCAGTGGGCAGCTATACTGTGGCTCTCCTTTGATGGTAAAGGTAGAGATAAGCTCCTCACTACAAGAGTGGAGGATGCTAACAATTACCAGGTCCTGAAAAATGCACTGGTTGATGGGTTTGGCTTAACCACTGAGCAGTACAGGTTGCTGTTCAGAGACACCCAGAAAACTCAGTCTCAGGACTGGTCAGACTTTGTTGATTGTGCCACTAAGGCTTTGGAAGGCTGGCTACTGGGTAGCAAGGTTACTGACTTCACAGGATTGTATAATCTTATTATGAGAGAGCAAGTCTTAAATAATTGTCAGAACCAGTTATTACACCAGCACCTGGTAGACTCTGATCTGACCTCTCCACAAGAATTGGGTAAGAGGGCAGACAAATGGGTCAGAACCAGGATTAGGCCCAAGAACCAAGGTGGTGACCAGAAAAAGGAATCAACCAAGCCTCAAGAGAAGGGTGGGAATAAATCTACAGATCAAACCACATCAGGGCCCCAAAAATCCTCTGAGGGGGGTGGGTCCCAGAATCCTTCTAATAACCAGAAGAAACCCTATTGTTATCCCTGTAAACAGGTGGGTCATTTGAAAACTGACAGCAGTTGCCCAAAGAATAACAATAAGGAAAACATACCCCCAAGTAACATTCCCAAACCTCCTGTTACTACTAGTAGTAATCCCCCAGGTGGTGGGAGTGCCCCCAAGAATTTGGGTGCATTTACTTTGGGAGTTCCTGGGGACTCTGGCCTAACCAGGTCCCCTGACTTAGATACTCTTGTCTGTGAGACTGGCATGGGGTTTGCCAACTTCACAACTTGTCCCAACACTTTGGGCAAGTACAGACAGGAGCCCCTCATCAATGGTATAAAAGTTGAGGCCTATAGAGATACAGGGGCTAGCATCACTATGGTGACTGAGAGCCTAGTCCCCTCAAGGCAACTTTTACCTGGTGCCACATACCAGGTGACCAATATTGATGGAGTACAGAGAGATCATCCCATGGCAGTGGTCAATCTCAGCTGGGGAGGTGTCACTGGCCACAAGAGAGTGGCAGTGTCACCAAACTTGCCTGTAGATTGCCTACTGGGGAATGATTTGGAGCTCTCAGCCTGGGCTGAAGTAGAGCAAGAAACCCATTCTAGAATGGTAAACACCCATGGTAAGGTTAGTGGGGCAGTGATAGCCACAGCCCCAGTCCAAGATATCCTCCCTGAACAGGTCAGGAGGGTTGTGCCAGTCACAACCCAATCTCAGACAACTTCCTTCCCAGAACAGGTTGTCAAGGCTGTCATGGTAACAGCCCACACCCAAACTGAGTCCCCTCCTGAAAAGGTTGGGAGAGTTGTGATGGCCACAGCTCAAACTCAGACAGATGATAGTGTTGTGAAGCCTGAAACTATGGATCACTCCACTCAGACAGAGAGTATTGAGGAGGAAGAAAAATCTCCCTCCCACCAGACTTTAGGAAAGGGTCAGCCTCCTCAGGGAACTGATCTGACCCCTTGTGAAGAAACTGCCACAGAGGTAGTCAGGCCTAGCCTGGCAGAACCCCTGATGTCAGTGGACCCTTCCAAGGTGGGACCCAGTCTGGAGCAGGTAACCTGCCCCTCTCTACCCTGCCTCAGTCAGCCCAGGGCTGTAGAGGTCAGGGAGGCCAGTGTTGGACCCCAAAGGGCCCCCTGTCCAAAAGAATTCCCCAATCAGCAGATTAAGGGCACTGAAGCTAGTAATCCTAGCCAAGTGAATATAAAACATACTCCTGAGGGATCCCCCTTAAAATTAGTTAGGGACCTCCCACAGATGGACACTGTTGGGCACAGCCAAACTTGGGACCTGAGGGCCCCAGACCTGACCTGTCCCTCCAGTAAGCCAAACAGAGGGACCCAACCTCCAGCTGTAGGTAGCCAGAGGTTGACCCTGAGAGCCCAAAACAACTCAGTCCTGGAAAGAAAGGCCTCTATGGTGGAAAATGATTGGAGGAAGCTGAGCCCAAAATTAGTGGAGCCTCACTTCAGTACTCCATTTCAGCACCAGCCTTTTTCTTTGACAAAACACACCACAGGTAGAGATTCCCTATGGTGGAGACCCTCAGACACCCTTAGGGTGAGGGATTGCTTAGTGGACCATGAGATAGGGGGTAACCATGCCAGTGCTGGTACTTCCTTATATGGCCACTCAGGCAATATAGGCTTACCTGGCAAGGCTAGCCTTATCTCCTTTCGTTTGGGGGGGGGTTATGTAGGAAGGTAGATCCCTGACTATGGTTGCCCCCAACTTTTTGCCTGGTGTTTTGCTGGTTTTCTGACTTAGTTGACCTGGGACCCTGCTATTCAGGGCCCCAGGCCTACTGCTCTCTCTGTAAAATGGATTCCATGTACCTTAGGTACATATCTAAATTGGATACTGAGTCACCTTATCAGTCCCTGTACAGTGTACCTTAGGTACCCAGGGCATAGGTGTACCCAGGGCCTACCAGGGGCTGCAGCATGTATTATGCCACCCCTGGCTGGCCATCCAAATCTGACACAACTGGCTGCTTGACAGCTGGGGCAAGGTGGTGTAATCACCCCTTGCTTTAGATATAGTATACCTATATCTAACCCTAAAATGGACACACAGATCTCCTATCAGTCACTCCTATGGCAGGTCTTAACAATCCTGACGGCAGAGTGCTTGGAATCGTGTGAGATGGTGCTCTGGCATGAGCTGAGCCTGTCTGCGGCTTTCGGGATCTATCCCTTAGCCGTTTCCATGATATCGCATACCATATACTCTTAAGTGCATTATAATCCTCGCGGTTAAATGCCAACTCTGGTATCGCTTTATCAAAACATGTCGAGTAAGGTGTCATACGAATTGGAATACTAACCCCTCGCCAATTCTGGCGACGGGGTTAGCATTCCACCCTTCTAGAGGGACACGACATGCATGTAGCCTGTAACCCCGGTTAAAGTCAAACAGAGCCTCAGCTCCACAAAATGGATGCTGCCACCGAGACACAAGTCTGCCCTCCTGCTGCTGGGAGTCCTCCCAGAGCAGGAGATAAGGACAAAGGGTTTCCTGCCAGGGGCGGTGCCAGCACCGTCCCAGACAGGGTTTTGTGTATTGTAGGTAGGCAGGGCTTTAGAGGAAGGTGACTGCACGTGGCACCCCGGTGCTCACTGTGCATAGGCTGGCTGGAACCAGTTCCAGGGTCACTCCAGACCCTGTGCTGGGGAAAAGCCCACCAAGGAAGTGGGTGTAACCACCCCCCTCCTAGTCCCACCCCTAGGGCAGGACTTAGTCGCGTGCCAGCCCCTTTTTACAGGATAAAGGTAGGAACTGGCCCCCTTCCAAATCAGATCATCTTTGAATCCTGAAACTACTTTCCACGAAAGGAACTCAAGACTTCTTCCTAAGATTTCTCCCTTGTGACTAAGGAGTAGTCACCCTGCATCCGCAGGCACCATCTTAAGAACACTGCGGTCTGCTGCAAGTCTCTCCTCCGGATCAAGACTGCCCAGCTCGACGAGAACCGGCTTCCCTGGCACCTCTGACCTCTACCTGCATCATCAGTCACGCTGAGATTCGTGGGTGTGACGAGACCTCGAGGGACCGGCCATCTTCAAGACTGCACGACTTCTTTCCAGCAAGCCCGCCGAGTAATTTCCTGGTGAGTGCTTTGGGGACCGAGAAGCCCCGACCCTGAGCAGCTCCAGCACCGAAGTGCAGCCTCCCAGCATCTCCACGATCTGCGTGGGGCCCTTCTGCTTTTTGCTGCTCACCGCGTTGTTTGGCTACTAGCCCGCTGGCTTGTGGCCTTCTGAACGACGCCCGACGACATTTCTGCTGCTGGTCTGGTTGCTCCAGGCTGGCCCTTGCTCCCTTCCAAAAGAGGAGCCCCCCGGACCCTCCTGGTCCACTCAAGACGCCATTTTGAGTCCACCGCGAGGGCTTGAATTAGCCAAGGCTTGTTGCCCAATCCTGGGTAACTTCGACGCCGACAGCTTCATCCATCGTGGGACAGCTCGCCTCTCCATCCTGGTCGCCGACAACGCCTCCTGGTCCGTGAGATCTGCAGAGCCAGCGTCGCCCACTCACCTAGTCGAGGTGACTTCGCCCGGTGCCATCCTGGTGCCCACTTAATCACTGGCTAGTGATTCAAGAACTTGGTCCCCTCTGCTTTCAGGTTTCTTCTTCCTCGATCCAGGCTTGGATCCAACGAACTTTCCTTCACTGGTCGCCTGCCAGCAACTTCCTTCCTCCAGGCTCCTGGTCCGGCAACGAGATCCCCGACGTCTTTTCAGACCTATGCAGCTGCAGCCCCTGGGCTAGGTAACTTCGGCACTTCGGTGTCCCAGCATAGCCTCTCTATCCTAGGGTCAGGATCCACTGTCGTTTTCTTCCTACCAGGTCGGGTTCGCCCGTGAACACTAACTTTGCCTTTACTAGCTTCCATAGACTTTGTCCCGCATCCCGCGTGAGAGTGCACACTCTGCACCCGAGTCCCCTAGGCCTCCTAGAAGTAATCTAACGATCCTATAGTCAAGTGCTAGCGATTCCAAAGCCTATTAGTACTGTACTTACCTGCTAGTAATTTCGCATTCCACTTTTAGATTATATGGTTTTTCGTGCCCCTCGGGCATTTGTGTATAACGTGCTAACTTAAGTATTTTCGTAAGAGTTTTGTTGTGTGCCTAGCACCCTGTCCTCATAAAGAGTACAGGGTTGTTGTGATTCTAATAAATACACTGTTTATTTTCATAACACTTGTGTGGTGTCCTTTCACTGGGTGTTCAAGGGGTAATGTGATGGTAAAACAGCTGGCTTAACACGCCCTCTAGAGTCTTAGCCTTAGACTGCTCGTATCCATGCTACTAGGATAGCTGGTCTATAAGGTTGACTTACAACCAATCATCAATAAGGGTTGTTTGGACTGATATATAGTGATCACTAGAATAGTGAACACTGCACATCAGGCCAACTTCTCACATCACCACAGACCCGCCCTCCCGTGCTTCACTGGGGCCACGGGCGGCTAGCTATGCCACTGCTCGGGCCTATTTTGTATTTTATAGAAGGCATCCAACGTTCTCTGAATACATTGTGCATCAATATATTGATGAAAGAAACAACTGTCTCTGCCCACTGACTGATTACCAACTGGATTTATGAACACCTCCCTTCCCCCCTTCCAATTAAAATGGCTCCATATCCACTGGTCAACAGGAGACCAGGCAGTGGGCCCTATTATGGTTGCATATGGGATGAGGAGGAATTAATTGCTCAAATACACTAAACCCCATTACACTACCCCTGAGTGACATGGGTAATGTGCTACAAATCTCAGCGTTCCCTAATAGCACACCGCACTGACCTTTGGAGGGCAGGCGTGTTGTGTGTATGTATGTATGTGTGCATGCATGTGTGTGTGGTGTACTATGCACCCGTAATGAATGACGTAGTCTCAGAGAACAAAAACAATCCCAGTCCACTTACATTTTGGGGTTACTAGCCTTCCAGATTTCACATGGTGTGAGAGGTACTGCTCTTAACCCGTTGGCTGCTTCGAACCATCTGCGCCAGTGCTGAAAGTTCGAAGAAACGGGTGGGGCCGTGTCGGCCAACGGACGTGTGCAGCACTACCAAGGTAGTGCTCGCGACGACCGTTGCCCGACGGCAGCAGCTAAAGGGTTAAACAGGAACCTTGATTATATCAACAGTCAAGGCGACTGTTATGGCTTGTGCCATTAATGGAAAATAATACATCCACTGTAGAGTACAGGTAATGGGAGCTGCTAACCTTCATACACCTGCCTCAACCACTGCCATATTCTCCCCTTTTTAGTGTTTACACCCCTGATCATGGAATATTCCCAGAGTGAAAGAGTAGCAAGTTTCGGGTCGTAACACCCCTTTTTGTAGTACAAACCAAAGTTCATGATAATGTTACAAGGAAAAGCACGTTGGAGCTGGAGCTGTATCAGGAAGATTTACTGAGCAGCCTTAGTAATAGAAAGTAAAAACAACAAGCATTGGCAAAGCCAATAGGTGGCATCAATGCAAGATCTATTGGCCTTGTCAATGTTTATGTTTTCATGCTGTACAGCAACACGGCTGCCTTGCAGCATGACTGAAGGTGAAAAATAAGAGCTATGACGCAGTCAAAGTTAACAATGTCTACACTCTTTTTAGAAGAACTTTGAACCATGCTGCACAGCAGCCGAGTCGCTGTACAACATGGGAAAAATAATAATTGACAAAGCCAAATAGCTCGCTAAACTTCATAAGCTGTGCGTAGTACAGAAGTCATGAAGTTGTGCACCGCTCTGATTTGCAACTTTTCCTTCACTGAACTACATTCCAGACAGTCCTTGCACACGTGCTTGTGTAGTAGCGCCTCGATTCTGTGGTGCGGCCAAGTCTGAGGTTCACTTATTTCGATGGGTCTCGGCCCTGGCAGATCCTGCAGCTCATGTCCAGGGGTCTTGGCCCGCTCTGGTCCTGCAGATGTCCAGGGGTCTTGGCCCGCTCTGGTCCTGCAGCTCATGTCCAGGGGTCTTGGCCCTTGGCAGGTCCTGCAGCTCATGTCCACGGGTCTTGGCCCTTGCAGGTCCTGCAGCTCATGTCCAGGGGTCTTGGCCCTTGCAGGTCCTGCAGCTCATGTCCAGGGGTCTTGGCCCTTGCAGGTCCTGCAGCTCATGTCCAGGGGTCTTGGCCCTTGCAGGTCCTGCAGCTCATGTCCGGGGGTCTTAGACCTGGCTGGTCCTGCAGCTCATGTCCAGGGGTCTTGGCCCTTGCAGGTCCTGCAGCTCATGTCCAGGGGTCTTGGCCCTTGCAGGTCCTGCAGCTCATGTCCAGGGGTCTTGGCCCTTGCAGGTCCTGCAGCTCATGTCCGGGGGTCTTAGACCTGGCTGGTCCTGCAGCTCATGTCCAGGGGTCTTGGCCCTTGCAGGTCCTGCAGCTCATGTCCAGGGGTCTTGGCCCTTGCAGGTCCTGCAGCTCATGTCCAGGGGTCTTGGCCCTTGCAGGTCCTGCAGCTCATGTCCGGGGGTCTTAGACCTGGCTGGTCCTGCAGCTCATGTCCAGGGGTCTTGGCCCTTGCAGGTCCTGCAGCTCATGTCCAGGGGTCTTGGCCCGCTCTGGTCCTGCAGCTCATGTCCGGGGGTCTTAGACCTGGCTGGTCCTGCAGCTCATGACCAGGGGCCTTGACCCGGTCTGGTCCTGCAGCTCATGTCCGGGGGTCTCTGATTGGTCCTGCAGCTCATGTCCAGGGGTCTCTGATTGGTCCTGCAGCTCATGTCCAGGGGTCTTGGCCTGGTCTGGTCTTGCAGCTCATGTCCAGGGGTCTTGGCCTGGTCTGGTCCTGCAGCTTGACTCGCCTCTGCCTCCCAGTAGCCTCTCCTGCCTCACCGGTTGTTCTTGGACCACTTCCTGCCGCCTATGATGCTGCCGTTGTGGGGACACCAACTATCTTTGTGCGATCTTTGCAACAGCCTCTGTGTACCGTGGGCTTGTGATAACTTGTCAGTGACTCTTGTGTTAGGAAGGGGCAAAGTTGCAAACATTTTACTCACAACGGGGTATATTATCAATAGACGGCGATAAATATTGCAAAGTGCGCATAGCGCTTGTTAGAAAGGCGAACCCGGGGGAGGCAGAAGGTGTCTGACTGACCACCCCTAGGTCTACCCCTCCTTCAGAGAAGGCACCGAGCGATGTCGAGAGGCCTCCGACGGGAGGGCCCTCTCCTAGAATCGTACAGCAGAGTAACCACACCACTACAAATACACACCACATGTAGATAGAGTTTTCAATCTTTATCGGGCAATTAGTATCGTTTCAATATATACAGCAGATCCCGAGATCTGGAAAGTCTCGTGGCAAGGGGCAAGGTAGCGGGACAGTCTTGTAGATGGTCGGTTGCAAGGAGACCCTACACACAGCTCTCAATCCTCGAGCTGGGGGGTTCTGGAAGGTTAGACCGCGGCAGCACCAGCAGGCTCCAAGATGGTTCAGCGAGGGTGGACCGCGGCAGCGGCAGCAAGTCCCAAGATGGTTCAGCGAGTGTGGACCGCGGCAGCGCCAGCAGGTTCCAAGATGGTTCAGCGAATGTGGACCGCGGCAGCGCCAGCAGGCTCCATGATGGTTACAGCAAAGATGGACCGCGGCAGCGCCAGCAGGCTCCAAGATGGTTCAGCGAGGGTGGACCGCGGCAGCGCCAGCAGGTTCCAAGGTGGTTCAGCGAGTGTGGACTGCGGCAGCGCCAGCAGGTTCCGAGATGGTTCAGCGAGTGTGGACCGCGGCAGCGCCAGCAGGCTCCAAGGTAGAGCAGCAAGAGGAGTTCGTCTCAGGGTCAGCCGCGACAGCGTCAGCAGGGCTTCTCGACTCCGGGATACAACTGCCGTCCTACTGCCGGACACAGAGACTCTACAGGCTTGGTTGTTAGAGAGACTGGACGACCTTGCCCCTGTGAGAGTTTCTCGATCAGGGGGTGAGCGGCAGTCTGCGCCGTGGTTCACGGGGGCGTTGCGCATTGAACGCAGCCTTGTAAGGTTGCGGAGAGGGCGTGGTACGACGCGGAGGCCAGACTCACCTACAGGTTGGCGATCAAAGCGTATCACGGTAACATTCTGAGCGCTAAAAAAGACTATTTTGCTAGGAGGATTGAGGCGGCGGCCAACTCCTGCAAGGAAATTTTTACCGTGGTTAGGGAGTTCACGGCCCCTAGGTCCAATCCTCAGCAAGTAGTTCCATCTGAGACCTGGGTCAGCGATCTGGCTATGTTCTTTACTGATAAAATCAGAACGATCCAGGCCTCTTTTACTGCTGAGCTTGGGGCTGGGACCGGTGGCACCGAGGGGGGACATGTTCCATCGGCCATGCCAGAGGTTTTTCTGGCTGAGTTTCCGTCAGTCTCCTCAGATGCCTCTCTTGCACTTCTGGCCACGCTTAAGTCCGGGTCGCCTCTCGATCCCTGCCCGGCCAAATTTTTGGCCAGGATGGCGCTGTTAATGAACCCCTTGGTGAATCCTCTTTTGAATTCATCTTTGAGAGAGGGTCGGCTCCCTCTGCCCTGGAAAAGGGCGATGGTGATCCCCTCCTCAAAAAGCCGGGATTGGATCCCGGGGTTTTGGCCAACTATCGCCCTATCTCTCTTCTGCCGGCTCTCGCGAAGCTTACGGAGAAGCACGTTCATGGCGTGCTCTCGGGTTTCCTTGAGTCTAACAACTTGCTGCATCCTTCGCAATCCGGCTTTCGGCCCAACCTGAGTACAGAGACGGCACTTCTTGAGGTGTCGGAGATCATCCGCTAGACCCTGGACGCCGGGGGGAAGGCTGTGTTGGTCATGTTAGACCTGTCGGCGGCCTTCGACACCGTCCCCCATGAGGTTTTACTCACCAGACTTTATGACATCGGTCTGAGGGGGACGGTGCTCAAATGGTTTACATCGTTTTTGGAGGACCGTCGACAAACGGTCTGGGCCTCCTCGAGCTCCGCTGAGATGCCGCCACTGGGAGTCGGGGTCCCACAGGGCTCGGTGCTGAGCCCGACCCTTTTTAACATCGTTATGTCCCCTTTGGCGGTACTCGCGGAGACTCTGGGGGCCCGGATCGTGTCCTATGCGGACGATACGCAGCTTCTCTTCACCTGCGGGAAAAATCTCCCTTTTGATGGGGAGAGCATCCAGTGCTGCCTGAAGAAGGTCTTTGACTGGCTTCAACGGAATGGTCTAAAGGCCAATTCCAGTAAATCTGAGGTCCTGTTATTTGGGTGTGCCTCGGAACCGGAATGGCGTGACTGGTGGCCAGTTGATATGTGCCCCCCCGCCCAGTCTTCTGTGGTTGCCAAAAACCTAGGGGTGAAGGTCGATACGGACCTCTCGTTCAGACCGCACATTCTTGGTCTGACGGGCTCCTGTTTTGGAATCCTTAAGATGCTCCGGAAGTTCCTACCCCTGCTCACAGAGGAGCATAGGAAGATCATTGTCCTAGCTCTCATAGGATCTAGACTGGACTATGCGAATGCTCTGTATTTGGGACTTCCGGAGTATCTGATTCAAAGGCTGCAGGTGGCGCAGAACTCTGCGGCTCGTGCCATATACGGCCTTCATAGGCGGGCAAGAACATCTGGGGTGCTTCAGTCACTTCACTGGCTTCCTATCCGAAAGCGGATAATGTTTAAAACACTCACGCTGGTGCATAAGGCACTTTCTGGCTCCGGAGCTAAATATCTGCAGCGCAGACTGGCCTTTTACCGTCCGGCTCGTTCCTTGCGGTCAGAATCTTTGCGCATGGCAGTGGTGCCTCGCGTGAGGAAGGCGCGCATCGGGGGGCGTTCTTTTAGTTTTAAGGCCCCCCAGTTGTGGAATTCACTGCCCCTTGCCTTGCGCAGTATCCCTAGCTTGCTCTTGTTCAGGAAAAACCTGAAAACCTGGCTTTTTAATTTGTAGGCTGCTTCTTTTCTTTTTTTACTTTTTTTCTGCTTGTTGACTGTTATGTTTTTTATCTGCTGAGTTGCTCTTTGAAAGCGCCGGGACACTCTTGTTGAGTAGCCGTGCGCTATATAAATAAAATTTTAACATAACATAACATAACATAACTCCGGGGCGGGCCCAGATATAGGTCTGGAGTCCTTTGATGTCCGGACCCTCTCGCCTGGGGGTCAGAGGGGCCGAGATGATGGTGTCCAGACACCCAGCAGGGGTTGGGGCCAGCGCTCAGGGAGGCCGGAGGTCGATCGAAACCAGGCATCCGGGGATGGTTGGAGAGCCATCGAAACTCCCCTCTCCTTGTCTCTGGTTGAGTGGCCACTCTACCACCCGGAGGGTTCTTGGTGCCTCGATGGCAGGCTCGCTGGGGCCGTGGCCACGGCTGGTCCGGGACCACGTGTCTGTGACGTGATGGGCCCAAGATGGCGTCGGGCCTGGAATGTGGGTCCGGGGTGGGCACCGGACCGGTAATGCTGGGGCGGCCCGAGTGTGCCGTGTCAGTGGTTGTGGGCCGCCGGGTGGCGGATCTGGTGGTTTGGAGGGCGTGCAGAGGTGTGCCTGAGGCCGACCCGGGCTGGATGGAGGGCCGATGTCGTCCGGGGCCCGCCATGCGGGAGGGGTAGGACCACGCCACGAGGACGGGTCCAACACACGTCCCCTCCAGCTGAAGGCAGGGGAGAGTCACCCATCTTCTTGGGGATTCTCCTCGCCAAGGCGGAAGAATCTGGAGAGGCCGTCAGCGTTGGCGTGGTCGTTGCCAGGGCGATGCTCCACGGTGAAGTTCATCCCTTGGAGGGAGATGGACCAACGTAGCAACTTCGGGTTCTCGCCCCGCATCTGCATCAACCACCGCAGGGGCCGGTGGTCGGTCTGTACTCGGAAGTGGGTGCCGAAGAGGTAGGGCCGGAGCTTCTTTAGGGCCCATATGACGGCGAATGCTTCCCTCTCGATGGTGCTCCATCGTTGTTCTCGGGCCAGCAGGCGCCGGCTGATGAAGGTCACAGGAAGGTCAACTCCGTCAGAGTTCATTTGGGACAGTACGGCCCCAATGCCGTGTTCCGAGGCGTCAGTTTGGACGATGAACTCTCGGCTGTAGTCGGGGGCCTGGAGCACCGGGGCGGTGCACATGGCAGTCTTTAGTGTCTCAAAGGCTACTTGGCACTCGGGGGTCCAGTGCACCTTCGGGGGTAGTCTCTTGGAGGTTAGTTCTGTGAGGGGCCCCACAATGCTCCCATAGTCCTTTATGAACCGCCGATAGTATCCAGTGAGCCCCAGGAAGGCTCGGACGGCGGTCTGGGTGACGGGGGGGTCCCAGGCCTGGATGGCGTCGATCTTGGGTTGAAGGGGAGCCACTTGGACGCTCCCCACTTGGTGTCCCAGATAGGTCACGGACCCTTGACCAATCTCGCACTTGCTGGCTTTTATTGTTAGTCCGGCCCGTTGGAGGGCCGTCAGGACCTTCCAGAGGTGGGTCAGGTGCTCGTCCCAACAGAGGCTGTACACCGCAATATCGTCCAGATAGGCGGCACTGAACTCTTCCAGCCCTGCCAGCACCCCATTCACTAGTCTCTGGAAGGTGGCCGGAGCATTCTTCATGCCGAAGGGCATCACGTTGAAGTGGAAGTGGCCATCGGGGGTCGAGAAAGCAGATCGTTCTTGTGCCCCTGGCGTGAGGCCGATTTGCCAGTATCTGGCCGTGAGGTCGAAGGTGCTGAGGTACCTGGCGGCTCCCAGGCGATCATTCCGTTCATCCGCTCGGGGAATGGAATGGGCGTCGGTCCTGGTGACGGCATTCAGTCCCCGGTAGTCGACACAGAACCGCAGCTCCGGGGGCACCCCGGGGGCGGCGGCCTTAGGGACCAGGACGACGGGACTGGCCCATGGACTGTCTGAGGGCTCGACTACCCCTAGGGCTAGCATCTTGGAAACTTCGGCTTGGATGCAGGCCCGGACTCGGTCGGGGACTCGGTAGGCTCGGTGCCGCACGGGCGGACTGTCCCCGGTGTCGACGTCGTGAACACACCACTGGGTGACTCCGGGGGTGAGGGAAAATAAGTTCGCAAATTGACCCAGCAGTTTCTGGCAGTCCTGGCGCTGTTTGGGTGTCAGCGCGGGAGAGAGGGAGACTCCCTCGACGGAGCCATCTTTCTCGGAGGTGCTCAGGAGGTCTGGTAGAGGCTCGGAGTCATCCTCTGCTCCGTCATCGGTAGCCAACAACAGGCTCAGTTCGGTGCGGACAAAGTGGGGCTTGAGCCGATTGGCGTGTAGGACCCGGAGGGGGTTCCGGAGGGACTCCATGTCCACTAGGTAGGTGACGGGGCTCTTGCGCTCCACCACGTTGAAGGGCCCCGTCCATTTGTCCTGGAGGGCGCCGGGGTCGACCGGGGACATGACCCAGACCTGCTGGCCCGATTCGAATTCAATGGACGAGGCATTTTCATCATACCAGCGCTTCATCTCCTCTTGACTGGCCTTCAGGTTGGTTTTGGCCAGTTCCCGGAACCTCCGAGTCGGGTTGCGGAGAGTCAAGAGGTATCGGAAAACATCGGGCGGAGTATCGGAGGCGGCCAGCTCCCATCCTTCCTTGACCAGGCTGAGGGGGCCTCGCACCGGGTGTCCATATAATAGTTCAAAGGGGCTGAACCCCAGGGACTTCTGGGGTACCTCCCGGTAGGCGAACAGGAGGCATGGCAGCAGAACGTCCCATTTCCGCCGGAGGGGCTCTTCTAGGCCCTTGATCATTCCTTTCAGGGTCCTATTAAATCGCTCCACTAGTCCATTCCCTTGAGGGTGATACGGGGTGGTGAACTTATACGCGACCCCGCACTGTTGCCACAGGGACCGCATATATTTCGATATAAAGTTTGTGCCCCGATCACTGACGACCTCTCGGGGGAAGCCGACTCTGGAGAAGATCCCCATTAGCGCCCGACCCACTACGGGGGCTGTGATAGTCCGGAGGGGGATAGCTTCTGGGTAGCGGGTGGCATGGTCCACCAGGACGAGGATGAAGCGGTGCCCCTGAGAGGTTGGAGGATCCAGGGGCCCCACGATGTCGATCCCTACTCGCTCGAAGGGAGTGGTCACTACGGGAAACGGTTGGAGTCGGGCCTTGATTTTCCCCCCACTCTTTCCGCTGGCTTGGCAGGTCGGACAGGTTCGGCAGTGGTTGTACACATCGCGGCGCATCTTCGGCCAATAAAAGTGGGTCACCAGGCGGCTGTAGGTTTTGTCCTGCCCCAGGTGCCCGGCGAGGGGCACATCATGTGCCAGGTTTAAGAGAAAGTCTCTGAAGTGGAGGGGGACGACTAGCACTCGGCCGGCCCCCAGCTCGGCGATGTTTTGTTCACTGTACAGGAGGTCCTGGTCCCAATAGATCCAGTGGGACCCCGAGGAGTCTCCTGTGGCTTGCGTGGCGGCTTGTTGTCGGAGTCCCTCAAGGGAAGGACATGTCTTTTGTTCCCGACGGAACTGCTCGCGGGTGGGGCCCCCTTCTTGGCGCCACTGGGCTAGTTCGGGAAGGGGCCCGAACTCGGGAAGTTCTTCATGGCTGGGGCCCTGCGGCACAAGTTCGGGTTCGGCCGTGGCAGTGGCGGGTGGCGGAGGTGCCGGCCATTCAGGTTCTTCGGGCAGATTGTCTTCGGTTGGGATGGCGTCCCGGGTGGACATGGATCGGGTCGTTACGCAAACCCATTCAGGGAGGCCTAGCATCCCCAGATGCTCTCTTCGCTCGATCTGTGCCCAGGGGGAACTTTCCAGGTCGTTCCCTAGGAGGCAGTCCACCGGGGCATCGTCTCGGACGGTGACTTTCAGCATGCCGGACACTCCTCCCCACTCGAAGGGGATGCGAGCCATCTGGCACAGGCTCTCGGAATTGTCCGCTGACCGGACAGGGCACAGAACGTGGGGCAAGATTTGTTCTGGGGTCACCAGATGGCAGCGGACGGCGGTTATGCTGGCCCCCGTGTCACGGAGAGCCTCGGCCCGGCGTCCGTTAATGGTGACCCACTGGCGGTACTTCTGGGTGTTGATCGGAATCTGGTCTCGGGGGATCATGTCTTTGTCGCCCAGGGAGGCGAGGCACATGGCCGCGGACTCCCATTTTCCTGGTTCCATAGGGACCTCTTCTTCTTCATCCTTTTCTTCGCTCAGAGCAGCTGCAGTGATTTGTCGACCGGGGGGCCCGGTGGTGCCGGGCCGCTGGTTCATGGGGCAGAGAGGATCATTGGCATAGTGACCCAGCCGCTGGCATCTGTGGCACATAACGTTGGGGCGTGGCCCCGGTCGGGCTGGATGGGCCCCCCTCGGGCTGGAGGCTGGTGTAGAGGAGGCGGGCGAAGACCCCGGCGGGAGGTCTCGGCCTCGGCTGATGCCAGACCCGCCGCTTCGCGGCCGGTGGTTCCCCGGGGACCCTCTTCCGTATTCTCCTGTGGTGTTCCGGTGGACGCTGTTGCTCGCCCACCGATCTGCTTCGACCGCTAGCTTTCGCGGCTCGGTCAACTTGCTGTCGAGGAGGTGCTGTCGTAGTTCAATGAAGCAGTTGTTGGAGAGGTGCTCCCATAACATCAGGTCGACCAACTGCTGGTAGGTAGTGACCTGACTGGCCTTGACCCACCGCTCGAAGGCTCTGCTAAAAAAGTTCACATATTCTACCCAAGTGGTACCGGGGATTTTTCTACAGTCTCGGAACCTCTGCCGGTACATTTCGGGGGTGAGTCCGTAGCGTGTGAGTAGGGCCGTTTTCATGTGTTCATAGGAGGTCATTTCGGTGTCAGGGAGTTCCAGCAGGGCGTCCCTCCCTTCGTTGACGAACTTTCCCCACAGGCCGGCGCCCCAATCCTTCAGGGGCACCCGATGGGCGGTCATGGCCACCTCGTAGGCTTTGAACCATTGTTGGATATCATCGTTCTTGTAGTATTCTTTGACTACATCTTTCGGTAGGTGAACCTTGGTGTCCACGGGAGGGGCGAGGTCTTGGCCCCGGCTGCGCTATCTTCGTTGATCTTGGCCTTGATTTCTAGTTCTCTCAGGCCTCGTTTGTGTTCATATGCTAGTCGTTTTTCTTCGAGGTCACGTTGTCTCCGTTTCTCTTCTAAATCCCCCTCCAGCCGTAGTTGCTCGAGGGCTATCTTTTTCTCCGCTAGCTGGAGTTCTCCGTCTAGCCGGAGTCGTGCAAGCTCCACTTCGTGTAGCCGGTTGCCCTCTCGTTCTCGAGCATCTTCATAGATGAGGTCCGCGTTTAGTGTTGCGGTTCTTTCCCCCGTTGGGGGTGCGCTGGTTTCCTGTTGCCCGTTCGGGCCATTCTCCTCTTGGGGTGGTCTGTCTCGGGTTTCCACCCAGGCTTGTAGGGCCGATTTGAAGTCCTCTTTTGTGCTCAGGCCAGTGGTAGCGATACCCATGTCTTTACAGAATTGTTTTAGTTCTTTGTGGCTGTATTCTTCTATCTTCTCTTTCTGGAATTCGGCAGGTAGGTTGGTTCCTTGGGTCGTCATGGTCTCTGTGTGTTTTTCCATCGTAGCGGGTAGATCACTCTCTGTACGATTTTGCGTTGGCTCGGATCGCAGCGCCTGCCACCAATGTTAGAAAGGCGAACCCGGGGGAGGCAGAAGGTGTCTGACTGACCACCCCTAGGTCTACCCCTCCTTCAGAGAAGGGACCGAGCGATGTCGAGAGGCCTCCGACGGGAGGGCCCTCTCCTAGAATCGTACAGCAGAGTAACCACACCACTACAAATACACACAACACGTAGATAGAGTTTTCAATCTTTATCGGGCAATTAGTATCGTTTCAATATATACAGCAGATCCCGAGATCTGGAAAGTCTCGTGGCAAGGGGCAAGGTAGCGGGACAGTCTTGTAGATGGTCGGTTGCAAGGAGACCCTACGCACAGCTCTCAATCCTCGAGCTGGGGGGTTCCGGAAGGTTGGACCGCGGCAGCGCCAGCAGGCTCCAAGATGGTTCAGCGAGGGTGGACCACCGCAGCGCCAGCAAGTCCCAAGATGGTTCAGCGAGTGCGGACCGCGGCAGCGCCAGCAGGTTCCAAGATGATTCAGCGAGTGTGGACCGCGGCAGCGCCAGCAGGTTCCAAGATGGTTCAGCGAATGTGGACCGCGGCAGCGCCAGCAGGCTCCAAGATGGTTACAGCAAAGATGGACCGCGGCAGCGCCAGCAGGCTCCAAGATGGTTCAGCGAGGGTGGACCGCGGCAGCGCCAGCAGGTTCCAAGGTGGTTCAGCGAGTGTGGACCGCGGCAGCGCCAGCAGGTTCCGAGATGGTTCAGCGAGTGTGGACCGCGGCAGCGCCAGCAGGCTCCAAGGTAGAGCAGCAAGAGGAGTTCGTCTCAGGGTCAGCCGCGACAGCGTCAGCAGGGCTTCTCGACACCGGGATACAACTGCCGTCCTACTCCGGGGCTGGCCCAGATATAGGTCTGGAGTCCTTTGATGTCCGGACCCTCTCGCCTGGGGGTCAGAGGGGCCGGGATGATGGTGTCCAGACACCCAGCAGGGGTTGGGGCCAGCGCTCAGGGAGGCCGGAGGTCGATCGAAACCAGGCATCCGGGGACGGTTGGAGAGCCATCAAAACTCCCCTCTCCTTGTCTCTGGTTGAGTGGCCACTCTACCACCCGGAGGGTTCTTGGTGCCTCGATGGCGGGCTCGCTGGGGCCGTGGCCGCGGCTGGTCCGGGACCACGTGTCTGTGACGTGATGGGCCAAGATGGCGTCGGGCCTGGAATGTGGGTCCGGGGTGGGCACCGGACCGGTAATGCTGGGGCGGCCCGAGTGTGTCGTGTCAGTGGTTGTGGGCCGCCGGGTGGCGGATCTGGTGGTTTGGAGGGCGTGCAGAGGTGTGCCCGAGGCCGACCCGGCTGGATGGAGGGCCGATGTCGTCCGGGGCCCGCCATGCGGGAGGGGTAGGACCACGCCACGAGGCCGGGTCCAACAGCGCTTTTTAATGTATTGCCGTCTATCGCTGGAATTCATCGCTGGGTTCATGCGTTATTAACAACGCATAGCACCGAATCGATAAAATTCCAGCGATAGCGGCTTTATCGAGGGGATATCACTGGAAATCCAGCGAAATTACTACATAGATGGCGAAAAGGTTGCTAATATGCCATGGTGCACTTAGCCTTATGATCCACCTGCAATAGGATAACTAGGGTAAGTCTGACTTTTATCAGACGTTAGTTTTTTGGAGAAAACCACAGTTTTCGCCAAATACTAACGTCTGAAAAAATGCTGTGGGTCGCCTTGTAAATATCGTGATGTGCGCTTAGCGATATTATACGTGTCTTTCTGTGTGAAGTACGCACAGTGATGCTCACTTTGCATCTCATTAGAGATGCAAAGCGAGGCGTGGGGAAAACAGCTGTTAACATCCGCTAATGCATGTTAGCCCCACCTTGTAAATAGGGGGGAAAAATTATCTCCTCTTTTTTGGCTTTTCAAGCCATAAAAGCAGAGATAAGGCCCTTGATAATATGCTCCAACATTCTCACAGTTTTCGCAAAAATTGCAAAAATATGCAAATGTGGCAAGATTATTGTCTGACCAGTGTTTGAAATGGGCAGGTACTCACAGGTACTGACTACCTGCACTTATCTACTTTTATTGGGAAGTACTAGCCCACAGTTACTCACAGGTTCTGAGTACCTGCACTTCCCTACTTCTAATAGTGGAGCACTAACCCACATGCATTCTGGGGCAGTGAGTACCTGCACTTCTCTACCTTTAATGGGAGAGTATTAGCCCACACGTACTCATAGTTACTGAGAGCGTGCACTTCTCTACTGTTAGTGGGAGCGTACTAGCCCATAGGCATTCAAAGGTACAGAGTACCTGCACTTCTCTACTTTTAATGGGAGAGCACTAGCCCATAGGCATTCAACAGTACCGAGTAGCTGCACTTCTCTACTTTTAATGGGAGAGCACTAGCCCACAGGCATTCAACAGTACTGAGTACCTGCACTTCTCTACTTTTAATGGGAGAGTACTAGCCCATAGGCATTCAAAGGTACTGAGTATCAGCACTTCTCTACTTTTAATGGGAGAGCACTAGCCCACAGGTATTCTGGGGCAGTGAGAACATGTACTTCTCTACTTTTAATGGGAGAGCACTAGCCCACAGGTATTCTGGGGCAGTGAGTACCTGTACTTCTCTACTTTCAATGGGAGAGTATTAGCCCACAGGTATTATTGGGCAGTGTGTGTCTGCACTTTTCTACTTTTATTGGGAGAGTACTACCCACAAGTATTCACAGATACAGAGTACCTGCACTTCTCTACTTTTAATGGGAGAACACTTGCCCACAGGTATTCTGGGGCAGTGAGAACCTGTACTTCTCTACTTTTAATGGGAGAGTATTAGCCCACAGGTATTATTGGGCAGTGTGTATCTGCACTTTTCTACTTTTATTGGGAGAGTACTTACCACAAGTATTCACAGATACAGAGTACCTGCACTTCTCTACTTTTAAAGGGAGAGCACTAGCCCAAAGGTATTTTGGTGCAGTGAGTGCTTGCACTTCTCTACTTTTAATGGGAGAGTACTGGCCCACGGGAAATCTGGGGCAGTGAGTACCTGCACTTCTCTACTTTTAATGGGAGAGCACTAGCCCACGGGTATTCTGGGGCAGTAAGTACCTGCACTTCTCTACTTTTAATGGGAGAGTACTAGCCCAAAGATACTCTGGGGCAGTGAGTACTCGCACTTCTCTACTTTTAATGGGAGAGTACTAGCCCACAGGTACTCTGGGGCAGTGAGTACCTGCACTTCTCTACTTTTAATGGGAGAGTACTAGCCCACAGGTACTCTGGGGCAGTGAGTACCCGCACTTCTCTACTTTTAATGGGAGAGTACTAGCCCACAGGTACTCTGGGGCAGTGAGTACCCGCACTTCTCTACTTTTAATGGGAGAGTACTAGCCCACAGGTACTCTGGGGCTGTGAGTACCTGCACTTCTCTACTTTTAATAGGAGAGTAATAGCCCATAGGCATTCAAAGGTACTGAGTATCAGCACTTCTCTACTTTTAATGGTAGAGTACTAGCCCACAGGTACTCTGGGGCAGTGAGTACCCGCACTACTCTACTTTTAATGGGAGAGTACTAGCCCACAGGTACTCTGGGGCAGTGAGTACCCGCACTTCTCTACTTTTAATGGGAGAGTACTAGCCCACAGGTACTCTGGGGCAGTGAGTACCTGCACTTCTCTACTTTTAATGGGAGAGTAATAGCCCATAGGCATTCAAAGGTACTGAGTATCAGCACTTCTCTACTTTTAATGGGAGAGCACTAGCCCACAGGTATTCTGGGGCAGTGAGTACCTGCAATTCTCTACTTTTAATGGGGATGTACTAGCCCGCAGGTACTCTGGGGCAGTGAGAACCTGTACTTATCTACTTTTAATGGGGAAGTAGTAGCCCACAGGTATTCTTGGGCAGTGTGTATCTACACTTTTCTACTTTTATTGGGAGAGTACTACCCACAAGTATTCACAGATACAGAGTACCTGCACTTCTCTACTTTTAATGGGAGAGCACTAGCCCACAGGTTCTCTGGGGCAGTGAGTACCTGCACTTCTCTACTTTTAATGACTATGCTGTTAACGTTATACGTTTGACAGTACTCAGGTATCAGTGATGTCATTTAGAGGTCACTTGATGTCCCAGCTGCTACCCTTGGCTTGCTCTTGGGTACCCTTGGTGTTGGCCTTGCTAACCCTGGTCTCAGGAGTAATGAAGGCAGCAGCAGGAATAGAAAGCGAAGGGGGGTCTAACAGCCCCTTTTACTCCCCGGAAGACTGCTTAGGGGCAATTGGTGAAACAAGTGCTGAGAGCGGGGGTCAAACCTGCGACGTCATCCGCGGGAGGGGGTGATGCTTTTGCGGCCAGCTACCTAGACTACAGAGCCTCTTGCTGTGGCGCTTGGCAGGCAATGGGCAAATTAACTGGGGGTGGCACAATAGCAGTCCTCATTTTCTGACAACTTTCGAAAGAATGTGCTTTGTATACACCACCTGTGTATCTGGGGTATCTGTACAACTACCTATGGGTCATAAACAGCCTCAGTGCATATGGAAGTGTATAGGACCCTGGCATCGGCCCTCTGGCAATTTCACCAACTATTCTCTTTCAGGTTTAGACAGTTGTGCACCAGAGCTCATCTGGAGATGTTTTGAGCACTTAGGGCTGTTTGCATGCAAATGAATTCAATACATACTTGCTGAAGAGTATCTCCAAGATGCCCCAGGCCTCACCAGGAAATCCATGTGATTACTGCACTAGGAGGGAACCTGAGATCTTAGCAGATCTGACCCATGCTCCAGAGGAAACATTTGTGAATATGGTGTAAAGTAATGCAGAATTAGGCAACACAGGCACCACCAGTGTTGCTCAGTTCCCAGTTCTGTGAATACAGCCTGGGGTGGCTGTTGAGGCTCGGAGATGGTCGGCCCCCTCAGATGCACTCCAGCGCAAGGGTTTGTGAAAACATTGTCATGTGTGGCTGTGTCAGGTGTGTCTGTGTAAGGTGTGGCTGTGTCAGGTGTGTCTGTGTAAGGTGTGGCTGTGTCAGGTGTGGCTGTGTAAGGTGTGGCTGTGTAAGGTGTGGCTGAGTTATATATGGCTGTGTAAGGTGTGGCTGTGTGAGGCGTAGCTGTCTAAGGTGTGACTAAGTAAGGTGTGGCTGCATACGTTGTGACTGTGTAAGGTGTGGCTGTGTAAGGTGTGGCTGTGTCAGGTGTGACTGTGTACGGTGTGGCTGTGTAAGGTGTGGCTGAGTTATATGTGGCTGTGTAAGGTGTGGCTGTGTAAGGTGTGGCTGTGTCAGGTGTGACTGTGTACGGTGTGGCTGTGTAAGGTGTGGCTGAGTTATATGTGGCTGTGTAAGGTGTGGCTGAGTAAGGTATGGCTGTGTAAGGTGTGGCTGCATAAGGTGTGGCTGCGTAAGGTGTGGCTGCGTAAGGTGTGGCTGAGTAAGGTATGGCTGTGTAAGGTGTTACTGTTTAAGTTGTGACTGTGTAAGGTGTGACTGTGTAAGGTGTGGCTGTGTCAGGTGTGGCTGTGTAAGGTGTGGCTGCATAACGTGTGGCTGTGTCAGGTGTGGCTGTGTAAGGCGCTAGTGTGTAAGGTGTTACTGTTTAAGTTGTGACTGTGTAAGGTGTGGCTGTGTAAGGTGTGGCTGTGTCAGGTGTGACTGTGTAAGGTGTGGCTGTGTAAGGTGTGGCTGAGTTATATATGGCTGTGTAAGGTGTGGCTGAGTAAGGTATGGCTGTGTAAGGTGTGGCTGCATAAGGTGTGGCTGCGTAACGTGTGGCTGCGGTAAGGTGTGGCTGAGTAAGGTATGGCTGTGTAAGGTGTTACTGTTTAAGTTGTGACTGTATAAGGTGTGGCTGTGTAAGGTGTGGCTGTGTCAGGTGTGGCTGTGTAAGGTGTGGCTGCATAACGTGTGGCTGTGTCAGGTGTGGCTGTGTAAGGCGCTAGTGTGTAAGGTGTTACTGTTTAAGTTGTGACTGTGTAAGGTGTGGCTGTGTAAGGTGTGGCTGTGTCAGGTGTGACTGTGTAAGGTGTGGCTGTGTAAGGTGTGGCTGTGTAAGGTGTTAGTGTGTAAGGTGTTACTGTTTAAGTTGTGACTGTGTAAGGTGTAGCTGTGTAAGGTGTGGCTGTGTCAGGTGTGGCTGTGTAAGGTGTGGCTGTGTAAGGTGTTAGTGTGTAAGGTGTTACTGTGTGAGGCGTGGCTGTGTAAGGTGTGGCTGTGTCAGGTGTGGCTGTGTAGGGTGTGGCTGTTTCAGGTGTGGCTGTGTAAGGTGTGGTTGTGTAAGGTGCGGCTGAGTAAGGTGTGGCTGTGTAAGGTGTGGTTGAGTAAGGTGTGGCTGTGTAAGGTGTGGCTGCGTAAGGTGTGGCTGAGTAAGGTATGGCTGTTTAAGGTGTTACTGTTTAAGTTGTGACTGTGTAAGGTGTGGTTGTGTAAGGTGTGGCTGTGTCAGGTGTGGCTGTGTAAGGTGTGGCTGTGTAAGGCGTTAGTGTGTAAGGTGTTACTGTTTAAGTTGTGACTGTGTGAGGCGTGGCTGTGTAAGGTGTGGCTGTGTCAGGTGTGGCTGTGTAAGGTGTGGCTGTGTAAGGTGTGGCTGTGTCAGGTGTGGCTGTGTAAGGTGTGGCTGTGTAGGGTGTGACTGTGCAAGGTGTGGCTGCATAAGGTGGGGCTGCATACGCTGTGCCTGTGTCAGGTGTGGCTGTGTCAGGGGTGGCTATGTGGGTGTGGCTGAGTAAGGTGTGGCTGTGTAAGGTGTGGCTGAGTAAGGTGTGTGACTGTGTAAGGTGTGGCTGTAGAAGGTGTGGCTACGTCAGGTGTGGCTGCATAACGTGTGGCTGTGTCAGGTGTGGCTGTGTAAGGCATTAGTGTGTAAGGTGTTACTGTTTACGTTGTGACTGTGTAAGGTGCGTCTGTCTAAGGTGTGGCTGTGTCAGGTGTGGCTGTGTAAGGTGTGGCTGTGTAAGGCGTTAGTGTGTAAGGGGTTACTGTTTAAGTTGTGACTGTGTAAGGTGTGGCTGTGTAAGGTGTGGCTGTATCAGGTGTAGCTGTGTAAGGTGTGACTGTGTGAGGCGTGGCTGTGTAAGGTGTGGCTGTGTAAGGTGTGGCTGTGTGAGGCATGGCTGTGTAAGGTGTGGCTGTGTGAGGAGTGGCTGTTTAAGATGTGGCTGTGTAAGGTGTGGCTGTGTTAGGTGTGGCTGCGTAAGGTGTGGCTGCGTAAGGTGTGACTGTGTAAGGTATGGCTGTGGAAGGTATGGTTGGGTAAGGTGTGACTGTGTAAGATGTGGCTGTGGAAGGTTTGGTTGTGTTAGGTGTGGCTGAGTAAGGTGTGACTGTGTAAGGTGTGTTTGTGGAAGGTTTGGTTGTGTTAGGTGTGGCTGAGTAAGGTGTAACTGTGTAAGGTGTGGCTGTGGAAGGTTTGGTTGTGTTAGGTGTGGCTGAGTAAGGTGTGACTGTGTAAGGCGAGGCTATGTAAGGTGTGGCTATGTCAGGTGTGGTTGTGTCTAAGGAGTGGCCGGGTCAGGTGTGGCTGTGAAAGGTGTGGCTAAGTAAGGTGCGGCTAAGTAGGGTGTGGCTATGTCAGGTGTGGCTGTTTAAAGGGAGGCTGAGTAAGGTGTGGCTGAGTAAGGTGTGGCTGTATAATGTGTGGCTGTGTAAGGTGTGGCTGCATAACGTGTGGCTGTGTCAGGTGTGGCTGTGTAAGTTGTGTGGCTGTGTAAGGTGTTGGTGTGTAAGGTATTACTGTAAAAGTTGTTACTGTCTAAGGTGTGGCTGTGTTAGGTGTGGCTGTACAAGGTGTGGCTGAGTAAGGTGTGACTGTGTAAGGTGTGACTGCATAATGTGTGGCTGCATAATGTGTGGCTGTGTAAGGTGTGGCTACATAATGTATGGCTGTGTTAGGTGTGGCTGTGTAAGGTGTGGCTGTGTAAGGCATGGCTGTATAAGGTGTTGGTGTGTACGGTGTTACTGTTTAGGTTGTGACTGTGTAAGGTGTGGCTGTGTAAGGTGGGTCTGTGTAAGGTGTGGCTGTGTAAGGTGTGGCTGTGTGAGGCATGGCTGTGTGAGACGTGGCTGTTTGAGGCGTGGCTGTGTAAGGTGTGGCTGTGTAAGGTGTGGCTGTGTAAGGTGTGGCTGTGTTAGGTGTGGCTGTGCAATGTGTGACTGTGTAAGTTGTGGCTATGGAAGGTATGGTTGTGTAAGGTGTGACTGTGTAAGGTGTGGCTGTAGAAGGTATGGTTGTGTAAGGTGTGACTGTGTAAGGTCTGGCTGTGCAAGGTGTGACTATTTAAGATGTGGCTCTGTAAGGTGTGACTGTGTAAGGTGTGGCTGTGTAAGGTGTGGTTATGTAAGGTGTGCCTGTGTAAGGCGTGGCTGTGTAAGGCGTGGCTATGTAAGTTGTGGCTGTGTAAGGCGTGGCTATGTAAGGTGTGACTGTGTAAGGTGTGTCTGTGGAAGGTTTGGTTGTGTTAGGTGTGGCTGAGTAAGGTGTAACTGTGTAAGGTGTGTCTGTGGAAGGTTTGGTTGTGTTAGGTGTGGCTGAGTAAGGTGTGACTGTGTAAGGCGAGGCTATGTAAGGTGTGGCTGTCAGGTGTGGTTGTGTCAGGTGTGACTCTGTAAGGTGTGGCTGCATAAGGTGTGGCTGTGTCTAAGGAGTGGCTGTGTCAGGTGTGGCTGTGAAAGGTGTGGCTAAGTAAGGTGTTGCTAACTAGGGTGTGGCTATGTCAGGTGTGGCTGTTTAAAAGGTGGCTGAGTAAGGTGTGGCTGAGTAAGGTGTGACTGTGTAAGGTGTGGCTGCATAATGTGTGGCTGTGTAAGGTGTGGCTGCATAACGTGTAGCTGTGTCAGGTGTGGCTGTGTAAGTTGTGTGGCTGTGTAAGGTGTTGGTGTGTAAGGTATTACTGTAAAAGTTGTTACTGTCTAAGGTGTGGCTGTGTTAGGTGTGGCTGTTTAAGGTGTGGCTGAGTAAGGTGTGACTGTGTGAGGTGTGGCTGCATAATGTGTGGCTGCATAATGTGTGGCTGTGTAAGGTGTGGTTACATAATGTATGGCTGTGTCAGGTGCGGCTGTGTAAGTTGTGGCTGTGTAAGGCATGGCTGTGTAAGGTGTTGGTGTGTAAGGTGTTGCTGTTTAAGTTGTGACTGTGTAAGGTGTGGCTGTGTAAGGTGGGTCTGTGTAAGGTGTGGCTGTGTAAGGTGTGGCTGTGTAAGGCGTGGCTGTGTGAGGCTTAGCTGTTTGAGGCGTGGCTGTGTAAGGTGTGGCTGTGTAAGGTGTGGCTGTGTAAGGTGTGGCTGTGTTAGGTGTGGCTGTGCAATGTGTGACTGTGTAAGTTGTGGCTATGGAAGGTACGGTTGTGTAAGGTGCGACTGTGTAAGGTGTGGCTGTAGAAGGTATGGTTGTGTAAGGTGTGACTGTGTAAGGTCTGGCTGTCCAAGGTGTGACTATTTAAGATGTGGCTGTGTAAGGTGTGACTGTGTAAGGCGTGCCTGTGTAAGGCGTGGCTATGTAAGGTGTGGCTGTGTAAGGCGTGGCTATGTAAGGTGTGACTGTATCAGATGTGGCTATGTAAGGTGTTGGTGTGTAACGCATGTGGCTGTACAAGGTGTGGCAGTGTAAGGTGTTGGTGTGTAAGGTGTTGGTGTGTAAGGTGTGACTATGTAAGGTGTGGCTGCTGCAGATCTGAGATGTTTAAACATCACCAGTTTGGCTTCACTGCACACCTCTGAGAAAGTGCAGGAAGGCGCCTTGTGAGGAGCTGAGCAGTTCAAAACATCTCTTAAACTACAGGAACTCTTTATGAATCGGACCTATAGTGTTGAAGCCACAGTGAAGAGGCATTGACTCCTAATCATGAAAGCTAGGCCTTCAGAGTGGCTGGTGGTCTCTGTGTTACATGAGCCTTGCAGGCCTCTCTTTGCTTTTCTCCTGCCCACCTCTGCCTCACTTTCCCCAGGCAGGAGGGACCCTCTTTCTCAGATTCAGCCACACACAGCCAGCCATTGCCTGGTAATTAGTTGGGAGTGCAGAAGCAGGTATTTAAAACCTGACACATCTTTAATCTCCATCAGCTGCACGTGAAACGTGCATGCAGAGAAGTTAAGCCTATGTAAGAATTGATTCCTCTCGCATCGCAGAGGCTGGGAAAGATCCGGATAATCCTAAGTGGAGCACTCTGCAGCATCAGCACCAATTAACATCTGAAAGGCAAGGCCGCGAGTCTACCCTGGGGACCATGGGCTTAGGAGGGAGACATTCCCATTTAGGACTGTAGATACAGAGTAGGTGTGGTCACATGGCTACTCGCTGGAGTGACCATGCATCGTGGGATGCGTACCGAGCCCTCTGATGACAGGGTTTGGCGCATCCCAAAATGTGCTGTGTGATTAATATGGAGCAAGGTCGCGAGTCTGCACTGGAGGTCAGTGGGCTTCGAAAGGAAATGTTCCCATCAGGAACAATGTCAATTTTGAAGGTTTGGTCACATGGCTACATACTGGAGTGATCAGATTCCTTGGGATGCATACTGACACCTCTAATGAGATCCTTGGGGGCATCCCAGAATGTGCTCTATGATTAACATGGAACAAGGTCGCGAGTCTGGGTGTCCGTGGGCTTCGAAGGGAAAGATTCCCATCAGGAACTGTGTCAAAAGAGAAGGTTTGGTCACATGGCTACCCACTGGAGTGATCAGACACCATGGGATGCATACTGACCCCTCTAACGAAAGCCTTGGGGGCATCCCAGAATGTGCTCTGTAATTAACATGGAACAGGGTTGCGAGTCCGCACTGGATGTCAGTGGGCTTAAAAAAAAAAGATCTCATCAGGAACTGTGTCAATAGAGAAGGTTTGGTCACATGGCTACCCACTGTAGTGATCAGACTCCATGGGATGCATACTGGGAAGCCTTGGGGTGATCCCAGAATGTGCTCTGTGACTTGGTTCCAGTGGGGTAGAAGTGAGACTGTAGCAGAAAGAAGGCCTGGTCATATGGTCACTCCCTGGAGTGATCGGCATGTCAAGGGATGGTACTTACTCCTCTAAAGACAGGCTTTAGTGCTTCCCAGAATGTGCCCCTTAGAAGGGAGAGGTTGCCATCAGGGACTGTGGCACATGGTCACTCACTGGCGTAACAGGGCTTTGCAGTTGACAGACCAACGTCTCTGATGACAGCCTGAAAGGCATCCCAGAAGGTGGACATGAAGCAAGTCCACGAGTCCACCCTGGCGACCAGTGAGCCTAGAAAGGAGAAACTCATATCTGACTTGAGTCACAAAGAAGTTCGGGGCCCATAGCCATTCACTGGTGTGACTGGAGCATCAAAGGGTGGATACTGACCCCTCTGATGCAGTCTTTAGGGAAATCCCAAAAATGTGCCCTATGGGTAATATGGGGTAAGGCCGCAAATCACTGGTATTACAAAACTTGCGGGGGCCCGCTGCAAAGTGTATGGAGGGGGCCACCAATGCTCTTGACCCTGTCAGGTGCTCTCAGGCCCCCCGTGCACAATGCTGAAGGGGGGGCCTGGAGCTAGGGGGCCTCTCCACAAAGTGAGGCTGCAGGGGCTATTGTTATGCCACTGCCGCAATTTTATCCTGGGGAATCAGGGGAATTAGAAATGAGAGGTTCCTTCCAGTGACTGGAGCAGCAGAGTAGTCTGCTCACATGGTTACTTGCTCGAGTGATTGGGGCATTACAGAATGGATAATCACCCCTCTGATGACAGTCTTGGGGGAATCCCTGTGATGTGCCCCATAGTCAGGACTACTGGAATTCTGCAACTGCTGCATTTGCCATATAATAACAGATTTGTCACACTTGCCATATAATCTATCATCTGATGTATAATTTGCAGATTTTAACAGAAAATAATGAAGTAATACTGCAACAAAATGTGCTGCATTACACCTTGTTATTTGGGTTTCTTGACGCAAACTTTTTGCAGCACTGCTGCAACATTTGGTCTGAACTGGCGCACAATTCTTGTAGCCCTGGCTATAGCTAATATGATGTAATGCTGCAAGCCTACCCTAGAGATCAGGGGGTGTTGGACAAAATATCGAAGAAAAAATATAATGCAGACAAAATATTGTGTCAAGAATATCGGGGCAAAATATTTTGTGAAGGTAAATTTCCATGTGAAAGCAAAGTTTTACCATACTTAACTCCACATATATGTACCTTAAGGATTCATACATCTTCAAGGTACGTAGATGCGGAGTTAAGAATAGTAAATCTATATTTACCTTTTTGCACTTACCTTCTCGATAATTTGGTCCTCGAAAGACACAATATTCTGTTCACGTAATATTTTATCATAAATATTGTGCCAGAGAACCGATCATGGGCTCAAAAGGGAGAATCTTCTATCAGTGGCTGGAGCGGCAAAGAAGGTCTGGCCACATGGTCACTCATTGATCTATTTGAGCCATCACAAAACATTCACAGACCCATCTGACGACAGTTTTGGGGGCATCCCTGAAAATGTCCCAGGTATAATACTGGGCAAGGCCTCAAATTTGCCCTGGAAACTAGTTGGCTCAGAAGTAAGGAACTACAACAACAAAGAGGACCTCCCATATGGCCACTTACTGGCATAATGAGTGCTTCACCTGATGCAAACACAGCCCCGATGGCAGCCTTGGGGGAGTCCCAGAATCTGCCCGACAGGATTCAAACCAGAAACCCTGAGGTCAATCCCAAATTCCTGGAGAGTCACTTAGCCCACCCGCCCACCAAGCCTGGCACCTGCCTTTTCATTTTGTAATCAGTAACCTGCTATAGCCCTGGCATGCTGATCACCACCCTCATGAGCCCTTGGCACAGTCAGCAGCACCAGGGCCAATGAGCCACCATGGCAAATTTGATCACTAGAGATCACCCAACTAATGCTGGTATATATTGATCAGTGACCATGAGAGGCTGGTAGATTGAGCATGGACCATGAACAGCTGACAGATTGAGCAGGGACCTCGAAAGACTGGCAGATTGAGCAGGGACCATGAAAGGCTGGCAGACTGAGCAGGGACCATGAAAGGCTGGCAGATTGAGCAGGGACCATGAAAGGCTGGCAGACTGAGCAGGGACCATGAAAGGCTGGCAGACTGAGCAGGGACCATGAAAGGCTGGCAAATAGGACAGGGATCATGAAAGGCCGGCAGATTGAGCTGGGACCATTAAAGGCTGGAGCAGGGACCATGAAAGGCTGGCAGATTGAGCGGGGACCATGAAAGGCTGGCAGATTGAGCATGGGCCACGAAAGGTCGGCAGATTGAGCATGGACCATGAAAGGCTGGCAGATTGAGCGGGGACCATGAAAGGCTGGCAGATTGAGCAGGGACCACGAAAGGCTGGCAGATTGAGCTGGGACCATTAAAAGCTGGCAGATTGAGCATGGACCATGAAAGGCTGGCAGATTGAGCGGGGACCATGAAAGGCTGGCAGATTGAGAATGGAACAGTAAAGGCTGGCAGATTGAGCTGGGACCATTAAAGGCTGGCAGATTGAGTAGGGACCACGAAAGTCTGGCAGATTGCGCAGGGACCATGAAAGGTTGGCAGATTGAGCATGGACCAGGAAAGGCTGGCAGATTGAGCAGGGAAAAGTAAAGGCTGGCAGATTGAGCAGGGACGGTGAAAGGCTGAGCAGGGACCATGAAAGGCTGGCAGATTGCGCAGGGACCATGAAAGGTTGGCAGATTGAGCATGGACCAGGAAAGGCTGGCAGATTGAGCTGGGACCATTAAAGGCTGGCAGATTGAGCAGGGAAAAGTAAAGGCTGGCAGATTGAGCAGGGACGGTGAAAGGCTGGAGCAGGGACCATGAAAGGCTGGCAGATTGAGCAGGGACCATGAAAAGCTGGCAGATTGAGCAGGGACCGTGAAAGGCCGGCAGATTGAGCATGGACCATTAAAGGCCGGCAGATTGAGCAGGGACCATGAAAGGCTGGCAGATTGAGCAGGGACCATGAAAGGCTGGCAGATTGAGCAGGGACCATGAAAGGCTGGCAGATTGAGCAGGGACCATGAAAGGCTGGCAGATTGAGCAGGGACCATGAAAGGTCGGCAGATTGCGCAGGGACCATGAAAGGTCTGCAGATTGCGCAGGGACCATGAAAGGCTGGAGCAGGGACCATGAAAGGCTGGCAGATTGAGCAGGGACCATGACAGGTCGGCAGATTGCGCAGGGACCATGAAAGGCTGGCAGATTGCGCAGGGACCATGAAAGGCTGGAGCAGGGACCATGAAAGGCTGGAGCAGGGACCATGAAAGGCTGGCAGATTGCGCAGGGACCATGAAAGGCTGGCAGATTGCGCAGGGACCATTAAAGGCCGGCAGATTGAGCAGGGACCATGAAAGGCTGGCAGATTGCGCAGGGACCATGAAAGGCTGGCAGATTGAGCAGGGACCATGTAAGGCTGGCAGATTGAGCAGGGACCACGAAAGGCTGGCAGATTGAGCTGGGACCATGAAAGGCTGGCAGACTGAGCAGGGACCATGAAAGGCTGGCAGACTGAGCAGGGACCATGAAAGGCTGTCAGGCTGTGCAGGGACCATGAAAGGCTGGCAGACTGAGCAGGGACCATGAAAGGATGGCAAATAGGACAGGGATCATGAAAGGCTGGCAGATTGAGCAGGGACCATGAAAGGCTGGCAGACTGAGCAGGGACCATGAAAGGCTGGCAGATTGAGCATGGACCATGAAAGGCTGGCAGATTGAGCGGGGACCATGAAAGGCTGGCAGATTGCGCAGGGACCATGAAAGGTTGGCAGATTGAGCATGGACCAGGAAAGGCTGGCAGATTGAGCTGGGACCATTAAAGGCTGGCAGATTGAGCAGGGACCACGAAAGTCTGGCAGATTGCGCAGGGACCATGAAAGGCTGGCAGATTGAGCAGGGACCATGAAAGGTCGGCAGATTGCGCAGGGACCATGAAAGGTCGGCAGATTGCGCAGGGACCATGAAAGGCTGGAGCAGGGACCATGAAAGGCTGGCAGATTGTGCAGGGACCAGGAAAGGCTGGCAGATTGAGCAGGGACCATGAAAGGCTGGCAGATTGAGCAGGAACCATGAAAGGCTGGCAGACTGAGCAGGGACCATGAAAGGCTGGCAGATTGAGCGGGGACCATGAAAGGCTGGCAGACTGAGCATGGACCAGGAAAGGCCGGCAGATTGAGCAGGGACCTTGAAAGGCTGGCAGATTGAGCTGGGACCATTAAAGGCTGGCAGATTGAGCAGGAAAAAGTAAAGGCTGGCAGATTGAGCAGGGACGGTGAAAGGCTGGAGCAGGGACCATGAAAGGCTGGCAGATTGCGCAGGGACCATGAAAGGTTGGCAGATTGAGCTTGGACCAGGAAAGGCTGGCAGATTGAGCTGGGACCATTAAAGGCTGGCAGATTGAGCAGGGAAAAGTAAAGGCTGGCAGATTGAGCAGGGACGGTGAAAGGCTGGAGCAGGGACCATGAAAGGCTGGCAGATTGAGCAGGGACCATGAAAGGCTGGCAGATTGAGCAGGGACCGTGAAAGGCCGGCAGATTGAGCATGGACCATTAAAGGCCGGCAGATTGAGCAGGGACCATGAAAGGCTGGCAGATTGAGCAGGGACCATGAAAGGCTGGCAGATTGAGCAGGGCCCATGAAAGGCTGGCAGATTGAGCAGGGACCATGAAAGGCTGGCAGATTGAGCAGGGACCATGAAAGGTCGGCAGATTGCGCAGGGACCATGAAAGGTCGGCAGATTGCGCAGGGACCATGAAAGGCTGGAGCAGGGACCATGAAAGGCTGGCAGATTGAGCAGGGACCATGACAGGTCGGCAGATTGCGCAGGGACCATGAAAGGCTGGCAGATTGCGCAGGGACCATGAAAGGCTGGAGCAGGGACCATGAAAGGCTGGAGCAGGGACCATGAAAGGCTGGCAGATTGCGCAGGGACCATGAAAGGCTGGCAGATTGCGCAGGGACCATTAAAGGCCGGCAGATTGAGCAGGGACCATGAAAGGCTGGCAGATTGCGCAGGGACCATGAAAGGCTGGCAGATTGAGCAGGGACCATGTAAGGCTGGCAGATTGAGCAGGGACCACGAAAGGCTGGCAGATTGAGCTGGGACCATGAAAGGCTGGCAGACTGAGCAGGGACCATGAAAGGCTGGCAGACTGAGCAGGGACCATGAAAGGCTGTCAGGCTGTGCAGGGACCATGAAAGGCTGGCAGACTGAGCAGGGACCATGAAAGGATGGCAAATAGGACAGGGATCATGAAAGGCTGGCAGATTGAGCAGGGACCATGAAAGGCTGGCAGACTGAGCAGGGACCATGAAAGGCTGGCAGATTGAGCATGGACCATGAAAGGCTGGCAGATTGAGCGGGGACCATGAAAGGCTGGCAGATTGCGCAGGGACCATGAAAGGTTGGCAGATTGAGCATGGACCAGGAAAGGCTGGCAGATTGAGCTGGGACCATTAAAGGCTGGCAGATTGAGCAGGGACCACGAAAGTCTGGCAGATTGCGCAGGGACCATGAAAGGTTGGCAGATTGAGCATGGACCAGGAAAGGCTGGCAGATTGAGCTGGGACCATTAAAGGCTGGCACATTGAGCAGGGAAAAGTAAAGGCTGGCAGATTGAGCAGGGACGGTGAAAGGCTGGAGCAGGGACCATGAAAGGCTGGCAGATTGAGCAGGGACCATGAAAGGCTGGCAGATTGAGCAGGGACCGTGAAAGGCCGGCAGATTGAGCAAGGACCATTAAAGGCCGGCAGATTGAGCAGGGACCATGAAAAGCTGGCAGATTGAGCAGGGACCATGAAAGGATGGCAGATTGAGCAGGGACCATGAAAGGTCGGCAGATTGCGCAGGGACCATGAAAGGTCGGCAGATTGCGCAGGGACCATGAAAGGCTGGCAGATTGAGCAGGGACCATGAAAGGTCGGCAGATTGCGCAGGGACCATGAAAGGTAGGCAGATTGCGCAGGGACCATGAAAGGCTGGAGCAGGGACCATGAAAGGCTGGCAGATTGAGCAGGGACCATGACAGGTCGGCAGATTGCGCAGGGACCATGAAAGGCTGGCAGATTGCGCAGGGACCATGAAAGGCTGGAGCAGGGACCATGAAAGGCTGGAGCAGGGACCATGAAAGGCTGGAGCAGGGACCATGAAAGGCTGGAGCAGGGACCATGAAAGGCTGGCACATTGCGCAGGGATCATGAAAGGCCGGCAGATTGCGCATGGACCATTAAAGGCCGGCAGACTGAGCAGGGACCATGAAAGGCTGGCAGATTGAGCAGGGATCATGAAAGGCTGGCAGATTGAGCAGGAACCATGAAAGGCTGGCAGATTGAGCAGGGACCATGAAAGGCTGGCAGATTGAGCGGGGACCAGGAAAGACTGGCAGATTGAGCAGGGACCATGAAAGGCTGGCAGATTGAGCAGGAACCATGAAAGGCTGGCAGACTGAGCAGGGACCATGAAAGGCTGGCAGATTGAGCGGGGACCATGAAAGGCTGGCAGACTGAGCATGGACCATGAAAGGCTGGCAGATTGAGCAGGGACCATGAAAGGCTGGTAGATTGAGCATGGACCATGAGAGGCTGGCAGATTGAGCGGGGACCATGAAAGGCTGGCAGATTGAGCAGGGACCATGAATGGCTGGCAGATTGAGCAGGGACCATGAAAGGCTGGCAGATTGAGCAGGGACCATGAAAGGCTGGCAGATTGAGCGGGGACCATGAAAGGCTGGCAGACTGAGCATGGACCATGAAAGGCTGGCAGATTGAGCGGGGACCATGAAGGGCTGGCAGATTGAGCAGGGACCATAAAAGGCTGGTAGATTGACCTGGGACCATGAAAGGCTGACAGATTGAGCAGGGACCATGAAAGGCTGGCAGATTGAGCATGGAACAGTAAAGGCTGGCAGATTGAGCAGGGACCATGAAAGGCTGGCAGATTGAGCAGGGACGGTGAAAGGCTGGCAGATTGAGCAGGGACGGTGAAAGGCTGGCAGATTGAGCATGGACCAGGAAAGGCAGGCAGATTGAGCAGGGACCATGAAAAGCTGGCAGATTTAGCATGGACAGTGAGAAGATGGCGGATTGAGCAGGGACCTTGAAAAGGTGGCAGATTGAGCATGGGCCGCGAAAGGCTGGTAGATTGAGTATGGGCCAGAATAGGCTGGCAGACTGAGCATGGGCCGCGAAAGGTCGGCAGATTGAGCATGGACCATTAAAGGCCGGCAGATTGAGCAGGACCATGAAAGGCTGGCAGATTGAGCAGGGACCATGAAAGGCTGGCAGATTGAGCAGGGACCATGAAAGGCTGGCAGATTGAGCATGGACCATGAAAGGCTGGCAGATTGAGCAGGACCATGAAAGGCTGGCAGATTGAGTATGGACCATGAAAGGCTGGCAGATTGAGCGGGGACCATGAAAGGCTGGCAGATTGCGCAGGGACCATGAAAGGTTGGCAGATTGAGCATGGACCAGGAAAGGCTGGCAGATTGAGCTGGGACCATGAAAGGCTGGCAGATTGAGCAGGGACCATGAAAGGCTGGCAGATTGAGCAGGGACCATGAAAGGTCGGCAGATTGCGCAGGGACCATGAAAGGTCGGCAGATTGCGCAGGGACCATGAAAGGCTGGAGCAGGGACCATGAAAGGCTGGCAGATTGAGCAGGGACCATGACAGGTCGGCAGATTGCGCAGGGACCATGAAAGGCTGGCAGATTGCGCAGGGACCATGAAAGGCTGGAGCAGGGACCATGAAAGGCTGGAGCAGGGACCATGAAAGGCTGGCAGATTGCGCAGGGACCATGAAAGGCTGGCAGATTGCGCAGGGACCATTAAAGGCCGGCAGATTGAGCAGGGACCATGAAAGGCTGGCAGATTGCGCAGGGACCATGAAAGGCTGGCAGATTGAGCAGGGACCATGTAAGGCTGGCAGATTGAGCAGGGACCACGAAAGGCTGGCAGATTGAGCTGGGACCATGAAAGGCTGGCAGACTGAGCAGGGACCATGAAAGGCTGGCAGACTGAGCAGGGACCATGAAAGGCTGTCAGGCTGTGCAGGCACCATAAAAGGCTGGCAGACTGAGCAGGGACCATGAAAGGATGGCAAATAGGACAGGGATCATGAAAGGCTGGCAGATTGAGCAGGGACCATGAAAGGCTGGCAGACTGAGCAGGGACCATGAAAGGCTGGCAGATTGAGCATGGACCATGAAAGGCTGGCAGATTGAGCGGGGACCATGAAAGGCTGGCAGATTGCGCAGGGACCATGAAAGGTTGGCAGATTGAGCATGGACCAGGAAAGGCTGGCAGATTGAGCTGGGACCATTAAAGGCTGGCAGATTGAGCAGGGACCACGAAAGTCTGGCAGATTGCGCAGGGACCATGAAAGGTTGGCAGATTGAGCATGGACCAGGAAAGGCTGGCAGATTGAGCTGGGACCATTAAAGGCTGGCAGATTGAGCAGGGACGGTGAAAGGCTGGAGCAGGGACCATGAAAGGCTGGCAGATTGCGCAGGGACCATGAAAGGTTGGCAGATTGAGCATGGACCAGGAAAGGCTGGCAGATTGAGCTGGGACCATTAAAGGCTGGCAGATTGAGCAGGGAAAAGTAAAGGCTGGCAGATTGAGCAGGGACGGTGAAAGGCTGGAGCAGGGACCATGAAAGGCTGGCAGATTGAGCAGGGACCATGAAAGGCTGGCAGATTGAGCAGGGACCATGAAAGGTCGGCAGATTGCGCAGGGACCATGAAAGGTCGGCAGATTGCGCAGGGACCATGAAAGGCTGGCAGATTGAGCAGGGACCATGAAAGGTCGGCAGATTGCGCAGGGACCATGAAAGGTAGGCAGATTGCGCAGGGACCATGAAAGGCTGGAGCGGGACCATGAAAGGCTGGCAGATTGAGCAGGGACCATGACAGGTCGGCAGATTGCGCAGGGACCATGAAAGGCTGGCAGATTGCGCAGGGACCATGAAAGGCTGGAGCAGGGACCATGAAAGGCTGGAGCAGGGACCATGAAAGGCTGGAGCAGGGACCATGAAAGGCTGGCACATTGCGCAGGGATCATGAAAGGCCGGCAGATTGCGCATGGACCATTAAAGGCTGGCAGACTGAGCAGGGACCATGAAAGGCTGGCAGATTGAGCAGGGATCATGAAAGGCTGGCAGATTGATCAGGAACCATGAAAGGCTGGCAGATTGAGCAGGGACCATGAAAGGCTGGCAGATTGAGCGGGGACCAGGAAAGGCTGGCAGATTGAGCAGGGACCATGAAAGGCTGGCAGATTGAGCAGGAACCATGAAAGGCTGGCAGACTGAGCAGGGACCATGAAAGGCTGGCAGATTGAGCGGGGACCATGAAAGGCTGGCAGACTGAGCATGGACCAGGAAAGGCCGGCAGATTGAGCAGGGACCTTGAAAGGCTGGCAGATTGAGCTGGGACCATTAAAGGCTGGCAGATTGAGCAGGGAAAAGTAAAGGCTGGCAGATTGAGCAGGGACGGTGAAAGGCTGGAGCAGGGACCATGAAAGGCTGGCAGATTGCGCAGGGACCATGAAAGGTTGGCAGATTGAGCATGGACCAGGAAAGGCTGGCAGATTGAGCTGGGACCATTAAAGGCTGGCAGATTGAGCAGGGAAAAGTAAAGGCTGGCAGATTGAGCAGGGACGGTGAAAGGCTGGAGCAGGGACCATGAAAGGCTGGCAGATTGAGCAGGGACCATGAAAGGCTGGCAGATTGAGCAGGGACCGTGAAAGGCCGGCAGATTGAGCATGGACCATTAAAGGCCGGCAGATTGAGCAGGGACCATGAAAGGCTGGCAGATTGAGCAGGGACCATGAAAGGCTGGCAGATTGAGCAGGGCCCATGAAAGGCTGGCAGATTGAGCAGGGACCATGGAAGGCTGGCAGATTGAGCAGGGACCATGAAAGGTCGGCAGATTGCGCAGGGACCATGAAAGGTCGGCAGATTGCGCAGGGACCATGAAAGGCTGGAGCAGGGACCATGAAAGGCTGGCAGATTGAGCAGGGACCATGACAGTTCGGCAGATTGCGCAGGGACCATGAAAGGCTGGCAGATTGCGCAGGGACCATGAAAGGCTGGAGCAGGGACCATGAAAGGCTGGAGCAGGGACCATGAAAGGCTGGCAGATTGCGCAGGGACCATGAAAGGCTGGCAGATTGCGCAGGGACCATTAAAGGCCGGCAGATTGAGCAGGGACCATGAAAGGCTGGCAGATTGCGCAGGGACCATGAAAGGCTGGCAGATTGAGCAGCGACCATGTAAGGCTGGCAGATTGAGCAGGGACCACGAAAGGCTGGCAGATTGAGCTGGGACCATGAAAGGCTGGCAGACTGAGCAGGGACCATGAAAGGCTGGCAGACTGAGCAGGGACCATGAAAGGCTGCCAGGCTGTGCAGGGACCATGAAAGGCTGGCAGACTGAGCAGGGACCATGAAAGGATGGCAAATAGGACAGGGATCATGAAAGGCTGGCAGATTGAGCAGGGACCATGAAAGGCTGGCAGACTGAGCAGGGACCATGAAAGGCTGGCAGATTGAGCATGGAGCATGAAAGGCTGGCAGATTGAGCGGGGACCATGAAAGGCTGGCAGATTGCGCAGGGACCATGAAAGGTTGGCAGATTGAGCATGGACCAGGAAAGGCTGGCAGATTGAGCTGGGACCATTAAAGGCTGGCAGATTGAGCAGGGACCACGAAAGTCTGGCAGATTGCGCAGGGACCATGAAAGGTTGGCAGATTGAGCATGGACCAGGAAAGGCTGGCAGATTGAGCTGGGACCATTAAAGGCTGGCAGATTGAGCAGGGAAAAGTAAAGGCTGGCAGATTGAGCAGGGACGGTGAAAGGCTGGAGCAGGGACCATGAAAGGCTGGCAGATTGAGCAGGGACCATGAAAGGCTGGCAGATTGAGCAGGGACCGTGAAAGGCCGGCAGATTGAGCATGGACCATTAAAGGCCGGCAGATTGAGCAGGGACCATGAAAGGCTGGCAGATTGAGCAGGGACCATGAAAGGCTGGCAGATTGAGCAGGGACCATGAAAGGTCGGCAGATTGCGCAGGGACCATGAAAGGTCGGCAGATTGCGCAGGGACCATGAAAGGCTGGCAGATTGAGCAGGGACCATGAAAGGTCGGCAGATTGCGCAGGGACCATGAAAGGTAGGCAGATTGCGCAGGGACCATGAAAGGCTGGAGCAGGGACCATGAAAGGCTGGCAGATTGAGCAGGGACCATGACAGGTCGGCAGATTGCGCAGGGACCATGAAAGGCTGGCAGATTGCGCAGGGACCATGAAAGGCTGGAGCAGGGACCATGAAAGGCTGGAGCAGGGACCATGAAAGGCTGGAGCAGGGACCATGAAAGGCTGGCACATTGCGCAGGGATCATGAAAGGCCGGCAGATTGCGCATGGACCATTAAAGGCCGGCAGACTGAGCAGGGACCATGAAAGGCTGGCAGATTGAGCAGGGATCATGAAAGGCTGGCAGATTGAGCAGGAACCATGAAAGGCTGGCAGATTGAGCAGGGACCATGAAAGGCTGGCAGATTGAGCGGGGACCTGGAAAGGCTGGCAGATTGAGCAGGGACCATGAAAGGCTGGCAGATTGAGCAGGAACCATGAAAGGCTGGCAGACTGAGCAGGGACCATGAAAGGCTGGCAGATTGAGCGGGGACCATGAAAGGCTGGCAGACTGAGCATGGACCATGAAAGGCTGGCAGATTGAGCAGGGACCATGAAAGGCTGGTAGATTGAGCATGGACCATGAAAGGCTGGCAGATTGAGCGGGGACCATGAAAGGCTGGCAGATTGAGCAGGGACCATGAATGGCTGGCAGATTGAGCAGGGACCATGAAAGGCTGGCAGATTGAGCAGGGACCATGAAAGGCTGGCAGATTGAGCGGGGACCATGAAAGGCTGGCAGACTGAGCATGGACCATGAAAGGCTGGCAGATTGAGCGGGGACCATGAAGAGCTGGCAGATTGAGCAGGGACCATGAAAGCCTGGTAGATTGACCTGGGACCATGAAAGGCTGACAGATTGAGCAGGGACCATGAAAGGCTGGCAGATTGAGCATGGAACAGTAAAGGCTGGCAGATTGAGCAGGGACCATGAAAGGCTGGCAGATTGAGCAGGGACGGTGAAAGGCTGGCAGATTGAGCAGGGACGGTGAAAGGCTTGCAGATTGAGCATGGACCAGGAAAGGTTTCAGATTAAGCATGGACCAGGAAAGGCAGGCAGATTGAGCAGGGACCATGAAAAGCTGGCAGATTTAGCATGGACAGTGAGAAGATGGCGGATTGAGCAGGGACCATGAAAAGGTGGCAGATTGAGCATGGGCCGCGAAAGGCTGGTAGATTGAGTATGGGCCAGAATAGGCTGGCAGACTGAGCATGGGCCGCGAAAGGTCGGCAGATTGAGCATGGACCATTAAAGGCCGGCAGATTGAGCAGGACCATGAAAGGCTGGCAGATTGAGCAGGGACCATGAAAGGCTGGCAGATTGAGCAGGGACCATGAAAGGCTGGCAGATTGAGCATGGACCATGAAAGGCTGGCAGATTGAGCAGGACCATGAAAGGCTGGCAGATTGAGTATGGACCATGAAAGGCTGGCAGATTGAGCGGGGACCATGAAAGGCTGGCAGATTGCGCAGGGACCATGAAAGGTTGGCAGATTGAGCATGGACCAGGAAAGGCTGGCAGATTGAGCTGGGACCATTAAAGGCTGGCAGATTGAGCAGGGACCACGAAAGTCTGGCAGATTGCGCAGGGACCATGAAAGGCTGGCAGATTGAGCATGGAACAGTAAAGGCTGGCAGATTGAGCAGGGACCATGAAAGGCTGGCAGATTGAGCAGGGACGGTGAAAGGCTGGCAGATTGAGCAGGGACGGTGAAAGGCTGGCAGATTGAGCATGGACCAGGAAAGGTTTCAGATTAAGCATGGACCAGGAAAGGCAGGCAGATTGAGCAGGGACCATGAAAAGCTGGCAGATTTAGCATGGACAGTGAGAAGATGGCGGATTGAGCAGGGACCATGAAAAGGTGGCAGATTGAGCATGGGCCGCGAAAGGCTGGTAGATTGAGTATGGGCCAGAATAGGCTGGCAGACTGAGCATGGGCCGCGAAAGTTCGGCAGATTGAGCATGGACCATTAAAGGCCGGCAGATTGAGCAGGACCATGAAAGGCTGGCAGATTGAGCAGGGACCATGAAAGGCTGGCAGATTGAGCAGGGACCATGAAAGGCTGGCAGATTGAGCATGGACCATGAAAGTCTGGCAGATTGAGCGGGGACCATGAAAGGCTGGCAGATTGCGCAGGGACCATGAAAGGCTGGCAGATTGAGCAGGAGCATGAAAGGCTGGCAGATTGAGCATGGACCATTAAAGGCCGGTAGATTGAGCAGGGACCATGAAAGGCTGGCAGATTGAGCAGGGACCACGAAAGACTGGCAGATTGAGCAGGGACCATGAAAGGCTGGCAGATTGAGCATGGACCATTAAAGGCCGGCAGATTGCGCATGGACCATTAAAGGCCGGCAGACTGAGCAGGGACCATGAAAGGCTGGCAGATTGAGCAGGGATCATGAAAGGCTGGCAGATTGAGCAGGAACCATGAAAGGCTGGCAGATTGAGCAGGGACCATGAAAGGCTGGCAGATTGAGCGGGGACCAGGAAAGGCTGGCAGATTGAGCAGGGACCATGAAAGGCTGGCAGATTGAGCAGGGACCATGAAAGGCTGACAGATTGAGCGGGGACCATGAAAGGCTGGCAGACTGAGCAGGGACCATGAAAGGCTGGCAGATTGAGCGGGGACCATGAAAGGCTGACAGATTGAGCAGGGACCATGAATGGCTGGCAGATTGAGCAGGGACCATGAAAGGCTGGCAGATTGAGCATGGACCATGAAAGGCTGGCAGATTGAGCGGGGACCATGAAAGGCTGGCAGATTGAGCATGGACCATGAAAGGCTGGCAGATTGAGCAGGGACCACGAAAGGCTGGCAGATTGAGCAGGGACCCTGAAAGGCTGGCAGATTGAGCAGGGACCATGAAAGGCTGGCAGATTGAGCATGGAACACGAAAGGCTGGCAGATTGAGCATGGACCATGAAAGGCTGGCAGATTGAGCGGGGACCATGAAAGGCTGGCAGATTGAGCATGGAACAGTAAAGGCTGGCAGATTGAGCAGGGACCATGAAAGGCTGGCAGATTGAGCATGGACGGTGAAAGGCTGGCAGATTGAGCATGGACCATTAAAGGCCGGCAGATTGCGCATGGACCATTAAAGGCCGGCAGACTGAGCAGGGACCATGAAAGGCTGGCAGATTGAGCAGGGACCATGAAAGGCTGGCAGATTGAGCGGGGACCAGGAAAGGCTGGCAGATTGAGCAGGGACCATGAAAGGCTGGCAGATTGAGCAGGGACCATGAAAGGCTGGCAGATTGAGCGGGGACCATGAAAGGCTGGCAGACTGAGCAGGGACCATGAAAGGCTGGAAGATTGAGCAGGGACCATGAAAGGCTGGCAGATTGAGCATGGACCATTAAAGGCTGGCAGATTGAGCGGGGACCATGAAAGGCTGACAGATTGAGCAGGGACCATGAATGGCTGGCAGATTGAGCAGGGACCCTGATTGAGCATGGACCATTAAAGGCCGGCACATTGAGCAGGACCATGAAAGGCTGGCAGATTGAGCAGGGACCATGAAAGCCTGGCCGATTGAGCAGGGACCATGAAAGGCTGGCAGATTGAGCATGGACCACGAAAGGCTGGCAGATTGAGCATGGACCATGAAAGGCTGGCAGATTGAGCGGGGACCATGAAAGGCTGGCAGATTGAGCATGGAACAGTAAAGGCTGGCAGATTGAGCAGGGACCATGAAAGGCTGGCAGATTGAGCAGGGACCATGAAAGGCTGGCAGATTGAGCAGGGACGGTGAAAGGCTGGCAGATTGAGCAGGGACGGTGAAAGGCTGGCAGATTGAGCATGGACCAGGAAAGGTTTCAGATTAAGCATGGACCAGGAAAGGCCGGCAGATTGAGCAAGGACCATGAAAAGCTGGCAGATTTAGCATGGACAGTGAGAAGATGGCGGATTGAGCAGGGACCATGAAAAGGTGGCAGATTGAGCATGGGCCGCGAAAGGCTGGTAGATTGAGTATGGGCCAGAATAGGCTGGCAGACTGAGCATGGGCCGCGAAAGGTCGGCAGATTGAGCATGGGCCAGAATAGGCTGGCAGATTGCGCATGGGCCGCGACAGGCTGGCAGATTGAGCCATAGCTTTTCTTCAGCATTCTTTAATATTTGGGAAGCACCCTCATAAAACTGAGTGCATGATGAGCTATAAACTGGTACACGAAGGAGATGGCCATTTAAAAATGGTGTCATTTCCCATTTCATGACATTTTCGGTGGGCGTCTTTTAAATGGGTCATCTAGGCACTGCTTTCCTGGCCCTTATTTGTTTAATGTGTGTTAGACCTAGGGAACCTAGTCTACATAGGGTAGCCTGGCACAGTGGACAAAGCTAAACTCCGAGGCTTTTGTGTAGTGCTTCCAATCCCACTCACCATAACTCAGCGACTTACCATTAAAAATAAAGGACGCCACACAAGTTTAGAAAAATACCAGTACCTTTTATAAAAGTTCTCTTTGTTCCTTTTCAGTCAAATTAGTGTATACATTTAGTTAAAAAAAAAGGTTTCCACATTCAATTAGCAATATTCATCAACTTTCTCAATTCAGTGAAGATTAATTCTGGTTACATTTCATTTGAGATTAACCACCATCAATATCAACAGTATTGCTTGTCAACTTAAATAGTGCAGAATGGGTAGGTCACTGTACAAGATTAATGCACCACATTATATAACCTGACATGTACGTTACCCATCCGAACTCAGGGTCTAAATTAGCTCGAGCTCACGGCTCCACAGAGTTCTACCCCCAGCAGCGTTCCTGGCAATGGTCACAGCCAGCTATACGGCCAAAAGAAGACAGGCAAATTAATTACACTTTCTTATTGCTACTTTTATGCTCTACTTCTATTGGGGACGTTCTGGCTCTTAAAGGTAATTTACTGCCCTGAGGAGTTAATAGTACAATAATCTCTGGCTGTTACTTTCACCCTGTAGTCCGGTTATTAGCACTCGTGCCCAGGGTTCGTTTACTCGGGGCACCGTTTCCCTTCTCACACCCTCAATACCTCAGTGGTTTCTCAAGTGGGTTAAATCAGGACTCTAAAGGTTAATGTCCCGAAGCCGGGATGTCTATTTGCAGTTATTCTTTAGTCCAGCGAGTCAGTGTTCACAGTTCACTCGCTGTGTCGCCTCCCGCTTCCCCACAGATTTCCCAGCTTACTTCGAACTGAAGGGACAACTCGGCTGGAGTTGCCTACGCGCTCCGGTTACCCGTTCAAGCGCCGACGATGAGAGGACTCAGCTGGAGTTCGCATCGATTGGTTCTGTCATTTCGTGTTGCTCCTCCGGCGGGACCGTAGCGGCGCTTGTTCCTCCTTCCGCGATCCCTCCGACACAGGCTCCGGCTCTTCCGACCAGCCTCCTTCGCTTCGGGCGCACCTCCTCCGACGCCGCAGGGGTCTTCCTGGTTCCGGACGCCGCCTCTCTCGCAGCGTCACCGCGGATCTCCTCCTCCTGTCAGCCGGCCTCTGCTGAGCCCCGCCTCCACCACAGCGGTCGGGTTCGGACCCAGGGCTGACAGCTGATGTCTCGCACACAACGTCACTCCCGCAGAGGGGATACTCACTCCCACAGCAAAGCGGTGAGAGGTTCCAGTTCTCTTAAGTTGGCAACCACCTTTTGAAGCGTAACTCTCACTTTCTGGCAGTCTCTAGGGCAGTTTCACGCTCCAGCACCTTGGTGAGGTAGAGTTATTGGACCTGCTTAAAAGTTAGTTATGGGTCCTTCAGGTCAGGGTTCAGTCAAACCAAGAGGGTCAGCATCAGTATAGGGCGATAGCCGGCCCACAGGACGATCTTTCCCTATTGAAGCGCTATCCTCCTCATTTAGTTGCCTCCCTCCTGTCCTTGACCACTACACTCTCCTCTGGTCAGTGTGTACTACAAAATGGCCGCCCTGGACTTGGCCTTTTATAGGCTAGCCCCTGACTACTAGAACATGCCAGAGGGTTCCAGAACTTTCCTCACTTGGTCCAATGGGTCAGCCTCCCTAAGTAAACCGTTATGGCAGTTGCTGGCCACCATTTTAGGTCCTTTGGTTTCCCTCAATTTCCAGGAGGTAGGCTAGGCCTCAAAAAGAGAAAATGGAGGAATAGCGTCAAGGAACACCTAGCCCCCAGACAACACTAGCAAAATCCAGGTGGACATTACAGAAAAAAAACTGATAACACTAGGGGCTAAGGGAGACAAAATAAATAATAATGGTAAGGGAACTCACAGGGGCAGACAGGTCTAACAATGTGCATCAAGACTTTTGTGCCGAGTATTTAAATTTTTTGCAAACGCACGCATGATTTGCTGCAAATAGTAATCGTTGAAATATTTCCTGTTGATAAATGTCTGTAAAATCTACGTCTTTTTAACTCTTCCATTTTGAAAACTAGTGCTGTAAAACCAGTGCCTAATTAAAAAAAAGAACAAGTGCCAGGGTCCTCCTCAGGAGGCCGCTGCAGCTGGCACCACCCATACCCCATGCCAGCGCTGGTACCCGTTCCTTGTATAGCTTCACTGATTCCAGCCTCTTGATCCTTAACCGAATCAATCCCTGTCACGCGGCCGCTGCCAATGACAGCACCTACACAGCTTCTAACCATGACACTCCTGCAAGTATGACAATTCAGACTATTCCAGGCCCCAAAAGGTATGAGAATGGCTTCGGTGGCAGGTATTAGTCCTTTTAAATGTGTATTTAATTGATAAACCACTCTTATGTGCTTATCTTTCATTTAGTGTCAGTGTCACCCTGTGAATGGAGAGACGCAGGAGCAGGATGTCTCCGACGGTTTGAGGAATTCGCAAATTTGGGGGCATATTACCGAGGGTGGCAATAGGCAATTATCGACGGTTTAGCGGCCGTTTTCGGCTGCTAAGCGGCGATAATTCTATCTCTCTATTAGCAAGCTGTATCTAACTGATGTTAGCGACAGCTTTTAGGCGATAGCGAGCGGTTTGGGGCCCGCTTTGCATGTCAGCGATATTTATCGCTAATGACATGGAAAGTGGGCGTACCCAACCAGTTGGCGACTGTAAGCAGTCGCTAACATCGCTATTGCCTATTAGCAAGGCAGGCGTAGCGATGGAAATATTCCCACTATCGCCAAAAACCAAAGCCTGCTCAGACCAGTTCTCAGCCATGTTATCCAATGAGAGGTAGATAACATGGCTAAGAACATTTTGTCGCTAATGCGTGAATATCGCTGTATTCTCAGCAAATATTCACGCATTTCGCATGATTTTTATCGCTTTTGAGATAAACCTTGCTAATAGCAAGTTATCTCAGCGATAAAAAACGGTGAAGGGCGGCGATAAAAATATTGCCACTAACCCTACTTACCGATAAATATCGCTATTTGTTGGTAATGTGCCCCTTGGCCCTTGAAATTTGTTAATGGACACATGAACCATGTCGGCTCCTTCAGCTACACTGCTTAGTGACTCCTGATTAACTCTCAATATCAAATGGATTAAAAACGTTGACGATTTCACGAATGCACCTACAGCCTTTGAGAAACGACTAAGGTGAAGACACTAAAAGGGTCTTTGGATTTGTACCAGGAATACCGGGTGTTTTATTATGAATGGTTCTCATTCAGAGTGCCCTGAAGAAGCCCTTAGTGTTGGGCGAAACACGTTGGCTGCGCCTGTTTATCTAAATAAAAAGAAATTGAATAAATAATTTCCTGACTACACTGTAAACTGTGGAATTGAAATTTTTGAAACCCGAAATTCCTAAAAATGGTGTCTGATTGTAGTGCCTCTCATTCTGTTGTTAAAGGGTCACCCTATGGAAGACTGTCATAAGTACCAGTGTTGGCAAATAAGCGGCGGTGCTGAGCACCGGAAACCACTGGTTGTATGTAAATGTAAATGTATTGCGACTTATATAGCGCACGTATCACCCGAAGGCATCAAGGCGCTTGCTTAGGGAACCCGTCCTGGTATTCCCCTGTGAGATACCCCGGCAGGGTATCCACAAGGTGAAAGCCAGGCATCCCGCCGCGAGGGGCCATAGTGGAGATTAAGCAAGCTATTGCCCAGAGTCGCAGAGTGTGACCCCGTGAGTCGAGTAGGCACCGGAGCAAGAATTGTCGAGTCCGTGGAATTTTTGAGCCCGAGACCCGCCGAGGCGGGGAATCGAACCCTGGTCCACGGCCGATCTCAGCTTCCGGGTCTGCCGCCTCTAACCACTGAGCCACGCTTCTCCACTTCTCAAATTAAGCACTGTGTAAAACGCACTGGCTTGACCCCACTGAATTAAACATAATACTGGTGGATGGATAAGGGTGCTGGCTGTGAACTTGTTCAAGCCCTGGAATACCACTTGGTGCAATACGGAGCTGGCATTAAAACATTTTCCAAGGATACCTTTGTTTCCTAATCTGCAGCAAAGCACACCTAGCTAGGGCCACAAACACATGGGCAAACTCTTTACTGCTGTAAGTCACCTGGCAACTTGGGATCGGCAAAGTCTGGCTTGATTTTTGAGTCATGGCTAAAATATCTGTAACAAGCTGATGCTGAAACAAAACAAAGAATGGTTAATTTTTTATACAGTGCGGCTAAAAGCTAAAGAATTGAATTAGAAGTGTTAAGGCCAGCTATAGGTGGCTAAATACCGGTCGGTAATGCTGAAATTCAGTAAATTTCAGCGTTACCGACCGGTATTTAGCCATTCCTAATGTAGGTAAGGAATCGGTAAATAAGGAATCGGTAAATACCGATTCCTTAATACCGATTCCTTATTGCTCTTGCATTTAATACCGATTCCTTAAATGCAATGTAGGAAGCGCATTAAAGAGTACTTTTGGGCCTTAACAAATCGGTAATTACCACCAACTGTAAGTTGGTGGTAATTACCGATTTCCTTTAAAAAAGCACTTTTTTGCTTTTTTAAAAGTACCTTGTGGCACACATCCATGCCCTTAGGGCATGTATGTGCACCACATGTGCACACATGCACATTTCAGGGGTGCCACAGGGTGTCCTTTGGATACCCTGGCACCCTTGAAATACCTCACGGTATTACCGATTCGGTAATACCGAATCACTAATACTGAATGTCTTCACATTCATTACTATGGGCCTCCAAGCCCATAGAAATGAATGGGTAGGTATTCCTTATTACCGAATCTCAATTACGATTCGGTAATAAGGAATATTAAGGATTCAGTACTTTTTACCGAATCTTTACCTACATATGAAATACTGATTTCTTAATAGCGAATCGGTAAAATTCGCTATTAAGAAATTGGTATTTCATATTTACCTACATCTTGCCCTTAGTGTATTGTAGAGATGTAAAATACTCCTGTATGCATTGAAATGCAAGCACTAGATCGGAGATAGATTAATGAACCAAACTGCCTTTTCCATGAGGTAAGAGATATTACTCCTCTGGGTTTTGCCAAGGCTCACTCAAAGCATGATTTAACGAATTGGTAACACTGTGCTGTCAAGCCAGACCTACAATCAGCTCAGATTCAAAAGGCTGCTGGTACAAGGTCCGGATTCATGGGCCAACCTAAGTCCGGCGCTATAACCCAGGCGCAGCTATAGGGCGGTGCATCAGGCGCAGTCACACCTGGTACTAACCTTTTGTGGGGTGATGAGTTTGAAAGTAACTTATGGGTTTAAAAGCATCCATGCAGAATTCCTTGTATGTCAGACAGTTTTTCAGGTAACAATAAAATGTCAAGATAATTCTGGTGAATAATCTTCCCGCTGGAGAGAGATCTGAGTTTTGTCTCGTGGTACTTTTGACTCATCATAAAGTTACGCAAAGGGTTCATGAGCCTGCTGCAATGAACGATTGTATTTTATGTGGCTAGCTCGTTGGGTTACTGCTTTTGTCACAGAGATTTATTACTTGCAGTTCATAATTTACAATCCTAATACAGCACAGTGACCAATGAACTGTCTTCAAAGAACTGCATGAACACTGAAAGGAAGAGGGTTGGAACCTTAGGGTTTTCCCTAGTCTTTCATTATCCTAATGTTGATAAAAATGAGTTAGTTTGGGTAGAAATACATTCTTATTAGTAAAGCCAACCCCAAGCATTGTCTTACATTATAATTACTAGTATGGATGGCGTGATTCCTACACCTTGTAATCCTCATTGTCTTATCTAACATTTCCTACAGAGTGATTTACACATGTATGATTCATTCGGCCACATGCATCATCCCGGCCGTTTGCGAATTCCAAATTGCGAAAAATAGCGAATCGCAATTTGGAATTCGCAAAACGGGATGCATGATTTTTTTCTAATAATATTAGCGATTCGGTAAAATTCGCATTTTTTACCGATTCGCTAATATTATGCGAATTCTAATTTGCTAATTCGCATTTCCCATTGATTCCTATGGGCCAAAAGGCCCATAGGAATCAATGGGAATTGCGAATTTGCAAATTAGGATTCGCATAATGTTGATGCATTCCATGGGTGCAGGGGGGGTCCAAAGGACCACCCCCTGCACCCCTGAAATGTATTTTTAAGTGGATGTTTCACACACACATGTCCTAAGGACATGTGTGTCTGTAACATGCAAGTTTTAAAAATGCTTTTTTTTGCTTTTTGAACAATTTTCGCAAATTAACACGAGGGTCAACCTCGTGTTAATTTGCACTTCCAATTTTCAAATTCGCTATTTTTAAAAAAATGATGCATTGCATTTAAGGAATCGCACAAATGCGATTCCTTAAATGCATTCGCAATTTTTAGAAATGCTAAAAATAGCGAATTATGCACAAAAGTTTGATGCATCCCAAAAACGGATTTTGCATTCGCAAACGGCCGATTTTTCCGATTCGCACCGTTTGCGAATGCAAAAAACGTTGATGCATGTGGGGGATTGTCTCTGTATAAAATGTGCATGATGTAAAGTGCTCTGACACACTACACAGGTTTGCACAGCGCTAGAAAACAAATTAGATGCATGAGAGAGAGAGAGAGAGAGGTGTGTGTGGAGAGATGAGGGACACTTTTGGAGGGTGATAGTGAGGGAATCGGTGGAGAAAAAAGTCATGTTGGGGGCACTAAAAAAGATCGTTGGACCGGGTGTCATCAGCGCTAAAGCTGGCCATGTTGCGACCACTGCCAGTTCCATAGAGTACTGAAGCCCACCCTTTAGTTCCAGGCACTCCCAGCTCAGTGAAGTACAAACAGGCTTCAAACTTTGACTAGGGTTGTCTCTGCCGCCAGGAACTTGCCAATGCTGGTCACTGAAGGCAAGGTGACCACCATCACAGAACCAGTCTTACAAACATGGTCTGTAATGAGATAACTGCAGCTGTGAGAGGGCCTGCCTCACAGCTTTCTTGTGCTCACTAATGATTAATCTATACCCCTCTCCACCTCCTTGGTGTGCAGGAGCAGCTCAAGGCCGGCCTGCAATGCCTTTGAAATGATCAATAAATAAATAAAAAATGTTAAGGAGGCAGTGGCTCCCCACAGCTGTTGTCTCTGTGAAACCAATTTAAAATATATTTGCAGCCAATGCATGCTCAGTACCTGTGATTCTGTGAGTACTCCCTGTCCAAGGAGCTGAATTAATAAAATGTGTCTGTTCAGGAGTAGAGGCAGATCGGTTGCTGTATTCGTAAAGTCTTAAAGATCTTACACCACACATCTTACACAATGAAAATTGCAACGAAGTTCAGCAACAGACTAAAGATACTTTTCAGTAGTTTTGGTACACACGGTGTGGTGCAGTAACCCTTCCTTCCGGGTGAAGGCGGTACCTGGGGGCGACACGTTAAGTGAGTCAAAGGCCTTCATTTAGTGGGGACTCCAGGTACAAAGAGAAGGAAAAGATGCACTATGACTGGAGCCTCAGTCCTAACACTTGAGAAATAGGGGGCATATTACCAACAAGTAGCGATATTTATCGCTAAATAGGCATTGCGATGTTTTTTTTATTGCTGAGCATCACCGGAATTTATCGCTGAGATAAAGTGCTATTAGCAACGTTTATCTCCAAAGCGATAAATTTTCCGGCGATAGCGGCGAAATGCTCTTAGCCATGTTGTCCACCTCCCATTGGATAACATGGCTAAGAACTGGTCTGAGCAGGTGTTAGTATTTGGAGATATTCGCGCTTAGCGCAAATATTTCCATCGCTACGCCTGCCTTGCTAATAGGCGATAGCGATGTTAGCGACTGTTTTCAGTCGCTAACGGGTTGGGTACGCCCACTTTGCATGTCATTAGCGATAAATATCGCTAACATGCAAAGCGGGCCCCAAACCGCTCGCTATCGCCTAAAAGTTGTCGCTAACTGTTGTTAGCGACAGCTCGCTAATAGAGCGATAGAATTATCGCCGCTTAGCGGCTGAAAACGGCAGCTAAAGCGGCAAAAATTCCCTATCGCCACCCTTGATAATATGCCCCGAAGATCCTGCCAGGCGGAACGTTACAAGTTATAAGCACCATGATGGGGGTGAGGGCAGGGGAGGGATAGTTATACATGGCTAGCCTACAGTAGAAGCTGCAGCAATGCATGAACTGCAGGAACAGAGGTGGGAGTCCCGAAGTCAGAAGGATGCAAGAAATATTGCTGCTACTCACTTCGTATCGATGGTTAAAAAAATACTTCTATGTACTTGAATATATGGGAATGTATGGGCGTGAATACTGGTTCATCAAACACCTGTCACCTAACAAAGAAAGGTAAGCAATATGGCAGCAAGGTATCACAGTGACTACATTTGTGCACTAGGGTTCTGTGCAACTAGCTGGATGCTAGCTTGAAAACAAAAATGGAGTAAACAAGACCTATCACCATCAGTTGAGTCTTTCTTCCTGTGTGGTACAAGTTTCATTTTCACTCTAATGTGTAGTTACATATTTTAATAGATTTTTTGTCGAGCCTGCGACAGAGCGTGCGCTGCATGTGCTCTCGCTAGAGAGGCCCTATTGTTTACAATAAAGGGATTGAAGCCCACCCATTGCTTACTATTTGCTGGCTTCAGTGTCACTCTTCATTACAGCCTTTTAATTGGCCAGCATAAGTCAAGTGCCACTTCCGTTCCTTTCTGAGGAGCACTGCCCAAGACCAGATCGATTCAGCTTAATCAGTGGCAATCCGCCGCTCTCGACATGTTTAAGGTACGGTTTCATCTTCTCCCTTCCCACTCCCCTGGCCTCATCTGGCACTCCCTCTCTCCTCCTTGGTTTGTTTTCCCTATACTTCACTCCTCCCGCTGTCCATTTTAGCTTCCCCTCCTCCCCTCCTTGTGCTGCTCTCCCCCACATATATTGAACAGCAGCACAGGCTGCTATGCAACATGACTTTAAAAAAAGAGAGCTAAGATGCAGTCAACACTGGCCACATCAGTGCCATTTCTTTCTTGACTGTCAGCCATGTCAGCATTCCTTAAAAACATTGATATAGCCAATAGAGCTCACATAGCCGAGACCCATTGGCTTTGCCAATGCTTGTGTATAGTTAGTCTTCACTTAGGTTTAGCTTTTTTACAGAGACCAAGTACCATTTCTATTGCACTGCATGTGGGTGGCCATTTTGGATATGTAGGATGCTGCACTCTTGCACATCCTATATCTCAATACAGCAGCCATACTACTGACCAGCTTGGCCCGCTCCTGGTAGTTTAGCTGACGGGTGCAGTTTGTCACATTGAGCAATCATGCGGTTGTCCTCGGCTCTACTGGTCTTGCTTCGACACAATTTGGTCACCTTTAATTTGATTACACATGATATATACGGTTGTATGATGTTACAATGCATTCCGTTGCAACGCATGCCTTTTTCACGCATGCGTTACAACGGAATGCCATTACCACGCATATGGTTTACCACGAAAATGCCTTTACCACGCATAGTTTAACAATATTTTTCGTTGTTTAACTATGCAAGATATTGAAATTTTCATGTTAAACCGACTGCATGATTGAATATGTTGTTCAAATCTATATATATATGTTTTTTTAATTAAGCCTAACCTAATAAATTATTATAATTAAAAAATATACTTACATTCTCTTTCAACGGTATTCTCCTTCTTCTAACTCTTTAAGTGGTCCTTTCTCTATTTTTGATGCAGTACGTAGACGCACGTACGTAATCACGTCTGTTAGGGAGGCTCTTTCCATGAAGGACAGAGGCACAGAAGAGCGTGTTTTAGGTACGTTTTCATTTTTTTTTTTAAACCCTCTCGTTTGTTTTTTTTTGGGGGGGGGGAGACCCCCCAGCGCCCCCTTTTTTTTCGACCTTTAACATTCCTTTACTAAGTATTTCGTAGCAAAGGAATGCGTGGTAAAGGTTATAGTGGTAACCACGCATGCGTTGTAAAGCATGCGTGGTTAGTGCATTAGTGGAAGCGGCTTCGTTGTAGTGGCTGTTTCCCATATATACACCTAGGTGATCCTTTATAGTTCTGGGACAAGGATCTGTTGATAGGTATCTTATAAGCCACTAAGGTATTCCATTTTATTTAATGACATCATCGGTCATATTGTCTAGTTTCTATATGTAGATAGTGATGCAGCCCAACTTGCACCAAGCAGATATTTGGTGCAAACTCAAGTAATAGCTGCAATCGAGCGGATAGACCTTCGGGGGCATATTGATGAAAAAGCCGTTTTCGAGTCCTTAATAGAGATTTTTAGCGAATCGCTCTTAAGGATTCGCAATATGCTATGTATGTAGTAATCCAAATAATAAATGCGATTCCTACATATTTCTTAATTGCGAATTGCAAATTGCGATTCGCAATTAAGGAATACCTTCTCATTCATTCGTGTGGGCCTAGAGGCCCATAGGGATGAATGGGAAGACAGTCGCAATTTGCGAGTACCCATTAGGTACTCGCAAATTGTGAATGCAATTTCAAGGGTGCAAGGGTGTCAAAAGGACACCCAGTAGAAACCCTGAAATATGTATGTGTGCACATGTATGCATGTGTGCTCATGTGGGCACATACATGCCCTAAGGGCATGTATATGCGCCACATGGCACTTTGAAAAATGCAAAAAGTGCATTTTTCAAAGGAATCACAAATTACCACAAACCTGAAGTTGGTGGTAATGTATGATTTCTTAAGATAAATTCGCACAACTTGGGTGCTTCCTACATTGCATTTAAGCAATCGCAATTTGCGACTCCTTACATGCATTCGCAAAATAGGGAATCACAAATTTTGCGATTCCCTATTTTGCGAAGGCCTTTTGGGATGATACATCCCAAAGGCTTTTTCCCATTCACAAACGGGCCAATTCTGAGAATTGGCCCGTTTTGCGAACGGGAAAAGGGATTGATATATATGCCCCTTAGTGTCCAGCAGTGTCCAGCTCGGATCCTACGGTGTAGAGGTAGCATAGCCTAGGGCAGTCATCAGTAACTTGCCTCAGCCTGCCTCACTGATGTACGCACTCCTCTAAACCATGTTTTAGGGGGCGTGGCGGTGAGGCTGGGTTCTGGGAGGTGGCTGTGGGCATCTGCGCAGGATAGCATACTTAGTTCGAACTTGGTATCCACATAGGCCCTACGGTGGTGCTGTTGTTGGCGGCTGTGGCAAGATGGCAACGGGCAGGAACAGGAAGGATAAGCCCCCGAAGGACACACCTGAGTCGCTAACGGGGCACTCCACCCCGAAGACTGCAGAGAGGTCGCCGCGGCCTCGGGACGATGATGCGCCGGCTTCCAAGGCCTTCATGGTGGAGTTGTTTACGGCCATTAAGGAAGACATTGCAGAGTTGCGCTCCCAGTTAGCCTCTGATCTGAGGGAAGTACGGGGCGATGTAGATGCAGTGGGTGAGAGAGTAGCCACGCTCGAGGAGCACGACTTGGAAACGGCGGGTGACATACATCACCTACAGCAGGATGTGGTTAGACTGTCTGAACAGAATTTAGACCTACAGGCGCATGCTGAGGACCTAGAGAACAGGTCACGCAGGAACAACATTAGTATCTGAGCGGTGCCCTGGAAGGGCGAGGGGTCTGATCTGCGGGAGTATGTGGGGGCCCTTTTCAAGCAAGTACTGGATGAGGAAGACCTGCCAGACATCCAAATGGACAGAGTGAACAGGGTGGGCCTACCGAGGGGGCCTAAAGCCCCCCCTCCGGATATCTTGTTGTGCGTCCACGACTTCCAGCTAAAGGAGCGGATTCTGCGGAAGGCTCGTGCTCTTGCTCCCCTCCAATTTCGAGAGCACCGTCCATTGCTTTTCCAGGACCTAGCGGCATCCACGCTGACCTAGCCAAGAGAGTTCAAACCAGTCACTACTTACCTGAAAGAGCAACGTATCCCCTACTCCTGGGGGCATCCATTCAGACTAATCTTCAAGCTCAATTGTAAGCTGATTCAGACTCGCTCCCTCACGTCGGCCCTCGATCTCTTGGGGCTGGAGAAATCCGCTGCTCCGTCGGGCGATGCTGGGTCTCCCATCAGACGGCTCAGGCAGTCATCGGAATGGCAAAGCAGGCCAGCATCTACTGCGAAGCATGATTTGTCCACGAGCCGTCTGGAGAGGGGAGCGGTGGTCGCGTCAGTAGCACTGGTGACAGAAGCGCCTGGGGGCTTCAGAGCGGAGTGAGCTATAGCTGGCACTTCTAGGGCTAGTTGATGGCGCCGGAGGGAACTGTCCACAGGAGTTTGCTGTAGCTCTTCTTATGTCCTCGACGAGCGCTGAACCCTGTATCAGGTACCGGTTACCTGAGCAGTCGGTGCCATAATCCCCAGCTCTTGGGGCCTGTTTGATGAACTGTCGTTTAACCCTCTTTGTTTCCTCACTTGGCCACTGGATTCAAGATAGCCTGGCTGATGAGGATTATGAATCCGCAACCGGTCCCCGGAAGCTTGTCTCCGGTCCAGGGAAGGCATGGCTTGGCAGTTCGGGCTGGACTGTTCCCATGAGGCACAGGGTCAGACTGATTTGGATATAGCCATGTCTGAACTGGGGTGGCAGAGTGAGCTAAAGAATGGTGATGGATTAAACCCAAAACAGTTGACTGGGTGTGAGTGTTTGATTGGTTCAGATGCTCCGTCCATCACCACCCTCCTTTTGTACCGCTTTGGCCACCATAAGTGTGGCAGGGTATGCTCAGACGTGAGTGCCTTGCTTACTTTGCCACTGGATTCAAGCAAGCCGGGCTGAAGACGGCTGGAATGCCAGAAACCGGTCCCCGGAAGCTTGTCTCCGGTCCAGGGAAGGCATGGCTTGGCAGTTCGGGCTGGACTGTTCCCATGAGGCACAGGGTCAGACTGATTTGCATATAGCCATGTCTGAACTGGGGTGGCAGAGTGGGCTAAAGAACGGTGATGGATCAAACCCAGATATTTTGACTGGGTGTGAGTGTTTGATTGGTTCAGATGCTCCGTCCATCACCACCCTCCTTTTGTACCGCTTTGGCCGCCATAAGTGTGGCAGGGTATGCTCAGACGTGAGTCCCTTGCTCACTTTGCCACTGGATTCAAGCAAGCCGGGCTGTAGACGGCTGGAATGCCAGAAACCGGTCCCCAGAAGCTTGTCTCCGGTCCAGGGAAGGCATGGCTTGGCAGTTCGGGCTGGACTGTTCCCATGAGGCACAGGGTCAGACTGATTTGCATATAGCCATGTCCGAACTGGGGTGGCAGAGTGGGCTAAAGAACGGTGATGGATCAAACCCAGATCTTTTGACTGGGTGCGAGTGTTTGATTGGTTCAGATGCTCCGTCCATCACCACCCTCCTTTTGTACCACTTTGGCCACCATAAGTGTGGCAGGGTATGCTCGGACGTGAGTCCCTTGCTCACTTTGCCACTGGATTCAAGCAAGCCGGGCTGAAGACGGCTGGAATGCCAGAAACCGGTCCCCAGAAGCTTGTCTCCGGTCCAGGGAAGGCATGGCTTGGCAGTTCGGGCTGGAATGTTCCCATGAGGCACAGTGTCAGACTGATTTGCATATAGCCATGTCTGAACTGGGGTGGCAGAGTGGGCTAAAGAACGGTGATGGATCAAACCCAGATCTTTTGACTGGGTGCGAGTTGTTGATTGGTTCAGATGCTCCGTCCATCACCACTCTCCTTTTGTACCGCTTTGGCCGCCATAAGTGTGGCAGGGTATGCTCAGACGTGAGTCCCTTGCTCACTTTGCCACTGGATTCAAGCAAGCCGGGCTGAAGACGGCTGGAATGCCAGAAACCGGTCCCCGGAAGCTTGTCTCCGGTCCAGGGAAGGCATGGCTTGGCAGTTCGGGCTGGACTGTTCCCATGAGGCACAGGGTCAGACTGATTTGCATATAGCCATGTCTGAACTGGGGTGGCAGAGTGGGCTAAAGAACGGTGATGGATCAAACCCAGATCTTTTGACTGGGTGTGAGTGTTTGATTGGTTCAGATGCTCCGTCCATCACCACCCTCCTTTTGTACCGCTTTGGCCGCCATAAGTGTGGCAGGGTATGCTCAGACGTGAGTCCCTTGCTCACTTTCCCACTGGATTCAAGCAAGCCGGTGCTGAAGACGGCTGGAATGCCAGAAACCGGTCCCCGGAAGCTTGTCTCCGGTCCAGGGAAGGCATGGCTTGGCAGTTCGGGCTGGACTGTTCCCATGAGGCACAGGGTCAGACTGATTTGCATATAGCCATGTCTGAACTGGGGTGGCAGAGTGGGCTAAAGAACGGTGATGGATCAAATCCAGATATTTTGACTGGGTGTGAGTGTTTGATTGGTTCAGATGCTCCGTCCATCACCACCCTCCTTTTGTACCGCTTTGGCCGCCATAAGTGTGGCAGGGTATGCTCAGACGTGAGTCCCTTGCTCACTTTGCCACTGGATTCAAGCAAGCCGGGCTGAAGACGGCTCGAATGCCAGAAACCGGTCCCCGGAAGCTTGTCTCCGGTCCAGGGAAGGCATGGCTTGGCAGTTCGGGCTGGACTGTTCCCATGAGGCACAGGGTCAGACTGATTTGCATATAGCCATGTCTGAACTGGGGTGGCAGAGTGGGCTAAAGAACGGTGATGGATCAAACCCAGATCTTTTGACTGGGTGTGAGTGTTTGATTGGTTCAGATGCTCCGTCCATCACCACCCTCCTTTTGTACCGCTTTGGCCGCCATAAGTGTGGCAGGGTATGCTCAGACGTGAGTCCCTTGCTCACTTTGCCACTGGATTCAAGCAAGCCGGGCTGAAGACGGCTGGAATGCCAGAAACCGGTCCCCGGAAGCTTGTCTCCGGTCCAGGGAAGGCATGGCTTGGCAGTTCGGGCTGGAATGTTCCCATGAGGCACAGGGTCAGACTGATTTGCATATAGCCATGTCTGAACTGGGGTGGCAGAGTGGGCTAAAGAACGGTGATGGACCAAACTCAGATCTTTTGACTGGGTGGGAGTGTTTGATTGGTTCAGATGCTCCGTCCATCACCACCCTCCTTTTGTACTCCTGTGTCTGCGGCACAAGTTCTATCTCTGTGGGGACAAGGCGGGTTGGATGCTGGCCCACAGGCTGTGGGCGTGCTCTCATATGAATGCCGTACAGTCGGTTCGAGATCGGGACGCGGTAGAACACACTACAGATGCCGCCATTGTAGACATCTTCCGACGGTTCTATCAGGACCTATATAGCAAGGAGGGCGCGCCATCCGATGGGATAGCAGAGTATCTGGAGGCAAGTGGCATTACGCCCATCTACCAAAGCTCCTCGGAGTCTCTCGACATGCCTATTTGTATCGAAGAAGTCATCTCAGCCATTTCAAGACTGAAAGTGGCCAAATCGCCGGGTCCGGATGGCTTCTCGGCAATTTTTTATAAAACTTTCTGCAGGGAGTTGGCCCCATTATTGACCCGCCTTTTTAATTCCTTTTTGGATACAGGGGTTGTAGCACCATCTACGTCGGAGGTGGATATCACGGTTATTCTTAAGCCCGGGAAGGAACCTGGGGAGTGCGGATCATATAGACCGATTTCGCTCCTCAACATTGATGCCAAGCTGTTTGCAGGAGTATTAGCGGCTCGACTTAGCCCCCTGATGGACGGACTCATCGAGCCCGACCAAGCGGGATTTATCCCTACGCGGCAAGGAGGAGATAATACCAAACGATTGCTCCACCTCATGGACTTAGTCCATCGCTCGCATTCGCAGGCTTTCTATTGACGCGGAGAAGGCCTTTGACCGCGTAGATTGGGACTATATGTTTGCCGTGTTGCGGAAATTCAGCCTGGGGGATAATTACATCCAGTGGATCCGGTGCCTATATGTGGCCCCCAAGGCGGCGGTGCGTGTCAATGGCTGCAAGTCAGCTCTTTTTCCAATCGCAAGAGGGACGCGGCAGGGCTGCCCGCTGTCCCTGTTACTCTTTGCACTCTATATGGAGCCCTTTGCTCAACGGGTCCGGTCCAATGTCAATATCTCGGGCATCAAGTTTGGGGCGGACACACATGAGATCAGTCTGTATGCGGACAATGTCATCCTCTCGCTCACTTACCCACACTCTTCCCTGAGAGGCCTCACCCGAGAGCTAATGGAATTCCAGGCTTGGCGGGCTTCAAGGTTAATTACACTAAGTCACATATCCTCAACCTGTCTGTCCCGGAGGAGGAGGTCTTGGACTTGAAGCAGGACTTTGAATTCTACTGGGTACACACCGACATCCAATATCTGGGAATCCGATTAGCGCCGTCAATTCCTAAAACTGTTCCCTAAACTACAAGATCTTGGTTGAGCAGGTCGGTAAGGCTCTTGCTGACTGGTCCCGCCTCAAGCTGTCCTGGTTCGGGAGATTGGCGGCCCTGAAAGTGACTGTTCTTCCCCACATACTATATTTGTTTCAAATGCTGCCATTGGCTCTGCCGCCGGGCACCCTTCGGAAACTACAGGGGTTCCTTCACAAATTTCTTTGGGACAATAAAAAGCCGAGACTGGCGCTGGCCGTGGTGACTGCCCCTAGGGCGGCTGGAGGTGTGGGTTTTCCCCTGCTCTCTGCCTATTTTCAGACATCTGTTCTGAGGTACATAGTGGACTGGAACAGACCCATGTCCAGCAAGCACTGGAACTTAATGGACCAAACGGTAGCGGGCTGTAACATTTGGCAGGAGCATTGGTTGCCTCGCAAGCATAGGGCGTGGGGTCTCTACTCGTCTCCGGTGACGGCTCCAACCCTAAAGGCATGGGATCAGCTGGCATCCAGAAAGGGATGGACTACATTCCCATCGCCGATGACACCCATTGTTGATAACCCAGACTTTCCCCCAGGCCGCGCATCCCCGGTCTTCCACCGCTGGCGTGAGGAAGGCTGTAAAAGAGTGGGTTGCCTCTTCGACTTGGATGGTCTGATTCCGTTCTCCCTGCTGCGAACGGAGTTCTTCCGGCTGCCGGCGACGGATGACTTCTCCTATACGCAGGTGGCTCACTGGGTTACCCAACCCGCCAACATGGCTGATATGTCGTGACAGCTAACCAAGTTCGAAAGATGGCTAGTCTATAAGAAAGACGACCGACGGCTCATCTCGGAGTTATACGCTATGATTCTGAGCCACCCTAAGAAGCAGCACACCGCCGCACAGGTCCGGTGGGAGACGGAGCTGAGGCATCCGCTCTCGAAAAAAAGAGTGGGAACATGTCTATTACCGTGCGCAGCACACGGCCTCCAATACCGCAGGGACCGAATCGGCATATAAAGTGGCGGCCTATTGGTATTACACACCAGCGCGAGTCCGGGCCTGGGACGTCATAAATCGGGCCTCTGTTGGAGGGGATGTGGACTAACGGGGTCCTTGGCACACTTGTTATGGCACTGCCCGAAGCTGGGGAGGTACTGGCCTACGATCCTGGATGAGATTGATGAGGTTTTTCAGATTACATTCCCCCGTTTGCCGGAGCATACTTTGCTGGGGCTTCCTCATCCCAAATACTTCCCACTGCGCTCGCTGAAAGGTAAACAGATAGCATTGGCGCTTTTGTCAGCAAGGCAGGTACTGCTGGCTAACTGGGGCTCACAGGCGGTGCCTGACCCTAGGGATTTGTTTCAGAGGTTATGGCATATTTTGGTGATGGGAATGGACGGGAAAGGCACGGAGTATGCTAAGGTGTGGGGCCCGTTCTTACATTTGCTATCTAAAGACCTGAGAGAAGTTACTTCTCCGAAGTACTTGCAGATTCTACAACTCATCCCCTTAGCACCGGAAGGAGACGACCCAGGGGTTTGACTTTTCCCTTCGAGCCTTGGTTACCTCTGATAACCCTGCTGTAGGCTGACACGGAGGAGGGTGGGCTGGGGAGGGGGTTGGGATTGGGCTGGGGCGAGTGCATGTGTGTGAGTGGAGAGTCGGGGTGGGGGAGAGGTGGGTTTTCTTCGTTGTTCCTTTTGTTCAGTTTTTGAAAAGAGGTAGTCATCGCATAGGCGGGGCGACAGGTTTTGATTTATAACACTTCGCGGGACCGACCTCCAGGATGTAGGCCCAGACGCTGTGTGGTTGCTTTGTGGTTACGCTCTGCCGGCTCGTTGATGTAGGCAGCTGGGCTGTGTATTGCACTCTATCCCGCATAATAAACATGATTGATTCTAAACCACGTTTTAGTGTCCTTGTGATGAAGATGCCTATTTTGTTAGAATGAGCCACCATGTTACTTTAACCATTGCTCCAATCTCAAAATGGTCCCGCTTGCCTATAGGTGAGCCAAATTGGTGAGTTTCGGAAATGCATGTTGCTTAAGTGTGAACATTTTGAAAATACAGTTATTTACAGTTATAACTAAGTATGTCCTTACAGGCTCAAACAATAGTCACAGTTTACAGGGGCAGGAACATATCTCCAAATCTTACCTGTAAAACTCCGTAATCCATGCATTACTACCCGCCACCCTGCCCCTCCCCCTCCCCACGTCACTGCCCTGCAGTACTCCCACTGCCGGCCGTGGCTGCCTTTGGGCCCTGAGAAGGTAAAGCAACCTCTGCTGACTTCACTTCTAAAAACAGAAGAACATGTCTTAATTGAGTCACATCTGGACTTCGGTAATTCTACTGATGGAGCACGATTTTAAAAATCATGATATATGACACGTTTACTGACTAAAGAAACGAAAAGCTGAAAGCACACTTGGCACATGTTAGACACAGTGACACATGAAACTGAGATAAGTGTAGTAGAAGCACCGTAAAAGCGTGCCTTAAAATGCAAAATGAAGAAAACATACATACAAAGTAAAACTAATACATATAAACGAGTTGCACTAATGGGAATTTCCTATGAACATGTTGTTTTTTTTAACATTTACTGATGAAATTGTGCTGTTAATAATGTAGGCCTGTGGTTTTTATTGCCTTTCATTAGAATGCACCATTTAGAAAAGTTGGTGCCAAAATGTGTGGAACTAGGTAAAAGCTTGAAATTTCACATAATAATACTAGAGATTCTATAGTTTATGAAAAGTGAAAAACGTATTTAGAAAATTATACTTATCTGAATATGGAGAAAAAAATGTGGTAGTAGGGTATTTCTAACATTAGCTATTTCCATGAAATAATGTCTGGAGCAAGTTCTATATAGACCTTATTTAAACTGACTTCATTCCACTATATTTGCTATTGATTTAGAGTGTATTTAATTTAAAATGTGTAATGCCAATTCAAAGTGTTTTTTGTAAAGGCTATTTTCTCTATTGCTGACCTCACCCTTACCATAATATCAGTGGTTTATTCATGACTAGTGAAATGTTGCTTTATTTGATCAGTACATGTACAACTTTCAACATTCCTAAATGTTTCTTCATCATTCACAGTGAAATATTCCTGTGGGAACAGGATTTCAGCTGTTGCTATAGATGGTTAAGTTGTATTTATTTTTCACTGATGTTAGGCCTATGCGGACTTTCACATTTGTTATTTCTCATGACTAGCATGGGAAACCATCTCACTGTTGCAACTGTCCTAGATGACATTATGCAAATCTGAATATATGATAGTCTTTCAATAGTGGTGTGATGTTACATCACCAGGACTCTTTTAGAGACTTTATAAAAGAAGAATCCCCAAAAGAGGGCCATCACCATACTTTTCTCCCCCCCAGTGAGAGGATGCGATGCTGATCGATTTTTGATGATTACTAAGAACCATCTTTTTACTTTTGGGCTACTCTGCTGATGCTACAGTCTGTAGCTGATGAACTGAAACCTCCCTTGCCGAACCATTTCAAATTTTATTCTCCTTTATTTCTCTAGTTCTATGCTAATAGACTCACCCTTAATCGACTCGAAATTTGAACCCTATCCCCTTCTTCGTAGGATTTGAGCTGTTAGGCAAACAAACTATCCTTCCGCCTTAATGGTGGTGGGTCTCTGTAAACTGAATTTATAATAACCATCCGACAATGGTTGGCGATTTAAAGAAAGCTGTAATATTCTTAACTGAAATTCTCAAAAGATTGCTCATTGCTATGAATTTTGAATCTTTAATACAATAGCCAGATTAATCTAATATCTGTCTGAGTCTATTATTGAGTCTTGTTGATTTTTCCATTGATACTGTGCTGTTTACTGATGTTTTAAATGCGTTCTAGGGCGAATCAGCGATCTCTGACACAACAACATGTATTACTCCTTTTGTTCTGTGTTGCAATTGCAGAACATTTGATCTTTCGTAAATGAGCAGCACACTCAAAATAGCAGTAAGTAACATGGAATAAAAATGTAAAATATTTATTTCTAAAACTTAAGTCCAATGCATAAAATGTGAACGTTAACCACACAGAATCATAAATGTAGTAATGCATGCCATGGCCAGTGAAAACAAGACGAGCATTCGTAACATAGTTAATAAGCAGTGATGGGCAGAAGGCAACTTTTCACTGCTCTCAGAGCCCCAGAGCAATGCCGGACTGGGGCTGGTTTGTCCCAGCATACAGGTGTGACTATGGCCTGATAAGTCTATTGTGAAGCCTCTCCCATAAATGGTCATTTACCTGAGTTCTTAAAGTATCTGATCACCAATCTTATCTCATGTTTATAAGTTTGGCAACATTAAAGTCCCAACAAGACAAAGCAACTATGGCGATAAATGCACAATCTCGAGTCAAATGTAGACATTCTAGTCTCCACTGTAAGCATTCATATTAACATAACAGTGGCCATAATATATGTCAGCCAAGATAAGAAGTGGACATGATGCGTCACTTCTGTGCATGTCTAAAACTTCACAATTTCTAACTGGAAGAGATAAAAGAGTCTACAGTCAAGCAGTTGGTGAAAAAGAAGAGATCTAAATGTGTCTGTCACAGTGTTCAGGACACAGCGGTGGTGAGACAGCTATGCTTGTTAGAAGCCATCTTGCGAATTTGGCGTGGCTTCATCTACTGCAATCTGAGCTACTTTATTAGATTATGACGGATCCCTTTGCTCTCCCCTGCGCAGGCTACCACTTAGCTGCCATTCACGGATGCAGGCACCCTTGCACCATGGTGCAAGGGGCCTGCGTCATGGGATGATTGTTTTTATGCAGGAAGGGACACCTTCCTGCACAAAAACAATCACAAGAGGTGATTTCCTCTTCCTATGCATGCTGCAGAATGCACCACGCATACAAAGAGGAAAAAAACAAGGGGAAATTGAAACATTTCTCCTAATTGCTCCTCCCTACTCCTCCCCTGGGGAGGCACAGCATTCTGATGCATTTCCAGGTTTACGACTTTTAAAAGTAGAAATGAGAGGCGCCGTTTGGAGTTTTATCCATTCAAGCTAAGTTGTTGGCAAAGAGAAGAGAAGACATATGAACTCCACCAATCTTTGGAAAGAATGGGTCTGGCTCTAACAGTTTGGTTGGTAGGTCTGAAAGATGTAGGCCACACAGAGCTGGGGCCAAGACACAGCCATGTTTGGGGCTGCTGGTAGCCAGGATCCTTTGTGATAAACAGCCTGTAGGGTCAACCTTCACCTGTCCCCAATTCCAGGAAGCTCAGAATATTAGAAGTTGGCCTGGTGAGAAGTTTAAATCGGTTGATTTCTTCGAAAGGCATTCTTGATCCACTGGGTCACAAGCCATGTTGAAGTCAACAAAACAACCACTTAAACTCCCAACTTCTTCTGTTGACTTCTTTGCTGTTGCCTAAAGAGTAAAACAATCAGCAATGCTAGAACGACCCTAAAATCACCTTGTTCTGGAGATATTAAATTTCAGGCCTAAAGGTGCTCAAAAAATGATCACTGAATAGACTTTTACAGCTACGTTAATCAGGCTTAGAGGCCAATAACTAGCAGGAAGATTGATGTCACCATTTTTAATGTACACTTTCACAGTTACATCCTTCTAGTATGGAGGGAGTTGTAGTTTTGATTTGTATCCATTGACCTAATTAGATTAAAATACCTGTTAGTCATTATCTGAATCAGAAACATCCTGGTCTGGAAAGAGGGTCCTAATGATGTGGAATGTGATGGGCACCCTATGTGCTTAGTAGCAACTACTACTCTTACTACTTCTAACTGAGGTGTACGTTCATGGCACTAATAGTGTGCTTGGCTTTGAAAAACTCTCTGTGCTTTCACAACAAGCACAGAGAGACGGTATTGCCCAGTACTTAGTACTGGCGCTTTTTTATTTTGAGATGGAGGGAATCAGCACTTCTCAAGAGAGAATTCCAGCAATTGTGTAGTAAGGTATTCCTGCGCAATGTCTGATGGTTTAGGTGTTTCAAATGTATTTATTTTATACTATGCTACCAAGGGAGTCCAGACAGCCACCACCCTATACTGCCTGATTGCAATCTGTTACAATTGCATTAATTAAGTCTTTTTTGATTGGTCTCCCTGAGCAAAAAATATATCATTTTTCTCATATAAGTTCACAATAGTCATAAGTTAATCAGTTCAAGCAATGACAATTATCCAAATAGAATGTCCGTGGTCTACTTTATTCTTCTTTGATTCCTTTCTCCACATGGACTTGTAAGACACTTCAAGAATGTGTATCTTGTATTTAGATCACAACACTACAGCCAACATGCATGTTTCGTCTTTGGTACATCCCCAAAAAGACTTCCTCAGGGCTGTGAATACAAAATACAACAATGCCAAAATAAGTTACCTCCCTACTCAAGGTGGAAGCTAAGCCTAACCTCCACCAGACGGGAACCATGTGTGAGCCTTATATCCCAAAGGGACACTTCTTACGGCACAAAAGCTTGGCAACAAAAAAGTGCATAAGTTAAAAGGAAATAAATAATTTAAGAGAAAAAAGTGAAAGAAGTAAAAGAGGAAATATTAGAGTGAAAATAAAACGTGAGAGTAAGGTCTTATTAACAGCCACAATAAGCGATCTACAAATTCATCTGATCAAGCATGCAATGCAGCGTGGATACCAGCCTATAAATGTTATTGTTATCATTCAGTCCACTCACCTAAAGCAATAATTTCTGCACTTATTAATTTCCGTATTGGCATAGAAACGAGTAAGGACCACTAAAAACAAAAATCATATATTTCAAAAAGTTATTATGTATCTTTCCCTAGATATTTATCCATTTATACATAGAGGAGTAATTGGACCACATGTCCCATATTTGACCCCTTACCTTAAAGGTAAGTCAAAGAGACGCATATCGCTTGTTCCAACATCTTATTCCACTGGACAGTATTAGTCACCTGTTTAGACAAATACAGCTACTCAGTAAAAAACCACACCTACAATGTCCCACAATTAATTTAACATACTACTGGCATTCATTTTTGCATATAATAAGAAACCCCTTGATTGCCAACTTCAAGGCACACTGCTTAATGTATTAGATAACCAATCATAGGTATGTCATGAAAAGTACAATTATGCATACCCCTCATGTTTTCAATGTAAGTAACTAGTTGTCTATATTTAAAGGCTAAGCCCCCAAACAGTTGCGGTATTAATATTTCTATTGTGCTCGAAATACGATCAGTACCACAATAATATTTATCGGTGGGCATATCTGTGCATTTAGGTGAAGCCATATTCGAATAGCAGCTTAATATTTAAAATGCCCTTACCGTCAATATCTGGAAGCCTCTCGCCTATGGGATCTTCGAATCGTTCAGCGTTCTACTTCGCCGCCATACTATATACGTAAAACTAAAAACGGACTATTCTTGCACGGCGCTCCCCAGTCCAGCGGGCGCCATCTTGGAGTAGATAATGCGTTCCAAATAGAAACTAAATAAAGTTATATATACACAAAGAAGTACTAGTACCCGATCAGAAGGTTAAAAAATCATATACGCTGCAAAACCAGCCACTATATATCGATACTCTAAAAGCTATGAATTTAGTAAAGACCATACCCTATATTACATCTGGTTTCATTATTATTATTCACGCTGCCTGCATGCCCTCAGTGAACTCTTGTTATGAGCAGAAATTTATAAGTGAAAACTTATACATAATAAAAGATAAAATAAAATATAAGAAGTAAATATAAATATATAGTGTAAACTCCAAAAACATGAGTATAAGACATCTAAGCCAATCTGTATAAATGTACAATCTTAAAACAGATACGCTTTAGCACAGGGACAGGATAATATCTAAATCAGTTAGTCCATGCCCTCAAACATTCGAAACAGCTTAATGCTAGATACATATTGTATACATTTACATAGAGCAACAAGTGCTTTGAAATACTCGCTTTTTTTTACACATTGTTTAAATTGCTTTATGAAAAACATATAGTATTTCCAGCGTGATTGTAATATATAACTTGACACCTGATCATATATGAAACCAGAAAAAATTACCCGGAATAGGAAGTGCAGTTTAACAACCCAAAAAATATTGTAATTCCGAATCAATGTTAATCCCTTGTTCAACCGCACGCAATTTCAGTATCCATCTGGCCTCACATTGGCGGACTTTGAGCTCCCTATTTCCACCCCGTTTGTCACCTGAAATATGTTCTATGCCATGAAATGTGAATGACAAATGTCCTCTCTGACTTGGACCGTTATTAGCATGGCTTGCCAGTGGATATCTAAGGTCCAATTTTTTTAAGAGCCCTGAAATGTTCCGCAATTCTGTCCTTCAGGCACCTAATTGTGCTACCTACATACATTTTTTGGCACTTACATCTGATCGCATAAACCAATCAATCAATCAATCAGAACATTTATAGAGCGCACTACTCACCCGTAGGGTCTCAAGGCGCTAGGAGGGGGGGTGCCTTTACTGCTCGAACAGCCAGGTCTTAAGCTTCTTCCTGAAGGAGAGGTGGTCCTGGGTCAGGCGCAGGTTGGTCGGGAGGGAGTTCCAGGTCTTGGCGGCCAGGTAGGAGAAGGACCTTCCTCCTGTTGTCGCTCTTCGGATGCGGGGGACGGCGGCGAGGGCGTGGCTGGTTGATCTGAGGTGACGCTTGGGAGCGTAGAAGTTGATTCGGTTGTTGAGGTAGCTCGGGCCTTGGTCGTGTAGGGCTTTGTGAGCGTGGGTGAGGAGGCGGAAGGTGATTCTTTTGTTGGCGGGGAGCCAGTGCAGGTCTCTTAGGTGCCCGGAGATGTGGCTGTTTCGTGGGATGTCGAGGATGAGTCTGGCTGAGGCGTTCTGGATCCGCTGGAGTCTCTTCTGGAGTTTGGCAGTGGTTCCGGCGTAGAGGGCGTTGCCGTAGTCCAGTCGGCTGGTGACGAGGGCCTGGGTGACAGTCTTCCTGGTCTCGGTGGGGATCCACCAGAAGATCTTCCATAGCATGCGCAGGATGTTGAAGCATGACGAGGAGACGGCGTTGACTTGTCTGGTCATGGAGAGGGAGGAGTCCAGGATGAAGCCCAGGTTGCGTGCGTGGTCCGTCGGTTTGGGTGCGGTGCCAAGGGCGGGGGGCCACCAGGAGTCGTCCCAGGCGGAGGGCGAGGAGCCCAGGATGAGGACCTCCGTCTTGTCTGAGTTCAGTTTCAGGCGGCTGGTCGTCATCCACTCGGCTACATCTCTCATCCCTTCGTGCAGGTTGGCTCTGGCGGCGGCGGGGTCGTTGGTCAGGGAGAGGATCAGTTGGGTGTCGTCGGCGTAGGAGATTATGTTGAGGTTGTGTTGGCGTGCGATGGCCGCGAGGGGGCTCATGTAGACGTTGAAGAGGGTAGGACTCAACGAGGATCCTTGAGGGACGCCGCAGATGACTTCGGTGGCCTCTGACTTGTACAGTGGTAGGCGGACTCTCTGTGTTCTTCCGTCGAGGAAGGAGGCGATCCATTCCAGTGCCTTCCCCTGGATTCCGATGTTGCCAAGGCGCTGTACTAGGGTGCGGTGGCAGACAGTGTCGAATGCCGCGGAGAGGTCCAGGAGGATGAGGGCCGCTGTTTCTCCGTTGTCCATCAGGGTTCGGATGTCATCGGTGGCAGCGAGGAGGGCGGTCTCGGTGCTGTGGTTGGCTCGGAAGCCGGACTGCGAGGGGTCGAGGGATCCATTTGTCTCGAGGAAGGCGGCTAGCTGTTTGTTGACGGTCTTTTCGATGACTTTGGCTGGGAACGGGAGGAGCGAGATGGGACGGTAGTTCTTGAGTTCGGTGGGGTCCGCTGTAGGTTTCTTGAGTAGGGCGCTGAGTAAACAACATACTTGGTGCTACAATCAATAAGTTGAACGATCTTATACTTGGCCAACCCATTGTAATGAAACTCCATAATACCATTTTCAGCATATCTACACATACTGCAGTGCCCACATTTAAAAGAACCCACATTGTGGGTATGAAGCCATGTAGGTCCTTTATTCTCAGATTTCGGGTAACTTGGGCTAATCATGTTGCGGATTGTTGTACCCCCTTCTATACGAGATGCTAGGTTTATTCCTCACATAGGTATTCAAGCTTGGATCGGACTTCAATAAGTGCCAATGTTTATTTAGGATGCCATAAATTTTATGGGACCAGGGATGGTAGTCCGTTACCAGTCTGATAACATCAGTTTTTTTCTTCTTACTTTTTGGTGTCAATGTTTCATTCCTGCTTAATTTTAATGATCTTTTTTTGGCTGCACAAATAGTATCATTACAATATCCTCTCTCTTGAAAGCGTACCTCCATATCCTCAATACATCTGTGAAAGTCCTCATCCCTACTATTATTTCTCCGGACTCTATACATTTCACCATACGGGATGGCATCAATCTGTACTTAAGGGTGGGCTCTACTGCCATATAATGTTGAGTTGCATGATGTACTTTTTCTATACAAACGGCTATCAATTTTACCATTGGTTACAAACAGTTCTGTGTCTAAAAAAACAACACTCTCTTGGCTAGACGACATTGTGAATGACATTTTAGATTGATTGTTGTTCATATAACTAACAAATTCATTCAGCTTCTCAGTTCCGCCAGTTCAAATAATTAAACAATCATCAATATATCTTCCGTAGTATAGTATATTTTCTTGCCATTGTGCACCTCCTGGGCCCCAGATGTGCACCATCTCAAACCTCCCCATAAAGAGGCATGCCAGAGATGGCGCAAATCTGGAGCCCATCGCAACTCCACATTTCTGACTGTACCAGTCCTGGTTAAACAAAAACACATTATGCTCCAAAATAAGCCGTCAACATGTAAATCAACATGGCTGAGTGTTCCATCATACTTATTGGTCTTTTATACAAGAAATATTTAAGTGCCTCTAGTCCCTGTTCATGTTTTATATTCGTATACAGGGATACGACATCCAATGTTACTAAAGTCATGGTATTGTCCCAGTTAAAATCCGCCAGTATGTTAAGTATATGCCCAGTATCTCTAATGTAGGAGGCCAAGTTAAGAATGTAGGGTTGTAAAAATATGTCAACGAATTCTGAAAGTCGTTCCAAAGGGCCCCCTATGCCAGAGACAAGAGGCCTCCCTGGTGGTCTAGAGGCATTCTCAAGAGAGACGTAATACTTTCCATTGGAGAGTACCATTACTTTTCAGAAAAAAGTAGGTATTCTACTACAGAGTACCTGCACTTCTATTTTTCCATTTCAAGCACTGGTTGGAAGGATACATCCAAAGAGTCAATGGAATTAGGTGAGAGATGTATACTCCACCAGTCTGAGCCAAGAAGTGATTGACAAAGTCTCAAGCCAATGGTTAAAAGAAGCTGGTCGAAGAAATCCAATGGGTGAATGGGGCGGACCCAGAGCCCGCTCTATGTACATAGTAAGGCCTTAGTCATTCTGACAGGTGTGCAGTCAAAACCAATCCTAAAAAGAGTACCCGCTGGAAAATTCTGGAGGGTGAACGGAAAACTGTGAAGGAAGCAAGGCCGCCTGCTAGCCTGCCCATTTCTTTTAAACACGACCTGCTTGGATTCGGGCTTCCATAAGAGCACCCCCCTGTGGTTACCCAGAGACACTGCTAATAGCAACAGCACAGAAGGCCACACCACATCATCAACACTGCACTATCTGGAGATTGCCACCACTCAGAGAGGCTGTTTTACATTATGGGGCTCATGCGCCACCCGTACGTCACTTTTCCCGTGTTAAAAATTACGCAAAAGTGGCGCGAGGGGCTTGTAAATAAGCCTCTCAGGGGCATATTACCAACAAATAGCGATATTTATCGCTAAGTAGGCATAGCTGCAATATTTTTATCGCCGCGCATCACTGTTTTTTATCGCTGAGAAAACTTGCTATTAGCAAGGTTTATCTCAAAAGCGATAAAAATCCAGGCGATAGCAGCGAAATTCGTGAATATCGCTGAGAATACAGCGATATTCACGCATTAGCAACGAAATGCTCTTAGCCATGTTATCCACCTCCCATTGGATAACATGGCTAACAACTGGTCTGGGCAGGTGTTAGTATTTGGAGATATTCGCGCTTACCGCGAATATTTCCATCGCTATGCCTGCCTTGCTAATAGGCGATAGCTGTGTTAGCGACTGCTTTCAGTCGCTAACAGGTTGGGTACGCCCACTGTGCATGTCATTAGCGATAAATATCGCTGACATGCAAAGCGGGCCCCAAACCGCTCGCTATCGCCTAAAAGCTGTCGCTAACTGCTGTTAGCGACAGCTTGTGAATAGGGCGATAGAATTATCGCCGCTTAGCGGCCGAAAACGTCCACTAACGCGGGGATATTCGCCTATCACCCTCCTTGGTAATATGCCCCTCAGTGTCTGCTGGAAAAAGAAGGCCTTGTAAAGCGCTCTGAAGCTTCCAGGGCCATGTGCGCGCTTTAGAAAATTGTAAATAAATAAATAACACCACAGGCAGAGCTCGGCAGATAATCCAACAATGAAGGGGGCAGGTTTCCAAAACACAACTGGGGAGGGAGGGGGCGCGAGGGCCGCCGCTCACCCCCATCACACCATATGAAAAGACATGCCAGGGGAGGGGGGAGGGGCGGGGGAGGCAATTTGCCTGCTCCAGTTTCTAATACCTCTGTGTTTTGGGTTTCATTAGCAGTAAGCGGCCGTTCTGCTGAAGTTCGCTCCCATTATGTGAATGTTCTTTCTGAAAGTTTAACTGAACTCTTGAGGGACCGAAGGCTGCAGTTTAATTTTGGGCCGCTGACAGTTTTATGTCTCCGAGAGTCACGGCGCAGCTAAATTGCGGAGAGGAAAAAAAATCCGACATTAAAGAGCGGTAAGTGTTCCTCTGGGCGCGCCACGAAGCCCGCTTCATTTCGCTGGGCTGTCTTGTTTGACTCGATGTTTTGGGCCCTTCCGCCCTCCCCAAAACCAAGGGTGGGTCAGTCTGCAGTGATTAGCGCCTCTTAAAGGTATAGGGCCATATATATAAAAATTCTCTTTTGCGATTCTCAAATATCGTTTTTTTGCGAATCGCTATTTGAGAATCGCAAAATGCTGTGTATGTAGGATTTGCAATAAATTTTGCGAATCCTACATATTCCTTAATTGCAAATCTCAAATTGCGATTCACAATTAAGAAATACCTCCCCATTCATTCCTATGGGCCTAGAGGCTCATAGGAATGAATGGGAAGCGATTCTCAATTTGCGATTAGCAATTAGAGAATCGCAAATTGAGAATGCAATTTCAAGGGTGCAAGGGTGTCAAAAGGACACCCTGTTGCACCCTAGAAATAAGCAAGGGTGCACATGTGGCGCACATACATGCCCGCATGTATGTGCTTCACATTGCACTTTCAAAAATGCAAAAAAGTGAATTTTTCAAAGAAATCGCAAATTACCACCAACTTGATGTTGGTGGTAATTTGCGATTCCTTGAGGCCAAATTGGGCTTTTTTGGTGCTTCTTACATTGCATTTAAGGAATCGCAAAATTTGTGATTACTTAAATGCAATCGCAAAATAAGGAATCGCAAATTTTGCGATTCCTTATTTTGCTCGCAGATTTGCCTTCATACATACCAGTTAGCGAAATTGCGATTGCAAACGCCAAAATTCTGCGAATTTCGGCATTTGTGATCGCAATTTTGCTTGATACATATGGCCCTTAGTGTACGGGCCCTGCACGTCTTTCAGCAGGAAGCTGGCGTGTGACTCCCTGCCCCAGCACAGGGCATCTACAGGCAAATTCAAAACCTGAATCCCCTGCTCCAGCCTTTCAGCCCAGCGAAAGGTTACCTTAGGGCTTTAAGTGGGCCGGGTCTCACCGGTGCTGAGCACCGGCAGTTTTTTAAAGAAAGCCTCGAAACAGGTCTCTATCGGGCTCTGATTTGTGTCCTGGCACAGGTGCTCTTTCTTTCCGGACTGCAGTGACAACAGGCACATCGATGTGCACTACTCACACTGCAAACTTCTCACTAGTGGAGAAGTTACGGCATGACGTCATGCCAGGTGAGAGTTGAAGGGAAGGGAAATCCTTTAAAGAGTGACTTTATCTCTCTGGATTTCCCTTCTCTTTTTGAAACTCAGGAGCAGCAACATTGTCGTGGTGTCACCAGAGCTTTAAGTTTGCGTGGAGTGGTGTGGCTCACTGGTTAGAGGCGGCAGACTCGGAAGCAGGAGTCGGCCCGGGACCAGGGTTTAATTCCCGACGCGGCAGGGTCGTGGACCAGGGTCAGCGGACTCGATAATTCTCGCCTCGGTGCCTACTCTAACCAGGGGTCCCACTCGGCAACTCTGGGCATTAGCTTGCCTAATCTCCACAACGGCCCCATCAACGCCGGGGATGCCTGGCTTCACCTTGGGGACTCCGAGTAGAGACCATCCCACAGGGAAAGCCAGGACGGGTTCCCCAGCGGTCTACCGCGCCAGGATACTCCGGTAGTAATTGAGCGCGTTACAAAACAGTTTATAACATAACATTTAAGTGGGAGCTTTTTCAATATTATATACCAGCCATAGTTGCTGCTTATTTATCTTATGCAACTAACAACCATTGACAAACCCAATAGCCCTGATTTGTTGTAGGTATGATGTTACTTGTTGTATCATATATCTGGGTGCAATGATAGAAAAAGCAAAATACAAGTCGGGTGGCAGACTATGACACTAAGCACAGATTTTTAGTTTAAGTGTTTTCAAGCCACGCCCTTAACTTCATTGGCCACGCCCCTTTTTCCATCCCACTTAAAGCCCTGGGTTACCTGTACATATACATGTTATGTCCCAACCTTACAGGCCTTTCAAAGGTTACCTTTACATATGCACACTCTGTCCCTGCCCACAGGCTTGCATGGGTCAGTCCTATCGATTTTATAATGATGTCTTGTAATAACTCTTTCGAGCTAGAACTGACTCAACTGATCCATATGTTTGGCAACATTGCATTATTGCAGAAGGACTGCATGGTAAACTTCTGGGAGCATCAACTCACACAAGAAAGGGGTCTGGAGGGAGCATTGTTCACCCAAAGTTAGCCGTACTGCTCCACTATAAATGATCACGCACTATGTACGTGGGCGAAAAGGGGAGGAGCCAAAGAAGCACTGTTGTGTTAGGACGGGAAACCCCACTCACCCTCCAGTGACATGCTTCACCATAGGGTCCCCTCCTCACATCTGGGCCTCAAGGTACCCAGTGTGGGCTACGACTGTCCCTCAGGAGAGGAGCAAGGGGTGTTCTACAGCACAATGCTGCCTATGCGGGCAGAGAGAGGGGCAGAGTGCAAATGAAAAGTGAATAAAACTATCTCCTGGTGGGCGAAAAGTCTTTGTTCCGATGCCCCCGGTGGATAGGATTAAAAATAGCGAAGTGAAAGAGGGATATAAATATTACCCTATGGTATGGTCAACATGTTTCTGCCATGTGAGACTAAGAAAGTTCTAGGCATTCCTCAGGACCAAAATATATATGTCACTCTGCTGTGCATAGAATAAATAACAAAAGAGGGCCAGACAGTCAGCGCAAAGGCTGTTCTTGTGACACCATTGTCTGATAGGGTCCACTGGACGCTGCAAGAAACACAGAATATTTAGCAGGCGCAGTTCCTCAAATAAAATTCAATATTTAAATATGACACCAGTGTCCGTCACCAAAACTTCAAACTCTGTGTAGGGTAGGTCTGTGCTCTCAGAGAGCATGTAAAAACAGCCTTACCATCAGCATATATGCTCAACCGCCATCAGTCCCTTCACAGCGTGTAGAGCTATATGTGTATATACAGAACAAGTAAGTAAAATTAGAATTAAGATGAGTCCAAAATTACATGAGGGGTTTGTCAACTCTCTATAGCACCGCTAGTGAGGCAAAGATTTGTAGGATGCACACCAAGGGGCATATTATCAAGGGATTTATCTCCGCTTTTTTGGCTTTAAAAGCCAAGAAAGCGGAGATAAAATGATCTCCCTACCAGCAACAGGGTGCCAACACGCAAACTCGCATGTTAGCACCCTTTTTCTCTACGCTTCCCCTTGCATCTCTAATGAGATGCAAAGGGGGCGTTCCAGAGAAATATAATAGGAGAAATGTTGTTAAGCGACATTTCTCCTATTATCAAGGAGTTCGCTAACCCTGTTAGTGATAAAAAAAAGCAGTGCTAACCGCGGTTAGCGCTGCTTTTTTTACACCTGGTACCTGACTTAGCCATGATATCCTAAGGAAGGTGGATATCATAGCTAAGTTTGTGAGCCCCTATCATCAAGCTAACGCCAAACTTCGAGAGATTATCGTTGGTTTTCCAGCGATAATCTCTCATTTGGCAGTTAGCGCGAGGATTTTTATCACTTCTGAGATAAACCTTGCAAATAGCAAGTTATCTCTGCGATATTTTCCGGCGATGCTTAGCGTTAAAAAATTCGTTGCTAAGCATCGTTAGCGATAAATATCGCTAATCGTTGGTAATATGCCCCCAAGTTTTTAAAGTTGTCATCTTTTTACAATGCTCAAAGGCGTTTAATCATCGCGTGCCGCCCTGGAACGCGCTCCGTGCATGCGAGTGACTTAAATTTGCACCTGTACTGGAGCCTTTCATGAGGTCCCAGCCCAGGATCCACAGCAATGTGTAGTATTCACCAACATATTGATTCTAACAATTTTCTCCTTTTTAAACCGTTGTATTTCCATCAGTTTCATCCACGGTTCATTTGGCCAGGTTTGGACACTATGACATTGTTGAATTAATTTTTGTGATACTAAATTATCATTCATTGATACGGGGGTAAACATTGTTTGCACATTTTATACTTTTACATTTTCTGGTTCTTATGGTTGAAGCAGAAGCACGCATTAAGGGTCGCCTTTTGCCTAGCTTTATTGTTCTTGTCATGTGACATGATTTAAATACACTTGGGACATTTCCATTAGTGCAATTGAACATTTGCACTTCGGTGTTTGCTGAGACGGGCGCGTTTTTAGATTGAAGGCACATCACACATTTAGGTTGGGAGTTGGTAATATGGTGCAGCAGCAATGATGCTGTTTCTGTTGGGCACAGAGGTGCATCGGCATGTTTTTGTTTGCATTTGTGTCTTTTATATAGAGTTCGTTGATCAGCATTATGAGGAGGTTAAAAGTTTAAACTCACCTGCCTGAAGAAACTAAGCATGTGTTCTTTTGGGTGGCTTTCTGTTATTTATTTCGGATGGGAACAGAGGTCGGTTTACATCTTAGAGGGGTGAAATAACAGCACACATAAGTAGGGGAAGGGCATTGGGAACTGACGTGTTTTATTTTATTTTCGTTTTCCCTGAAGAAGGGAAGGCAGTACCCGAAATGCATTGGGTTATATACGTTTCCATCGTGCCATAAGGAATATTAGAACATTGGAATGTTGGGAGCTTCATTGAAAACAATGGAGTGCTCCGGGCTCATATTGGTAATCTTTCTTTGCTCACAGCTCTGGCTGTGAACAAAGGCTTCAGGGAGTCTGTGGGGATTCCAATCCCCTCGCGCTCCCAAAAGGCTTAGTTCTTTTTTGTTAGAACATTTGGCCCTCTAGTGGCAGAATGTTCTAATAGCCTTATAGCCCTTCGTAGCTGGGCTATACCGGCTATTAAAGTCCCTCTCCCTTGTTAAAGGCTGAAGAGTGCCTTTAATATGTATGTATGTATGTATTTTAATGCTTATTAAGCGCAGCTGTCACCCAACGGGTATCCTGGCGCTGAGATCAGTTCCACCATCTGCTCTACCATTTATTCTGCTCTAGGGAAGAGAAAGGTTTTAAGGTCCTTTTTAAATAAAATAAGATTTTGACTGCTCCTCAGTGTTAAAGGTAGAGTGTTCCACATTGTGGCGGCCGTAAAACTGAAAGCGCGGCCGCCCATTCTCACTCTATTTATTCTTGGGATTTTCACGAAGAACGCTGAGGCGGATCTCAAAGGTCTGGCAGCCTGATACCACGAAAAGAGGTTTTGCAGTGGTATTGGTCCTTGACCATGCAGTGCTCCAAAAACCAGGCACAAGGCCTTATAGGAGATCCTCTGCTGGACCGGTAGCCAATGTAGAAATGCCAGAGCTCCGGCAGAAGAAGCCGAGCGAGGCAAAGTTAGGGCTAGTTTAGCCGCCAAGTTTTGAACCCTTTGTAGTTTATGGATCAAAACCTTTGGGGCTCCTAGAAGTAGTGCGTTGCAGTAGTCTAACCTACTGAGGATGGTACTACGCACTACTTCTACTCTGGCTTCCTGCGGGAGAAGCGGCAGTATCTTCCGTAGAGCACGGAGCAGACCCATACATGTCCCAACAGTCCTGTTCACCGAGGCGTCCAATTGCAAGTTCGGCTCGAACATGACTCCCAGATTGCGGGCCGAGTCTGCTGCCTCCACCGAGCCTGGGATGGAACTAGGCCAGAAGTCTTCCGGCAATGGGCGAGGGAGTCGGTCTGACGAGCAGTGCAATATCTCCGTCTTTGCGCCATTGAATTGGAGTGAATTGGCTTGCAACCACTCTGCTGTGGCCGACATACACTGATGGAAAGTGTCCCTCGACACTGCCTCTGAACCCTCAAAAGAAAAAATCAATTGGGTATCATCGGCATAGTTGATGACTTGAATACCGAAAGACCTTATGAGTTGTATCAGGGGGCGGAGGTACAGATTAAAAAGAATCGGACTTATCGCCGAGCCCTGGGGGACACCCTGGTTCACCTGGCGTATGGCAGGACGGAAAGGTGGTAGTGTTACTGCCTGTTGTCTGTTATCCAGGTGTGATGATAACCAGGCTAGTGCCGAGTCCGTTATTCCCGCATTACCGAGACGGCCCAAGAGGACCTCATGGTTCACTGTGTCGAACGCGGCCGACATGTCAAGCAGTACTAAAAATGCTGACTTGCCCCTGTCGACACGCGTTCGCAGATCGTTCAACACGGTAACCAGGGCAGTCTCAGTACCGTGACCCGGTCTGAAGCCAAATTGAGCTACATCCAGACTGGAGTTGGATTCCAGGAAGTTGGCCAAGGCTCTCGTAACCCACTTCTCTAAGATCTTTATCGCGAATGGTAGCAGCGAAATAGGCCTATAATTGGCCGGGCAGAGGGGGTCCAAAGTAGCCTTTTTTAGCAAAGGTGTTACAATTGCCAATTTCCAGCAGTCTGGTACAGATGCAGTAGCTAACGATTGGCAACAGATTGAGTGGAGCGGGGGAAACAGCTCGCCCTGGAAGGCCTTCCAGATCTTGTGCGGCATGGGATCAAGAGGAGAGCCAGATGATACACAGTTAGCCAGAGCGCAAAACTCCTCCAATGAGGGTATTGGAAAGCTCGGCAACTGACAGGCAGACTCCTTGTTCATACTTGACTCAGACGCCGGTTGGCCGGGGGACACAGAGGGACGGGAACCAGATGGCACTTCAAAACCCTTCAGGATGTTCCTAATTTTGTCATCAAAAGCTGTGGCTAAAGAGTCACATAGCTCCTGTGACACCGGTGGAGATGGTATGGCACATGTAGGGTTGGCTAAGCTCTTTACCAATTTGAACAGGGTCTGTGATTTATTCGATGCCGATGCCGATGATAGCCTCTACGGCGGCCTATAAGGCTATAGTGAATCCCCATATATTTGGAAGAAAAGCCAGTTACAGTTAGTGAGACGTCACCTCATCAGCAGTCATTTATTATGCTGATTCGTTTCCTAATTCTAAACTTGGGCGTTCCGGTGACCCTCACTCTGCCCTGCAGTTCTCTCAGAGTGGGACCTGACGACATCTGACTCATCCTTCTCCAGCTCTACAGGCTTTCAGAGAAGAACCTGTCGAATGACTGATCCTTCCCCAGCCCTACCAGCTGTTTTGAGACCAACATGCTCAATCACTACAGGCCCTTTAGGGACAAAGTTATCACCTGAACCGAACTGTTCCTGAACCTCAAGCCTCTCTAAGCCTCAGTGGCCAAGTCATTTACCCTGACCCCAGCCCTGGAGACTATTCAAGGCCAGACAGACGTGAGTCTGACACGTGACTGGCCCTGTGGTGTCTGGCTCTCTCTTCTGTAGCCCAATAGGCCTCTTAGAGGCTGTCCAGACAGTTCAGGTGCGGCCATGTTATGTGACTTTGGGGCATATTTACAAGAAAGTGGCGAATCGAGTGGTTAAGGCAAGAAGGCTAACGACACACTTCATCACTTTAGAAATGTTTACAAGAATATGGTGGCGTTCTGTGTTTCCCCCTGTACTGGCACTAACTTTAGCTGCCTAGTGCTAACACAGGCATCCTTGCACCACAGTGCAAGGGTGCCTGTGCTGAGGGGAAGATTCTTTATGTAGAGGAATGTCGCCCTTCCTGCACACATGCAATCTTTAAATGCCGCTTTGTAACTTCCATGTGTGCTGCTTAATGCAGCACTCATAGAAGTTGCAAAACACATTTTTTTTTATGATTATTTATGTGCAGGAAGGTGGACCTTCCTGCACATAAACAATCATTTGTGTTTTGCTGTTTCCATGTTTGCTACCCAAGGCAGCACACATGGAAACAGAAAAAACGAGGAGAAATAAAGCATTTCTCCTCGTTTTGCCTGTTTAAGACCAGGTTTTCCCTGTCTTAATGTTGGCGCTGCCTCATATTTACGCTGAACTTGCAAATAGGGGGCAGCATCAAAATCAATGGGGGTTGCAGTGGAACGCCCATCGCAACACCCACTGCCCACCCCTTTCACGCTAAGTGTAGCTTGAAAGGGGGACTTATTTACAAGGCAGCGTCAAGCCACTTTAAGTGAGTTGATGCTGCCTTCTAAATAAGGCAAAGCTCCTATCGCCACCACAACGTCCCTGAAAGTGACGTTGTGGTGGCGATAGGGGCTTGTCAATATGCCCTGTTTTGTCTCTCTGTGGGGCTTCTGACTTCCTTTCTCTCCCTCTGCAGGCCTTTCAGGGACGGACTTGGCAGGTGACTCTCGATGTCACAGCGCTTACAGACCTTCAATCAATCAATCATTTAATCAATTAGGACCTGTAAAGCACAGCTAATCACTAACCCCGGGTGGAGCTGGTGGAGTGCAACTACGCGGAGGTCCACGAAGTTGGGGGGAAACCCTGCTCCACCACACGCCTCCACACCCCCAAATAAAATAATGCTTACAACCTAATTTAAAAGAAAAAAAGTCACTTACCTGAATGCAACGTTCCCGGGCTGCCCTCCTCCTCTTCGCCGTACATCTTGCACAAACTGCACATGCTCGCGCGCGCAAGCGCAGTTCGTGCAAGATGTACGGTGAAAAGGAAGAGGGCAGCCTGAGGACGCTGCATTCATGTAAGTGACTTTATTTCTTTTAAATGAGGTTGTAAGTATAATTTTATTCAAGGCGGTGGAGGCGGGGATCCAATTTAGCGGGGGCAGGGGAGGGCTGGCTAACTCCCCTCTGCTGCGGAGTCGGAGTTTTGCTGTGCTCCGTGTTCTCAGCAGATCGCGGAGTAGGCAAATCTCTGCACACTCCGCTGGCGGAGCAGAGTTCTCAGTCCTTACTAATCACCCACGAGGGTTTCCAGGCTCTGTAATTCTGACTTCTGACTAAGCAAGCAGAAAGTATACAGATCCATAAGAGGCAAACTTACATCTAACACCGTCCCAGCCCTATGGACTTTAAGAGCCACCTGTGGCATGGAGCAGGCTTTCCGTATTGTCCACAACGACAGGTGACCATCACACTGTGCCAACCCTAGAGCTGTGCATCTGGTCTTTGCTTAGTGCACGAATGTGCCCACTGTAGGGTCAGTTGTTTGCCCTCATGGCATTGGTTAAAATCATCCCGGTGGAGCCACTCAGCCCTTCATCCTTCTGAGGTCGATAAAATGAGTATCATTAAGTTGGGTAACAATATACATCTGTTATTCGGTGCCAACATACGCTTCTGAGAGAACATGCACTTTACAAATACACGTTACGTTATGTTCAGTGGCAAACCTCGTACGCGACTGACTCTGCCCCAGCCCTAAAGGGCTTTCAGGAAGGAAAAGCTGACAACTCGTCCCTAGCCCAGTTCTACTTTATCTTTCAGGGATTCAGGCCAAGCAGTATATCTCCCAATGCCCCTGTAAGCCTCCCCCTCTGCCAATATGTCCTTATCTCAGCTGCCGGAAGAAGTGACATCATTTCCGGCTCTCCACTCCTCTGGGTAGCTGGCCACCCTGGGCCACGCAGGAGGCCCCATGGGAACGCCAGGGAAAGGCCACTTATCATGGCAGTGTTTGACACGCAGCAGAAACACATCTCTTCCCCACGGGCCTGGGGGGGCCTGGCCGGCACCCAGCTGCCGAGCCGAGCTTTCCTCTGGACTGCCTGTCGCGTTATGAATGAGGGGAGATGGGGGTGGTGGAGTCTGGAATACCAGAGGGGGCTGTGGGCTCCTGGTGCGAACTGAAGTGGAGCTGAAAAAAGACAACCCTCTGCTCATAAAAGAACTGAATGTAAGGAAACTATATTACATTTCAAACTCGCGGTGAAACTTACAATGGCCCTCAGTTTCCACACAGCGCATCAGCTAAGAGGGTTTTCGACATAGGCATGTTTGATTAATTACAATACCACAATAAAATAAAAGCAGATCAAAACGCCACTTTTTACAACCTTTTCTGCAGATCGCACCCCGTTATGGCTTAGACAGAGCGAGCCAAGTCGCTGTCAGCATGGAGGAGGCTCAGTCGCGCGGCTCACGCAAAGACAGACATTACAGCCTCTTTAGAGTAAAACATCTGAGCTGATAAGCAATACTACACCCGTTTATATCACCCAATAAAAACCCCTTAAGTTGGGTTCATTCATTCATCAAATTTTCTACCCCTCTAGCGCCCAGAAGTTCACGAGCCGCTTTGGCCCCCGCTGCCTGCCCTCCTCCACTCCTTGGGCTGCTCAGATGGGCAGGGATCGAACCTTTTATCATATAAGGTGACATAAGGAAGTCTAAGAATGCATAGGTATCTTATTTGTAGTATACATTCATGTTTACATCGCATACAATGGAGGCTCAGGTTGATATTTATTTATTTGAGAGTTTTATATAGCGCTGACCAGACCCGAGGGTATTAGAGCACTATACAAGACCTAGCATTGAAAGAAGAATTCGTAGTTGACATAGTAAAACAGGAGGGGTTAAAAACAGTGTAGCATAAAATACTGTGGGCCTCATTTATGAGGCTGTGCGTCACTTTTACGCCGCTGGTACGTCACTTTTTGTGACGCACCAGTTGCGTAAAAAATGCGCCATGTTGCGCCATATTTACAAAGTGACGCATCTAGGTAGATGCGTCACTTTGTAAACCCCTGCACAAGGTATAATGTATGCAAGGGGGCGATTGACGCAAGAAAGGGTCGTAGAAGTGACGCAGTGAAATCTATGTGATTTCACTGCACCACTTCTAGGACACAAATGCGTAAATTTCTTACGCCTGCCTCACAGCAGGCGTAAGCCTGATGCAGGCCCTTTCACATGGGGCTTGCCCCATGTGAAAGGATACATTGCTAGAGTTGCGTCACTTTTGTGACACACTCCAGCAATGCGTCACTTTTGCGCCATACAGATACATCATAAATACTGACGTATCTGTAACTCCTTGCGCAATGATGCGTCATACTGTAAATATGACGCATCATTGGTGGTGCAAGGAGGGCGCAGTGAAAAGTGACGCATCGCTGTTCTCACGCAGCGATGCGTCACTTTTCATAAATGAGGCCCTGTATTTCTAACAGTAACACCTAATCCAACATCGACCGTCCAACATATGGACGCTGAATTGGATCATGCCTTTACCACATCATTGTGTAGTAAAGGCATTATAATTTATTGATAAAGGAGTATGCGTGCCTAAGGTTGCGACCCCCCCCCCAAGCTACAAACTCCCCCCTGTCCCCTCCCCACCCTGAGGTCCAAATACCCCTACTCCCTCCCAACTCCACGCTGTCCCTAACCCTTAAACACTACCTCAACCCCCTCCCATCCCCTTGCGCTGTCCCTACAACTATCCCAACCCCTTCCACTGCCCTTAGACAACCCCCTATTTTGAAAAACCACCCTAGCCCCCCACACTAAAAACTACCTCCAACCCCCAACCCTAAAAACTCCCCGAGCCCCCGAGCCCTGAAAACTACCTGACCCCTGAGAACTAGCCCCGAATCACCCCAGCCCTGAACACTACCTCCAACACCCCAGCCCCTAAAACTACCTCCAACAACCCCAGCCCTGAATACTACCTCCAACCACCCCAGCTAACAAAACGACCCCAACCCACCCCTAGCCCACAAAACATCCCCTGACCCACCACAGCCCATAAAACTTCCCAACCCCCAGCCTAGAAATCTATCCCCGACCTACCCCCAGCCCACAAAATTCCCCAACCCACCCCAGCCCACAAAACTACCACAACCGACCCCAGCGCACAAAACAACCGCACCCCAGCCCACAAAATAACCCCAGCCCACAAAACTACCTCAACCCACCCCCAGCGCACAAAACAACCTCGCCCCAGCCAACAAAACAACCCCGACCCACCCCAGCCTAAAAAACTACCCCGATCCCCCAGCCTACTAAACTACCACAAACAACCCCCAACCCAGCCCCCGGCCCAGAACTACACCCAGCCCCACTGATATCATAGTTTCCTGCCAGGTCCTCCTGTTTCCATCCACAGCAGCCAGCATCCAGACCGCGCATTGCAATCCAATCCAATCCAAAAATTCTTTATTTCGGTCTTTTTAGACCATAAAAGATACATTGCAAAATACATTAAAACACCACGTTAAAAAGCGATTACATTTATATAACACATTAATTAAAAATAATTGCCAAATTGATGCGGACATGATGAAGATTAAAAAAGCAGTTCGTAGTTAGGAAAAACATTTCAGTTCCTGGTTAAAAGCACAATCCATACGTTTAGGAAACAGATTCATATTTTCAGCATTTATGCCTTTAACAGTTTTTCCTAATCAACCACATAGCCAAAATACATTTCGCCACTGCAAAAACTATGTGAGGCAGGGTACTAGTTCTCAATACTCTGTGCGCATGCATATGGCTCCTGAAGCCCAGGTTCCTACATAGGGGGACCAGCCAATGTTTCCTTGGTCTAGTGTATGTAGGACAGAAGAAGAGAAAATGAGTTTCGTCTTCATCATGGGAGTTACAACCTGGGCAAGTTTTGTCGTCCCGCTGGAGCCATTTGCAGGTGAAGGTTTTAATAGGCAGAGTGCCATGCCTCCACTGTATAAACAGTTTCCTAGCTAAAATGGGGAAAATTATGTCCGTAAAACTTTCAAATTCATAAGAGTTTTTGGATTGCAAGAAACGTTCAGTTAGGGTGCCATTGTTAGTTGCGGTCAAGAGAAGATCTAGGCTTTTTTCCTTGTGTATTTGGAGTAAACGTTTACGAGAAAGCCTCTGGCATCCTTGTTCTGGAGCCTCCCAAAGCTCAGGCAAATCTAAACGATACAGTTCCTTCTTGACAAATGCCAGCCAGGGAATTCTATCTCGCTTGTTCAGGTCCATTACATGGGCAAGATCACTCCTATATTGTGCGAGCTCACTAGTGGACCAGAGCCTATGCCAGAATCTTAATGGCTTAGACTCTAGCTCGGCAGCGATGGACGGTAAACCCACGTCCAATCTTAAGGGAAACAAAGGAGTGCCACGTGGAAGGGCCAGCAAACGTCTGAGAAAGGTGTTTTCCACTAACGCGAGCTCGCGCCCCTCTCTATGCCCCCACAGCTCACTGCCATAAGCTGCTGCCGCTTTTGCTTGTGTCTTGTACATTTCCAGTGCCGGACTTATGGGTTTGAAGGTAGAAGTATTTACAACCTTCAAGATTGCACCAGATAGTTGGGACAACTTTAGCCTAGATCTGGCTATTTGGGGGTCCCAGGATAGATTCTCATGCAGTGTTACCCCCAGATATTGGAAAGTTGTAACCCTTTTCAAGGTGGCTGAGCCCAGAGTGGGATTAGGTCTGGTTTTTGGGGATGGATTGAAGATCATGAACTTGGTCTTCTCTGTATTGATCTCTAGACCATGTTGTCTACAGAAAAGACCAAATCCATCTAAAATCCGTTGGATCCCCATTGGGGATTTGGAAAGCAGGAGCGTGTCGTCAGCAAACATAATAGCTAGCACCCTCCTGCCTGCCAAGAGAAGGGCGTCATTGTCCTTAACATTATCAAGGTGAGATATAACGCTGTTGACAAAGAGGCAAAACAGGGTCGGCGCCAGGACGCAGCCCTGCCTTACCCCTCTGAGAACAGGGAACCTTGATGACAGTGCACCGTCCCTCCCACACCTGACCTGCGCATAGTTGCCATTATGGCATGCAGCAGTTGGGATGGAACACCCAACTCCATTAGGACCTCCCATAGTTTTTTCCGTGGGACCAAGTCGAAGGTTGATCTCAGATCCACGAACACCATGTATAGTCTCCCGCCCTCAATCCTCACCGTTTTCCAATACAGGAGGATGAGGCGGAAGATCTGGTCCATGGTGGACGTGTTTTTTCTGAAGCCAGCCTGGAGGGGACTCAGGATTTCATTTGCCTCCATCCATTCGAGGAGATGGTCCAGAAGGAGTCGCGAGAAGAGTTTTTGGGGGACATCTATGAGGCTGATCGGCCTGTAGTTGGCTGGGAGAAGAGGAGAACCCTTTTTATAAATTGGCACTATCTCTGCTCCCAGCCAAGTACAGGGGATCTCCATACCTCCCAGGATGGCATTAAAAATAATAAGGAGGTACCGGCCCCAGATTTCAGGTTGGTATCTAAAGAGGTCACCAGGCAATCTATCCAATCCCAGGGCCTTCCCCATTGCCAGTCTCTCTACTGCACTGACCACCTCTCCGAGTGAGAATTCCAAACCCGCTGCAGGGATGGATATATCATCATAGACCACTACATGGGCGGGCTAATCAATATCCTGGTAAAATTTGGCATAGTGGGCTTCCCAGGCAGATGGTGCAATATTAGGCTCCACTGCGGGTTTAGCTTCTTCTGTCCCATTATTTACCAGGGACCAGAATTTTTTCGAGTCCCTGGTTTCTAATGCAGAGGAGAGATCATGCCAATGGTTCCAATCCCACTCCGACTTTGCCAAAGCCATGGCTTCCTTGTACTCACGTCTAAGATTGGCGACCATACCCTTGTCTGTTCCTGCTTTAATTGTGGCAATTAGCTCTGTCTTCACCTTTTTACAGGAAGAATTGTACCATGTTGAGGTTCGGGTCTGTTTGCGCCGTGGTGCTGCCACTGGATGGAAAACCTCAGCTAGAGATCCCACTAGGTTTGCATGTATATGTCCCAATTTATCGCCAAAATCTGGTGATCTAGGTTGATTAATTAGTTTGTCTATTTCTACAAACCTTGGGAGCACTATATCAAAGATTATACTTATATTTTCCTCTGAGCTAATTATTTTTGCCCATTTTACCCATCTCCTATTGGAACTAAGGACCAGGTTTCCTGGGTCGTCACTGGGATTGGTAGAAGGTGACTCAGGAGCGGGAGCAGGATGTTTCATATCTAACAAGAGTGCATTATGGTCGCTATCTGTTCTAGAGGAAACTCTAAAGTCCTGGACCTTGGACCATAAGCTAATATCAACAAAGATATAATCCAGCCTAGATTCATGATCCTTCCTATTGAAGGTACACAGAGAGGGGCTGTCTGACGCAGTACGACCATTACAAGCCCTCAATGCGTAATTCAAGGTGAGGGACATGATTTGCAAGGCAAGGGGTGACCAGGATTTGGGATGGGGAGATGAGCAGGGTGGAACACCCCAGAAGTCATCTTCGGAGGTGAGGGCACCCTCCTTTAGGCCTTCTAGAGGCTCAAAATGGCAATTAAAATCTCCCCCCATCACAATTTTGTGGTCACTTGGCAGTGAGCCCAGAAAAGACGAAAGGTCTTCCAGGGTGGGCGATTCCTTGGCTGCACTGATTGGACGAGAGTATACATTTATAATCGCCAATTTAACTGCATTGGACCAACTAAGAAGTACACATTGTATGTCCTGCGAGAACGTAGGAACGTTTTCCGCAATACATCCAACGTGACTAGCCACCCAAATCGCCAGACCGCCCGAAGGTCTCCCCTTTCCACTCCAACTAGCCTAGATTTCAAAAACTGCGAAACCCACTCTACTCACAGGGTCCCTTGACCACGTCTCCTGGAAGAGGCAGACGTCACTGGAGCCTACAAGAAGATCCCACTCTGCCATGTGTAATTTGTTTGCGATGCCTGCCACATTCCAGGAGAGGATCTTTAGGGTTTCAATCACAGGTTTGGAAGGGGGCCCCTCAGTTATTCCAGATGCAGTGCCCATGGAAAGGTATGCAGGCAACCGTTCTTGTGATTCCATACTTCAGTCAGCAGTAGATGTTGTATTTGGGACACCTGGGGCCTGGGGAGTTAGGATGGTGCCTGTTTGGCCCAAGGAGGGTGTACCTTCAAGGCCCCTGAGGCTAGGCGATTTCAGACTACCAGCTTGGAGTAAACCCAAGTCTCTGATAGCGGTGTCAGCCACCCCGATTCCAATCCCCTGATCAACAGATTCAGTTGCGATGACTTCAAGTCAAGTCAAGTCAAAATTTATATAGACCCAGAGGGTCTCAAGGCGCTTGAGGAAGGGGGGGAGGTTTACTTATCGAAAATCCAGGTTTTAAGCTGTTTTCTGAAGGCTAGGTGGTTTTGAGTGAGGCGGAGGTGGATGGGAAGGGAATTCCAGGTTTTGGCCGCTAAGAAGGAGAAGGATCTTCCCCCCATGGTGGCTTTGTGGATGCGCGGGACGGCGGCGAGGGCTTGGTTGGACGACCGTAGCTGGCGGGTGGGGGTGTAAAAGGAAAGGCGCGTGTTGAGGCAATCTGGTCCAAGTTCGTAAAGGGCTTTGTGTGCGTGGGTGAGGAGACGGAGCGTTATCCTTTTGTTGACGGGGAGCCAGTGCAGGTCTTTCAGGTGACCGGAGTTGTGGTCTTTGCAAGGGATGTCTAGTATGAGTCTGGCTGAAGCATTTTGGATGCGTTGGAGTTTTTTCTGCAGTTTTGCGGTGGTACCGGCGTATAGGGTGTTTCCGTAGTCTAGACGGCTAGTAATCAGTGCGTGGGTGACCGTTTTTCTTGTTTCGGTGGGGATCCAGCGAAATGTTTTTTTGAGCATGCGTAGGATGTTGAAGCAAGATGATGAGACGGCATTGACTTGTCTGGTCATCGAGAGTGAGGAGTCCAGGATGATGCCCAGGTTTCGTGCGTGGTCAGTCGTTATGGGGGCTTTTCCTAGGGCCGTTGGCCACCAAGAGTCGTCCCAGGCGGAAGGGGATGCACCTAAGATGAGGACTTCCGTTTTGTCCGAGTTCAGTTTCAGACGGCTGTGCTTCATCCATTCGGCTACTTCTTTCATCCCTTCATGTAGGTTGGTTTTGGCGGTGTTTGGGTCTTTGGTGAGTGAGAGGATCAGCTGAGTGTCATCAGCGTAGGAGATGATGTTGAGGTCGTGTGGACGTGCGATGGTTGCGAGGGGGCTCATGTAAACGTTGAAGAGGGTGGGGCTAAGTGATGATCCTTGCGGGACGCCGCAGATGACTTCGGAGGCCTCTGACTTAAAAGGGGGGAGGTGGACTCTCTGAGTTCTTCCAGCGAGGAACGAGATGATCCAGTCCAAAGCTTTTCCTTGAATTCCGATGTTTCTGAGGCGTTGTATCAGGGTGCTATGGCAGACTGTGTCAAAGGCTGCAGAGAGGTCAAGGAGGATGAGGGCGACTGTGTCTCCGTTGTCCAGTAGAGTTCGGATGTCGTCTGTTGCTGCGATGAGGGCGGTCTCGGTGCTGTGTTTGGCTCGGAAGCCAGACTGTGAGGAGTTGAGTGATTTGTTGGTTTCGAGGAAGGTGGCGAGTTGGTTGTTGATGGCTTTCTCAATGACTTTGGCAGGGAATGGGAGGAGCGAGATGGGGCGGTAGTTTTTGAGTTCGGTGGGGTCAGCTGTGGGTTTCTTCAGAAGGGCGCTGAGTTCTGCGTGTTTCCAGCTTTCTTGGAATTTGGCGGAGTTGAGGGAGCAATTGATGACGTCTCGGAGATGGGGTGCTATAACGGAGTTTGCTTTGTTGAAGATGTGATGGGGCATGGGTCTGTAGGGGATCCAGAATGGATGGAGTTCATCAGGTGAATGGTGTCTTCTGTGGTGATTGGGTTCCAGTCAGAAAGGTTATTCGGAAGAGCCACAGGTTCGGAGGTGCGAGGGGTGGACTGGTTTACGAGTTGGTTGTTAAAGCTGTTATGAATGTCGGCGATTTTGTCATGGAAGAATGAGGCGAGGGAGTCGCAGAGGACTTGAGAGGGGGTGATGTCTTTGGAGCTGGCGGTAGGGTTGGCGAATTCTTTGATGATGTTGAAAAGTTCCTTGTTGTTGCGAGCGTTGTTGTCTAGTCGGTCTTTGAGTGCTGATTTCTTGGCTGTCCGGATTAGTTGGTGGTGTTTGCGGGTGGCGTTTTTGAAGGCGGCTAGGGTGGTATTGTTTGGGTCTTTTTTCCAGGTTTTCTCAAGGGAGCGACAGAGCTTTTTGGATTTCTTAAGGTCATCGTTAAACCAGTGTGCGTTCTTGCTTCCTTGCTTGATTTGATGTTTTTTCAGGGGTGCTAGTTTGTCGGCGGTTTGGGTTAGCCATTGTGTGAGGTTGATAGCGGCTTGGTTAGGGTTCGTTGAGTAGGCAGGGAGTTTTTGAAGAAGCGATGAGGAGATCTGGTCGATGGTGATTTTGTTCCAATTTCTTCGCAAAGTTGGTTGAGTGTGGTTGTGGGTCGTGGTCTTGTTGTAAATGAAGTGGACGCAGCTGTGGTCCGTCCAGTGGAGGGGTGTGGTGTGAGTGAAGGCGATATGCTTGCTAGAAGTGAAGATAGGGTCGAGTGTGTGTCCTGCGTAATGTGTGGGGGTGTTGACAAGTTGTTTGAGTCCGAGATTGGCGAGATTGTCCAGAAGGGTGGTAGTGTTACTGTCGCTGCTCTTTTCCAGATGGAAATTGAGGTCTCCCAGTAGAATGTATTCTTCCGAGGGGAGGGCGTGTGGGGTGATGAAGTCAGTGATGTCTTCGCTGAATTTTGTACGGGGTCCTGGTGGCCTGCAGAGGAGAGTGCCTCTGAGTGTGGTCTTGGGGTCAGTGTGGATCTGGAAGTAAAGGTGTTCGGCGATGGCGGGGTTGTCATCTGAGCTGGTTGAGACGCGGATGGTGTTCTTGTGGACGATGGCGATGCCTCCTCCTGTATGGGTGGTGCGGTCCTTACGGATGATCTTGTAGCCGTCCGGGATGGCTATGGTGATGTCTGGAGCTGAGGAGGCATTCATCCAGGTTTCTGTTAGGAAGGCGATGTCCGGAGAGGTGGTGTCGAGTAGATTCCAAAGGTTTATGGCGTGTTTGTGAACCGAGCGGGTGTTGAGAAGGATGCAGTTAAGGTGGTTGGTGTTGGATCTCTGTTTGGTGTTTGAGGGTTTGGTGTGGGTCTTGATGCAGGAGAATTTGCAGGAGTGGCAGGTGAAGGGTCCATGGGTGTGTCCTGGTGCTGCTTGGGCGCAGTTAGGGAGTCGGCCGGGGTTCAGTGATAGGAGGGTGGAGGCGTCGTAAGTAATGCGGGAGGGGTGGGTGATGCGGGGACCAGGGGGTCTGGCGCTGGGCACGGTCCAGGCCCGGACGGGCGTAGACGGGCTTACCTTTGGCGCACCTTCGGCACGGCCGCGGCGCATGAACGCTGCGCGCAAAGGCATCTGTCATAAGAGGATGGAGGAAGGGGAGGGTTGCGGGAGGGTCAGCTGGGAGGCGGGAGCGGGGAGGAGCTACGGGCAGGGAGTGGACCCAACAACAACAACAAAATGGCCTCTTAAATGGGAAAACGAAACTGGGCACAGCCGAGGACCGGCAGTCACAATAAAATCCTAATGAAAAGCAGTATCAGGCACAGAGCAGCGCAAACGTCAACAAAAGCGAGCAGCTTCTTCAATTAAGAATCCCCAACAGGCTGGCTAAGTGAAATGATAAAGTCAATGTAGCGCAGGCAGGGCACTGATAGCGCTTAGCGGTACCGATACCAGGCGCTGAGGGAGTGCGCTCGATCATGGGTCCAGCAGGGAAGCAGGCAGCAATGAGGTAGGCAAGCTGGTAGCAGGCGTGGGAGCGTGGGTGAGCAACCGCTTCGGGACTAGCCCAGGTGGTCACCTTGGAAGGATTGTGAGGGAGAACCCCTTCGAAGTCAATCTACTTCATCGAGGCAATTGAATCTGTTGGGATGTGCATAATTTACAGTGGCAGAATGAGTGTTATAACTGGGCCTATATCTGGTCCCGTCCACAGCAAAACCCACCCGAGTCCAGCCATCGTCCCTCCTCATAGGTGGCTTACATAAATTAGGATAGAAATATGAGAGAGGGACCAGCTCAATGGATGAGTTACCTGCATTACCCAGCCAGTTACAGACATAGGTGACAACCTGGGGGCTCTTAAAACTAACAATTATGCAGTCCCCAGTGCTTTTCTTGGCAGTGTAGCCCACCCACGAGACCCTTCTAACCATAAGAACATCGCCTTTTAGGTAAGATGGTAGAGGCCTTTGGATGTTTAGCCAGCTAATTACCTTATTACGTAAGGAATCGTAAGGCTCCATTACGCCGCTGGCCAGCTCTGGGACCCCCATTAATATCACAGTGTAACTCGCCGCCTCCGGGGGCAGGTTAACTGCCTTATGCCTAAATTTAGGATTATCCTGCTGATTGGAAGTGAGGGGTGGCACATTTGATAGACTCCCCTGAGTAGATGAGCTGGCCGGGGCTGGTTGCATCGATCTCCTAGGGGGAGGAATGGGGGGCACTGACCTGGGAAGTGGTATAGGAACGGTTTGGGGGACAGGAACTGTACTCATGTTGCTATGATCCCCAATAGGGCTTGTAGGGAGTAGTGGAGCAAGAACCGTAGTGATCTGGGGGTGGTGAGGAGGTCCAGCAACACCCCCATATGATCCCTCTGAGCTTACTTCTGTCCCAAACTGACCACCATTGCCCACACTTGATCTCTCAATCGCTAACAGTGTCGATTCTATTGAATCCAGCTTAAGGGAGAGGGGATTCAAAAGAATTTTGAAGGCAGCGGTGAGTGAGGCAGTGAGAAGATCTGTAGAGTTAGGGATAGCCCCACCAAAAATAAATGGCTGAGTGAGCACAGGTGCAGATACAGTGGGTGGAATACTTGACAATGCCCTGCCCTTTTCCATACTATGAGTCTCCGGTACACCCAAGTTTTCCTCCGGAGTGGGTATCACAGAATCAGTTTTGGCCCTTTTGGCACCTTTACCCATTCTGGATCTTTTTCTTTTGACTGCGGGATCCTCTCTGCGACCCGTAAGCGCCAAGAAATTTTCAGCCCCGCCCTGCTTTCCTGAGAGTGTAGGCTCCGCAACGGGGGAGAGCTCTGTATCACTAATGATTAGCGAAGTGTCTCTATCCCTCAACGATGCTGACGGTGTCCTTAGCTGTTGTAGAACTGACTCAATTGTTTGATCTATACTGTCCATTAGGGATAAATGGGTGGCATCAAGCAAGAGCGGTGTACTAATGTTTGTTGATGGACCTGGCGATGATACGCAGGAATCTTCTGCACCCTCTTCATTAAGACCGTCAAGCACTAACATACCCGTATTGGTTACAGATTTAGCTTTAAGGAGAAATTTGTCCAAAGTACCAGACACTGCGGATGCAACCTTGCTTCTAGTTTCCCTACCGGCCATTATGTAGCGTCCTGCTTTGGTACAACCGGCACGACAGTGTGCCTGGCCAGGGAGACGGGGCGTTAGGGGGGTAGCCCGGACCGGTCTCTACCGTTCTCTAACGGCCTCAAACGGCCCGCCCTTTGCCCAGGCTTAGCCCGGCGCCAGCCCGCGCGCGTCCCGCGATGCGCGTCTAGGGGCGTAGTTCTATAGCCAATGGCCTGTGGGGGCGTGGCCAGCCGGGAAGAGTCACCAGGTGCGGCGTGTGAGCAGCCGCTTAGAATCCTGGGACTCGCAGTCCCGCTGCTACGCCGATGGTAGGATCTCCGCCCTTCAGGACCCCTGCATCCTCCTTGGCAGATGAGGAACAACTCCAGCACAGAACAGCTTCCTCGCTACTTCGAGCGGCCCCCGCACAGCGGGGGCCGCGAGTCACGGTTTTAGCCACCCAGGGCGGGGGGCGCGGCCAGCCAGGAAGAGTCACCAGGTGCGGCGTGTGAGCAGCCGCTTAGAATCCTGGGACTCGCAGTCCCGCTGCTACGCGGATGGTAGGATCTCCGCCCTTCAGGACCCCTGCAGCCTCCTTGGCAGATGAGGAACAACTCCAGCACAGAACAGCTTCCTCGCTACTTCGAGCGGCTCCCGCGGAGCGGGGGCCACGAGTCGCGGTTTTAGCCACCCAGGGCGGGGGGCGCGGCCAGCCGGGAAGAGTCACCAGGTGCGGCGTGTGAGCAGCCGCTTAGAATCCTGGGACTCGCAGTCCCGCTGCTACGCCGATGGTAGGATCTCCGCCCTTCAGGACCCCTGCAGCCTCCTTGGCAGATGAGGAACAACTCCAGCACAGAACAGCTTCCTCGCTACTTCGAGCGGCGCCCGCGGAGCGGGGGCCGCGAGTCGCGGTTTTAGCCACCCAGGGCGGGGGCGCGGCCAGCCGGGAAGAGTCACCAGGTGCGGCGTGTGAGCAGCCGCTTAGAATCCTGGGACTCGCAGTCCCGCTGCTATGCGGATGGTAGAATCTCCGCCCTTCAGGACCCCTGCAGCCTCCTTGGCAGATGAGGAACAACTCCAGCACAGAACAGCTTCCTCGCTACTTTGAGCGGCACCCACGGAGCGGGGGCCGCGAGTCGCGGTTTTAGCCACCCAGGGCGGGGGGCGCGGCCAGCCGGGAAGAGTCACCAGGTGCGGCGTGTGAGCAGCCGCTTAGAATCCTGGGACTCGCAGTCCCGCTGCTACGCCGATGGTAGGATCTCCGCCCTTCAGGACCCCTGCAGCCTCCTTGGCAGATGAGGAACAACTCCAGCACAGAACAGCTTCCTCGCTACTTCGAGCGGCGCCCGCGGAGCGGGGGCCGCGAGTCGCGGTTTTAGCCACCCAGGGGGGGGGGGGGGGCGCGGCCAGCCGGGAAGAGTCACCAGGTGCGGCGTGTGAGCAGCCGCTTAGAATCCTGAGACTCTCAGTCCCGCTGCTACGCGGATGGTAGGATCTCCGCCCTTCAGGACCCCTGCAGCCTCCTTGGCAGATGAGGAACAACTCCAGCACAGAACAGCTTCCTCGCTACTTCGAGCGGCAACCGCGCATTGCCGACATTTGCCTGGTCAAGGCAAGCGTGGTAGGGCTTGGTCAGTCGGAACACTCGTGGTTTAGACCCCCATGTACCGACTGTTTCCCGTTGGCAGGTGAGTGTTCACCACGTATTGCGTAATACAAATAGATTGAAACCTAGAGACTGGCTCTCCTGTCTTGAGGGGAGCCCCAGGTGCTCCCCTCATTTTCTGTCAGTCACCGGGCTGTAGAGAATTCACAGTCGGGTAAGTTATTGAATTCACCTGCAGGGCCGGACATTTTACACGGTGAGGGCTGCCTTCTGTCCTCTCCTGTTTAAAACAGTCTGACACTCCTCTGCAACTGAATCATTCAATCCATCCATGTTAGACATGTATGTCTCATTAACGCTTGCACTATACATCTGTGGTGGGATAGACAATGTATGTGATGTGTTTGTCTGCTACAGCCCAGTAATCCCTTGTGGATTTCCTGTGGGTGGATGGTACAGATGTTGGAGGTTGGAAATAGTCTACCAGAGAGCAGAGTGATTTTCAGAGGGCTCCTCTGAAGCACTGGGACAGTCCTGCATCCATTGCACCTCCACTGATCCCCAGAGACATTACCCCTGTCTCTGACCATCAATCAATCAATCAATCATTTGTAGAGCGCACTACTTACCCGTGAGGGTCTCAAGGCGCTGAGGGTGGTGAGGGGGAACTGCTATTGTTCGAACAACCAGGTCTTGAGAAGTCTCCTGAAGGCCAGCAGGTCCTGGGCTTCGCACCCCCTCACTATCCCACTGAAACTAGAGGAGAAGGACTGTGGCTCAACCAATCTTGGAGGGAAAGACAAACGGACAGGAACTGCCTAAAACCAATCCTAAAGATGGTCCTGGGGAAATCACAATGTCTTCCTACAAACTAGTTATAAGCATGAAGCCTCCAGTGATGTGCCAGGGTTAGTCATCGACCAAGGCCAAGGGTCCTGCATGAGAAAGAGACAGAGAAAGACTTCTGAGCTTCAATCCTGGGGTTATTGACTGCCATCTCCCCGACTAGATATGTGAACTATAACCTGGGAGGGAGTTCAGACTTCTGCAAGGAACAGCTGCAAAGGAGGCCACGGACTGCTGATGGAGGGTGCTGTAAGTAAACACAAGGAGATGATGGACGGAGTGCTGAAACCTTTCAAACACTCTGTAACTTACATCACTTCCTGGAAGAAGAGGACTGTGAGTAGCTGTGCAGGAGGAAAGCAGCAGGTAACTTACACACCGACCGGAGTGGGCAGCGGGAGAAGCCCGCTTTAGGAAATCTTCCTTTTCTTCCTGGTCACCCTGGAGTTTTTGTTTTCTCTGGACCTAGGAACATGGCAGTCAACTAACGCACCACTCACCTGTCCGCTCACCCCTTTCTCTTTTTTCCCCCTTTTCTTTCTCTACGTTTGGGGGCAGTACATAGGACCACCAAGGGCATAATACTCCGATATCGTGCTTACCTACTCAAACATAAGCTGATCCAACCTTGCTAAGTTGTGCCTACTGTAACCCCAATGACTTATAACGACTACTGTATTGCTTTCACTGGATCTGTACTGAACGAGCCTTGATAAGCTATGCCTTTTGTAACCCCAATGACGTACTACGACTACTGTATTGCTCTCACTATATATGTACTGTATATAAAAAGTCTTTTCTAATAAAATCTTTTGGATAAAAAAACTCTGTGCACTTCACCTTTGTTAACCAGCAGTAAACTGCCTGTGATCCCCCTTTAAACAAGGCTAAATGTGGCCTGTTTCTATCTGGTATATTTAATGTACAGAAAAACACTACCGTGGATTAGGGGTCAAGAGGGAAAGTTTATAGACCAGTGGTGCATGTTCCCTATCTATATCTACAAAACACAAAATACACCTAAGTCTTATTAATTTATATGCAAGAGTGAAGTAAAGCTGAAGAAAAACCTATATTACTCTCCCAACTCCTAACCAGTGTTGTGACACAGGGGAAGGCATCCCTTAAGGATAAGACCCCTCACTCACCCGAGGGTGACATGCTTCATCATATGGGGCCTCCTTACCAGTGGTAAAACCCTAGTTGCCACTGGGAGCTACTACTACGGGGATCTTAAGGAAGGAGCTCAGAGATGTTTTCAGGGTTTAATGGTGTAGGATGGTGGTCCCATATGTGTGCTGTAGGGGTTGAGTGAGGTAAGTGCAGCGCTATATATGGAAGGGTGGGTGTGAATTAAAACTACCTAGATAGAACACAATAACCTTTATTCCTGTGTACTAACTGGCAGGATTAAAAAGTGAAACAGCTCAGTGGTATGGATTTAAACCACTGTTAGTGATAGGTCAACATGTTTCAGCCTATTGATCTAATTCTAGTATCAGTGGCTTTCGTCAGGACCAGATGTTTTAACAATGCTGCTGCAAAATTTTTAGTGAAAAAACAAGAAAAAAATATATATTTTATATCACCGGTATTCCTGCTCAATATTTATTGCTTCTGTCAGGTCATACTCCGGATATCTGTAAAAAGATTGACAAGTTGCATTTGTCTCAGATTTGGGAGAAGGGATACAATAATAGGTAATTCAACAACAACTCTTTTTAATTTAAGTGAGATAGTCTTCATATTACTAGAACATGGCGCTAAACCACTCTGTTGTTGTTCATTTATTTTTCACTCTTGTCATATTTTTATACGGAGTATATAAACTGAACTTACCCACAATAGTTGGATAGCTCTGCCTCACCTCTACCAGACGAGTTGCTCAGGAGGGAGGCCCCGCACTGCGGATATAACAGACACCGAGTGTTAAGTTACCACTCTGTCTAAGTCACTCATATGGCTACTTTTAAACTATTTATAGGAAGCTGTCCACACCTGGGAAAATTAAAATTAAAATGAAGTACTTGCTTAGTTGTAAGGTTCATAGTAAAGGTTAGGTGAGAGGATCACAATGTGCTTTGATCAAAAGACAGATTTTTTGAAAGCTAAAACGTAGCTGTGGGCTGTAGTACCTACTGAACCATCCACTAATCTGACAAAGCAAACATGGCTTAAGGCCTGCGCTACTGAAGTGATCTGATAAAAAAAACTTCTTGACACCTAAAAACATCCATTTTAAATATTATTAAGTCACCCATGTGTAAGCCCTGTGGCCCATAAGGTAGGGTGCATGTTATTTAAAATGAGACTTGTAGAAAAGTCAATAAACCATTATTTTTAATAGTTATTAAAAATTCAGCTCAAGGTGTGGCGCCGCGGTTAGGGCGACTGACTCTGGAATCTGGGGATCACGGTTTGATCACCGGCAGCAGATTAGCTCAGCACCATGTGACTCTGGGCAATAGCTTGCTTAATCTTCCTGACGGCCCCCAGCGCCTTGAGACCCTTACGGGTGATTGTGCGCTTTACAAATGTGGATTATTATTATTATACAGTCAGATTTTTAATAAATATTAAGGAAAAGTAACTTTTAGAAAGTTACCCTATAATGTCATAAGGCTAACTAGCATAAGCCTCTTCCAGCTCTCAGTCTGTGCTCAGACTTGAAAAGGTTTGAAAAAGGTGTGTGACACCTTCAAGGCATAAACAATAAGCTGAAGGGAATGGGCACAGATGACTCCTCTGAACTCCACACAATATGCAGGGTGGGGTTTGTGGGCATCTTTTTGACACTATAGTGCCACGTCCTGCTTGATCCAGATCAATAGCCTCCAATCACTTTCGCTAAACCAATGCCCACTTTAAGTGATAGATTATTTGCTGCCCAAAGTCTTTCATGCATCTTTTTGCTGTGGCATTGTACAATTATTTGGCCTTTGATGAACTCCTCCATTATTTCGCCAAATTGGCGTTTGATGGCATCCCATTCTCGTTGAGAAACATTTTCTAATGACTTTAGACAGTCACAGCAATGTTACAAAAATGTTTATTTGTGACAGCATGGCCAGTGGTGATGTTTGTAGGCCAGTAAGCCTCCACATGACCATCACAAAACCATCAACTTAAGTTAAGAATCAACTTAGAACTTGGAACAGAGAACTATACAGTTTTCCTCTGGTCCTTACCGGCCTGCACGGCACAGGAGTCCTCCGGCCCTTCATTTGCTTTCCTAGATGGGAAATATTTTTAAACATATCCCGTGTACATTCAAGGAACAGCTGCAGATTTATTTAAAAATGTTTTCTGATTGGGAAGACATTGAGGTGTAGAAGGCACTTGTTGTCACCACTACCTGCTCCCCAAAGGCTGCCAACATGATTCCCAAAGGGGAAGCTGTCCCAAGTGAGCAGTTACCACCACAACTGCAAGTTTGGTAACCCGTGACAGCCAGTGCAGGTAAGCATAGTGCGACGGTAAGGCAGTGCGGGCAGTGGAGGGAAGTCGACAGATGACGGAATAGGATTTATTTATTACATTTTCTCTATTCTGCTGTCTGTCTGCTCCCCCACCTCTCTACCCGCCTCACCGTGCTTACCTGTACCGGCCGCGCTGTCTGTAACAGATCAGTGGATTGCAAATGCAGTCACAAACGGGTGATGCAGCCATTTCTGAATCACAGGTAGATGCAGGGTGCCCTTTTTAAGTCTCCTGCTATTAGGGATTTGGAAAGGGTTGACAATGCTCTTATATGAGTCAAAAAGAGTTTTCTGATTTGTAGAAAGGGGTTTGTACATTCTCAAAAGCCCTATTGTAGTTGCATACCCAACGATTTTGTGAATCACAAAAGGAATTTGTACACCTGACCCTTAGTGAAGGTTTTCAGACCTATCTCTGCATATGATTAGCATATGAGACATGCACCAAAAATATAAATATGTATACGGTAAATTAAGAAAGTTGGGGCCATATTCACAAGGACCGGCGATACCTATCGTAAACCCCAGTTAGTGGCAGTTTTTTTATTCCCTCCTAACCCTGAAAACTATTGCCATGTTAGCGGTGTATTCACAAGCCGTCCCTACATGGCAAGTGTATCAGGAAACGGCGGTGAAAACTGCTGCTAACATCAGCACATTGGTGATAGGAAATCCAGCGTTAGCGGTTGATACCTAGCGATAGGCCCATTAGCGGCCAGAAACCTCATGCTAGTCAGCCCAACTTGCGTTTTCTTGCCTCTAATGAAAGAAATAGCCTATCAGTCCAATATAAAATAGGCATAAAAAACAATTACACACAGAATGGAGCACCCAGAGCCAAGTGCAGCACACATAAACAACCCCTGCAAGCCAGCCAACATCCAGGATGACCAGGATGAGAGCCGTGATGCCCCACTGGACCTGTGTCTGGAGCCTGGACGCCTCGCTGGACCTGCGTCTGGAGCCTGGATGCCTCGCTGGACCAGCGTCTGAAGCCTGGATGCCTCGCTGGACCTGCGTCTGGAGCCTGGATGCCTCGCTGGACCAGCGTCTGGAGCCTGTATGCCCCGCTGGTCCTGCGTCTGGAGCCTGGATGCCTCGCTGGACCTGCGTCTGGAGCCTGTATGCCCCGCTGGACCTGGACCTGCGCCTGGAGCCTGGATGCCTCGCTGGACCAGCGTCTGGAGCCTGTATGCCCCGCTGGACCTGCGTCTGGAGCCTGGATGCCTCGCTGGACCTGCGTCTGGAGCCTGGATGCCTCGCTGGACCTGCGCCTGGAGCCTGGATGCCTTGCTGGACCAGCGTCTGGAGCCTGGAGTGGGATGTGGAGGAGCTGTGGAGTCGATGAGCTGTGGTGGTAGACATTGAGGCGCGACAATCGCCCATACCTGGTGGTGAAGTCTGGCAGATCACATGGAGACACATTGCTGACCTGTGGGAGAAGACAGCCATGCAACCCTCGGAGCTGTTAATGGTAGAGGCGCTCCAGCGCACCAGCGTAGTGAGGTCCGCATTGCATACTGCGATCCACCACTACACCGGGGTGCACAAAGGAGATTACCAATGCTGTGTGCCATCTCCCTGCAACACAGGCCCGATGATGTTGGACTGGCCATACGCTGTGGAGGGTGAGGCCCCTGTGTTATGCCAAACTTGTGTGGCGTGAGGACTGCATTTTCACGCCTAAAGGGGCCCTGCTGCATCAACTGCATCGGGAGGTCCACCAGCGTACTAGGCGGTGGCTGCTGTACCCAGCCCAGTGAAATCACACCTGGCTCAGACTCCTGCTGGCTGAGTCACTGATTTGGAGAAAGTGGAGTGGATCGCACCACAGTTTCAATGTCCAGGTAAGGAGAAGCTGGGACGCATAGAGCAGGAGGGCCGGGGAGTGATTTGCTCAGGCCTATCACACGTAGATGATGCACCCTCTGTGGCAGCACTTCCGCAATGGAGGAAAAGCATTGCCCTACTGCCTCAAGCAGTGCAGAAGAGGAACAATCATCACATGAAGATAACTCAATCAATCAATCAATCAGTCAATCAGGGTAACTTTAAGTGCGCTACTAACCCGTGAGGCTCTCAAGGTACAGAGGGAGTGGGGGTTCCGCAGAACTGTGAGCCGAAGAGCCAGGTCTTAGCTGCAATGTGGGAGAAGGATCTTCTGCCTGCTCTGGCTCTGTGGATGCACGGGGATTCAGCAAGTGCGAGGTTGAAAGATTGGAGGTTTCTTTTGGGTACATGTAAGTTGATTCTGTTGTTGAGGTCTTTGTGTCCGTTCTTGTGCAGGCATTTGTAGGCATGAGTGAGTATTTAGAAGGTGACTCTTTTCTCCACAGGAAGCCAGTGGAGTCTTCGTAGATGTTTGTCTGATGTGTTCATGCTGGGGGATGCCGAGGACGAGTCTGATGGCGATGTTCTGTAATGTCTGGACTTTGTGGAGTAGGAATTTGTTAATGCCGGAGTAGAGTGTGTTTCCATAGTCCAGTCTGCTGGTGATGAGTGCATGGGTGACTGCCTTCCTTAACTCCGGGTAGCTCAATTTTAAGGTCTTGCGGAGGGTGCGGAGAGTGTTGAAGCAGATGGAGTTGACAGTGTTGACCTGTCGGTTCATGGTGAGGGATGAGTCGAGTACGATGCTGGGGTTTTTAGCGTGGTCAGAGAGGATGGATGGGCTTCTGAGGGTGTTTGGCCACCAGGTATTGTACCATGTTGAATGGGTGGTTCCAAGGACGAGGATTTCTGTCTTCTCGGCGTTGAGCTTCAGGCAGCTGTTGGTCATCCAGACTGCAAAGTCTTGCATACCTCTATGGAAGTTGAGTCTGGCAGTGGTGGGGTCTTTGGTGAGGGGGAGGATGAGCTGGCTGTCATCAACGTAGGATACAATGTAGAGGCCGTGGCGGCGAGGGGGGCCATGTAGATGTTGAAGAGGGTCAGGCTCAGAGATGACCCCTGTGGGATTCTGCAAGTGATTTATGTGGGATCGGAGAGGAAGGGTGGCAGTCTGATCCTTTGGCCTCTTCCGATGAGGAATGATCAGATCCAGTCTAGGGCTGTTCCTTGTATGCCGGCGTCATGTAGTCTGGCAACTAGTGTGCGGTGGGAGACGGTGTCGAAGGGTGCTGAAAGGTCGAGTAGGATAGGCCCTGCGGAGTGGCCTTGGTCCAGGAGGGTGCGGATGTTGTCTGTGGTGCCGAGTAGGGCGGTCTCGGTGCTCTGGTTGCTTCGGAATCCAGATTGGGTCGGGTCGAGAATGGCGTTGTCTTTGATGAATCGGGTTAGTTCCTTGTTGACTGTTTTCTCTGGAACTTTGGCCGCAAAGGGGAGGAGCGAGATGGGCCGGTAATTCTTGAGGTTGGTGGGGTCAGCTGTGTGCTTTTTGAGCTGGGGCCTGACTTCTGCGTGCTTCCAGTCGTCTCGGTAGGTGCATGTTTTGAAGGTGGTGTTGATGGTGCAATGTAGTTCAGGTGCAATGGCAGCCGCGCCTCTGTGGTAGATGTGAGGAGGGCAGGGGTCAGTTAGGGCCCCTCAGTGGATGCCTTCCATGGTTGAGGCGGTGTCTTTGACTGTGACCGGCTTCCAGGTGAAGATGGTGGGCTGGATGGTGTGTCTGGTGAGTGGGAGGGCGTCTGTGGGGTCTGGAGGATGCTCGGCAAAGTTGTATCGGTTTTTTATCTTGATGTGGAAGTAGGTTCCAAGCTTACCGCAGAGGTCTTGGGTTGGGGTGATGTCTGTGCTTTCCTGCATGGTGAATTCCTGAATGACACTGAAGAGTTGGTGGAGGTGGTGGAGTTGGCAAGGATTTTTTTGTCAATAAAGTTCCTCTTGTGGTTCTGATTTGGATGTGGTAGTCTGTCATGGCGTCCTTGTAGGTGGTGTAGATTTCGGGTGTCTTCTTGGTGTTTCTTCAGTTCTTCTCCAGGCGTCTGCAGGTGCGTCTTGCTTCTTGGAGATCGGTGGTGAACCAGGCGGCTTTCCTGGGGCACTGTTTGTCCCGGTTGCGGAGCGGGGCAAGCTCGTCTGCGCAGTTGGAGATCCAAGTGTGGAGTTCTCTGGCTGCGACGTTGGCGTTGGGTGCCCAGGTTTAGTTGTCTTGGGTGAGGGTGGAGTTGAGTTGCTCGTCGGTAACCTTGCTCCAGTTCCTTCATGGTGAGCGTGGGGCTTGTTTGAGTGCCTTGGGTTTGACAACAGCAAAGTGTACGCAGTGGTGGTCGGTCCATGGCAGTTGCATTGTGTGGCTGAAGTGGACGCTGTGTTCTGCCGCAAAGATGGGGTCGAGGGTGTGTCCTGCTCTGTGGGTCGGTGTGGTGAAGAGTTGTTTACATCTGATGTTGGCGAGGTTGTCACAAAGGATGGTGGAGTTGTGGTCGTTGGGGTTGTCGAGGTGGAAGTTCAGGTCTCCTATGAGTATGTAGTTCATTGAGGTGATGGTGTGGGGTGCGATGAAGTCGGTAATGGTGGTGGCGAAGGGTGTCCGGGGGCTGGGGGTCTGTAGACAGGGGTTCCACAGAGTGTGGAGTTGGGGCTGGTCTGGATCTGAAAGTGCAGGTGTTCGGCAGAGGGGAAGGTTTTGCTGGAGGTGATGAGGCGAAGGGGGCTCTCGTAGTCGATGGCGAGGGCTTCTCCCGGGTGGCTGGGGCGGTCCTTTCTCTGGATCTTTTATCCGTCCAGGATGGCAAAGGAGGCATTAGTCCAGGTCTCCATGAAGAAGATGATGTCGGGGGAGAGAGAGTCGAGTAGGTTCCAAATTTCCACGTGTGTTTGTGCACGGAGCACACGTTGAGGAGGATGCATCATAGGGTGTTGCCTGTGCTGGCATCAGCTATGTTGGAGACCGATGTGGTGGTTAAGGTCTGGCAGCAGTGGAGGCAGGAGAACTGGCATTGGGTTGAGTTTGGCGAGGCCTGTTGGCAGTCTCTGAGTTTTCAGGGGTTGACTGTGTGGAGGGTGGCTGTGGTGTAGCAGTGGGTAACTCGAGATCCAGGGTTCCTGGCGCAGGTTGCGGTCGGGTGGCGGACAGGCATAGGCGGATTGCCTCAGGCATGCATTCGGCACGTCTGCTGCACCCGACCGCACAACTGCCGCCATTTAGTAGGGGGTGGAGGAGGAACTATGAGCTTGGGGGCAGGAATGGGCGAGGATAGGGGGCGGGCCGCAGGGGCAGCAGCGGCGGGAAGCGCAGGCTCAGAGAAGCCAAAAAAATAGATTCAAAAGGTAAAAACAAGGGATAACTGACTGATGTAATCATGCTATATATCCTCAGGGGGTGGCAGGGTGGTAGGACCACGGAGCAGGGCATGGGCGGATTGACATGATCACTCAAGTGCGCAATGACTGACCGGCCCACTCAGGCCACCCTAAGCAGTCATGCGCACTTACCTGTTCACAATGCAAGATGCATTACAGCCTGCATGGAGAACATGCCCACCCCTCTGGCCCCTGGCTACATGACTTGTCCCGTTGCTAATTACCAATCCCACCTCCGCATCGCAGCGTTGTGATTGACTCAGGGGAGGGAGCCTGGCTGCCTACTACCTTTTCCTGGAAGCAGACTCACAAGAGCAGGAGCTACGAAGACACAGGACCAGGCTTTGAAGTAAGACTTCCCTCATAATTTTTTTTACAACACCCGCTCACACACATACGTTCATGACCCATCCAGTGTTCTTTCCAGCGTTTACCACCTCACAGCAGTCCAGCCCACCCCAGCACTGCTCAATGCCGGCCACTGTGCACCCATGCACAGAGGGCATACCACTCATGTGACAAAGGAACATACATGGTTGCGACGCAAGCGATAACATCGCATTCCATTCCAATGCATACTAATACTAGGCATATTGCAACAGTAGAGTAGGTGTTGCATTGCGGAGACATTAATATCACTATCCTACTTCAGTGAAACCCAAAACTAACCTTTGCACCCCAAACCCACCCGTGAACCCTGGAGTTCCTTTTTGAACCCCCATAACACATCCTAATTTCCCTATTTTACCCCAAAACACACCACAATTTTCATAGTTTACCCCAAAACACCCCCCAATGTCCATATTTTACCCCGAAGCTCACCCCAATTTTCATATTTTACATCCGAAAGCCATACCCACCCGAAAAACTTTAAATTACACCATTACTGACCTCACGATGCGTTGTAATCAAATGTGATGTAAAGGCACCAGCGTTGTCGGAGTTGCGTTGTTAACGATGTACTGCCTGTGTTGTAATGGTCGTCTCCCATGCCAAAGGCAACCCACTATAGGCTAATCCATCTGTGTCCGTCTGCCCCTGGACCGCGCTCAGCACCAAGGAGCCTTCCATTTGGACACTCCACTGTTACAACGCCAGCACCCTCCTCGCCATCAACACTGGATGTCACCTCGCCTGTCAGGACCAACCT